>NW_026294525.1:9403596-10086096 GCF_007827085.1 Peromyscus californicus insignis
TTTCTGGGGTGGTCCTGCCTTCCTGAGGTGTGGTCCTCAGCCAAGTCATTGGCCCCATCCAACTGGAACGTTAAGTCTCCATTTGGACAGAGATTCTATTCTTTGAACAGGCCCTTATTGCTACTCTAACATCACCCCCCTAAAGAGGTAACCCCAAAATCATTTAGGGATCAGATTAAGAATCAGAACCCAGCCGGGCGGTGGTGGCGCACGCCTTTAATCCCAGCACTCGGGAGGCAGAGGCAGGAGGATCTCTGTGAGTTCGAGGCCAGCCTGGTCTACAAAGTGAGTTCCAGGAAAGGCGCAAAACTACAGAGAAACCCTGTCTTGAAAAACCAACAACAACAAAAAAAAAAAGAATCAGAACCCTCAAACACTTTTGGTATTTCTAGCCTCTGGCAAGGACAAGGCTGCCAAGAGGCCCAAGGATATCTCTGACTTTTAGCTGAGAAATAAACTAGTTAATTTTCTTTGCGGTCTTTTTACCCTAGACTGCCTTATCTGTTTCTACCTCTATTCTCATCATTCCCCATTCTGAAGAGGTAACTGCCATTATGGAATCAGGGCAATGACTGACCTAGCTTCTTCCTGCTGAATGGGGGCATAAGGTGTAGCAGGTGGGGTAACCCTGCACTGGGTCTACCTAAAAGTCCCCAAGTACATCACTAGTTCCCTTTGTATAACAGCCAGAGCCATCAGAGGGAAAGGAACCTCAGTTGAAGAAATGCTTCCATGAGATCCAGCTGTAAGGCTTTTTCTCAATTAGTGATAAATGGGGGAGGGCCCTGCCCATGGTGGGTGGTTGGTACCATTCCTGGGCTGGTGGTCCTATGGTTCTATAAGAAAGCAGGCTGAGCAAGCCGGAGAAGCAAGCCAGTAAGCAGCACCCCTTCATGGCCTCTGCACCAGGTCCTAACAGGATCTGACACTAACACCTCTGGAGAGGAGCTCAGAGGGCATGCACCAGCCTTAGCTAATAACTAACCATCTCATATCAGAAAAACCTCTCCTCCTGTGGAATTTTCCATCAGACTGGCTAACAATATCTGATGCCAGTGAGCTATAATAAAGTTGAAAAATCAAAACTATGAGAGTATAAGAAAGGAAGGCTAAGGGGAAGGGGCAGAGGGCACACAGTGTAACACAATATTAACATCCTGATGTCACAGATCACTAAAAGGCATCAGTCAATACCTTTGATGCCCAAAATTCATGAAAAGCAGGGTGTTCTCAGCCTTGATTGAACTACTCCATGAGAGAAGAATAGCACTGACCACTAAGAGGAACTGCCCTCAAACTCACTTCCAAGAAACCTTTCCAAGGCCTTGAATGTAAACAGCTGTTATCATTCAAAGCCCATTCACTCAGCCCTCTGGAAATGAGGCTCCTCAGGAGAAATGTGCCTCCATTCCTCGAACAGAATGCGGTGTTCTGGACCTCCTTTATTTTCTATATAAACAGCCCTTATTGAGAATTGTGTGCTTAGCATATGCTACTGACACAGGTCACAGTGGATTTGTTTCCATCCTAGAAGGTTCTAACAGTGCAGAGGAGGTTCAGAATAAAAAGCTCATAATAGAGGCTGGAGTGATGGCTCGGTGATTAAGACTGCTCTTGCAGAAGACCTGGGTTTGGTTCCCACCGCCCACACGGCAGCTCATAAACCACCTGTAATTCCAGTTTCAGGAGGATTCTGAAGCCCCTTTCTAGACTCTGCAGGAACTGCATACACATGGAACATATGCATACATGCAAGCAAACACTAATACACACAAAACAAAATAAAATAAAAAACCCTCATAATAAAATGTCCTCTGCTTCCAAGTTCTAAATGCGGGCAATGAAAAGGCTGCTATGAAAACATCATTAAATTCTATTTTAAGGACCTGGAGTCAAGGGAAGAGGACATGTTAAACTAAATGAGAACAATAAAACCCCAGTAGGTTGGACAGCAGAAGCTGGCAAAGTATTTGTACAAAGAAACCTGACTGTATGGTTTCCTAAATTCTGCCTCAGTGGGAGAAAGCAACATGGTGTCCGCAAGCCTAGAATGCATACCAGTGGCCAAGGGGCAAAGCAATCTTTGCATGGTGACTTTGACTCTGTCTTCAGAATCCTCAGGCTTGCAGACCACGTCCCACCTGGAGATACTAAGCCCACACATGTACTGACAAATAGAGATGCCCAGGACAGTTTCTGCCTCTCTCTCCTGCTGTGGGATGTTCTGTATGCTGTGAATGTGTTGCTCTGATTGGCTGATAAATAAAATGCTGATTGGCCAGTATCCAGTCAGGAAGTATGGGCAGAATAAGCAGACAAGGAGAATTCTGGGAAGGAAAAACAGAACTGTGGAGGAGATGCCAGTCAGCCATCCAGGGAGCAGCATGTAAAGGCACACAGCGTATAGATGAACAGAAATGGGCTGAGTTTAAATGTATTAGTTAGTCAGTGGTAGGCCTGAGCTAATGGCCGAGCAGCTTTAATTAATATAAGCTTCTGAGTGATTATTTTATAAGTAGCTGCAGGGTCCGTGGAGCTGGGCAAGACAGGAAAACCTTTTGCTACACTCCCCCCCACCCTTCTACTCTCCTTCTCCCTTTCTATATTTATTAAATATGATTTAGTCCAAGCTGTGTTTTAGGTATGGATTAGTGAGCCTTTTGTCGCTGTAAAAAAACATCAAGACCAAAATCAACTTGAGGAGGGAAGGGTCTCTTTTAGCTTACAGGTCATAGTCGTCAACCAGGAAGTAGGGCAGGAGCTCAAAGCAAGAAGCTGGAGGCAGGAACTTAAACAGAATCATGGAGGAACACTGTTGACTGGCTTGCTCCCCACAGCTTCTTTAGGCTGCTTTCTTATAGAACCCAGGACCACCTACTCAAGGAGTAGCACCACCCACAGTGGTCTGGAACTTCTCACATCAATTATTACTCAAGAAAATGCCCACAGACACACCCACAGGTCAATGTGATGGAGACAGTTCCTCAAATGAGGGTCCCTCTTCCCAGGTGACTCTAGCTCCTATCAAATTAACTGAAACTGCCCAGCACAGGGGTTTCCTCTAGATACACCCTTCTGGACTCAAAGCAGGTACTCCTGGGCCTGTGTAATTCAGAGACCTTGAGGAAGGGCCTACAGCACCTACTCATAACCTAAGTGGCCCTTGGTTTTGTTGGTTTGTTTTTCCGAGACAGGGTTTCTCTGTGTAGCTTTGGAGCCTATCCGAGAACTTGCTTTGTAGACCAGGATGGCCTCAAACTCACAGAGATCCGCCTGCCTCTGCCTCCCGAGTGCTGGGATTAAAGGCGTGCGCCACCACCGCTCTCGGCTCTGAGTGGCCCTTGTAAAGGTGACTCGTACCATCTTCTCCTGACTAGGCCACTGCCAAGGTCAGAGCCAGGCAGTCTAGGGTTTCAGATATCAGATAGGGCTGGTGACTCTACGGGACCAACAGCTGATGGGTCTGAATGTAAAATAGAAAAGGAAAGGAAAGGACATGACTGTCTTAGATAAGGTGGAAAAGAAAGTTTATTGTAGATAAAAGGGAAAGTATGGGTAGAGGCAGAGACATCTGGGAGAGTCCACAGTGGACATGACCAGGCTGAGCTGGGCCATGCGGGGAGAAGAGAGAGAGGGGACCAGGTGCAGCAGCCAGGAGGCAAAAGGTACAAAAGGGGTTGGTAACCAAAATGGCTGGACTATATAGGGAAGAGCCTCTGGGGAAAGGGCAGCCCAGTCACTGGGCTGGAAAGTTCAGGGTAGAAGGCTGGGTATATTAGCCATACTCTGTAACAGGTAGGGACTGAGCTATGCTGGGAGAACCTGAAGGCCAGGTCCACTTTGATATATGAAATAGGCAGCTCAGCCATTTGTCCTGGGTTTGAAAGTCTGAAAGTTAACACTATCTGAGACAGTGCAGCACACAGCACATATTCACACACACACACACACACACACACACACACACACACACACACACACACTAAATAAAATAAAATAACAGTAATTTTTTTAATCCAATATTCCAGCCATCCCAGGTCCACATTCCCAAAGGCCCATGAGTAAGTGGAGCTGGCTAATGTTGCTCTACAGAAGATGTGTTCCCAAGTCCTCGTTGCTGCCTACTGGACACCAGAGACACTTCGCGAATCTCCATTACCAACCAATTCCTATAGAGGTGAACTTGGCAGTCCCTAATGTAAGCCTTAAGGGCTTGACTGCCTTCTGGGATTGTGAGAAGGAATGACTATCCTTTCCCTTATGGTAAATCCAAGTGTTCTAGTACTGTCTCTCTTCACCCACACATGTGCTCATGATGCCAGATGATGCACACTGGCAACTACCACCTTCCCTGGCAGGCTGCAACTGGTGTGTCCATGTACAAAAAACAATAAATGATCTTCAGAGTTCTCAGGACTTTGGAGGTTGCTTTAGGACTTCTGCAACGTTGGGAAGGACACTGGTCTCAAGTCCAACTACAAGGGACAATGGAGAATTATGCCTAGGTCTGCCATCCATCCTGGCTGCACTGATCCAGCAGAACTCTAGCTGCCAGCATTTACTCAGAATGATTATCAAGTGGCAGCTGATTCTGGCTAAACTGACCTAACAAGATTCTTGCTAAAACTAGGCTCTTGGAGAGATGTCCAAAGAAGGGGTACCTAGTTGGAGGAGCCTGGCTAGTGTTTGGCCACATCTCTGTCACACACCGCCCTCTGAAGGACCACAGCAGCAAACCCAATCTTTCTCTCATGGTTCTTCTGGCTGAGATGGGAAGGGGAGAGGGTGATAAGGGAAGGGAGGGGGAGGGAGAGGGGGCACCCTGAAAGTCAGGGCAGATCCCAGAGCAGCAGGGCAGGTACACAAAAGGCTGTGCTGAATGAGCAGAGAGATGTTTCCTCTGTTGGCTCACGCCAACAATAGGAAGCAGGGGGTTACCCCAAAGGCCAGCCCACAGTGCTTCAGTCCATTGATTCTCTACTAAGGTGGGGAACTCACACAGCTCAGCTGGCTGGAAGCATGGCAGCTCCAGAGTCCAATACCAGAAATACCAGGCTACATGGCTTTGTGATTTGACCACAATAAAAAAAAAAAAAAAAAAAAAAAAACTACCAGAATGCCTAAAATGAAAAGGCTGGTGGGTAACTTCCTAAAGCACATCCCATTCACTTCGTCAGATGGCACAGCCCTGGAAGACAATGGAGAGGGACTTCCCACCGTATATCTTTCAGAGAAGACTCAAACAGAAGCAGGTTTCCAGGTCACCAGATGCACACAGAGCCAACAACTTTCCCCGGAGAGATGGATAGAGCAGAAAGCAGCATCATTTCTCTTGGTAATCATCCTGGACTCTACACTCAGTTAACACAAGCAAGATTCCTCCTCACCCACTCTGCAGCACTTACAGCTCTCTGGGACTGTGGGGGCTCAGAACACAGGAGGGACTAGATGGGCAGCCAGTAGAATGAGAAGAGATTGATAGTAACACAAGCCAGCATGCATCAAGCATATTCTCTGTGAAATGCTCCATGTGAATCACTTTGTAAATATTGATCTGTCTAATCTTCCCCCAGTGGAGCAGGTTCTGGGGTTCGAGCATTTCCCTCACTCCAGGCCTCCCTGACACGACCAGGATTTGAACCTGTCTCTGTGAATGCTAGAACACAAGGAAAGAGTAACAGAGAAAGAGAATCAGAAGCCAGAGGGAGAACAGGAAAAACCCAAGTGACTGTAGTACCCAAGGATCAGTCCAGGAGAAGCAGTGCTGAGCTGTCTCTAGGACAGAGACTGAGCCTCAGAGGGGCTGGGAAGATGACAGCAAAGGTGACATCTCGCTGCAGCCCGATGGCCCACGTTAAACTGTGTGACTATGAGAAATGTAGGTCAACGGAGAAAGAGGAGGAGGGACACCTCCACCAGGAAGCCAGGCTGCACAACAGGAGCCAAGCGAAACAAACGCTTTGATGTGGAATTTTACTGTAGGGCCAAATAGAAAGAGGAAAGCCACCCGGAGCCCAGACTGGGAGTCCCCTTCCCACAAGATGTGGCAGACATTGCCTGGCATGAACCATGCTTTCCAAATCTGCCTCTTCTCCGGGGCCCCTCCCTGCAGTATCATTAGAACAAAGGCCACACTGTTGGTGCTCTTGATGTCCCCTTACTGCTGCCAACATGCTGGAGCAAATTTGCAAGTATAATCTGACCAGCCATGTGCAGCAACTCTCTACAGAGACAAAGCATGTCCTGTGACCATCACTTTGGGTTTCCTGGGCCCCCACGAACTGCAGTCATGACACTGCATTGCCCCCGAGGCTTCCCAATGCTGCCGACAACATGATGTATATATACCACACTGTGAGGAGAGAGACCGCAGGGAGACAGCTTTCGGTCACGCTCCAGTCCCCCAGATCTTTGACCTCCATCCCGTCAGCGTGCTATTCTGACGAAACCTGTACATACAAAGATCAACTACTGTCTCCCTTGTAGGGCTCAGCAAGAGGGAGGCTCTCCTCTCCCAGGCTCCTAACTTCTAAAACTACAACTTTAGGAGCAGCATGATGAGACCTTCGTACCCAAACAGGTCTGAAAGAGAAGAAATGAAGGAACGATCCTTTTCTTTCCTCCCTCCTTCATTTTTACCAACAGAACAGTGGTCAGATTTCCCTGAGATAATCCTGAAGTATAAGAAAGGCCAGGAACTAAATTCAAGATAACGATAGATTACTAGAGAATACCCTCAGCTCCTCCACCCCACCTCTTACCCTAGCCTTAGCACAATCATCTCCTCCAGGAAGTTCACAGGGCTGGAAAGATAGAATGAAAGAAGAAAGCCTCAACTTGAGTGGCAAACTGAAGCCTGGTTAATCAGACTCATTGACTATGACCCCCAAATTATCCTTGCTCCATTAAAGAAAACCGCTGTCTGGTATTTCACAAAATGAAAATGAATAGCAACTGTACATTCAAATATAGTTTACACTGAACTAAAGTGACTGAACATTTAAGAATGAAAACAATAAAACTGACTTCCCTGTTCTGGGCTTTTTTCTCCTTCAGCATTGGGAGGAAGACGCCAGCACTAAATTGAGCTAGAGAAAGTGTGAAATGTAAAGGAGGGGAGGCCTTTAATCCCCCGTCTGTGAGAACTACTCAGCAAAGGAGAGACCATGAAAGGAGGAGGAGGAGGAGGAGGAGGAGGAAAGAAAAGAAAAGAGGGAGGGCAGTTTCAGGCTCTGGCCCAGGTCACTACGACCTGGCCCGGTTGCTCCCTGTCTCTCAGGGGCACCATTTTCCCACCTGCAAAGCCCCTTCCTCTTGCAAACCGACCTCAGGAAGGTCAGGAGGTGCTAAGGTGGCAGGCACACTGGCCAGGTCTCCAGGGTTCTGGCTGCTATGTCTTTTTAGATGTTAATTCTATGGTCTACTGAAAGGCTTGGAAAAGAAGCGCTTGAGTAATGAAAGAATCCAGTGGGGTTTAAAGTCCTGGCAAGCTGCTGCCGCTCAGTCCCAGGAAGGGACAAAAGCACGCTGCAGAACGGGTTTGGCCTGGAATTGAAACCACTCGGAGGAGAAAACGTTTGCAGCGGAGGCAGGTGTCACTTCCAGAGGGAACTTAGCAAGGGGCCAGTTTCCCAGTATAGTTTATTTAACTCGAGAGCTTTCGCTCAGGCCTAGGTCTCCTGACCGCATCTCATTATCCCAGACAGCAGAAAGAACCGCCAGGAGAGAAGGCAATATTTCAATATTTAAGATTCCTGTTCAAGCAACAGAAGTTTTCTAGGATTGCATTAAATACATCAAATTCCGCTGTAGAACTATGTTTAACCAAGCTCGTCCACGTTGGAGTCTAATCATGGAATTTCCTTTTCATCTGTGAGATTACAAGTATTTGCTGGTCAAGGATCAAGGAAAATAAATCCCAGCAGGATCTGTTCACACAGTGAATGACTGAGATCGGAGGGCACACCAAGAGGGATCCTCTCAGGGGCTCAGCCCAGGCTCAGATGCACCAGCCATGGAGGACGTGTTGGCAGCCCCAGGCACCCCAGGCACCCCAACCACCTAGCCAAGCCCCTCAAAGGCACGAGGGGTTCAAATGACTTCTCCCCACCCTCTCCGCTGCATCCCTTTGATACAGTTCCTCATGTGGTGGTGACCCCCAACCATATTATTTTGTTGCTATGTCATAACTGTAATTTTGCTACTGCTATGAATCGTGATGTAAATATCTGACACATGACCCCCAAGGGAGCTGTGACACACTGGATATGAACCACTGGGGCAGAAGGACTCACTTAGAAGAACACAAAGCAGGAGCCAGACTCCCTTCAGGTGTTCCTGCCTCCCGCAACAATGTTCCTAGAACTACTGCTTTGAGGTGAGAAGTCGCTGCCCTTCCTATTCTCATCATTATCCGAGCTGAAGGCCAGAGATCAGAGTCCCCTAACATGACACTTCTGGCCTTCATTATCCTAGCTGAAGGCCAGAGATCGAGTCCCCGAACATGACACTTCTGGCCTTCATTATCCTAGCTGAAGGCCAGAGATCGAGTCCCCGAACATGACCCTTCTGGCCTTCAGCCAGAAATGGTCAAGGGCATTTTCAGCCTATGGCTGAGGACATGAACCAAGGCCATCTCTGAACTAGTTGTTCCATTTCAATCTTCTGCACTTACTCCTTTTTGAAGAAGTCACCCTAACTGCCATTAGAGAATGAGGACAATGATCTTTCTGGCTTCTTCAGGCTGAGTGGAGTGTCGGATACGGCAGTTAAGTGTCCCAATCTGTGTTTGCCAGCCTAGCTCTGGCTCATTCCTGCCGCCGCCGCCGCCTGTCGCTCTTCCTGTCAACAGACAGCTCATCCACCTTCCCAACGACCAGAAGTCCATCTGCTTCTTCCCGCTGAGTTACGGTGCATAAATTACTTAGATTTAAACCACTCCTGTCGCTTTTACTTATGCTCTGCTTCAATTCGCTTTTGGTTGACTTTAAAATTTACCACCTTTAGAAGTCACATAGTTAAGCAAGATACTATCAGACCATAGTAAGTGTTGCCATATGTAAATCCTCTGGCACGCCACTCCTGATCATAATGTCTCCCGGATTGCCTCTCTGCCAACCCCCGACCCAGGTCTGTGCAGTGGGCCACGTGTGGCTTTCATGTCAAAGGGCCAAAAATTCCACCTTCCAAGTTGGGTGGGTAAGGAGGTGGGGAGGGTATCTGGGAGGAGTTGGGGGAGGAGGAAAAAAATAATCAAAATGTTGTATTAAAAAAGTTAATACCAGGAAAGGCGCAAAGCTACACAGAGAGACCCTGTCTCGAAAAACCAAAAAAAAAAAAAAAAGTTAATAAAAAAATTCCGCCGGGCGGTGGTGGCTCACGCCTTTAATCCCAGCACTCGGGAGGCAGAGCCAGGCGGATCTCTGTGAGTTCGAGGCCAGCCTGGTCTACAGAGCGAGATTCAGGAAAGGCGCAAAGCTACACAGAGAAACCCTGTCTCGAAAAACCAAAAAAAAAAAAAAAAAAAAAATTCCACCCACTAATCATGCTAGTGCCACCATTTTCTGACCATGTGTCCTGTGATGAGCTGTGGAGTTTCACTATGCATGTGAGGACACCCATCACTTCACTTTTCCTTACCTCCAATCACCTTGCCCCACACGTTAAGCTCATAAGTAACCTAAACCCTATCCTTGGAGAAGAGCATTTGAGACTGGCTGTCCTATCTCCTCAGGTTTGACTCATTCATAAAGAAATTGGGTTTGGAGCTAGAGAGGTGGCTCAGCTACGGTGTTCTGTCATAGCGCCCCAACTCGACTAAGACCACAATGCAATCAGTGTATGCACAAACATAAATCACTATTAAGAACAGTGCTGTTTCTGTACTTCACCATGTGACTCCTGTCGAGTCTCAATAAAATGGTGAAAACATCTCACTTCTACACAAGCCTCCCACCACCACACTGAACACTGAAACGGACGGTTACTGAGGGCTGTCTGGCTGTCTGGAGGGATGGGAAAGTGGCCCATACACAGTGAACTCCAGGGAGTCTCCGTCTTCTTCCACACTCCTCCTTCAGCTTAGCCCAGGGCCATGCCAATTCCTCTGCCCTCACAAGTCCAGTGAAGACTTCCCCAAGGCCATCAGCAATGTCCATCCCTGAGGTTTACCTTGGTCTCTGTTTACCCTACTCATATGGGTAAATTCCATCTTAAATTATCCTGGGCAGTGAGAATAGCAGAGAGGATGACAATGCTTAGCAAGGGAGGGAGGAACGAAAAGAAGGGAAGCAGAGAGGCAGGGAGGGACGGAGGGAGGGAGGGAGGGACGGAGGGAGGATGGGAGTAGATACATAGAAGATGTACATTAGAATACCATGGGATTATGGATGATTTTTTTGTTTTCTGATTTTTAAATTTCTAAACATGCATTGCTTTTTCAATAAAAAGGGTGGTATTTTGTGTTTTATGGCACTTAAACCGCATGCTATAGCAGGAAGTGCACGCAGTACCCACCAGCTCTCAACACATCCTGTTTGGTTCTGATCTTGGGTCACCCTGCCCTGGTCTTGGGTGATTTACATGGTTTCAGCTTTCATATTTGTCCAGGTAGGCGGAATAGTTTAAGCTCTGGTACCCACACCAGCAGAGGATGTGGGCTCTGCAGCACTGTGCGCAGCTGGGCAAAGCGACGGTGACACCCAGGCCGCCGGGGAACTGCCTCTGCATACTCCTCATACTGCATTTGGAAGCTCTTAGAGAGGGATGAGGAGGCCCTGCAGAGGCTGAGAGTCTAAGGAAAGTCTTTCCTGTGACTGCTTCAAGGTGGAGTGATGACAGCATGGGCAAAGACCCATTTGATGCAATAAAATGACTCCACACAAGTTTCCGCCGACTTTGTCACTCTAGGAACCCCTGCAGCCTTGACTTAATTCATGTCCCACCCTAGTTACTGCTCCTGCTTCCCTGTCTGCTGTGAATGTCTTTCTGTATGCTGTGAATATATGTTGCTCTGATTGGTTAACAAATAAAGCATTTGACCTATGGCAAGGCAGCTTAGAGGCAGACAGGAAATCCAAACAGATAGACAGGAAGAGAAAGGAGAGGCAAGGCAGACGCCGCAAGCCATGGCCAGGAGAAGCAAGATGTAAAGATACCGGTAAGCCACGAGCCACGTGGCAAAGTATAGATTTTTCCAGCTACACCTGTCTCTGCTTGAGATGGCCCAGAGTTGTTGCTATAATTTTAAGTCACATCAACATTGATTGACTCCCATTCTGTACTCAGCTTGGTACCCAACATTGCCATGACCAAATGCTACCAAGGAGATTTATTTTTGAGATGGGTCTCTTCAGTAGTCCTGGCTGGCCTAGAATTCCATAATATAGCTCAGACTGGCCTTGAACTCATGACAGTTCTCCCCCTTCAGCCTTAAAAATGCTAGGATCACAGATGTGAGCGGTGCCTTGTCCCTTATGCCAAAGAGAAAATTGGATGTGGCTTAGGAGACTCCAAGAGGTTTCCCTGAGATGCCAGGGGACAAGGTCATGGGAAGATGCAAGCCATTGGGACAGGCAAGACAAGGGTTTGCCTAAGGTTCAGAGGCAGGTGTAAGTTAAAAAACATCTGTCAGAGCAGAAAAATTTACAAGGAACCTCCTCTCAGAAGCTTGAGTAGATGCTTAAGACGTACTTTTGAGAGAATAGACAGGAACTGAGACTTCTGGGGTACGATAGCAGACTGGGAGCCACCTCTGTGTGATCCAATAAAACAAAAGCATCCCGTTAAGTAAAAATAGGCTCCATCCCAAAGAAAGAGAAAAAGCCTCAGAAATTCAGAGTCAGCACACAGCTGGAACAACATGCAGAGACAGGCCAGGGCATCAACAGAAGAAAGCCAGAAGGAATCCGATCCTGAAGCACCCAGAGAGGGAGACCAAGGGGAAGCCTCACCCAAAAGGTAAGCCAGGCAGGCCTGGTGAAAAGAAACCTGCAGTCCCACCTACAAGCCTCCAATCCAGCTGTGGTTTTTGACAAGACAATGGCTTCAAGTGAGATGGTCAGCAGTGGAGGGCTGAGGCCAGGCACTTCCTCTTTTTGTCTAAATATTTATGTAATGCGCATGTGTGTCTGTCTTCATGAGTTTGTGTACATCACATGTGGGCAGGAGCCTGTGGAGGCCAGACAAGGTGTTTGATGCCCTGGAACTGGAGTTACAGGCAGTTGTGAGCCACTATGTAGGTGCTGAGAACTGAACCTGAGTCCTCTGCCAAAGCAGTAAGAGATCTTAAATGCTGAGCCATTTCACCAGGCCCACAGGTTCCTGAGAGAAAAGCTATTGGTCAAAACTGAGCTATCCTGGAGGCGTGGGAATAAGCCAATCCCAAGTATTGACACTGTTCCGGGATGAGAGACAGCCTTAGGAGGAAGCTGTGGAGAGTAGGGGGGTGTTGTGTGATATTTTGATTGCATTTTGACGCTCCCAAAACTGCCAATAAAGTTTGTTTTGAATCAGAGGGTGGAACTAACTACCATCTAATCAAATAGAGGTTTTGGAGGGCTGAAGACTGATAGAGAAATAGGAAGTAGTAGGGAGGGGCTTAGAGAGAATCTCTGTCCTTTCAGATAGAGGAACAGAATAGGAGGTCGTTGGTCACTTTTCCCCCACTTCTCTGATCATAATATCTGACTCCCGATTTTTTATCGTTACAGAATAATTAGATAAACAGATCAGGAGGGCCTGATGCTGACAAACAGAACAGTATGTGCATCAGGAGACTTCACCTAGGCACTGAAGTAGATAAAGGAAGATGGCTTCCCTCTTGTCTGGGATCAAACCTCAACAGTTGAGAATACCTATGTAGTCTGACTGTTCTAAGGCTGAGGTCAGTGAATGTATATGTCCTCTCTATTTACCATGAGGTTCACTGCTGCATAGCCTGAGACCTCTGAAGTCCCAAGACCACTGGCCATTCACAGCCACATCACTCTAGCAGGCTGATCAACTCTATCTAGAAGGATTTGACAGTACAGAAATAGTCACCCGTGCAGACCTCAGTGCTGTGGTTGTTTCCAACACTCCCAATGCACTTGGGAGACACCCCCAATGCTGGAACATTAGCTATCTCAAGAGGTTAAAACTAGTGAGTCTCGGAGAGTGGAAGAGCCTGCCCAGCCCACAGATTTGCAAACTGAGGTGTGGTTAGCAGTGACCTCTGTTATGCAAAGAAGGGAAGCTACTAAAGTGAAGACAGCTCTGGCAGGCACTAGACACTTGTCTACTACAGGCCCTATACCAGTGAAAACTCACAGGAACAAGGGTCCACAAGCTCAAATGTCCCTCCTGCCCGCTTACAGGTGGAAATCCCATTTTCAAAGGTTCAGAAAGAATCCTCCCCAATATTTCATCTTTTTTTTCCTTTTGCCCCTTAACTTTCTTTTTATACTTTAACTATACTTTCAGTGATAATTTTACTTTATCATAGTTTTTTTTTAATTTCTATTTCTTATTCCCTCTCATACATTTACCTAATTTGGTTTATAACTTTTTTCAATGTTTGTTAGGCAATCTGTTTTTCCTCTCATATCATAAACAAACACTAGTGGTCACAGAAGGTCATCTAGGTCCTGACACACTCATAGTGAAGACTTCAGGACCTCACTTTCACCTTTAGATGGAGCATCCAAACTAAAACTCCATGAAGAAACTGAAGAATCATTGAGTCATTGAAAGAAACAGACAGGATATTTTAAATTTTTCTAGAATCATATCAAAATCAAAGCACTAAAACCAGAATGTGTGAGATATGGCTAAGGAATTCTAAGAGGAAAATTTGTAATTATGAGAACTTACATTAGTATATCAGAGAGATCTAAAATAACCTAATGATGTAACTCAAAATCTCAGGAAAGAAACAAAACAAAAATAGGAACAAGCCAAATTGGAAGATGTTAGGTAGCAAGAAATTTTAAAAGATCAAGGCAGAAATTAATGAAATGGAAACTAATAGAACAATACATAGACTATAAAAAAGGTGGTTCTTTGGGGCAAAAAAAAAAAAAAGCAGAGATTGGCAAATCCCTTGCCAATCAAACCAAAAGAGAAAGTAGGTCAGAATTAATGAAATTAGCAATGAAAAGGGGATATTATAATTCATTCATTCCAATGAAATCCAGAGGACTATTGAGACTACTTTGAAAAGTTAAGTTCCAAAACTACTAAAAACTCTAAAGAAAATGATAAACACCTAGAAACATATGACCTACTAAAATTAAACCCAAAATTACAAACAGCTTAAGCAGATCCACAATAAACAAGACTGAAGTAGTATTAAGAGTCTCTCAATAAAGAAAAGCTTAGGGCAAATGGAGTCACTGGTGAATTGTATCAAACCTTTAAAAAAAGAACAAAAATAATGTTCCTTGAGCTGGTCCATAAAACAGAGGGAAGGAACACTACCAAATGCATTCTACAAATCCAGCATCACTCTGACATTAAATCCAAGCAAGAACTGTGATGGCTAAAGTTTTGTTTTAAGTTTAAATTATCGTGCTTAAGAGATCTATAAACGAATTGATAGGTAGGTAGATAAGTAGGTAGGTAGATAGATAGATAGATAGATAGATAGATAGATAAAATTAGTTTCCATTTCATTAATTTCTGCCTTGAAAACTTGTAAGCTCCACTTGCCTAAGGACAGATAACCTCCTGGAATCCTGGGGCTGTTGTTCAAGTAAGATAACAAGTCATGTGTTTTTACTTCTGTAAACAAGATTGATTGTCCTAACTGGACAGGATATGCTTGACCACATGTAAAGAGGAGGTACAAAGGCAGGAAGTACATCAGAATGTATGCTTTCCCATGATTGGATGAAGGGGAGTGTTAATCCTAAAGATGGGAGGAGAAAGGCCACTGACCCAAATCATCAAGGCCAAATTAATTAAAGTAAGTCATTAATTAAAGCAAGTTTTTTTGTTTGTTTTTTGTTGTTTTTTATTAGTGTACATGGGCTGCCTCTTGCTAAGGTAGAGTTTGAGAGGTCAGCATTGCATGTGAGGAAGACAAGGTTTTTACAGTTCAGGGGTAGAGGGTTTCCAAATAGGGAATTTGGTGGGCAAAATAGGTGGGGCTGAAAGAGCAGAACATCATAACAAGTTAATCCTAAGAACCTCCTGAAACAAAGACAGGATTGCAAGCTGAGCATAACAAGGTAGTCACAACAAGGTAGTCGGAGGGGTCATCTAACCTTCTGAAACAAAGGTAGGGTTGCAAGATGATTAAAAACAACTTTTGAAACAAAGACATGGTTGCCATTCCTGGAACAGGCAGTATAGAACCATTTGTAGTTAAGGTTACAGGTGGGGCACACCTCAATCCTTGAGAAACAGAAGTTTAATCATAAACAGGAATGAACCTAGTTTGTCTTTACTGTAAGTTGATTTTTAAACCTAAGATGGAGGCAGGCTGGTTCTTCATGGGAAGAATGTAGCCTTGTGGGTTTCACCTTTATAAGCCCCTGTCTAATATAATTCAGGGCCACATTCTGGGAATCCCAGGTATGGACCTAGCCAATGTCCATCATCCTGGCCAGTATTTAATAACTTGCTCAGAAATTGTGGTAGTGTTCTTATTCTCACCTGGCAGGATTAACAGAACACAGCAAAGAAACTGTACATCAACATCTATTGTTGGTTTTGCTCTTTCAGGGTCCCACCACTCAGCTTCTAAATAAATCACACACACGGAGACTTATTCTTAATTATGATTGCCTGGCCTTAGCTTGGCTTGTTTCTTGCCAGCTTTTCTTTACTTTAATTACCTGTCTACCTTTTGTCTCGGGGCTTTTCCCCTTCTCTTACTTCTGTAAATCTTACTCTTACTCTCACTCTGTGGCTGCTGTGTAGCTGGGTGGCTGGCCCCTGGAGTTCTCCTCCTTCTCTGACTACTTCTTTTTTCCTCCCAGATTTCTCCTCCTATTTATTCTCTCTGCCCTCCAGCCCCACCTATTTCTCTCTCCTGCCTCACTATTGGCCGTTCAGTCTTTATTAGACCATCAGGTATTTTAGACAAGCACAGTAACACAGCTTCACAGAGTTAAACAAATGCAACAAAACAAAAGTAACACGCCTTAAGATAATATTCTACAACAAATACCCCTGATGAATATTAGTGCAAAAAATTTCAAGAAAATTCTTGCAAGCTGAGTTCAAAACATATTAAGGAGCATTTGCCATACAGCATTGCCAAGGTTGGTTTGGGACAGAGATACTGGAAGATCTTATAGTGAGGGAACTAGACTCTATGCAGGAGAGAAAGCACCTGGGGGGGTGGGCAGCTTTAAAGACAGTCACTGTGAAATCAGAACCGCTGAATTGTGGTATTTAACTAGACGTGAGTGGTCCACAGTAAGGGAAGAATCAAAGAGAGTGGGACTATAGATCCGAGAAATTCGATCCACCTTCCTATCCCTTTCACATCTATTCATCAACCAGATATTGTGTTGAGCACTTACTATGTGGCAGGCCATATGCAAAAGAGTTAGAGGGAGGAAGTAGGTATGGTGGCACACACCTTTAATCTCAACATTCAAGAGGAGGGGGCAAGAAGACTAGGCGTTCCATAAACCACCTCCCAACCAAGAGAGAGGAGAGGAGAGGGAGGGAGGGAGGAAGAGAGGGAGGAAGAGAGAGAGCGAGAGCTAGAGCTAGAGCGAGAGCTAGAGCTAGAGCTAAAACAAACAATATCTGCCTGGAGACTGAAAGTCTAAAGCGAGAGAGCAGACACAGGCAGCTGTACTGCTGACCTGCAGGCAAAGGCCCGCTCTGAACACACCAAGTTGTGTGGCATAAAGGCAGGCCTCTAATCCCCCTTGATGAGTATTACCATCTACACCCACACCCCTGGCTTCACCAGTGCCCTCTGGCAAGGCTTCAGAGAGATCAAAGACTGGAAATATACAAGGAGCCCGGATCAATGAGGAGAGGCCTCTAGGTAGAAGGAGCTCCAAGAAGCCTGTGACTCCCTCCCTCACTGGAGCTGTGGTGGAGGATCCAGACCGCCCCAGGCACCACTAGTGTGATTACATCTCTGCTTCTCACCTCCCTCCTCCCCCAGTGCTGCAGGTGTTGCTGAGAATCCCAGCTGTGGGAGCTGGGAATGATGATTTAGTGAACACTCCTTATTTTGCAGATTATGAGACTCCCTTGGCACAGCTGCTTGTCTTCATACCTCCCCACCTGCTCTGCCAACAATCTATGCTGGGTCATTAGAAAGCTACCTGATAAATACATAATAGTGTGCTAATGAAGGCAGAGGCTGCTGCTGAAACTGGTCATGAATTCATGTGTTTTTTCTTCTAGGTCATTTACATTTCATAACAGAAACTTTTTACAGTCCTTGATGACAACAAAAATAATGGACCAACACAATAGAAAACCAGGGAAGAATAAATGCCCCCAGGTGGAGAGCTTAGGTATGGAAGAGCTGCCTGTACTAGGGAGTGAATGCTTCTCAACTTTCCCCTCCCAATCCAGGCTATGTTCCCTTGACCTCTAAATCCAGCTGACCCTGGGCTCAAATCCTTTGCTAGAGACCAGACACACACATGCTGAAAGAGGCATGTGAGGGGTCACAGAGAAGAATGCAAAAAGACACCAGAGACTGGAAGGTGACAGTGACCCTCTATCTTCCTAATACTGGGGTTTGAATGATTTTCTAAGTAACTTGAGGAAAGTAGTATCTGTGTGCATCAGAGGTCGACATCCGTTGATCAGGGTCAAAAGACCTGGCCTCTGTTTTACAGAACTGGAAGCAGTAGGTCCTAGCCCTCAAGGAAGGAAGGTATCATGTGTTCCTGGTCAATGTGTTCAGCACAGGTCCTGCAAAAGGAACAGAGGGAGGGAGCCAGTTCACACTCAACCTACTGTGTCCTGAGAGAGCCATGGCTAGTCAACAACAGCTCAGAGAAAAGGGCACCGACTTTTATGATCTGACCAAAGGAGTGGATATTGACAAAGGACGCGAAAGTACACAGAGTTTCGGGCCTCTTGCCTCCCTGGAGTGTGCCAAAGACTGAGTTAACGTCTCAGGAAACAATAAACGTCCATGTGAGACCATGCTAACCAACACACAGGCACACATACAAGGGGGTGGTGAGGGCAGCCTTCTCATCCTTCCAAATCCTTGGCAGGCTGACCACTCTCAGCATCTCTACTTAGCACTGTACCAGAGTCCCCACACATTGCATTAAGGCAAGAAACAAAATAAAGGGATTCAGAGCCAGCTGCTCCCTAGGTGGCTGCTCACTGTGTTGACCCAAGGCAACTGCAACACTTATAGAACTCCAACTACCCAACACGAAATATAAGTTTTCCCTTCTGTAAAGGAAATTTACATCAGTGAAGGAAATTTTCTCTGGTAAACATGTGTACCAGGAAGAAGGCTGCTCTCAAACAGCTCATATCCATACAGTCTCTTTCTGCTTACTAGGCAACTTTAATACACCATCCATTTCCTCCCCCGAACTTTCTAGGTCAAGTCTGTTCCTCTCTATAGGGCAGGATCATGTATAAGCCTCAGTGTCTGGTCACTCCCTTGAGGGTCACAGTTTAATCTGTCTCCTGTCAAGTCAATTCTTTCATCAGCCACAGAACCTGTAAAGATAGAGAGGAAGCATGCTTTCATGTCCCACAAAAGAAAGGGATAATGCTTGGGATGAAGGATGCAAAATATAGTTAGAGAGGACATGATTACAGAAATAGAAAATAAACCACAATCAGGATTAATAAATAAATATGGGGCTGGAGAGATGGCCCAGTTGTTAAGAGCTCTTGTTGCTCTCCCATAAGACCTGGGTTCTGTTCCTAGCACCCACATAGTGGCTCACAATCATTCAGAACTCCAGTTCCAGAGGATCAGTGCTTTCTTCTGACCTCGAGCACCAAACAAACAGGTAGTGGACATACATATATATACAGGCACAACACTCACACATAAAATAAATAAATCTAGAGAATGTTTGGTTTTTTTGAGACAGGGTTTCTCTTTGTAGCCTTGGCTGTTCTGGAACTTGCTCTGTAGACCAGACTGGCCTCAAACTCAAAGATCCACCTGCCTCTGCCTCCTGAGTACTGAAATTAAAGGCATGTGCCACCACCTATTGGCAATTTAAAAAATAAAAATAAATGCATTAAAGCCACAAGCTATACAATAACAAAAACTTAAAATGAAAAATATAATTACCATTCATAATAGGATCAAAACCATAAATAACTGGAAATAAACCTAGAGAAGCAATGTACCCAATCTCTCTGCTGAGAAGTGCAGAACGTCTCTCTCAGAGGGATTGGAAGCCTAACTGAGTGAAACCACCTAACGGGACCACTCTGTGAGTAGAAAGCACAGTTTATTAGGGGATCAAATTGCCAGGTTGCCTCAGAGGGCAGAGATCAGTAACTGGAGGGAAAAGCAGTGTGGGAAGGTGGGGTGCAGGTCAGAACAGCCTGAGGGCTAGCGTGCGAACTCTGAACTGGGGAAGGCGGTTTGGATGGATCAGGAACTAAATGCCCTTTGACAGAGGTAGCTGACTTAGGGACGGGTAAGGAAAGTACGAGCCTTCCAGACAAATGGAAACCACTTCACAAGATCTGTGAGGGTCTTTGAAATAAAAGGGTTTGTTGACCTGCTCCTTCCAGACGCTGGCCCAGAGAAGGGCCAGTTCCTGGACAAACTTCTGAAAACTACCAGCAGTCAGGCTAGGCAGCAATTGGGGAAACCAACCTTGAACTGAAAGCATTATTACAACAAAACTTTGGAAAAGGAAGGCATAAACTCTTGGCCACAGTATGAGGGCAGCACGCTGTGAGGAAGGAAAGCTTTGAGATGAGCTGTGATCACTACTTCTGCACTGGCTGGGGTCAACAGTATGTAAAGTTTACACATAAACTTAGTCCAGTGACCTTGCCTGGGGTGCCCCTTAGGTCAAGATTTCAACAGTGCTTTCCTTGGTTTAGAGCTGCAGCTGCTGACTGACTTCCCACCCTCCAGCCTGGCTGACTAAACTGGGAATGTCTCAGACTGTTTCCTTTATCAAACACTGATAGGACAGCAGTGCAGGTGAGGCTTCGGGATGTTAAGCTATACAAGCTATTCCTAGAATAACCATTAAAAATACATCAAAGGGGGCTGGAGAGATGGCTCAGTGGTTAAGAGCACTGGCTGCTCTTCCAGAGGACCCACATGGCAGCTAACAACTGTCTGTAGCTCCAAGATCTGACACCTTCACACATACATGCAGGCAAAACCACTAATGGAAGTAAAAGAAAAAAATTAAAAAGAAAAAGAAATAGCTTAAAAAATACATACAAAGAAAAAAATGGGAAAATTAAGATGGATACTACAAAATTATCACATAATCAATAATAAGGCAAGAAAAGAGAAACTGAGAAACAAAGAACGAAGGGGATAAATGTAAAAGAAACAATAGACTAGATATAACCTAACTCCAAACATACCAATAATCCAATGTAAAGGACATAAGCAGGGATCATAGCTCCTCTTTAGAGGGCCAGGCTGTAAACACTCTGGGTTCTGTTGGGCACATGGTCTCCACTGCAATGGTGTTCGCCTCTGCTTCTGTAGCTGAAAGCAACCAAAGCAACACCTAAGAAAACAAACGTGCCTGTCTTTTCTAAGGACTTATTTACTTTTATTTTATGGATATATGTATTTTGCCTGCAGTATTTAAGTGTACCATGCACATGAGGTGCCCTTGGATCAAGAATAGGGTGTCAGATCCCCTGGAACTGGAGTTACAAACAATTGTTACCGCCATGTGGATGCTGGGAATCAAACCCAGGTCCTCTGGAAGAACAGCAAGTGCTCTTAAACCCTGAGCCATCTCTCCAGCCCCAACATGACTGTCTTTTGATAAAACTGTATTTATAAGATGGGCAACTGCCAGCCGGGCAGTGGTAGCGCATGCCTTTAATCCCAGAACTCAGGAGGCAGAGCCAGGCGGATCTCTGTGAGTTCGAGGCCAGCCTGGTCTACAGCGCAAGATCCAGGACAGGCACCTAAACTACACAGAGAAACCCTGTCTCATAAAACAAAACAAACAAACAAACAACCCCCCCCCAAAAAAAAGATGGGCAACTGGCCAGGCATAGTTTGATAACCCTTGATATAAACTTACCAAAGTAAATAAAAATACTTAATGACAAATTATATGCTATCTACAAAACAACTACTCACAAGCACATACACATAACCCACCTTAAATATTAGATAGGCGGGCGGTGGTGGCGCACGCCTTTAATCCTAGCACTCAGGAGGTAGAGCTAGGCAGATCTCTGTGAGTTCGAGGCCAGCCTGGTCTACAGAGTGAGTTCCAGGACAGGCACCAAAACTACACAAAGAAACCCTGTCTAAAAAAACCAAAAAAAAAAAAAAAAAAAAAAACTAGATAGGCAGTTTGAAATTAAAAGGATAGAAAGATACATCACACAAACACTAACCAAGAAATATTCAAATAACTACAAGTAATTGTTTGTGTATAAAATGTCCCCCCACAGACCCCAGATTTTGTTAAATTTATTTTTAAGTATGTGTTTGTGTATATCTACATGTATGTTGTGCTTATGAGTGCAGTTCTCCTGGAGGCCAGAGATATCACATCCCTGAAGCAGGAGTTACAGGTGGTTGTGAGCCACCCTATATGGATGATGGGAACAGAATCCAGGTCTTTTTTAAGAGCAGTACCTTGAGACTCAGTACACTGGCACTCAAATTCTGAATGCTTGGTCCCTAGCTGGTCATAGAAACCAGGGGGTGGGACCTAGCTGCACAAAATAGGTCAGGAAGGGCATGTTTTAGAATATACACCTGGTCCCTAGTCCCTTCTGTCCACTGTGAGACGAGGAGTCTCTGCGACATCCTCCTGCCTCACCACAAGCCCAGAACCAACCGAGTGGAAGACTGAAAACGTGACCCCCAAACAAACAAGTCCCTGTAGATGGTTCTCTCAGGTGTGCAGTCATGGCTGTGGACACTGACCAACACTCTGTGTTCACATCCAAGCAGATTCTGGACAAGAAAGATTACCCGGGCTAAAAAACAGCATTCCTATTGAAAGCTGTTCTCCAAAGTCCCTCTAATTTCCCAGTGTCTTGTGACTCACGGTGGCCATGACTTCCTTGGAACTAGAGTATCTTTTTAAGGATGTTTACACAGTCCACACCATGGGAAACAGACATGAGCTTCTCTCCAGCAAAGAGTAGGTTTGTTTTCAATTCAGCTATGGAGTCCTTCGGCCCATCATAAAAGTCTGTATGGGACCTCAGGTGTCCTCTCCTACAAAGAACTGCTGCTTGGAGGTGCCATTCTGTCTCCTTTGGATAGGACTCAAGGAACCGGTACAAATACTGACACCATAGTTGATCTGTGCTGATGAAATCCTGACTTTTCCCAGACTGCTGGTGTCTTTTCCAGACCCCATGAGACTGTGGGACGATCAATGGAACGTCCAAACAGGAAGAACCCCACACCTTCACCATTCACACAAGCGAAAAAGGCGTCACTACATTGAGTCCCCGAACACACATGCACCTAAGAGCATTAAAGTGTCTGAGAACGGAAAGGAGAGTGGAGAGTTCAACATCCTTCTCTGAATGTCAGTAAAGACACTGGCCTCAAAACTGCCAGCCACCTAATCTGACATTTGTATAGTTCTCTCTTCCCAGGGAACATGACCTAGGACAGACCATTGAAAAGAAGCCACACCGCATTTCAAAAGAACCAATGTCTAGGGAATATGATAAGAGAGAGGTAACTGGAAAATCTGCAGACTTAAATTTTAAACTGTCACGAGACCCATCTTAGAGGATCCCTGGGTGGGCTGTACCCGTCCCGTGTGTGGGTTTCATTTCCACAAACCACACAAGGGCTGCAGGCACAGGCAAGGAATCACGCTGAGAAAGAGGGGTCTCTGTGGCACAGGCCTGCCTGCTAAGGTAGACTGCTTTACCAGAGGCTTGTCCAGTGTGGAGGAATGCCAGCTAGCCAATCCCCCCAGCTTTCCCTTTTCAGTCCAAAACAAAACAAGCTAAGAAATTCAAAGGAGAGAGGAGGTAGGAGGGAAGGAGAGAAGGAGAGAAGGAAGAGGGAGGGAGGGAGGGAAGGAGGGAGGGAGGGAGGGAGGCTATGTCACATCTTTGAAGGTTGTATCTACCTCTGGATCCAGTCTAATTCTCTCTGGGTTTTTTTTCCCCTTAAAATTATTTTTTTACGTGTGTGTGTGTGTGTGTGTGTGTGTGTGTGTGTGTGTGTGTGTGTGTGTGTGAGAGAGAGAGAGAGAGAGAGAGAGAGAGAGAGAGAGAGAGAGAGAGAGAGAGAGAGAGAGAGAGATGTAGAGGTCAGAGAACAACTTGTGGCAGTCAGTTCTCTCTTCCCACCATGTGGTTCTGGGGCTCAAACCCAAGTCATCATATTTAGTGGCAAGTACCTTTCTTCACTGAACAATCAGGTGGGCTCTACTTTCTATTTTCTGATCCACTGTCATGGGAACAGCCGCTACCACCACATATGCCCACGTTCACAGACTGAGCCACTGTGCCACGCGATCCCTGCTACAGTGGACTAGAACCCTCTGAAGCAGTGAGTCAAGAGAAACCTTTCTTTCCTTAAGCTGTCCTGTTGTCATGACACAAATACAAATTAGATAAGACATAAGACAAGAAAGAACCTCATGTATCAATAACTCTCATGAACACAATGCAAAGCACACACTGAATACAATAATATAAAGAATTACACATTAAGTGGGATTTATCCCAGAGTAATATTTGAAAACTAATAAGTATCTGAACAAAGACTCTATCAATTGGTTCAAAAGAGACATTTGACAAGGTTTAACATATGATTCTTAGTGGGAACTAGCAAGGAACCGAACCCAATAAACACATCACTCATCAGTGTGTTGGAAGCTTGGTCCTCTGTGTTCTTATTTTGACAACTGGGATCTTTATTTAAGTGGGAGGTCCTTAGATGAGCTGAGGCCAAAGCCTCCAAAGGGATTTTGAGTAAGGTGACTTCTTACTCTGATGTGATGTTAATCAGGTTATCATCATCTCAGGCCAAACCAATAGGGCCTCCTGGTCATGAATGTTCAGTCTCCAAAAGTGAGTTTAAAAACAAAAATACCTTTCCTTTATAAAGTTAGCCTACCTCAAGTATTTCCTTATAGTAATAAAAAACAGACTAGTAAAAAAAATCAGACTAACACACACAGTTACAAAGGCCTGTAACTAACATACTAAATGTGAAGACTGGAGGTTTTACTCTCCATAAGACCAGGAACAAGGAGAGACATCTAAGTTACCCCTCCTAGTCAACATCACAATGTTCTATCATGAAATAAGGCACTAAAAGTTAATATAAGTTATAGAGATTGGAAAGAAGGAAATAAAACTTATCCCCATTCACAAACATTGTAATTGTCCATATGGAAAGTCCCTCAATTCCAAAAATCCTTCCAGAATAAACAATTCAGTCAAACAAGTTTGGAATATATAAAGTCAACACTCATAAACAAATCACATTTCTTTAAAATAGCAAATAACACACTTAGGAACTACAATTAAGAAAAAAGAGAATATTGTTTTAAAGAGCACAAATCTAATTAAGCAGTTATTGGAACTATAGGAGGAATACTTCTAAATGTTGAGTGAAGAAATAAAAGGCAACCTAAATAAATATACAGGTACATTATATTCACAGATTGACAGACTCAATATAGCTAAGGCATCAATTCCTGGACTAAGAGTGTAGGTCTGTGGTAGTATGGCTTAGACCAGTGGTTCTTAACCTGTGGATTGTGACTCCCATAGGATTGAACAACCCTTTTCCAGGGTCACCTAAGATCACTGGAAAATGCAGATAACATTATGATTCATAACAGTACCAAAATAACAGTTATGAAGCAGCAATGAAAATAATTTGATGGTTGGGGGTCATCACAACATGAGGGACTGTATTAAAGGGTTGCAGCATTAGGAAGGTTGTATTGCTATAATTAATGAGGCAATTCCACGTAGTTTATCTGGTAACTAAAAGAGGTTTATTTCAGGGGTAACTTACAACCAATAAGGGATCGATTACAGTATCCGGGAGAGATGAGGTACAGTCCAGTGTAGTTCTCTGGGGAACTCTTACTTAGTCTGCAAATCCAGCCTCCAGGACCATGAGGAGCTAAGAGAGCAAACACGTATGCATCTCGGGTCTTAAGGGGTCCCTCTTTTTTTGTTTGTTTGTTTTTTGTTTCTCTGTGTAGCTTTGTGCCTTTCCTGGATCTCGCTCTGTAGACCAGGCTGGCCTCGAACTCACAAAGATCCACCTGCCTCTGCCTTCTAAGTGCTGGGATTAAAGGCGTGTGCCACCACCGGCCAAGGGGGTCCCTCTTGGCCACACCCCAGGGGCAGGTCATAGGCAGGTGTGGCAGTTACTTGCTGCCACACTAGGGGCAGTGTTCAAGGTCAAAGCTGGAACAGCTACCCACTACAAGGTCGAGAACCACTGGTTTAGAGGAAAGATGCCCTGGGTTCAATCTCTAGGACACACCAGCCAAGGAAAAAGATGTCAGTTCCCATATAATTGATCCACAAAATAAGAATTTTTTAAAGATAAGCTTCCATTTTCTATGAAAAGTCAAAGGAAGTAGAATATAGAAATAACTGAGAAATGACAAAATTGGAGTACTCTAGGAATCACTTGAAAGTCATGGTCTTGAGACAATGTGGTACTGGAAAGCGGACAGATATACAGGTTAATGAAAAAATCCCCAAAGATAAATCCCTACAAAACGGAGCCAGTGGACTTTTCATAAAGACAGGAAGCCAATTCAACGGAAGGATGATTTTCATTAACTAAGTATGACTTGTATCCCAAATACTCAAAGAACTCTCAAAATTCAGCAGAAAATCAAACCAGTGTATTAATTTGGTTTCTGTTGCTGTGATAAAACCAAAACCAATCTGAGCAAGGACAGTGCTTATTTCATCTTGCACTTATCAGCCCATCATGAAGGGAGTCAGGGTAGGAACTCAAGGCAGGAATCTGGAACTGAAGCAGAGAGCACGGAGGAACATTGCTTACTGGCTTGCTCTCCAGGCTCACATTCAGTTTGCTTTCTCATACCTCCCAGGACCACCTGCCCAGGGCAGCATCACTCTCAGTGGGCTGGGCCCTTCCACATCAATTAGTAATCAAGAAAACTTGCCTACAAGCCAATCTGATGGAGGCACTGTTCTCAACTGTGGTTCCCTCTTCTCAGATGACCCAATTTGTGTTAAGTTGACAAAGAAAGGAAGGAAGGAAGGAAGGAAGGAAGGAAGGAAGGAAGGAAGGAAGGAAGGAAGAAAAGAAAGAAAAGTGAAAAGGAAGAAAAAAACCACTTATCTAGCACAGCCAGTTCTTTGGCAGGGTTGGGGACAAGGGGATGGGGTTGCTATACTAGTGACAGAACCCGGAGCTCGGCTTGCACTTTATTACTGAACTATCCCCAAAGCTCTTGATCTGACCTTCAAAAATAATGTTAAAATAGCATTGGGCAGACCCTTCACAAGTGAGAATGAACACATGATGAATAGGGATGTGACATAGCACTCAACACCACTTGCCTTTAAGAAAATGTTCCTCAAAGTCATGAGATACCAGGCTGGAGAGATGGCTCAGCCATTAAGAACACTGGCTGCTCTTCTAGAGGTCCTGAGCCCAATTCCCAGCAACCACATGTTGGCTCACAACCATCTATAGTGGGATCTGATGCCCTCTTCTGGCATAAAGTGTACATGCAGATAGAGCACATACAATAAATAAATAAATCTTTTAAAAAATGATTAAAAGCCATGAGATTTCAGTAACAGCCATTAACATGGTTACAAATAGTGGGGACAGTGTTAGTGAGGACAGAGAGTGTGTTACAGCTCTGCTGGGGGGTAGGTTCCCCAACGCAACTGTTACAGTTCTGAAGGGAAAGGTGTCCTTGCAGGGGAGCCAAGGAATACCACAAAGTCACACACACAACAAACCTCACACAAGAGATCCATTGGGAGAAAAAACCGAGGAAGGTGGCTGCCTCTGCTCAGGAGAGAAGCAGCAGAGAACAGAGCAAGATGACAGGGATTATATAGGGTTTCTTTGGGGGGGAGGGTGGAACTTTCCAGGGTGGGGATTGGTGGAATTTTGAGTCCTGAGCTTGGGGTGAGCCCAGGGATTGGTGGGATTTCAAGTCCAGGGACTGGTGAGTTTTCAAATCCCGAACTTCGGCTTTTTACTCTGTAGGGTGGAGCCTGGCCACCTGCATCTGGAGGGACTTAGTGGCTGGGTGTCCTCAGGGTTGGGTCCTGCATAGGGTCCCTGGAATTCTCACATTTGGCTAACGAGAACACACAACGGCCCTCAGGGAAACACTTGGAAGATTTCTGTAGAGTTACATATCCTCTCCTAGGAATTAAAAGAAATGAAAGTTGCATGTGGTAGAGTTTGCCTGTAGTCCCAGTACTGAGGAGGCTGAGGCAGGAGGATGACTATGAGTTTGAGATCAGTAAATTCAAGGCCAGTCTGGGCTAAATAATAAGATCCTCTCTCAAAAAATAAGAAAATGAAGCAAACAAAAGCATCCCTTTAAATGAGAACTATGTCTGACAACTCTCCTAATTATCCTAAGTGAGACTGTAATTGTGACGCATCCCTGCAACTCCAAGCACTCAGGAGGCTGAAGCAGGAGGGTTTTGAGTTCAATGCCACCATAGGCTAAATACCAAGAGACTGGCAGAGAGAAGGGGGGACGGGTAAACAACTCAAATTTCCTTCTAAAGTGAATAAAGTTATAATCATACTATGGACTATTACTGAGCAACGAAAAGGGAAGGAATACTGAAACACGGAACAGTTTAGACAGACCTCACAGGCACGAAAGAAGCCAGATTCAAAGCACCCACTGTCTGGTACTTTTTAAAGCGATTTTCCGGGAAAAGGCAAAACCAAAGCAACAAGGAACACACTGGTGATTTTCAAGGGTTACAGGTGGGCATGACATGTCTACAAGGCAGTGGCACTCAGGAGTTTGGGGAGGAAGGACTGTTGTGGACTCTGATCGGTAACGGCCACACTGGTTAGTGTATGTGTGAAATTACATAGAACGGTGCATTTCTTTTTGTTTTGTTTTTGTTTGGAGACAGGAGTTCCATGTGTGGCCCTGATTGTTCTGGAACTGACTATGTGAACCAGGCTGGCCTTGAACTCACAGAGATCCACCTGCTTCTGTGTCCCAAGTGCTGGGACTAAAGCTGTGCACTACCACCTGACTGTGCATTTCTTAAAGGCAGTGTGATTATACAGTTTTAGAAACAAAGTTATCATGAAGTGGATAGGCATGGGTTGAGAATGGTTCTGTGGGTGAAGTGCTTACCCTGCAAGCATGAGAATCCGAATTTGGATCCCCAGGATCCATGTAAAATGTGGGCACGGTGATGCATAAAGACTGGGATGCAAATCTCCAGCATCACATAAAAAGCCAACCTAGCCGGGCGGTGGTGGCGCACGCCTTTAATCCCAGCACTCGGGAGGCAGAGCCAGGCGGATCTCTGTGAGTTCGAGGCCAGCCTGGACTACCAAGTGAGTTCCAGGAAAGGTGCAAAGCTACACAGAGAAACCCTGTCTCAAAAAAACAAAACAAAACAAAACAAAACAAAAAAAAAAAAAAAAAAAAAAAGCCAACCTAAAACCCTGGCACTATGGGGATTTGAGACAAGGGGGTCATTAGGGCTCCTGCATGCCAGCCCAGCTCCAGACACTTATCTCAAGGGAATATAGAGGGAGTAACAGCCCTGAAACAAGACAACAGCCTCCTCTGGCCTCCAGGCATACACACACACACATACACACACACAAACACACACATACATACACATATATACACACACTGTATCACACACACACCACACACATACACCATACATACACACACTACACCACACATACACCACACACACACTACACCACACACACACACACCACACACATACACCATACATACACACACTACACCACACATACACCACACACACTACACCACACACACACCACACACATACACCATACATACACACACTACACCACACACACACCTACACCATACATATACATACTACACCACACATACACAAACGCACATCACACACACACACATACCACACACACACCATACATACACACACTACATCACACACATACCACACATACACACTACACCACACACACACACCATACATATACACACTACACCACACACACATGCACACACACACACACACTTCCAGTAGTAAGTTTTTAAATCTGTGTATTTTCATCAAGACTACATGAAAGTTCACAGTAACTTTATTCTTAACAGCCCCAAACTGAACATAATCTAAAATCCACCAATGGTAAAATGAATTAAATGCAGTATATTCACATAATGGATCCCGTCAGCAATAAACAATCTATAAACTAGTGGTATATTCAAACATGGTTGAATGTTAACAATACATTGAGTAACAGAAAGCAAACAGAATAAAGCACATGGCTTGATTACAATTATATGAAGTTGAAGAATGGACAAATAGCAAGTCCGAATCGTGGTTGTGTGTGGATGATGGTACTGGCTGCAAAGGGCCAAAGGGGAACCTGGAATGTTTTAAGGGTCCAGATCTTGGCCTAGGGGCTAATTCCTTTTCTACTCCTATGCAGACCTTTACAGACCTACTCCTATGCAGACCTTTATTGTGGGTAAATTGTGTATTTTAAGGAATGAATAAAGAGGGAGTAAAACAGAAAGAGAATGAAGAGAGGGAAAGGCTCAAAAGGGAAGGGCTCAAGCAATGCCTTGCATTATTCTATTGAGTTGATGTCATCAAACATATCCGGAAAATTATACTTGCTCATAATTTCAAATATATTAGAATTTCACGTTGTCAATATTATACTCTTCCATTGTTCTTTAGCTGTATGAGTGGGTTTTGTTGCAGGTACGTTCATGCACCACGGTGCCTGCGGAGATCAGGAGGCATAGGGGACCTCCCCCCATGAACCCTGGAACTGGAGTTAGGAATGGCTGTGAGCAAAGTGGGTGCTGGGAACTGGCATTTGCCCTTAACCGCTGGGCCATTTCTCCAGCCCAACATCCTGTTCCTAAATATTTTAAAGCCTCCCTTATAAAGACATGCTTAAATGTTCTATCGATAACGGAGAGGACGGGAGGACGGAGGGGGGGCAGCGGCTGAGTGCGCACGGTCTGGGAGGCAGTTGCCTGCATGACGTCACAGACTGGAAGAGGATGCCGAAGCCCCGGTGTGCGGTGTGCAGGGAGCCGGGGCCGCTGTCCTCCGCCACCCTCTAGAGCTCAGGCCTCCTGGAGAGGCCTGGATCACCGTGCCGGACCGCTCCAGGGTGGAGAAGGGCTCGTCCTTCCTCAGACCCGGGCCGGGGGCGCGTCCCCACCGGAAGTGCGGCTACCACCCAGGCTAAAAAAGCGGCCTGGATGACGCAAGGCTGCGGCGGCCTTCTCTCTGAAGAGAGAAGGGAAGAGTCCCGCCGAACCCGAGCCCAGCTGTGTCGTGCTTATTACTCACTTACAAACCCCAAACCGTCAGGGTTTGGAACCGCTCCCAGGTCCACGTCAGGCGGAAGCAGGTGTGCAGTGGGCGGGGCGGCGGCGGCGGCGGCGGGCCCTCACCTGCGCGCGCAACCCCGCCCGGTGCTGGCGCGGCCCGGCCCGCGCGCTCCGGTCAGTATTTATACGGCGCTATTTTGGTCGCGTTCTCTGATTGGCCAGCCGGGCGTGGCGCCACGCCCCCTTGCGCCTAGAGGTGGAGGCCAGCTTCGCCGGACGTGAGCTTCCGGCTGCCGGGTCGGGCCCGGCGGTGCGGCTCCGCTGTACCTTTCTGGAATGTGGGGCGGCCTCCAGCTACCGAGCGGTCTCTTGGTGCACGTGTTGCCCTGAGAAAATCTGTGTGATCCCGGGGCCTGGCTCGAGCCAGACTCGCCCTTCTGGGAGCGAGCTGCCAGATGGCAGAGACGGGAGACAAAACTTACCCAGACATGAACCCAGAGCTACCTTAAATCGTCTGCCTGCGGTTTTCTGCCATCCAACTTGGCCCTTTGCTAAGACAGGCGTCTAGTCTCCCCTGGCCTCAACATCAGGCAGCTGCGAGTCTTTCCAATTCCCTGGCCTGACATGGCATGCTTCGCTTAGACATCACAAAGTGCTCTCATTTCCACGCAGTGCTCAAAGCAACCAGGGACTTCCTTCCTGGTGGTGGTCTGATTCAGGCCTGTCCATCAATAGGCAGCATTACTTCTCTGAGTATCAAGACATGTGAATATCTTTCCAGGACAGACAGGTTTCAAAGGTTGATGAGTTATGGACAAATCGAAGCACCCATGTGATTCACCAGATATCCTTAGGATACTTTTAAAAGCTGGCAAGATGGCTCAAAGGGTAAAAGCACTTGATGCTCAACCACGAGGACCTAGGTGAACCCCCAAACTCCACGTTTCTGTTACCTGTGTCTGTATGCCAGAGCTCTGAAGACAAGACAGAAGAACCCTGGAAAGCTCCAGAATCAACTATCCTGGCATAGGCACCTTAGAACAATGAAGAAACCCTGTCTCAAACAGGTGGAAGTGAAGACCTACCTACCCAGGAGGTTATACTCTGATCTCCACGTGAGCACCTCCATTCACATAAATGCACACAAGGTTATTTTTGTTTTTGTTTTTAAGATTAAAGAGGCTATCGAGTAGCCTCCACTATATTGGATGGGAACTTCGCTTTAAAGACATTGTGTTAAGGAGTTTTTCTTCCTCAAAATAAGGACTACTGCACTGGGGAATAGAGCAGGTTAGGTCCTTGGGGATCTCCTGAACACAGAACCTTGAAGATCATTGCATTAGAATGCAGAGGGGAAATGTTGAAGAACAATTCAGGATTTAGAACTGATGAGTATACAACATCTCTAAAAATTACAATTCTTGGGGCTGGAGAGATGGCTCAGTGATTAAGAGCACTTGCTGTTCTTCCAGAGGACCTGGGCTAGATTCACAGTACCCACACGGTGCCACACAACCATCTATAACTCCAGTTCTAGGGGCTCTTATTCCTCTTCTGGCTTCCAAGGGCACTGCACACATATGCTATGTAGACATACATGTTGGCAAAACATCCATCCACATAAAATAAAACAAAAACACCATTCTTTATGTACTTCAAAAGTGCCAAGAATTATGAATGTTTAATGGCCATTTCACTTCACTCATAAAACAGATATTATTGTGTCCCTTTCCCAGTTATAAATTTCATGTTGATATGGTGCTGTGCCAAGGCCTTTTGACTCAACGTACCTTCAACTACTAAGATGTGATTTTCTTTCCTGGTTGTTGTTGTTTAGTTGTTTGGTTGGGGTTTTTTTGTTTGTTTGTTTGTTTTTGTTTTTGTTTTTTTGAGACAGGGTCTCAGTACTAAGTAGTTCTGGCTGTCCTGGAACTCAGTATGTAGACAGGCTGACCTTGAATTCACAGAAATCCACCTGCTTCTGCCTCCCAGGTGCTGAGTTCAAAGGTGTGTGCTACCACACCTGGATGTTGTCTTACTTTTTATGTCATTGCTTGGATTACAAATATCTAGTTGCAGGCTAGAGAGTTGGCTCAGCTGGTAAGAGTACTTACTGCTCTTGGAGATGAATAAGATTCAGGTGCCAGCACTCAAAATGGGCAGCTCACATTAGTCTCAATGTAACTTTGGGTCCAAGGGCTACATTTGCCCTCATCTGGCCTCTTTGGATACGTGCATTTAATGGCCCACATACATGAGCATAAAATAAAAAACATTTTTAATCTTTTAAAAACAAAACAGGTATCTAGTTTGCTATATGAGTTTAAAGTTTGATTTGTGTTTTAAAGACATTGTACCTCGCCAGGCGGTGGTGGCACACGCCTTTAATCCCAGCACTAGGGAGGCAGAGACAGGCAGATCTCTGTGAGTTCGAGGCCAGCCTGGGCTACCAAGTGAGTTCCAGGAAAGGCGCAAAGCTACACAGAGAAACCCTGTCTCGAAAAACCAAAAAAAAAAAAAAAAAACCAAAGACATTGCACCTCTTGAAATATTCTTTTCAAGTATTTATTTTCATTTTATGAGTATGAGTACTTTGCTTGCATGTGTGTATTTGTACCACATGCATGCCTGATGCCCTCAGAGGCCAGAGGAGAGCATCAGATCCCCTGGAAATGGAGCTACAGAGGGTTGTGAGCTGCTGTCTAAGTGCTGGGAACTGAACCCGGGTCCTCTGAAATGGGAGTAGGTGCTCTTAACCACTGAGCCATCTTCTCTCCAGCCCATCCTCTCTGTCCAATAAATAAATAAAAGCATCTTTAGTTCTGTTTGTTTGCTTGCTTGTTTTTTGTGAGACAGGGTTTCTCTGTGTAGCTTTGGAGCCTGTCCTGGAACTCACTCTGTAGATCAGGCTGGCCTCAAACTCAAAGATCCTCCTGCCTCTGCCTCCCGAGTGCTGTGATTAAAGGCGCATGTCACCACCACCTGGCCATCCTAATTTCTTAGAGTAGCTGGTGTCTGGATTTGGTAAAGTAAATCCAGACCCAAACTACAAGGTCACCTTCAGTGACCACCTATTTTCTACTAAGTGACAAATTATTCCCTGGCCTTTATCACAGTGGCTTCAGTCACTATAGAGGTTACAGACCTCCCTATACTCTGTTCAGAACAGCACTGTGGAAATCGGAGATTGAAGCCACGGGGTCTTCCTTTTCTCCTGACACTGTCTTCCTCTGCTCTCTTGTCTTATTTACCTGGAAACTAAGGCCAAGGCAGGTACAGTAAGCACTGAGATCAAGAAGACATCTGTCCCGCTGCTGATATAAGAGAGGGAAATTCACTGACAGACCATATTAAATCTGCAGACAGAGTTTTAAAAAGATCTTGATCTTCTGTGTTCACAGCTTTGGAGACGGAGTTGTTTGCAGAGTGACCTCAGATCTGCTCAGGATTAGGAACTAGGAAGCAAACGGGTCATGAGAACGACTTTTAAATATTCTTCTGTGCTTTCCTGCTGCTGCCTGACAGAGGCTCTGAGTTCTGACTACAACAGAGAAGGCGAAGGCGGGAGCTGCCTGGAGCAAGGCCTGTGTTGAATCCCAACCTCCTTTCTGCCTGATTTTGTGTGGCTTTCCAAACCTGAATTTCCATTTCCTTATCTGTAACTTACTTTACTGAAAAGATTGACCGAGACCTTTGACGCTCCTAAATTAGGGAATGACAGGAGTCGGCACTCAAAACTGTGAGCCCTCCTTCCTGCCCCTTCCCCTGGACGATGACGAAGAAAACACCTCCGAGTCGTGATGACTGTATCTTTACTGCTCCTTTGACAGAGATGCAGTCATTGATTGTGCTGGTTTCAAAGCCAGGCAGCAATTTGCAGTAAGGCCGGGTTACCATCATCCGTTAATTCAAATGTCCTTACCGAAACTTCAACACATATCAACCTAACTTCCAAATAGCAGCTTTAGACTTAACTGTCTGCCATTCATTTGACAGGTAGTTTTGGAAAATCTATCAGGCAGAAGACATTTGGTATTTTCAATTAAAAGTTGTATCACAGTTGTCTATCGCTGCGAAGAGATTCCAGGACCACAGCAACTCTTACAAACAAAGGGATGGCTTACAGTTTCAGAGGTTCAGTCCATTACCATCATGGTGGGAAGCATGTTGGCACGCAGGCAGACATGATGCTGGAGAAGGTGCTGAGAGTTCTACATCTGGATCCACAGGCAGCAGGAAATGATAGTGATACTGGGCCTGGCTTGGACTTTTGAGACCTGAAAGCCCACCTCCTGTAACACACTTCCTCCAACAAGGCCACACTTCCTAATCCTTCTCAAGTAGTGCCACTCCCTGATGACTAATCATTCAAATCTATGGGGGTCTTTGGGGGCCATTTTTATTCAAGCTACCACAACAATTATCCTTTTATTTGCACCTGTTTATGTGTGTGGGCTATGGTGTGTGTTTAGAGATCTAAGAACAACTTTTGGGAATTGGTACTCTTCTTCTACCATGTGGATCCCAGGGATAGAACTCAGATGGGGGAGCAAGTGCCTTCACCTGCCGAGCTGTCTCACACACCACATTTGTCATTCTTTTTTTTTTTTTTTTTCAAGACAGGGTTTCTCTGTGTAGCTTTGGAGCCTGTCCTGGATCTCACTCTGCAGACCAGGCTGGCCTCGAACTCAGAAATCCTCCTGGCTCTGCCTCCCGAGTGCTGGGATTAAAGGCGTGAGCCGCCACCATTTGCCATTCTTTTATAGAACTTTATGAAAACATTTTAGCCAGAGAGCCTCGTTGACGAGCAGTCATCAGGAAAATAAAGGCCACCTTTATGGTAATACTGTGTTTTCTTTCTTTTCTGTGGTTCCAACCTCACAACGCTTCATGAATATGACTCAGCCAGGCAAGAGTAAATACACACAAAAGAAATAAAAAATTTACTAAGAACAAAACACAAAATAACAGAACAGGAAGCAGATTTTAACAAAAAGTAAAGATGTTCTGTTTAGTATAAATATAAATACACACATACACACTTTAGAGGATGTCTTCCCCCCTTCAAAGCTATTGAAATTTCTTGTCAATTGATTTTGCATAAGAGACATAAACGATTATTTTCAACGCTGCTAATCAAAGGGAAACTTAAGTCTTTCAAGTACCAAATTGTAAAGCATGCAGTGTATATGCGTGGGCATGATGAACACTGGGTGGTAGTGAAGTTACTAGCAAACTTTATGAACTTGAGATCAAGCTTGTGGTGGTTTGAAAGAAAAAGGCCCCCAAAGGGAGTGGCACTATTAGGAGGTGTGGCCTTGTTGGAGTAGGTGTAGTCTTAGAGGAAGTGTGTCACTGTGGAGGCATATATGCTCAAGCCACACCCAGAGTGACAGACCACTTCCTGTTGCCTGCCTATCATGATGTAGGACTCTTAGCTCCAGCACCATGTCTTGGCTGCACGCCACCTTGTTGCACTATGATGATAATGGACTAGACCTGTGAAAATGTAAGCCACCCCAATTAAATGTTTTTCTTTTATAAGAATTGCCGTGGTCATAGTGTCTATTCACAGCAACAGAAACCCTAAAACAAAGCTAACCTTTAGTTCCTCCCTATTTATACTCCTTTCAGACTGTGCCTTGTCCTAAGTGACTCCATTTCATAACAGCAGTTGACTCTGTTGTGAGTATAGATGCAGAGGCAGAATGACTTTGCATCTTGCTTGTGTAAATTAATAGTCACTGTCTGTCCAGTGCAAACCATGAGGAACAAACTGATAAGATATTTACACAAATAAAAAGAGCACCAGCTATGCATTTATCAGATTAAATCAAGAACACATGGGTATATCAAAACCATATCAGGGAAAAAAAAACTGGCCAGTGAGTTTATTGAGCAAATCATGCCAGTTAGCATGCAACCCCCTCAGCTGGACCTTATAAAAGGAAGCAGAGCTAATACTGGTTACGTTAGCACCCACAAGCTATCATCAGACCATATGGTGCACAGGTCATTGGATCAACAAGGGACAAACTTCCTGATTGTGGGACTTCAGCTGAGCTGACCCCTTCCCCTGCCTGACTTATGACTACTTGAATTGTGGTTGGTGTAGATCCAGTAAGCCTGGAGCCAGCTCTGTTATTGGGTCTTATGTTACTCAACTAACCAACTGCAGTGACCCTCAGCTCTCAATTTTTGTCTTCAGGAAGCCCTTTGAATCCTTCAACAATGTTTTGTTTTTACAGTCCCACTTTGTGACTCTGGCTAGTCTGGAACTCACTATGTAGACCAGGTTAGCCTTAAATTTATACGATTCTTCTACCTGATTAAAGATGTGTGCCACCATGCCTGTCCACCGCCAAACAGTTTTAATTAACCATTTTTAGCCATTTTGTGACCTATATACTATTGTGTGGAGTATGTGTGATCTCAGAGTGAATATTAGTAATTAGGATTAGAATAAAAGAATCCATTATTGTCAATGGCCATAAATACTAAGTGAAATCAGGAGTACTTGGTGAGTTAAAAGTCAACAAAACTGATGTACCTTTTGAATTTTTTGTTGTTCTGACATTGTGGAAAGACAAACATGCTCATTTATATTTCTGACATTGCTTAGTCAGGACATGTGGTGATGTATTATGTCCCCAATAAAGTTTATCTGATGATCAGAGGAAAAAGCCAGCCACTATAATAAACAGAGGCCAGACAATGGTAGCACATGCTTTAATCCTATCACTCAGGAGGCAGAGATCCGTCTGAATCTCTGTGAGTTCAAGGTCACACTGGGAGCAGAGCCAGGCGTGGTGGTACATACCTTTAATCCCAGCACTAACCATAAAGGTCTGGAGGTCTATACAGACAGACAGGAAGTGACAGAGCTGGGCAGGAAGAGGAAGTGATGTAGCTGGGTGGAGAGAGGAAATGAGATGGCAGAACAGAAAGGCATATAGGCGTGGGTATACAGAAAGTAGGTCTCTTTGGAAGCTGAGGTGTCGGTGAGGTGAGGTTGGTTGTGCCTTGTCCTATTTCTCTGATCTCTCAGTTTTTCACCCCAATATCTGGCTCCGGGTTTTTATTAATAAGACTGTTTAGCAATTTGTCTTATAAGGGCACAAGTCAGTATCCATTGGATCTGGGCTTTACTAAGGCACACACATCTGGGAAGGTCTGGGGGGTCTGGGAGGGTCTGAGAGGGTGTTTACAGGGAGGATTAAAGGTGGCCAGAATAAAGAGGTCAGAGGGAAGGCAGGGCTTTGCCTTGTCCATCTTTGCTCCCTGCTGGTCAGTGCATCTATTCTGTTGCTGCATCCTTCACTGCCATAGGAGCCCAGTTTCTTAGGTCTTATAATGTGGGCTAAAGATCAGGGACTTTAGTGCCAGATTGTGACAGAGGTATCCATAGACTGAGCAGCTACTAGAGTCTCGGCCTCTCCGACATATAGACCAATCTAATAAACATAATATTCCTAAGAAGTATAATATAATCCAATCTAATAAATCCCCCTCCATGTAGTATATATATACTCATTCTACAAATTCTGTCCTTCTAGAGAACCCTGACTAATACAATATCTAAATATGTTTTAAGTGAACTGAACAGAAACATACAAAATACTAATTAGTTTGAATGTAAGTTGAATAATTGTTTCCTGACTTAACCATGTGACTTACACAACATACATTTAATACCTACATGCTTATTTGGACCATTTGATGTCATCAGGTGAGCAGCCAATTCACCAGAAAGAAACGAGACAGGCTCACACCTTTTAGACTACATTAACGTAACCTCGAGTTTTAGCAATCTTGCACAAAATTTGTATTTTAGTGATGAGAAATTAGCATCCACCACATAATAACTGACAAATTAGTAGCTACAAAAAATAGTGACTCAAACAGAGCATGAAATAAAAGATGCTCGATGCCAGCGTGTCTGAATGGAATAGTCTTGATTTTCCTTATAACTCGTGTCCTTGTGGGCGGTGATTTGGGGTGTGATTGATTCAGGTTACTTCGTTCTTGCCATTGCTCCAACCAAGCGCTGCTGTTGAAAGCCTGCCCTTCCTCTAACGCTTCCCTGTTGCCCCAAAGAAACAACTTTTGTTGACAAAACGGAGAAGTCAAATAGTGGTGAAAGCTTGCTTGGTTTTCTCCTAAAGAAAAGGACATAGCTTTCACCTTAGAGCTCAATCTACATTAATTTTTTTTCAAATTTCCTGTGTTTGTGTATGTGTATGTGTGTACAACTTTCGGGAGTCACTTCTCTCTTTCTACTGTGAGGGTCCCTGGGGTTGAATTCAGGTTGTCAGGCTTGATAACAATGCCCTCGCCTGTTGGGTCATCTTGTCAACCTCCAATCTACATTTTAAGTAGACTCCTTAGAAGCATTCATCCATCCTATAAAGAATTCTTGATCTTTTTCTACATCCCAGGTACATACAAACAATTGTGTCTTGTGGCTCATGCTACAGAAGGGCAGGGATTGCAGTCTAGTGGGGATGAGAGAGACAAATAAACAAAGCACACACGGGAAGAATTCAAGTCTATGTACAAAGTTGAAAGGATGGAGGAGGCAATGGAGATGATCGGCAACACCATGCACAAGGCCTTAGATCCTGGAGTATCTGTGATGAAGCAATCAAACAAAAATCGCTTCAGGCCTATACTAAAAGGAGTTTTACCTCATCCTGAAGGCAATGTGTTATCAGAAAGGCCACTTCCTGGAGACAGCTGACTGGCTTTCATGGTGGAGGACCGGATGTGGTATACAGGTCTCCAGGGTAGTACTATTGTCCCTAATACCTTCCCTTTGGTATTTCTGTTTCTTTGGTTTTCCATAATGTACTTTGCTCTCTACCTTAGGACTAGAACTTGAGGTAACTCTGTGGGACTTGAGGGCATTCATTCGGTGAGAAATCACTGTTCCTGAAGAGAAGAGCAAGCAAATGCACCAGCAGCACCAGGGATAATTATCACATTAAATACATTCAGCTCCAATACATGACATGCATTCTTGGCCTTCTGTCTAAGAACTGCAAGTTGGGAAAGATGAGGCTCTCTGTCGCCACCTCTCCAAGAGCTTCACTGAAGGCTCTAGCTGTGGAGGTGATACTACAGAATACCACAGTCACTGAGGGGGCACACTAACACTGTTGATTATACAAAGACAGGGTTCCTTTTAAAAAGATACATCTGGCAGCCCGGCAGGGGCGGCACGGCGCTCGGAGCCCCGCGCCGGCCAGTGTGAGAAGCGGCGAGCAGGCGACGCCGCTGCAGCTGCGGCGCATCCCATCTCCGGGCCGTGCGTGGACTCGCTGCCGGGAGCCGCGCCCCAGGTCTTTGGAAGTAAAGATTCAGTAGCTTTGAACTTTAAAAGGCGCTGAATATGGAGGCACCCATCTGTCATCCCAGCACTCTGGAAGCTGAGGTATTTTCTACAGAAAGAAAACAAAATTGATACCTTGCATCCTGGAAGTTCATTTAGGAATTTGAAATTAGGGACTTCTTTCAAATTTGGACATGGCTAATCGAGGAGCAACAAGACCCAACGGGCCAAATACTGGAAATAAAATATGCCAGTTCAAACTGGTACTTCTAGGAGAGTCTGCTGTTGGCAAATCAAGCCTGGTGCTTCGCTTTGTGAAGGGCCAGTTTCATGAATTTCAAGAGAGTACCATTGGGGCTGCCTTTCTAACCCAAACTGTGTGTCTTGATGATACAACAGTAAAATTTGAAATATGGGATACAGCTGGCCAAGAACGATACCATAGCCTAGCACCAATGTACTACCGAGGAGCACAAGCAGCCATAGTTGTGTATGATATCACAAATGAGGAGTCCTTTGCAAGAGCAAAAAACTGGGTTAAAGAACTTCAAAGGCAAGCAAGTCCTAATATTGTGATAGCTTTGTCAGGAAACAAGGCTGACCTAGCAAATAAAAGAGCTGTTGACTTCCAGGAAGCACAGTCCTATGCAGATGACAACAGTTTATTATTCATGGAGACATCAGCTAAGACATCAATGAATGTAAATGAAATATTCATGGCAATAGCTAAAAAGCTGCCAAAGAATGAACCACAGAATCCAGGCGCAAACTCGGCCAGAGGACGAGGAGTAGATCTTACTGAGCCTGCACAGCCAGCCAGAAGCCAGTGTTGTAGTAACTGAATTCCAGTGTGAACTTCCTAAATTGCAAAAAACGTGGAGTGGGAGCATTTAGCCGGCCCATTGTGACTTCCAAAAAGAGACTTATGGTAGAATCAAGTTTCTAATACTGAATTATTTTGAGTGTTTTGAACTTAATTTTTAATAACATGCATGTATTCTTCCGACTAATGTTTCGGCAGTAGAAAGGGAAATGAGAACTGTGTACAATTTTTTCCATGGGAAAGTACAGGGGAACCATTCGTCTCCAGTTGGTATGGACCCACACTTAACCCACCTAGTCTCCAAACTGGGATAATAGTCAGGTGTGAAAGACTCAAAATTACTAATGTGAGCTTTAGAGAAACATTTTTAGAAGACTAAAAATATTTATGCTTAGCAACAGAAGCCAAGCAAATGGTAATTTCTTCTATTGTCTAATAAGTGTACATTCCACATATTAATAAATAATCCTAAGAAAACAGTCCTACATCTCCAGAAAGAATGAATATTAGTAACATCTTACTCAGTCCTGTTATTTCTTAAAATATGATTGAAAAGAAGTCATGTGTAACCCCATCTTGTTTTAGGAATATAAAAACTGATAAATGCATCTTAATGGATAATGGTCCCTTCACGGGAGCTCTTCAACAAAGTGGAAATAAACCAGGTGTCTGATTTCTCTTTAATCACTGTTGGCCATTACATAGAGGTCTGTCTGGAGCAGGGAGGGAGCTCTGGTTCCTTTTGGACATGATTAGTCAGTGCACTAACAATTATGTACATTCAAACTTGATGATTTTAAATATGATCTTCAGCTGTACTGTAAATAGAGTACTGCATTATAGTCTCCATGTTTATTATTTTCTGTAATATTTAAGAATTGCCTAAGAGTATACAAAATGTACAGTTACTAAAACAGCTAATTATTTCTTTCTCCCCCTATGAAAGGAAGGGGCTTTGCTGTTCTTTCGTGGCTAGAACCATAATAAACACTGTACCTGTAATTTGTAACATAAGTATTACAATGTTATTAGTAATAATCTTGAAACCTTGTTTTTCAAAGTCCATTTTATTTTGATCAGTATATTGCACTAATTATTTTAGGTATTTTCATTATATGAAATCTACCATGTGTCAGATGATTTAATCTATTTAAGTGTTGATCTGCTAGCAGAACTTGTACATTTTACAGTAACTCAAAATTAGTAAGGAAAACAGTTCACCAGTGTTTAGTTTTATATTGAGGTGCTCAGGTTGGAATAAAGTGGTATAAAAAGCAAAAAAAAAAAAAATAAAAAATAAAAAGATACATCTATGCCATATCTACATTCCCTAAGAACAACTCTCTGTGAAGAATATATGATACATAATCCATCAGAATGAAATTCAGAAGTGCTCTCAAACACTCACTATGCCTGACCTGGAGAAACCCAATGGCTCCTTTAAAGGAGGGAGTCTTTGTTTGTTTGCTTTTGTTTTTCAAGACAGAGTTTCTCTGTGTAGTAGCCCTGTCTGTCCTTGAACTCACTCTGTAGACCAGGTTGGCCTCAAACTCACAGAGATCGGTCTGCCTTTGCTCCCCGAGTGCTGTGATTAAAGGTGTTCGACACCACCACCAGGCAAAGGAGGGAGTCTTAATGGAGGAACTGTCCAGATCAGATCAGTCTGTGCACGTGCCTAGAGGGAATTATCTTAATTGTTCATTGATAGGGAGGGCCCAGCCCATAGTGGGCAGCATCATTCCCTGGGCAAGTAATCCTAGGTTGTATAAGAAAGCTAGCTAAACATGAAATGTATCAGCGAGCAGTGTTTCCCCCACGTTTCAGCTTCAAGTTCTGCCCTGACTTCCCTTAATGATGGACTGTGACCTGGAGTTGTAAGGTGAAATAAAGCCTTTCCTCCTCTAAGTTGCTTTGGGTCATGGTGTTTGTAATCACAGCAATTTAGATGAAACTAAAACAATCAGTAAAAGTACAAGATAAACTTAGAATATCTTGTAGAACTGGAACATCCGGGAGCTCCCAAAGTGTGATGAAGATAAATCAGGAGGACCCAGAAGCCAACTTGAATAATGTGCTTTCATTAGTCAAATCTGGAATGGTTCAAACAGTAAAATACATCATGGCAACTGGAGAGATGGTTCAGTGGGCAAGAACACTTGATATTCTTGCAGAGGACCCAGGTTCTGTTCCCAGCACCCACTTGTCTACCCACAACCATTTGTAATGCTACTTCCAGGGGCTCTAATGCCATCTTCTAGCCTCTACAGGCACTGTATAAAACATACATACAGGCAAACACTCATAGACATAAAATGGAAATAAATAAATATTTATATATGTAGCAACAAAAAATTAGAAATCCATCGAATAAACTTGAAATCTATGATTTCACAGTAAGAAGATAGACAGATGATAGATAGATAGATAGATAGATAGATAGATAGACAGATAGATAGATAGATAGAAGCTCAACCTTATAATAGCATGCCAATTAATGTAGAAAAACTATAGGATTAGAAAAATTAAAAAAAAAAAAAAAAAAAAAAGAATCAAGCCGGGCGGTGGTGGCGCATGCCTTTAATCCCAGCACTCGGGAGGCAGAGGCAGGCGGATCTTTGTGAGTTCGAGGCCAGCCTGGGCTACCAAGTGAGTTCCAGGAGAGGCGCAAAGCTACACAGAGAAACCCTGTCTCGAAAAACCAAAAAACCAAAAAACAAAAAAACAAAAAAACAAAAAAAAAAGAAAAATTCAAAAAAAAAAAAAGAATCAAGTCGGGCGGTGGTGGCGCATGCCTTTAATCCCAGCACTCGGGAGGCAGAGGCAGGCGGATCTTTGTGAGTTCAAGACCAGCCTGGTCTACAGAGCGAGATCCAGGAAAGGCGCAAAGCTACACAGAGAAACCCTGTCTCGAAAAAACCAAAAAAAAAAAAAAAAAAGAGAGAAAGAAAAATCACCATTTAGTGCTCACTTTGGCAGCACATATACTAAAATTGGAACAATACAGCGAAAATTAGCATGGTCCATGTGAAATTGACATGCAAATTCATGAAGCATTCCTTATTTGGAATGTGTTCTTGGGCTGCATCTACATCTACACAGAGTTGATACCCTTCAGCGCTCTTTGCATAAATAAATCTGAACCAGGACCTGTCAAGAAAAAGACACAGCATTAATAACAGGACAGACAGAATTATGTTCCATCTGAGAAGCTGCAATCACAACCTGAACCGTTTCTGTGATGTTTCTACCCAAACACTTACTTACAATGAGGAGACATCAGACAAGCCCAAACAGAGGAAAGGTCTACCAAATCACTATTCTATAACCCTCAAAGATGTTCGGAGAAACAAGAGGAGACTGAGGGATGTGGCAAGCTGGATTCTGTGGAATGTCAGGGGTCTGATGGTTCTGTTAACCAGTTAGATCCATTGGTTTGGGGGTCATGTTTCACAGGCAGAGAACACGCAAGTCAAGAATAAAACCCTGGAGAAGAGCTGTGGACTTCACACTGGAGTCTGTAGTCACGTGGGCGAGTGTAGCAAGATGATGGAGCAGTGTTTCTCTTATCTGTACATTGGGAAGCATCACCTATGACCCCCAATAGATGACACATTTGGGTGTGTGTGTGTGTGTGTGTGTGTGTGTGTGTGTGTGTGTGTGTGTGCGCGTGCCACTGAGCTAAGCGTTACATAATCTCCCTCCAGAGAGTCCCTGGTCTCCTCTGATCTTTCCTGATCACGCTCCCTTTCAGGTCCCTCCCAGGTTCCTACTGCTGGAGCCACCCTGGCTCACAAAGGCCACTGTCCTGTTAATTTCTTGATGCTCACAGGGCACGGTTCTGGTTCCTGAGTGGTACAGAGACACACTCCTCAGCCAGCTCCATGGTACCTTTTTTCTTCACTTCACTTTTACCTCCTAACCCCACTCTACTCCGGCCAAGCTGGACTATGCCGCTCCCCGGAGGCCTTCCTTCCTCTTCTCTCACCTCTCTCTCTTCCATGATGTCCTTTCCTCTTGTCTCTCTCTGGAGAGAAAAGCTCAAGTCACCTTCTTGCCGTGGTCCTCCTCACTTCTCACAGACACCCTGTCCCCTTGGGCGTGCTCTGGGAGCACAGAACCCCGGCCATTCCCACTCTCCCTTTCAACACCCTTCATTTCTGTAACGTGACCCCTAGCAATCATTTCACAGGGATCAGAAGGCAGTCAGAGGCAGGGCTCACATCCCGCTCGGGCCTGCAAACCCAGCACACACACGGGGCTATGTCTGCTGTGGCTGGCCCGCCATTGTTTCCATTGGTTAACCTAACGGCATGGATAACAGCAACAAGTATTCTATGTACTATTTATTTGCCAGTCCTCTGTCGGGCCATTTGCCAAATGCACCCGTGACTCAAAGTGAGAGGGGGAGCCTAGGGAGTCCCTTCCTTCCAGGGAGATGACATCTTTTATGACGCCAACATCTTTTATGGCACCTGGTCTTGAGAGAGGAGAGATGAGGAAGTCCGCAGGTGGGAGGGGCCGTCTGGCTACAGTAAACTTTGTTCACCGAAGTGAGAGTGTACAGGGAGTTCTCTCTTAGGTGGCGCTCCCCAGGAGGGCGAGGCAGGCGTGGGGCTCTCTAGGAAGGCACCGGGCCAGGGACAACCTCTCATAGGGAGTAGGGCTCTGTGTTCAGCATGAAAGAGTAAAGGTTGCTCATGCTTCTCTGCCTCTCGCCTGGGAAACGTCAGTATCTGGCCAGTTCCTAAAAGATCTGATAAAGAACAGGAGCAGGAGGCAGAAAGACAGCACAGTGGTTCAAGTGCTTGCTGTTCAAACTCGGGGACCTGCGGATCATGCCCCAGAGCCCATGGAAAAAGACAGACATGATGGTGCGCATGCCCATAACCCCAGCGCTGGGGAGGTAGAGACAGGAAGAAGCTGGGGCTCACTGGCCCACCAGCCTAACCAAATCGACGCGCCCCAGGTTCCACCGCGCCCCAGGTTCCACCAACTCTATCTGAAAAAAACAGGGTGGACTACAGTCTCAACCCTACAGAAAGAACTACAGGCAACTAAGGAATGCTAAGAGCGGAGAAATAGTCTTTCCCGGGAAGAGCACACCAAATGATTACCCAATACCAGGTGGTCAGCTCTGAAAACATACATATAAATAGCATTATACAGACTGAGGAGGTTGCATTTACACACACACACACACACACACACACAGGCAATGAAAAAAGAGGCCATATATATTTGAGAGACAGCAAGAAGGGATATATTGGAAGATTTGAACAGTAGAAAGGGAAAGGGGAAATCATGTATTATAATATAATATTATAATCTTAAAAAATAAAATAATTACAGCCAGGAGTGGTGGTACACACCTTTAATCCCAGCATTCAGGAGGCAGAGGTAGGAAGATCTCTGTTAGTTCGAGGGCAGCCTGGTAAACATAATGAGTTCCAGAACAACCAGGACTATGTAGAGAGACCCTGTCTCAAAAACCCAATAATAATAATAATAATAATGTAAAAAAATTTAAAGCTGATAAAATATAATTTGTACTTTTGTTTTTAAGTCCATCAAAAATTTAAAACCTATTAAGCATTATAATATGTATTTGTTTTTTAGGATCAAAATAAATGTCATCAATATTAAAAAAAAAAAAAAAGGTGGATGGTTCCTAAGGCAGGACATCCAAGGTTGACCTCTAACCCCCACATGCACACATACAACAAACACAATTAAAGAATAAAAGAAAGGGAGCTTTGTACACTGCCATCCACCTAACAGACTCCAGTTTCATGTACAAATACATTTAAAAAAGAAAGAAAGGAGAGAGAGAGAGAGAGAAAGAAAGAAAGAAAGAAAGAAAGAAAGAAAGAAAGACCATGAAGCGTTGCCAATTGACCGAAAGATCGTTTGCTCTGCCCTGCTAGACAAGAAGGAAAATGTACGGATAAGAACCTGCCAGGGAGCAGGGGAAATAAATCACTTCTGTTTAGATTCCTGTCATGCCATTTCGAGCGGCTGCTCCTCCCCAGCAGGGCCCAGCTGGTGCCTGATACCTTCTGGGCTGGTTATCTGTCCAAGGGAATGTTTGGAAAATGTGTCTGTCCACCCTCTGTTGCCAGGCCCTCGCACCCCTGTTCACGAAGCTCTTGCTCTCTTGCAGAGGGCTAAGCTGGGAAAAGAGTGGATAGCCTAACACTAAGGAGTCACTGTCCTGCCTTTAATCCCAGCACTCGGGAGGCAGAGGCAGGTGGATCTCTTTTGAGTTTGAACCTGGTCTACAAAGCGAGTTCCAGGACAGCCAGGAGTCACTGTCCTGAGCTGCCGCACCACCCTCCCCCACCCCACCCCCGCTCTGCTTACAGCTTTCCTGCTGTGTTTTGAGATGCAGACAGCCTACTATCCTGGGTGGAATGGCAGAGCCATCTAGATCGATTCAGTGGCATTTCATTGTTGTTGGTTGGATGGTTTGCTTCTTTTTTTAAGGCGGGGTCTTGTTGAGCTCAGGCTGGCCTCGAACTCAGTAAATAGGATAGCCATGAACTCCTGCTCCTCCTGCTTCTCCTTCTCCAGGGCTGGAATTACAGGTGTGTGCTGCCACACTCAGCTTAGAGGGTTTGAAAAGAACTTTCCACCCCGTATGCTCATCTCAAGTCCCCCTGTTCCTCAGTGAGTTCTGCGCAACACAGAGGCAGCTGGGGTTTTCCTTGGCCTCAGGGGACAAAGCTGCCATATCCATCCATCCCAGAGTCATGGCTGCCCTGCACCCCCAAGAACCACCAACAGGGAGACAGCAGGTGCCTCAACAGGAAGTCATCGGTTATGGAATAGGCTGTCCTGGAGCTCAGAAGCCAACAGGAGACACGTCACTCCCCCACTTCTAATAACAAGATGACGACAGTCCTCAACAAGGATGCTTTTTATTGCTTGTGTCCTCTGCCATGAGCGAGCACATTGTTAGGTCCCCTGGTTCAATCCTTGCCCTAAGCCTTGGAGACTGGAGATTGTTACCATCCTGTGTTCAGAGAAGACTGAAAGTGAGTGAGCCTGCCTAGTCTCCCAGCTACGACATGGCAAACTCAGTCTCCAAGGCTTGTTCGGCCTTCTCTTCTCCCGCTCCCAGAGTCTTGAGTCATTTCATCCTTGGCTTTGGCTAGACAGTGGCCGGGCATGATGAGAACTCATCAAGTCACATATAGGGTGATCTGGGGTATCTTTATCACCTTCTCCATGCAGTCTTACAACAGGATACAATACAACCCCTCCTCCAGGAAGTCTTCCAAGCTGCCTGAGTATGAGCACAAGCACTCACTCACCAAACCTTCCCATGTCCTCTCTGGGCCCTTGGATATTCAAAATATAGTCCATGGCCCAGAAGCCTTCGCCCTGCCTGGTGGAGATACCAGACCCTTCTTGAAATACGTATCTCTTGGTGTGTACATACATGTATGTGTACATGTGTGCAAGCGTGTATGGAGGCTAGAAGTCAGCCTCTAATATCTTCCTCAATTGCTCTCCACTTTGATTTTAAAAGATTTTTGCTACTATTGTTGTTGTTGTTGAGACAGGATCTCACTATGTAGCTCTGGCTGGCCTGGAATTAGCCAAGTAAAGTAGGCTGGCCTCAAACCGAGATCTGCCTGCCTCTGCCTTCTGAGCGTTGGGATTAAAGGTGTGTGCCACTATCGCCCAGATATTTATATTATTCTTAAGTGTATGTGTGTGTGTGTGTGTGTGTGTTCTGCAAGAGCAACATCTTAACTACTAAACCATCTCTCCAGCCCCCTTCATGTTGATTTTGAGACAGAGTTCTTACTCTTTTTTTTTAAATTTATTTATTTATTATGTACACAGTGTTCTTCCTACATGAATGCTTGCAGGCCAGAAGAGGGCACCAGATCTCATTACAGATGGTTGTGAGCCACCATGTGGCTGCTGGGAATTGAACTCAGGACCTCTGGAAGAGCAGCCGGTGCTCTTAACCGCTGGGCCCTCTCCCCAGCCCCGAGTTCTTACTCTTATCTGGAGCTGGCCCACTAGAGCAGGCTGGTTGGAGAATGAGCCCCATAGATGCCCCGTTCCTGCTTCCCCAACCCTGTCACTGCAGGCACACACCACCATATCCAGCTTTTCATACAGGCTCTAGGGCTCAATCTCTGATTCTCATGCTTGATTGACAAGCAGTTTACTGCAGGAACAGTCTCCCCAGCCCTGAAACCCACCTTTTAACAAGACTCCAGGTGGGACCAATGCACCTTGTACTCTGAAGTCTGTTTCCCTATACACCAGAGCCCTTAACTACCAACCCAGTGATTCTGGAGCTATCTGCTTGGAGCTCCTTGACATTTGTTTGTTTTTGTTCTTAAAGGAATGTAAGTGCCGAGACAGGTTTCTGCAAATCCCAAGTCTATCCAGCTTGAGTACTGGCTAGAGCAGAGCTGGCAATGGGAGGTCCTCATCCTCAGAGTGATGGATCACAGCTCCATGGATGGTGGTATGCTGTCAACCAGACCTTGATGACTCCAAGCCTCTCAGGTCCCACCTTCCTCTGGGTCCTGAAGGCACATAAACAAGCCCTGCTGTTTGTTGAGATACAGCCCCAGGTTCATGGGAAGATGTCACACTTTGATTTTCTTAATGCCAAAAGAGCCCAGGCCCAATCCTGGAATTCTCGCCTAGGGCCACCTACCTCCCCGACCCACAGCTCAGGTGTCCCAAGGGCACTGAAGGCTCCGTGCATTCTTGGCAGCACCGCCTGCCCCACTGAAGCCAAGAGGGAGCCACCTCCTGCGGGCTCTGGAATTTCAGAGCTCTGTTCATAAAGGACTTTATAGGAATCTTGTGGTCCCGGCCAGGCTGCTGCCTGGTCCCTGCCCTATTGTGCTTCTCCAGAGCTGTCACTACCTCTTAAACAGCTCCCTCCCTCTCCTTTTAATCACTTATTTAACGTGTGCACCAGCCCTTGAAGAAAAACTAGCTATTTGCTCTTTCTCACTTCCTGTGAGAAGGGTGGGGCCCACCGGCTGCTCTTTGGCAGTTGCTATGATTTAGCGTGGGAGTTAGGTCTTCTGCAGGCAGGGGAGTGAGTTGTGCTGTCTCTGGAATGCTGGTGTTGGTCATGTCTCCCAGAAGGGCTTGCTGATAAAGGAAAGTGGTAGGGAGCACGTAGTGTGTGAGTATGTGGTGTGTGGTACAGAGCACACCTGGAGTGAGAGTGTGGTGTATGGTAAGTGGTGTGTGTGTGTGTATATGTGTGTGTGTGTGTGTTGGGGTTGTATTATGCACTCCTCTTCTTCTCTCCCAGAGAAGGTCTTCTTTGCTTCTGGTGGTCTTCAACAAGGGCAGAGAGTAGAATGTTCCCTCTAATGACTGTCAGCTCCTCTCCTCAGGTGCAGGAGACGAACTCTGGGCAGGTACTGTTGGCTTCACAGTATCTTTTATGGCTCCCTCCCTATGAAGTCCAGTCCCAGGCGCTGAGGATATGAGTCTGCAGGGGTGGATCTCAGGTCAAACCCAGAGAAGATAATCTCCACCTTGGTACCATCTCAGGTGGAGACAAGGTGAGTCCTGGCGTTGAGCTGGACATGTGCACTGCCTCCTGTGGGCAAGACCTTTGAGCCTTGGGTCACGTGAGCCGTCAGGCCCATCCCAGAACAAAGTCAAGGAGAGCACAGTTATAAAAGGCAGTCTTGATGACTTCTCTGCATAGTTACTTCTTTCCCCTTCTTGATTTAGAGACAGAGACCTAGAAGGGTTAGGAGTATAAATTCTGGACTTGGCCAGTCTCAAACCAAACTCAGTTCTGTCACATGCTAGGTTCAGAGTCCTTAAGCAACTCATTGAACCTGTCTGTGCCTTGTTCTTCAGCTACAAAAAAGTATATAAGAGGCATACCCACACTCACACACCATGGGGCTGCTGTGAGAGTCAGGGGGTTCAGGAAAGAGTTTAGAATCCCAATGACTAGAACCCACTGGGAACTATAAATCAGAGTCCCATAGTCCACCAATGACCTGTTAGAGCATGCATTTTCATCCTCTGAAACCCCGAGGGCAAAGTTCATCCATGGATTTTCCTACAGGGTGGAAAGGAAGTAAGACCAGCCCACATCTTACTTCCGGCTGTACAGATAGCTTTTCAGAGGATGTGCCGAGTGGCAAAGCTCTGGCTCCGCTCCAGGAAACACACACACTGCCTGAGGGAAAGACACTGACCCTATGAACTGGCCTGTGAGCCTGCGCGCATTCCTTATGTGGAGGATGATGGGTGGTGCTGGGGAGCCCAGGGCCTCGCACGTTAGCCAAGTAAGTTGTCTGCCAACGCAATACACCCATAGCCTAAAACTTTCTACTTTGAAAGTTAATTTCATGAACCTAAAGCTAAGAGGATATCCACATTCTGAATCCATACTTGAGAAGTTTCTACTGATATTTCTACCTATCTATGTGGCTTCATGAAGACAGGGCAAGACAGGACCCTAAATTAAGTCTGTGGAGATTTGCTTCTTGTAACATCCTTAACACCAATCACCACATGGTTTTCAGAGCCTCAAATCTATTTAAATAAATCCCTGGAACTGAAACACACAATAATATATATATATATATATATACATATATATATATATATCTGTTGTTTTGTTTTGTTTTGTTTTCAAGACAGGGTTTCTCTGTGTAGCTTTGCGCCTTTCCTGGATCTCGCTCTGTAGACCAGGCTGGCCTTGAACTAACAAAGATCCGCCTGCCTCTGCCTCCCGAGTGCTGGGATTAAAGGCGTGCACCACCACCACCCGGCCACACAATATTATATTAATCATTTGTGCATCCACTCATTAATCTAGCCAAGAATAATTATTAACACACAGTATGTCAAATATTACATTAGAGGATACTAAGTTTGCAAGTATTCATAGATAAAGTACAGAGATTGATAGTAATACATACCATTTTATATTATGATAAAAATCAATACAAGCTGGGCAGTGGTGGCGCATGCCTTTAATCCCAGCACTCGGGAGGCAGGGCCAGGCAGATCTTTGTGAGTTCGAGGCCAGCCTGGGCTACAGAGCGAGATCCAGGAAAGGCGCAAAGCTACACAGAGAAACCCTGTCTTGAAAAACAAAACAAAACAAAAAAAAAAAAAAATCAATACAAGAGGGCCCAGGAAATCGTCCAGTGAGTGAAGATGCTAAGTCCGATGACCTGGACTCTACCTGGTAGAAGGAAAGACTTCTGCAAATTGTCCTCTGGCCTGGCCTACACATACATGCACACACAAAATAAGTAAATAAAATGTAATTTAAAAGCAATGGAAGAAGAAATACTGTTAGTAGCAGCAAGGAGACATGACCCTTGTCAGCACAGACAGCAGCAGCTTGAGAGTCCCCTTCCCCCTTGGGGACCTCCACTCAGGAAAAAATAATGTATTAAGTGTTTAGACAGAGTCACACATAGGAGAAGGATAATACAGTCCTAAGAAATGGGTGTGGGTTTCTAGAGTCAGGCTTAGGTGTCTTTGTAATGGCTGTATATGACTGCCATTTCATTCTTTCTTTTAAATTGAAATTTCTATTAGGCATTTAGTTACCTAACTTTCTTTCTTCCTTCCTTCCTTCCTTCCTTCCTTCCTTCCTTTCTTTCTTTCTTTCTTTCTTTCTTTCTTTCTTTCTTTCTTTCTTTCTTTCTTTCTCTCTCTCTCTTTCTTCCTTTCTTTCTTTCTCTCCCCCTTTCTTTAGTTACTTACTTACTTGTTTATTTGAATGTATGCCTGTGAACACCCATGTCACATGTGGAGATCAGAGGACAACTTGCAGAACACAATTTCCTCCTTCTACCCTATCTCAGTCTTGGGGATGGAACTCAGGTCTACGGGCTGAGCAGCAGGAGCCATTATCTACTGACTCATCTTGCCACCTGATCCTGCGCTTTCAAAGGGACATTCCTCAAAGGATGCAATTTACAAGGTTTAAAGATTAAGCAAAGCTTAAAGTTTAAAGAGTAAGTAAAAATACAGGCATTGGCTTAAATCTGTTTCTCCCCTTAGTTTCCCTTTGTAAATGAAATTGTAAGGTGGTTTTCATGAGGAGTACTTTTTATGTTTAGGAATGAGAGAAGAGACCTAATACAGGAAAATTCACGGCCACAAACACTCTCCCCTAAGTAAGCATGGATCCATTGTCTTTAGCAGACTTTTTTGAGGTACCATTCGGCAAACACACACTGTCTCTGGAGGTATGTCTTAGTTAGGTTTTCTATTGCTGTGATGAAACACTGTGGCCAAAAGCAACCTGGGGAGGGAAGGGTTTGTTCCTTCTTACAGCTCCTAAATCCACTATCGGGGGAGTCAGGGCAGGAACCTGGAGGGAGGAGCTGATGCAGAGGCCATGGAGGAGGACTGCTTACTGCCTTGCTCAACTTACTTTTTTTTTTTTTGGTTTGGTTTTTTGAGACAGGATTTCTCTGTGTAGCTTTGTGCCTTTCCTGGATCTCGCTCTGTAGACCAGGCTGGCCTTGAACTCACAAAGATCCGCCTGCCTCTGCCTCCTGAGTGCTGGGATTAAAGGCGTGAGCCACCACTGCCTGGATCAACTTGCTTTCTTATAGGACCCAGGACCACCAGCCTGGAGTGGCACCACACACATTGAGGCTGGCCCTCTACACATCAATCATTAGTCAAGAAAATGCTCCACAGGTCGCCCATAGACCAATCTGGTGAGGGCAATTCTCAGCTGAGGTTCTCCCTTCCCAAATGACCCCAGCTCGTGTGGAGTTGACATAAACGAGCCAGCACAAGGCAATTTGGACTTTATAAGTGATGTTGAAGTTTCGTGGCTGTCAGTCATTAGGATAGGCTGACTAGATCCCATGGCAAGGGTCCTCATTGCCTTCCCATGCCCCCTTCTTTGCCCCTCCTCAACAGGAGAACACATTTACAACACACCTTCAAACGCTGAGAGGCTGAGAAGCACATTGGTAATGGAGCCTATGCTAGAAGCTTGGAGACGATCTGTCCCATGCAGGCCGCAGCCAGACAAGACAAACAAGAGGAAGACACAGCCTGTCCCCTCAGGCAAATGATTTCTACGGTTGTGACTGTAAAACAAACAGAAGGATTCAAGACTAGAATAGCATTCTCTTTCATAAACCCTGTTTACTATACCCTCACAGGTTCGTGTAAACCGCGTGTACTTCTTGTACCAAGAAAATGCTCTGCTTTCATTAAACAACAACAAAAAAAAAAAAAAAAAAAAAAAAAAAAGAGTAGCCTGGTTCTTGTGAGGAAAGGAATTGTTTCCACATAGAAACTGTCGCCTAGCAACCAAACAGCGACTCATCACACCTTGTTTCCAGCCCGTAGACGGCACGGCCCCACCCTCTTGCAGGCTCATTCCTGTTAACCCACAAATCCGAAGGAAGATCTTTTAATGGGATCTGGGGTTGCTGTTGCCGGATTTTAAGTTTCTAGTTTAAAACACCAACCCGTGTGATGTTGTGCCAGCTTCTCCTCATGCAATCCTGTCGCGCCTCTGGAAAAGCCAGGGCAAATCAGGAAGGGAGGACCTTTGGGCTGCATTCCTTTTTCTGTCCTTTTCCTGTTCAGGTGTCACTCTTTGCTCTTCAGCCTCGGGGCAAGGGGTCCTTCCTCTGGCTTCCTTGCTTGGTACGGAAGTGGAATCCCACACTAACAGCACTCCTTTTCAGAGTCTAAGCCCACGTCCCTTCCAGGGTCACATCCATCCGTCTCATTGCCTGGTGCTACGTCAAAAATGAGTCGTAACCCATGTCCCTTTCAAATGTTCTGTGTGACAGAGCCGTTGGACATGATGTTTGGAAGTGAGTTGCTAACCAACGTTCTATAGAACAGAGTGTATCCAGCGATGTGACTCACAGATAAAGTCACTTCAGCCCATGGACCTCACACTGGGTGTGCCATTTGCTGTAGGCTGACTCAGGGCTTAACCCTTCCAACTCTGGGAAATTCCTCTCATCTTCTTTTTCCAAGAAGTCCCACAAACGTCTGAGCGGCCCTGAGGGTATCTGTAGGAGGCAGAAACCGCCAGCCAGGGAAGGTGGAAGTGTGTGGCTTGTGGCTTGCGTTGGTTACTCCTCCATAGGCTTCAGCTCTGGTAGGGACGCTAATGGAGGGGAAGTGCACGTGAGGAGTTCAGCAATTAGGCCCGGCAATTAAAGAAAGTGTGACTCTCAATCTAGCCATGCAGGCAGATTTAGGTTCAAGAAGAGTTCAATATTCCCTGAGATTACACAAGTCATCCCACTCATTTATTACCTCTTTGCTTTGCCTTCCCATGTGATAGGCAAGCACTCTATCAGTGATAGACACTCAGTCTTGATGGCTGTTTTTATTGCCATTGTCATTATCCTACTGTGTGTGTGTGTGTGTGTGTGTGTGTGCACGCACATGAGAGTGCAATATGTGAGCGTGCACGTGAGCATGCCTGTGCGTGAGCATGCAGAGATCATAAGAAGATATTGGATGCCTGCCTTCACTGTTCTTCCCCTTACTGCCTTGAGACAGGGACTCTCGGCCAGGCGGCAGTGGTGACACACACCTTTAATCCCAGCACTTGGGAGGCAGAGGCAGGAGGATCTCTGTAAGTGCGAGGCCAGTCTGGTCTACAGAGTGAGATCCAGGACAGCCAGGGCTACACAGAGAAACCTTGTCTCAAAAAATAAAACAAACAAACAAAATGAACCAACGAAAAAGACAGGGACTCTCACTGGACTAGAAGCTCCACTTCGGCTAGGTTGGCTGGCCAGCAAGCTCCTGAGAAGTGTCTGGGTTAACAGGCATGCATAGCCAGGCTCAGATATTTTATTATGTAGGCAGTTGAATTTGAACTCAGGTCCTCACAATTGCAAAGAAAGTGCTTTTATCCACGGAGCCATCTCCCCAACTATTGTTAATTTTGTTGTTGCCGTCCATTGCTAGTTTGAGACTGGCTGACCCAGATCAAACTCACAGAGACTTGCCTGCTTGTGCCTCCTGCGTCCTGGGATTAAGTGCCTGTGCCGATATGCCTGGCCCTGTTTTTAAAACAGATGCTAATTTGTGTTTTTTTTTCTTCATCAGCTTCTAAGGCCTCCAGGCCTGGGTGTTAGCTGAAGTCATGTGGTCTGTACATCCCGGTCTGTATATTTCCCAGCAAAGTGTGTGCAAAGGTTCTCTTGTGTAAACAAACAGTGGCCTCAAAAGGAACGCATCTAACCCTACTCACGGAAGACATAGAGTCCCCAGTTCTCTGTGACGAAATGACTTGTCATTGTCGTCCGATCTCATGTCCCCTGGCTAAGATCAGGTTTGTTTGTTTGTTTGAGACTGGGTTTCTCTATGTAGTCCTAGCTGTTCTGGAGCTTGCTGTGTGCAGACCAGGCTGGCCCAAAATTCACAAAGATCCTCGTTTCTGCCTTCTGAGTGCTGGAATTAAAGGTGTATGCTACCATGCTCAGAAATAATTTAAAAAAATTCTTTTGGGTTGGGGGACACAGCTCAACTCATAAAGATTTGGAAAACTGCCGTGCAGTGGTGGCACACACCTTTAATCCCAGCACTCGGGAGGCAGAGCCAGGTGGATCTCTGTCAGTTCGAGGCCAGCCTGGTCTCCAAAGCAAGTTCCAAGAAAGGCGCAAAGCTACACAGAGAAACCCTGTCTCCAAAAAACCAAAAAAAACCAAAAAACAAAAAACCAGTCAAGACACCCCCCCCCCTCCCACCCTCCTCCTGCCCCCCAATAAATTTATCCACAGGCTAAGCTGATGCAGAAAATTCTTCAGCTGAGGCTCCCTGCTCGGGTGATTCTAAATTTTAGCAAGTTGGTATTTAAAGTCAACCATCACAAAAGGCTTTGAGGAGGCTCCGGGGCAAAAATGCACCTTTCTACCAGGTCGGTCAATGACCCGCCAAATGTTTAGTGGGCTGTGCTCAGATAAAGAGGATTATGAATCCAGAGCCTAACCTAGAAGAGTTCGTCATCTACCACGGCACACACGTAAGTGTAAACGAATACTCCCGCAGCAAGATAAGTAGGTAGGAGCAGAGGAATGTGCAAAATGCTATCAGCCGCACACAAGCAATGGAAATAGAAGGCTTACACAGCTCCCCCGGCTCCCCGCCTCCCAGCAAGGACTACAGCTGGAGAAGAGAGAGAGAGAGAGAGAGAGAGAGAGAGAGAGAGAGAGAGAGAGAGAGAGAGAGAGGAGACTTAATTTGCCCATTGTCCACCAGCAGAACAATTCATTTGATTTGGCTTTGCTGACTTCTGAGGAAGACATGAGTTGACAGCCCCCAAGTGCTGCCAGCTCTGGAGCAAATGGTACCCCTGGTCTTCCCATGCCCTAGTACTTGCCCCTCCTCTGCCCACCAGTGTCTCCCCCAGGGCATAATTCTTTCCTTTATGGTCTTTTGGCATTAGGTTCCCCAGGAGAGATGGACTGGAGTTCCCTAAATTCTCTGACTTGATTGAATCTGCCGTGATTTCTAACTTTTTTTTTTTTTTTTTAGTTTTTCGAGAGGGTTTCTCTGTGTAGCTTTGCGCCTTTCCTGGAACTCACTTGGTAGACCAGGCTGGCCTCGAACTCACAAAGATCCACCTGGCTCTGCCTCCCGAGTGCTGGGATTAAAGGCGTGCGCCACCACCGCCGCCTGGCCTCTTTCTTAAAACTGCAAAACAAAACAAAACAAAATTCTTTTTAATGTTGAGAGTTTGTAGGCAGTAAGGCAATCAGAAAACTATGATAAAAGCTAAGCTTTCCCCTTAGGTTTTGGCCCACATGATGCAGTTGTTTTGAAAATCTAGAAAACCAGGCATGGCGGCACATACCTGTACATGGGAAGTAGAGGCAAGGAAGGGGACCAGAAATTCAAAGCCATCCTTGGCTGTGTAGCAGGTTAGAGGTCAACCTGAGATCCATGAGACCCTGTCTCAAGAAGGAAAAAAAAAGGTAGAATTTCATGTTATGCCTTGAATTAACACCACCACCAACAAATGTCAGTTCTAAAAGAAGAAGCTGTGCAGGTGACCTGCAAGTGGGATGGACGGAGCCTCTTTGGTCACAAAGTCCATTTCCTTAGGCCACAGTAGTGACTCCTCAGTCGGTCATCTCTAGAGTTATAGAGAAGCCAAATCCCATCGATGCTCACAATCATCACTCATTCACTCATCTCATTGATGCTCACAATCGTTGTCCATTCACTCATCTCATTGATGCTCACAATCGTCGTTCATTCACTCATCTCATTGTTGCTCACAATCGTCATCCATTCACTCATCCCATCGATGCTCACAATTGTCGTCCATTCACTCATCCCATCGATGCTCACAATCGTCGTCCATTCACTCATCCCATCGATGCTCACAATCGTCGTCCATTCACTCATCTCAACGATGCTCACAATCGTCATCCATTCACTCATCCCATCGATGCTCACAATTGTTGCTCACAACCATCACTCATTCACTCATGCCATCGATGCCCACTGAATGTTTTCTGTTTGGCAGGAGCTGACTGAGGCCCTGGGGCGATGGCCAAGAATGCAGCAGGCAGGGGGCCTACTTTCATGGGGTGTGCATTCTAGAAAACAACACAGAGCAAGGACATGTGAGCAATTCTATGCTCCATAAGTCTGAAGGCACTGAAGCGGAGGAGGGGTCGGAGCTGACGGAAGTTGACCTGATTGGGGGAGCAGGAGCTTCCTCATCGATCTTAATCAAGCCAAGAGCAACATCATTTCATCTCAGAAGGCATCGACTCTTACTTCCCAGCTTTGGAATGGCTCATTGCAGCTACACGGGTTCAGTATGGATTTGTCAAGGCAGAAAAGTTTTGTATTATTTATTGTTTACACCTTATACTTTCTAGCATCTGGGGTGTGTGTGTGTGTGTGTGTGTGTGTGTGTGTGTGTGTGTGTGCTGGGTAGAGAACGAATGGAGATAGATCAACCCAAGGAAATAAAAGTTGCTGGGTGGTGCCCTGGGAAGATTTCTTCGAGACAGACAAGTCACTAAGCCTGGGCCATTTGCCTGGTGCCCCCACCCTACTCCCCCACACCCTGGCCCTAAACGCTGATATGATACTGGGGTCACAGCACTTCTCTTACGTAAAATGCTGTGCATGCCTTAGGTACCAACATTTCTATGATGATCCAAATTTACAACCAGGTCACAACTGGCTACAGTGAGCTATAATTAGTTGAGTTTTTTAAAAATTAAGATATAGTTATATTATTTCCTCCTTTCTTTTTCCTCCCTCCAACCCTTCCTGTGTGCCTCCCCACTTGCTCTTCTTCAAATCTGTGGCCTCTACCCCTCCCTCCCCCTCCTTCCTTCCCTCCCCCTCCCTCCCTCCGTCCTTCCTTCCCTCCCTCCCTCCTTCCTTCCCACCCTATTTCCTTCTTTCCTTCCTTCCTCCCCTCCCTCCCTACTTCCCTCTTTCCTTTCTTCCTTCTCATTTGTCTGAGACAAGCTCTCTCGCTCTGTGGTCCAGACCAGCCTCACACTCACGGTAATCCCCTCACCGCAGCCTCACCAGTGCTGTGATTCCAGCTCTGAAGCATCGCAGCAGGCCCACTTAATTTCCAACCGAGCTTTCTACCATATGGCATTTCTTGGCATCACCAGGCTGACAGCTTAATACTTAAGAGACTATTTCTTTAAAAAAACAAAACAACCACCAAAAACACCCAGTAGAATTGAGTCTATTTGGAAGAGCTAAGGAAGGCTGCTCAGTCAGTGTCTGTGCAGCAGGATCCCATCAACCACAACTGGGTCACTTGTCCAAAATTAGGGCTGAGGTTCCCTTCAGCTCACACAGTCCTTGGACAGAGACTGGTGGGTAGACAGGCAGTCCAAAGCAAACACTATTTCAGAAAGAGGGTGGGAAATGCTGGTCAACAGAAAACAGAACATCTCTGCAGAGCAAGGTATACTCAGGACCTCTGTGGTTTGACACTGTTTCGCCAATTTTCTCCCTCCGTTCCCCATTCAGTTGAAAATTCCTTGAGAGAAGGGAATGGGATTCTTTGACTACAGTCCTTTCTGCCTCAGTTCTCTGTGGAGCAATACCTTCCAAGCACTTAGCTTGGAAGGGCTCTTGAATGAATGCTAGTTGATACCAGCAACAACAATTACTTACAGCAACAGAGAGAGATTCTATTTAGAGGCCACCAGCTTTCTATTTAAACCACTTCTAAAGCCCTTGGTCCTCTTCAAGGGAGAATGAGTGTCTCAAGTGATCTTACCAGAATCGTGTGTCTCTAGGTTATAAGGTTTCTCTGTCTAGAATTGCTGTAGTTCGCACCCACCAAACACAGGGCAATTAAATTTGCCTATTTTTGTACTTAGTGACAGAAAATAAACAAGAAAAATAACAATTAACATCAGGGGATTATTGGTTTATGTTAAAAAGTGTACAATACAAAATTTGTCATCTTAACTCTTGTGTGTGCGTGTGTATGTGTATGTGTGTGTGTGTGTGTGAGTGTGTGTATACACAAGGGAGTACATTGGCACTTGTGTATGCACACATGTGGAAGACAGAGGTCAGTCTTGAGCATTGTCCCTCAGGCACTGTCCACCGTTTTTTGATATAGGATCTCTCACCAAGCGGGCTAGGCTGGTGGCCACTGATCCCCAAGGATGGATCTACCTGCCTCTGCCTCCCCAGGGCCGGGATTACAAGTGTGTGCCACCATACACAGCTTTAAAAAACAGGTCTTGCCGGGCGGTGGTGGCGCACGCCTTTAATCCCAGCACTCGGGAGGCAGAGGCAGGCGGATCTTTGTGAGTTCGAGGCCAGCCTGGTTTACAGAGCGAGATCCAGGAACGGCTCAAAGCTACACAGAGAAACCCTGTCTCGAAAAAAACAAACAAACAAACAAAAAACAGGTCTTAGTCAGTGTTCGATTGTTGTGAGGAGACACCATGACCATGGCAACTCTTATAAGAGAAAGCATTCAATTTGGGCTCACTTACAGTCTCAGAGGTTTAGTCCATTATCATCATGGTAGGGAGTATGGCCGCATGCAGGCAGACATGGTGCTGGAGAAGGAGCTGGGAGTTTTACATCTGGATCCACAGGGAGCAGGCAGAGGCAGAGAGAGAGAGAGAGAGAGAGAGAGAGAGAGAGAGAGAGAGAGAGAGAGAGAGAAAGAGAGAGAGAGAGAGACTGGGTCTGGCTTGAGCATTTGAAACCGTAAAGCCCACCCCCAGTGACACCCTTGCTCCACCAAGGCCACACCTACTCTAATAATTCCACACCTCCTAATCCTTCTCAAGTCGTCCCACTCCCTGATGACTAAGCATTTAAATATATGAGCCTATGGGGGCCATTCTTATTCAGACCACCACAGCCTTCCTAAACAGCAGCACCAGTTGGGTGCCAAGCATTCAAACGCCCATCTCAGGAGACATCTCATTTGGACCAAAACACATGAGAATTATACAGAACATGCTATGACCACCTTTTTTGGGGGGAGGGGAGGTACATATTGTGGGGTTCAGAGAAGAACTTGTGGAGCTGGCTCTCTTCTTCTACCATATGAGTTCCTGGGATTGAACTCAGTTCATCATGCTTGGCAGCAAACTGCTTTTCCCACTGGGCCATCTCACCAGCCCGTGGTCTATATTTAACTGATAGCTACTTAACTTTAGCCCTCTACAAAAGCTCCCCCTGCATATTTCTCCTCTCCACTACTGTCCATATCATAAATTATATATTCTCATATTTTTACATTTATTAACATACCTTTATGTAGTTATTTTTAATGTTTTAACTTTTATTCATTTATTTTTTGACTGTCACAAAAGTTTATTTAAGCAAAAAGTTCCGTATGAAAATGTACATGATCCAATTCTACATCACAGTGAAGCAGTCCCTTTGGGGAGAGATGTGGACTCCTTTGCTGAACAGCTATTGTTTAGACTCTAACCAGGGCATCATCTTCCAGGTGTCTGGAGGTTCTTGCCGGATTCCCTCCCCCCTCCAACACAAGCCTACCCCCAACACAAACCTAGTCCTTGAACTCAACAAAGACATATCCCAACCTTCCTGTATTCAAAAGTTGTAAGAGCTCAGAGCTTTAAATGAGTTGTTTTCTCTGTAGCTAAGGCTCTCTGTGGCCACACACTCTCAAGTCCTGTCAAAATGCCACACTTCTCAAGATCCTGCTGCAGTGAGCCCTCGGCTGGAACAAGTTTGCCACAGCCCTCTGTGCTGGCTTGTTCGTTCCAGAAATCACTTGAAAGACTTAAGCAGGCGGATGGCTTGAGTCCTCGAGTTGGAGGTTGGCCTAGATAACACAGTGATAACAATCTCAAAAATAAATAAATAGAAATAGAAAGAAGAGAAGGAAAGGAAAGGCAGAAAGGAGAGAAAAAAGGAAAAGGAAGGAGGCTGGAGATGGGTTATGGTCCAGTTGGTAGAGTGCAACTCACATGGAAAACCCAACTTTCTCAAAGCTGAAAGCCATTATGTTATGCAGACAATAAGAAAATTTACGATCGATTTTTTTAAAGTTTATTTCAGACCTCTGTGTTATAAACAAACACAAAGGCTTGGTAATAAAAATGTATTGAAACAGTTTTTCTAAGGAGTTTCCATTTGAAATGTCACAGTGCAGCTGGAGAGAGAACTCAGTGGCACATAGCTTGCCTGACGCATCGCTTGCCTAACGTGCACGAGGCCCTAGCTTCAGTCTTCAGCACCAAACCCTGAAACACAGTGATATTATGAACTTTATAAGTGTGGGCATCTACTAAAAGTTACATCTCACCCCTTGGTGCCATCCAAGGCACAGTTGAAGATTTGGATGCTTCTTAATCTACAAACTGAATGCTCCCCATAGCCTCTCATTGGCGACATTATGGGATGGCTTTTGCTCAAATTCTCCAGGCTTCTGAACTTTGAATCCAGCGTTTTTATAGCACTGTTTTGACTGCATTGATTGTGGAGTTCACTAGATAATAGCATGCCCTGTGGTGCAGCGCTCCCTCACCTTGAAAAATGCAAACACCTCAAATAGATGCAGAATTAGAATACAGACATTTTTATCTTATTTTGTTTTTATTGAGGTCTCGCTCTGTAGCACAGCCTCATCCTGTGCACAAGAGATTCTCCTGCCTCAGGCACCCAGCAGCTGGGGCTATAGAGACTGGGAAACTGAAGACAACCATCGGTATGTGAGGGAGGACCCAGAACACCAGCTGGGCTGGCTTTCCTCCCAAGCTGCTCACCTAAGCTTTGTCCCTTTCCCCTTATCTGGCTGCATCTCTCTCACAACAGAAAGGGACTTTGGGAACACTCTTTATTGCCCTCAGGAATGTGAGCTCTTTATTCTTTGACCTCATCATACTTTGGACCTCTCTCAGGATTATCTGTGTGCATCTGTTCCTTAGCCCTCACTAGGTGGAAAATTTAAATTCAATAATAAACTTCCTATGCTCCAGGTGGATTTATGTTGCCCTGCAGTGGCATTTCGGAAATGTGTGGTTCCCCATACCATATTCTTTCCTTCAGTGTGTCTGTGTTTTTTATTACATTCACTTATGGAGGAACACAAATGCCATGACATGTATGGAGGTCAGAGGACAGCTTATGGGAGCTGGTTCTCTCTTCCTACCGTGTGAGTCCCAGGGATCACACTCAGGTCCTCAGGCTGAGGAGCGAGCACCTTTCCTGTTGAGGCATCCTGTCAGCCCCAGTGTGAGATGACTGCTACCACTGAGGAAAATGTCCTATTCAAGGTGCAAGGAGAGTACATGTGGGGTCAGAGTTTGTGTTTAAGGAAGAAGCGAAAGACTTCAAGGGAGAGGTGAGTAACTTGGGGTGTTAATGAAGCATGGAAAGCTAACAGGTGACCAGTAGCCGATTAATACCAAGCCTTATTCCCTTACTAATTATTTTCAGCAGTAATTAGTAAATTAGAAGATTACCCACCCCCCTTCCTGGTTGTATCAGTGAAGACCAAAGTGAAGCTTGGGGAGTGCTCACTGGAGGCCTTGGCAGACTTTGGAAATGGACCATCAGTTGGCAACAACTGAACATCAATATTAACAGCTGGCATTTGCATCGGATTCTCTGATAGGGCAGATTTTATCAACCCACGTGACAGAATAGGACTGTTGTTGAGATCACCAGCCACTCAAAGACAGATCCAGGCCTCTGATTCCAAATGCTGGGTCCATCCTCACCCCTTTCTGCAAGAGAATCTCAGTCTCCTCGGAAGAGCAGGAAGGCTCGGAGCTGGAGAGTATACTTTGGTGCCATCTTGCAGTCCAGCCTGAGACACATTCCTTCAAAAGAATGCCTGGTTCTCCTGCCCCAGTTTTCCAGGCACACACACAGACACAGACGACAGACAGACACACGCACACGCACACATGCACGCACGCACACACGCGCGCACACACAGAGGCACACCTCACCTCTGAGAACAGACAATAGAGTGTGGAGTCTCTGCTTGTCCTTACCTTCACATTTCCACAGAGCCAGCCAGGATTCCATGCTGTGGGAGTGGGAACCAGAATCTTGCTGCCATCAAAGTAGGGACGGGCCGGTCACACAGTGACCTCAGGGATTCCCACGGTTCTGGAGCTGGGAAAACATCCCCGGGGCTTGCTGGCCACTGCTGTTTCCTGAGAAAGCCCAGCAGCTGCTCAGGTGTTCCGCAGCTGCCCACCTAGGGTCAATTAGAGGGAGTGACAGACATTTAGTCACTGACACCTGTCACATCCAGCATAGGACATCAGGAAACAGTACTCTGAACTGGGGACTCGCTGCACATGAATGGACACTAATAAATACTACAATAAATCCAGGTACTGTGGTGATCTTCAGCTGATAAAAGACAGACTGCTTAGGGACCCTGCTCAAGTGTATACAGGGGGAAGGCAACTCCACATCTGTCTCGTTCCAAAGCCACCTGGCTGCAGTCAAGGACTTTGGTGCTGAGACGGATCTAGACTTATAGAACATAATTAACTAAAACCACATTGGGTGGTGGTTGAGGGGGTGCATAGGGAACTAGCTCAGTCAGTAAACCGGAGTTCAACCCCCAGAATCCACACACCAAAAAGCTAGGCATGGTGGCACACACTCATAAACCCAGTGGCAGGGACAGGCAGATCCCTGGGACTTCCTGGGCAAACGACCTAGTCTTCTTGGTGAGTTCTAGGACAGTGAGACAGCTGCTCTAAAATAAAAGTGGATGGTGACTGAGAAATGACACCTGAGGTTGTCTTCTGGCCTCTACACACACGTGCATACATGTGTACAAACATATCTGCATACACACACACAAATAAACAAGGAACTATCAGGTGTAGGTTTTTTTAAAAAAAAAAAAAACTTTTTTATTTTATGTGCATTGGTGTTTTGCCATGGGTGTTGGATCCCCTGAAACTGGAGTTACAGACAGATGTGAGCTGTCATGTGGGTGCTGGGAATTGAACCCAGGTCCTCTGGAAGAGCAGTCAGTGCTCTTAACCACTGAGCCATCTCTCCAGCCCCCAGGGGTAGATTTAATTGTGTTGCTGGCTTAACCCTCAGGATGTCAGACTATGTATTTGGAAACAGGGTCATTGCAGATGCTAAGGTGCTGTGAGGTCTCCCTAGAGTGCGTTCAGCCCTTAGTCCAATTGTTCTGACTTACAGAGGCACAGAAGAGAGGTAACAGTGAGCCGCAGAGGCAGAGAGGGACTGGAGCAATGATTGAAGAGCCCAGGAGACTTCTGGGGTTGCCAGAAGCTGGAAGAAGCTAGCTAGGGTCAATTCTCTCCTCCAGGTTCCAAGGGGAGTGTTGCCTGCTGACTCATTGACTCCGGACTTTAGGCCTCCAGAGCTGGGAAAACACAGGTCTGCTGCTCAAGCCATTCAGCTTGTGGTACTTTGTTATAGCCACGGTGGAAAACTGACAGGCAGTAAAGATGAGAGCATTTGTCTACAAGAGCATCCAGATCCTGGATGGGGAGAGGCCAGGTCCCACGGTATACAGAGCACACCTAGGTGGGGGAACGGTCCAGGAAAAGTAGAGCAGCTGGACTGTCTGCAATGGCTGGGGAGAGGGAGGCTTGTGTGACTCAGACAGAGGAAGGGGGGAGGCCGAAAGACAGAGGGTAACAATGGTCACAGAGCCCTGGGCTCTCCACAGAGGACTCTGGCAGGACTAGGGAGTCAGTGGGCAGCTGTGAGGTAGTTTCCTCCTCAACACGGGCTGATACTTGCTCACTGTGCCAGCTTCAGACTGGACTACCTCCTTTGGTTGCAAGACCTGTTCTGTTTGTTTGCGTTCTCTCTCTCTCTCTCTCTCTCTCTCTCTCTCTCTCTCTCTCTCTCTCTCTCTCTCTCCCCCCTCTCTTCCCCCTCCCTCGAATGGGAATCAAACCCAGGAGCTCACACATGCTGGTCAAGCAGTCTCCCACTGAGCTCCATGTCCCAGCAGTAGGACCTGTCCTTCTCCAAGCCTGCATCCTTCTGCTAGACAAAATGAAAACGACCCCTATTTAACCCCCATGAGGTCTGGGCTCCCTGCCTCCGCTGTGTTGCAGGGACAGCAGTGTGCTCCAGGGAAAGGCCCTCCATTCATTTTGCCAGTCTTCTCAGAGGGCCCACAAAGAGTCCCGCCTCTGCACTAGAGGGTTTGACCTTGACCCCCAGCCTATCGCTGAGCCTCTAGACACCACATAGCCGCAGAGACCGCTTCCGTGTCTGTGTCCTTTGCAGACTGCCTAGGCCTCCATGCTTGTACTCCTTCAGTTCCTGAAACTCTGCTGGCCCTGAGCCTCTTTATCTCCGGGGTGGGGAGGGCTCTCTATCTCCAGGGGGGCAGGCTCCATTGCAGGCCCCGCCTCTTCCCAGCACCTGCCCAGCTAGGCTGCCCCAGCAGGCACTGGCCTGTGAGATATTACTGGAGATCAAGTAATATCTGCTGAATCAGGGCTGTTCTCAATAGTAAGTCACATGGAAGCCAGGCCTGACCTAAGTGAGCTGCTTATGGCTATCTGTGGGTTAGATGAATGGATCAGGAGGGGGTATGGGAAGATTAATGTGGTTACCCAGGCAGCAGCGACCAGAATCTCAACATAGCCGATCCCCTTGCCGAGACAGTCAGGGTGAGGTGGGAACTTCAGTGGCTGCCTCTGTGATGGTGATAGAACCGAGGGCTTTGCTGATTGACAGGCTAGGTCCAATCTTGGCTCTCTTGCTCCTCGCCATGGGCCTAGAAGAAGTTACTTAACCTCTATGCCCCAAGAGATGTTAACATCCACCTCTCAGAGCATCCAAGGAGAGCAAATGAGGAACGGGTGACTTTCTGGAAGTTCACGGTGATCTGCAATCAGGGCATGAGTCACCAGCTGCAAGGTTCTTCACCCCAAACCCTGATTCATGGAAGAAGGGATAAAACGTAAGCCAGCATCCCCCAGGCTCTCAAAGCCCCAGGGCGCCTGGGGACTGGACTAACCTGGCACACACCCTTGTGTGGCCAAGAAAACCAAGTTCCCATAATCAGGACCATCCGGTACCTCGCACAGAATTGGCATCTAGTAAGAACGAGGAACACCTGTGTGAGAACACAGGCCAAGAGGCATGAATGACCAGGTCTGAGGTCCAAGGTGAGAACAGAGGGGAGGGCACAAAGCCAAAGCTGGGTCACCCTGGTGCGTGTCATGGTGTTAAGTCCCAGGTGTCAGGTTTAGGATGATGGTCCTTGGGGTCCTCATGGCTCAAGCTAAGGGATGGGGGTTTGGGTCTATGGCAGTCTGGGGAAACAACAGTGAGGGAGGGGCTGGAAAGGAAGAGACAGACATGAGTGGAACAGTGAGGGATCAGCCAGAGGATGTGGGTGGGAGAGAGGGGAGAGAAGCTGAGAACGATGCAGAATTGTGTAGCCTTCCTGAGTGCACAGCACCTACCTGCGTGCCTTTGGGAGTGACTTGGCTCTGAGGCCTGCTTGGCAGAGGCCTCGAAGCAGAAACAGGGATTCTAGTACACCTTGAGAGGCTGCACTCTGGACAAACTGCATACATAGTGCAGTTGGATGGGTACCACCTGACTCCATCACAGGATCTAACTGGGTGAGACCACTCAGCAGCAAACAGGCCCTTTTCAGACAGCCCAGAAGGCTCCATTCACTATACAGAGGTCTTCATTGCACTATACAGAGGTCTTCATTGAGAGCCTTCACAATCGTAATGGCTGAATAGAAATGAAATGGCACTCTGAATTCTACAGCAGACACAATTTTATTTATTTACCTATTTTAGAGACAGGGTTTCGTGTAGCCCAGGCTGGCCTCAGACTCACTGTGTAGCTAAGGATGATCTTGGACTTCTGATCTTCCTACCTTCACCTGTGTTGGGATTATAGATGGACACTCACACATTTAAAAGCATTCTTCACACTTAGAGCTTAACCGATAATCATAATACTCCATAAAAGTATTATTTATTTTAAGACAAAAACCATCAGCTAAGCTGCTCGGTCTGCTCTGGAAGTGTCAGGGCAGAGAGCTGTGAGATCTGTTTGTTTACAGCGGGATCTCTGAGGATCCATACTGAAAAGGGGGAACAAGGGAGGAGGAAATTCTCCCTGTCAGCTTCAGATCGCCCTCCACAGAGCCATAGGCTATAAGACTTCAGAGCAGAGCAGAGCAGCAGGGGACAGAACCCAGGGACACAGGGAAACTTCAGATGCCACAGAGTGACACCAGAGCCCGATGGGAAGGACTGGATCGTGGCAAATGGGCTGGGAAACCCCTGTGCAGAACAACAAATGTGCTCCCTATTTAATTCCACGTGACGATGATGGGCTTAGAGTCCAAGAAGAGGGATGTAGAGCTAAAAGCTAATAGAAGGGAATAGACAGTATCTTCCCAAAATAGGGAAGGGAGAAAAATACTTCTAAAATTAAAAAACAAAAACAAAAACAACCCCCCCCCCACCAAACTAGGGGGTTGGAGAGATGACTCTGCCATTAAGAGCATTTTTTTTTTGCCGTTTTAGAGGATCCAGGTTCAATTCCCAGCACCCACCACATGGTAGCTCACAATTATTCATAACTACAGTTCTAGGAGATCTGATGCCCTTTTCTGAACTCTGCAGGCATCAGGCAAGCACATGGTGTATATATATATATATACACACACACACACATACATGCATGCAAGCAAAACACTCATACCGATAAAATAAAACCTAAAGGCAAAAAAAAAAAAAAAAAAAAAAAAAAAAAAACACACAAAAAAAAAAAACACCAAACTAGGGACATTGAGATGACCCACTGGATAAAAGCACTTGCCGCACAAGCCTGATGACCTGAGTGCAATCCCCAGACCCATGGTGTCAGGAGAGAACCCACTCCCGAAAGTTGCCCTCTGACCTCTACATTCTCTCCGTGGTAAGTATGCACCTTCCCAACACATATACCATGCACACAATAATAAATAAATTCCAATTTTTTTTTGGTTTTTGGTTTTGTTTTTTTTGTTTTTGTTTTTCGAGACAGGGTTTCTCTGTGTAGCTTTGTGCCTTTCCTGGATCTCGCTCTGTAGACCAGGCTGGCCTTGAACTCACAAAGATCCGCCTGCCTCTGCCTCCCGAGTGCTGGGATTAAAGGCGTGTGCCACCACCGCCCGGCAAATTCCAAATTTTAATGCCAAACTATAAGCCAAACAAACCAATGAACTTGATTAGAAAATGTATGTGAGAAAAAACGCAGCGGGCAGAGATTGGCAACAACTGAAATTCACTAAAGACTCGTCACTAGAAAGTAGATGAACCTCTTGCAAATCAGTGAGAAAGTCCCAATAGAAAATGGGACAAAGATCCAAACCATCAGGAAATCTGAATGGATGACAAACAGCAGAGATGGCAAGCCTGTTAGCAATCCGAGGAATGCAGAGTGAAACAACACAGAGCTTTACTGTAGCTGCCATCGGGCACAAAATAATAATGGCATGGGGCTTGGGTTTGGCTCAACCAGTCACAATCTTGCCTTGCGAGCTTGAGGACCAAAGCTCCATCCCCAGAAATCATAGGGAAAAAAAAAAAGCTAGACACCGTGTTAGGTTGGTTTGTAATCCCCGCACCAGGGAGGCAGAGCCAGGCAGATCTCTGGGACTTGATGGCCAGGTAACCAGTCTAGCCTACTTGGTGAACTCCAAGCCAGAGAGAGACTCTGTCTCAAAAAGCCACGGTGGGGCTGGGGAGAAGCAAGGCAGATGAAGTTCTCGTTGTGCAAGTGTGAGGACTGGTGTTCACATTCCCAGAACCCACACGAGAGAGCAGCCGGCGTGGAGGTTCACTGCAATCCCAGCATTCCAGAGGCAGAGACAGGGAATCCCTGGAGGAAGCTGGCTAGCTGGACTAGCTGAAACAGTGACTAATGTCAACCTACAATATACACCGCCCCTTCCTGCCCTGCCCCCACTCACACAGACCAGGTGGACAGAGTCTGAGGAACAACAGCCACGATTGTTTTCTGTCTGAATACACACACACACACACACACACACACACACACACACACACACACACACACACGTATAATAGGAAATGTGGTAAGATATAGATAGAGACATGAGGTGCTGTGGCCTGCTGAGGGAATGTCTCCATCAGTTTACACATGCTCACAGCTCTTTATCTGGGAGTGTCTTTGTGTCTGCCTCTTGGTCTCATATTTTCTTTCATTCTGTTCTGGTTTCTGTTTTAAGTCAACTAGTTTCAAATGAGTAATCCTCCTGTCTCAGTCTTGTGAGTACGGAGATAGGCCTGTGCCATCATACCCAGACTTGATTTGTCTCTCATTTGTCTCAGGCTGGCTTTGAGCTTAATAGATAGCTAAGGATGGCCTTGAATGTATGACCCTCTCTCTACCTCCCAAGCAGCACTGGGAATCCCAGTGCGCCCCACAATAATGGGTTTCTGTTCATAGCTTTTTTTTACCTTCATCATAAATCAAAATATGTGCATAAAATACAAATTGTAGAAAATGCTTATAATCAAAATAATCATTAAAGATATTAAGTAATTACAACATAAAGATCTGAATTCAATTTGAATAGGTGGGCTCTTCCAGAAAACATCTGAGCTTCATGCATCCTGGGCAAGCATTTACCAACAGAGAACATCCCTACCATCTATGATGTAATCATTAATAGTGTCCCCATTCACTCTCTAAGTTGCCCTTGTTTGAATGATATATGGCTATCTCTCCATGACCCATAATTTACTTGTGGCCATCCGCTCTAGGGAAATTCTCAAGTCCTGAGAGACATGCCTGCAGAGATGGTCTTAGCATCAGTCATCAGGGGAGTTGGAGGTAGACCCGATTGTGGAACTGGGAGGAAGGACAGGTGAAGTGTCATAGGTACACACACAGAGGATGATGCAGGTATGAGAAACAATGAATGCCATAAGCCCACGGCACCATGGGTGGGCAATGAAAACAGTGATGAGTCAGGGGTGGGGAGAGCCGATGGAGATATAACCCATTACCTTTATCATTTCTATAATCCAAAATATATGTATACAATACAATTTGTAGAAGATGTATTAAGCAAGCATGCATTAGATGCATTAAATAATTACAACATAGAGAGCTAAATCCGGCTTGAACAGGTGGTCTCTCCCAGAAACTATCTGTGGAGATAAACACTCATGGGTTAGCCAGTACTCTATCTCAGTTGCTAATTCATGTTTGCTGTTTTGTTTCACTGAGTCAGGGTCTTGCTGTGTAGCCCAGGCTTGTCTACAACACTAGCTACTTCTGCCTCGGCCTGCCACATTGAACTGCTGTTGGCTGAGAATTCGTGGAGCTTTGAGGAGTCCCAGAGGAAAAGTGACCACAGTGATGGGCTGAAGAGGACTGAACCTTCTCTGCATCAGACACACATCTTCCAGGAGCCAAAATCTGCCTTGCCCTACGGAATCTCTGACACACGTCACTAACAATACACAGGGAGATTCAGACCAAGTAAATCTGGCCTTATAGGATTTGAGAGTCAGTGGAGTATTTAGAGAACACTCCAGTGGAGGGAAGCTTGGCTCCTGAGTGGTATTTTAAGAGTGGAGAGGTAGTGCTGAAGGTGGTAGTCCTGACTGAACATACCACCAGGCGGTGGTGGCACACGCCTTTAATCCCAGCACTCGGGAGGCAGAGGCAGGCGGATCTCTGTGAGTTCGAGGCCAGCCTGCTCTACAGAGCGAGATCCAGGAAAGGCTCCAAAGCTACACAGAGAAACCCTGTCTCAACAAAACAAAAAACAAACAAACAAGATGCCAGAGGACAGGGAGGTGCAGAGGGGTCCTGGGGAAGCCAGTTTAGATAAATCAGAGCTGAGACTCTGAGATACCAGAACATCTGGGTGAAAAGCCTTATTGTCGGAGAAAGTCTTGAAATGTTTAAGAAGTTTCTATTTTCTCTGGGATACCTTGGTTGACCAATGGCCTGGGCACAGCACTCGATGGGTAATAATCTTTCCTTCCAGCTCCTGGGTGAAGAGCTGCGGGTCGTTTGAAGAGGCCTAATAAAGAATGCTTCTCCCCGTGACGTCTCTTTTTCCATCCGGGCTCCGAGACGTGGCCCTAAGGCTTCACTGCTGATGCGGCTGCCACTGAGGAATGTGTGCAAAGGGACAGCCTCAGAACTAAATGGCAGAATGGATGAGGGTACCTCCCGGTCAGCGGCAGCCTTGATCTCCTGCGTCGCCTTGAGGGATGGAGCAGAGGGCTGGTACTATGAAGGCTCCAAAAAGCCAAGCAGTGCTGGAAGGGGCTAAGGGCCCTTGGTGCTGGCTCCAAAGGGTAAGGGCAGCCTACAGGTGCCAGAGGAGTCCTCCACACAGCCAGCATGCTGTTCTTGTGGGCTCCTTCACAGTGAACAGTTCATCTCCCTGACAGGAGTGAAGTCTCCCTCAATTAGAAGGTCTTCTATGTTGCCAGTTCTGAGAGAAGATAGACAGGCTGTAGAAGTGCTGGAAGGAATCGAGGCCACCAGAGCTTCAGGGTCCCATGACCCAGTCCGGCCACATTCCTATGGGCTTCTCTACCCACCAGTGTGTGGAGGTCCCATCGCTGTCTAGGAGGCAGAGCAGGCAGGAAACCATTCTGAGATGCAAAACAGCCTTTTGTTTGTGAGTGACTTTTTCTTTTTTTTAAAGACACATATAGCCAGGCGGTGGTGGCGCATGCCTTTAATCCCAGCACTCGGGAGGTGGAGGCAGGTGGATCTCTGTGAGTTCGAGGCCAGCCTGGCCTACAGAGTAAGTTCCAGGAAAGGCACAAAGCTACACAGAGAAACCCTGTCTCGAAAAACAAACAAACAAAAAACAAAAACAAAAACAAGACACATATATATGTATATCATATAAATATATAGCATATAAATATATGATATTTATGAGTGCTTTTTCTACATGCATATAAGTGTACCACATGTATGCCACATGTATTCCTGGCGAGAGGGTGTCAGGTCTCTTGGAACCACAGCTACAGGTAATGGCAAGCTATTATGTGGATGCTGGGAACCAGAACTTGGGTCCTTTGTAGGAGCAGCAGTAAGTACTTTTTAACCACTGAGCCATCTCTCCAGACCCAACTTGATCTTTTAAAAAAAAAGAGTTTTCAAAATGAAAGCGAGCCTCGGGAAATGGGTACCTAAGGCCCCCAGTTTGTGATTGGTAGGTCCAGAAGGAAAACATGTTCTAAAATGCTTAGGTAGGCCCGCCTTGAGAAGAAGCAAGCTGCCCGGGGGTGGAAACTCTGCCACCATGTGTGAGTGTATTGGGTGGCCATTGCCACGGGCTCTCTGAATAGGTTTCATCGCTCTGCAATGAGGCAGGTGGATGGGACATCCATCGAGGCCAGTCTGAGGACACAGATCAATTTGCTGGCAAGATATTCCTCCTTATGTAGAGGTGGAGCAAATGAAGGGTTTGGGCACACAGCCCAGAGGGAACCTGCCAGATAGGAAGACCCATGGCCAGCAGTTCAGGCTAGTATACACCACAAACGAGGGGAAATTCCATCCTCGGATATTCCTAGGTCTACGGCCCAGAATGACCAACAGTCTTTGTTCATGCAGAGAATGGAGAGTCTGTGTGCACAGGCCGGCAGCCAGCCTGTCATATCCCCACCTCCCCAACCCCCATGAGGAACAGCCCCTGCTAGTGGTGTTACCAGGGAGTGCCAAGCCTGCCCTGAGAGATAAATGTTGGACCCAATCCACACGACAGATGCTAAGGCAAAGGATGTACACACACACACACACACACCTAGCCTGTGCACGTTTCATCTGGCTTGAAGAACATCTTGAAGAAAAACCCAAAAAGGTTCAACTCACTGCCAACATTTAACAATTGAGAGATTTCATTAAAAAAAAAAAAAAAAAAAAAAAAAAAAAAAAATCGTTTCATGACTTTTTGGGGACATGGGACATTGGCAAGACAGGGTCCACATTCTAGCTTGACAACAGCCCTCCTAGTCATCCTCCTCCTCCAAGTCCCCAGGCCCTTCAATCTGCCTGCATCCTTGTCTGTTACCAGGCCAAAGTCTGAAGTGACTGCCAATACTCAGTTACTGATGGGGCAAGGGCCAGACCCTGTTCCTGGAGTCTTAGGGCTCCACCACCCACTGTCTATGCATTCCTGAATAAAAGTCCCAGGGTCACCTGAGGACCCACCCTGAGGAATTGGCTTGGAAATACAAATCGACCAAGTGACAAGGGCAATTTCTTAGACATGCAGGGGAAATCTGGTAAACTCCAAACAGCCAGAGGCCAAATTGCAATAAAGTGTAGATTTCAGGGTCTTCTCCTTGCAGCCGATCCCTTGCTTAAGAAGAGACCACGTAACCCAAAAATATTTGTCAACAAAATACGCGGTCATATTCAGTCATGTTTCAGCCTAGGTTAAAGCAGTGCTTAAGATGTTACAAAGAAGAACTCATTCTGGAGGGAGTCTTTAAGATCTAGCACAGCACACACAATACATGCCACAGAATCTTATTTGCTGATGTGTCAAAAAAAATTTCTTTTGAATCAAAACAAATTTTAAACCTGGTGGTGGTGAAGACAGAGGCAGATGGATCTCTGAGTTCAAGGCCAGCATGGTCTATAGAGTTGAGTTCCAGGACAGCCAGAGCTACACAGAGAAACTCTGTTTTGAAAAGAAAAAAAAATCAGAAAACTGGAAAATCTTCAAGCTTTTATGTCAAATCTCAGGATCCAGACAGCTACATGTATGTCAAGCCATCGTCGTCGGCATCACAAATAATACACAGCTTCATTTCATAGACCTTCACTGAGTTCTCTATCTTTTGCGAGACTCCATCCCAGGCATCCAGACACCAGGACTGGAAAACGATGGCCTTTCCTGGGGGTGGGGGCAAGAGAGATTCATGATTTTTGTTTGTTTGTTTTTTGTTTTGTTTTTGTTTTTCGAGACAGGGTTTCTCTGTGTAGCTTTGGAGCCTTTCCTGGAACTCACTCTGTAGCCCAGGCTGGCCTCGAACTCACAGAGATTCACCTGCCTCTGCCTCCCGAGTGCTGGGATTAAAGGCATGCGCCATCATCACCTGGTAAGACTCATGATTTTAAAATGCTTACTGTTTATATTTGCAACTAAACAATTAATAACTTTTTAAAAATCTGGAAAATAGGGTGTTTCACGTAAACAGATTTCTTTCCATATGAATCTTTGCACAGTAAAGACAGGACATTTTTAGACTATTGATTGTCCTGGTGAGGGCTAAGTAGGCTTTATCTAGAATACTTTTCTTAAATTCTGAAGATAATGGGATGAAATACTAATATTCATTAAATCTATAAACAGTGGGCACACATCTGTAGACTGAATTCCCTCCCGGAAACTTTGAAACATTAAAATCTTTATAAAGCAAAATAGGGTCTGGAACGACGGCTCAGTGGTTAAAAGCACTGGATGCTTTTCTGCAGGGCCCGGGTTCAATCCCCAGCACTGTCTGTAGCTCTAGTCCCAGGATATTCAATGTCCCTTCTGACCTCCACGGGCACTGCCTGCACATGGTACGCAGGCATACAGGCAAGCAAAACACTCATACACACAACAACAAAAATATAAAAAAAAAAAACCATTTAGATGAAATAATGTATTTTCTGAAAGTATGCGAGGGTACATGTCCTTGCTCTGAGACATCACCGCTGTGATTGTCAATCCACTCCCAAGCTGTGCTGTGTGCCCTGGGAGCTCCTGAGGAATGTGCCCGTGCCTGTGAGCCCAGGTGCTGAGCTCTAAACCCGTGTCTGTTTAGTATCATCAGCTGCCTTTGTGACCAGCTGTCACCTACCTGACACCTGGTCTTCTGGTCGGCTATGCAGCCCATCAAGCTTATTGGAACCCAGTGGTGGGGCTGGGACTGTAGTTAAGTTGGTAGAGTGCTTGCCTAAGCGTGCAAGAAGCCCTGGGTTTAGTCCCTGGCACTCCATAAAACCAGGTAGGGTGGCGCAAGTCAGCAATCCTGGCACCTGAGAGGTGGGGGGCAGGAGAATCAAAACCTCAAAAAGTCAGTCTCAGCTGTAGAGCAAGTTCAAGGCCAGCCTGAGCTCCGTGAGAACTGCCTGAAGGGCCACAACAGGACAATCACAACATGAAATGAGGATGGGGAGACGGCTTCACGGGTAAAGCACTTGCCATGGGAGTGTAACGGCCTGAGTTTGGCCCCCAGAGCCCTGGTAACACTAGACAGAGTAGCACATGTCTATGATCTCATCTTCACAGGAAGATGAGAAACAGAGAGAGGAGATTCCCCAGAAGCTCACGGGCCAGCGAGCATGACAGAGGCCAGGGTGCACAAGAGACCACGCCTTAAACAAGGTGGAAGGTGAGGACCAACACCCGAGGCTGTCCTCTGATCCTCCTGTGCCTACCATGGCACAGCCACTCCTGTACTCACACTCCTACACACACCATCATATACACATTCACACACAAAGGCCCAAAGAAGCAGCAGAGAACACAATGAACACTGTAAGGCATGGACTTCAAGGGGAACCTAGAAAACCTCTGAACACACATGTAAATTGTTGTTAATATTTTGGTTTTGGGCAGCGCTTTGGGAAGTCAAGGTGGTTAAGGAAAAAGACTTCTAGGTAAACCATATCATGGCTAGTCATCACCCCAGCAGACAGGCGGGATGGCACAAGGAAGGTAACCTAACCTGAGAACCCAGCTTTGGCAGTAACTAGTAGTGACTGTTCATTTGCTATGATACATTGCCCCAACATCTACAGGGCCCCAGGCACCGCTCCAGTCCTGACGGCCTGGTCAGCAAACCAGCCAGGCAGGAGTGTTGGCTTTTGTTGAGGCAAACATTAACAACTACAGAGTAACCATGGGCTGGAAGGGAGCCCTGCAGATGAAAAGCTGGCCGGGAAGTGCTCCCCAGAGCCAGGTATTTGGGTAAAAACCTGGGGGACAGAAAAGGCAAGGCTGCTAGATAAGGGTGTCCCTGAGAAGGGGTAGGGGAAGGCTTTGAGGAATGGGGACCCCTTTGAAACAATCAAGAGCCCTGGGGAAACCAAGGTCAGAGTTGGATATGCGACCGAAGCCCTAGGAACTGATGAAATGACCTAGGAAGGCAGGCAGTGTACCCAGATAAGGGCCTGGTCTAGGCTACCCTAAGGTGGGAAAGGCTGGGTGGGGGGTGGGGGTGGGGGGATGAAGGCAGGGCAGAGAACACAGAAACCCTAAGAACAGAACATTTGGGGTGGTGTTCAACTGTGTCCTAGGCGGGGCAGGGAGGTGTGGCCCCGGGAATCAGCAAGCCAGACGTAAATGGCAGTGTTGACAAGGGAAGTCTGCTATTGGAGGGAGAGCTATCCATTCAAGTCCTCAGCTTGCATTCTTGTAAAATGGGGGTATCTGAACAGGTCTGGCTTGGGATTCCTCCTTCTCCTAGTTGTACCACAGGCTAAGAAGCTAGACATGTTTCTTTTCAAGACAAAGGGAAAATGATTAAAAGACAAGTGAATATTACAGTATCAGAAGATATGCTATCTGGGAGTTATTAGCCAAACAACTAGTATGATCATTAGTACTCTTTTCCATAAAACCTTTAAGGATATTTATACAAATTGTTCAATGAGAAAAACTGTTAAAACAGCTATGGGCAGCATGCTTCTTAGCAAGCTGTGTGTCAAAACTGACCCTGGGCCAGGCGGTGGTGGTGCATGCCTTTAATCCCAGCACTCGGGAGACAGAGGCAGGTGGATCTCTGTGAGTTCGAGGCCAGCCTGGGCTACAGCGTGAGTTCCAGGACAGGCTCCAAAACTACACAGAACAACCCTGTCTCGAAAAACAACAAAACAAAACAAAAACAAAACAAAACAACAACAAAAAAACCCTGACCCGGACACACCCTGGCTTACAGTCCCAGAGAACTCCTTACCACGCTTTCTAGATGTAACACACACCTGGACACAGCTGAGCGGCCCCCTTCGGGCTGCTGAGTCTGTGTTGTTTACCCACCCTCACCCACTTGCTTAGAAAGGACTTGTTGCCCTTCCAGAAGCAGGAAAGGGAATTTCAGTGCTATCAGGAATTTACATGAGCAGACTTTATAAGATTGTGTTTCTCCAGACAGAGCTCCCTGTCTTTAATTTTCACGCAAGGTTAAACGTTGAAGGAGCACCCAGATCCCTGGCTGGCCAAGGGCACTCTACATAGATGTGTTTCCCTATCATTTATTGATTGTCCTTTCAAAGCTAGAGACTGGCAGTCTTGGCAGACTTGTCTTAATTGATGGAGATTAGCCCAGCACCTGTGTGGAGACAGGCTCCCAGGTGGTCTGATAGCAAGGCTAAAGGGTATGTCAGAGGAAGTGACTTCTCAAACTACCTATGGCCAGGGAGGCCCCTGTCTGGTTTGGGTTAACCTTGCCCCAGGAACTCCAAGCAAGGCGCCCAGAGTCTTTCTCCTGGCTCCAGAGGAAGACATGTGATCACGCTCCCCTGCCTGGAAAGCAGAAGACCTAAAATATGGTTTCGGTCAGAGTAAATGGCCAGACGAACAGCTAGCGGGACAGTATCCATGAGCCCTGGCTACACCGCTTGGTTTCTCTTTGCCGTCAGAGACACTGATCATCCTGTTAGCAAAACACTACTTTCTGATGACGGGTAAGAGCCTCACAAAGGGTAAAGGGACATACAAGGCAAGCAGCACACATCAGGGTCCTTCTGTTCATACTCCCCAAGTCAGATGTTCTCAAAGTTACATGTGTATCACCATCAGCGGGAGTGGGGGTGGGGAGGGGTGATAGGAGGGTTTGCTAAAGACACAGCTTTCCAGACCACTGCCCTGGACAGTCTCATAGACTGCCTTTGTAGTTCAGATTCCTGCAAGGTCTGGGCTGAGGGGGTTTAAGTCGGAGAAAAAGAGATGACCCTTGAAACATCCTCCTAAAGAACTCCTTAGACGTAATATATGCGGCTTTATTGGAAGGAGGTTTTTCACTGTACAGAGACATCTAAGTGTAAGTTTTAGGGTTGATAGTAACGGGAGATGCGTGAGAAAACCATATACAAAATATGGCTTTGTGATGCTAACTTATGCAAGAAAGAATATGTATACGTTGAATGTACAGTGCTCTCCTTGTCTGACTCAGCAGCTGTAAGGATTCTACAAGATACGTACTATCACCTTTACTTTAGGGACGAGGAGATTGGGTTGTATGGCTTGCCCAGTGACCAGCTGGAAAGAGCTGGAGACAGAATACAGCTTTTGTTGTTGGTTTCTAAACCCTGTCATCGTTTTATTTTTACCACACCACACAGGCTATCTTTCAAAATTCCTCTGTAGGGCAAGGTTCAGAAAGGCTTCGAAAGGCCTCAGGCCACAGCTATTTCAAACTGTAAACGGAGTGAGATCCACACTGGATTAGATGCCTAGGCACTGCCAAGGTATGGGGGAACAAGGCAGCCAGCGAGGCTGTTAGGAGTCCGTCCGATGATCTGAGATCTCTTGCTGTAGGTAATTTGAGCATCTTCCATACTTTATTACTCATTTTAAGATTTTCATTTTAATAAAAAAAAAATTCCATCTGTCAAGGGAATAGACTTTATTGATGAGAGGCTGTCTCAGCCACAGCCTCACTGGGCCAGGCCCCTGACATGCCTAGACATGCAGTTAGGAGCCTCGTGACCACAACTGCCTCGGTATTACTATTCATCCAGCACTACACTAATTTCACATGTGTATTTCATTGAGGTCTACAGCTGCGTAGGCGTTGCTTCTGCGGTTCCCTATTCTACAAATTAGGATACGGAATCCCAGAGGAACTTTTCTCGGTCACTGGTTATACTCTATCCCGGAATGGAGCTGAGTGCGTTTCACATTCAATCCCTCTAATCCTCATTACAAGCCCTCGGAACAGGTGCCATAAAATCGGGCAGTTTTGCCGATAAGAAAAGCCAGGCATCAACCCATCCAGCAGTCCCCCACCCCCGCCCCAAGTCCGCACGGGAAAGTTACTCGGAGCAGCTCAGACCTCAAACCTTCACCCAACACCAACCACCTTCTCAAGTCCCAGGTGGGGCTTAATGCTCTGAACCAGGCTTTGAGAAGCAATATCTTAATCACAGCTCAACAGATTTCACAGATCACCAGGGTACACGTACCCTGGAGTGTTACGGGGGATCCCTTTGAGAACTATTAGAAAAAATAAACCTTCAGAAGTACTTCTTAGGTCTTTAGAGGCGACCCCTTCGGGGGGGGGAGCCTTTTGCTAGTCTAGTCGAGTAAAACTACAAATTAGTTAACTAAGGCACACGGGATGGGGGTCTTCCACGCGCCGTCTCCGTCTGGGAGGCTGCGCGGGCCACGTGCACGGAGACCCGGGGCCGTGACCGGAGTGAGACCCGGCAGCCCCACCCACGAAGGGCCTGGTGGCCGCCGCCCCCACCACGTGGAGCTGCATTTGCTCGACTCCGCTCAGGACAGCGCGGAGCACCAGCACCCTCCCTCTCCGCGCTCGCCCGCTGCACCCGACTCGGCGGAGTCGTGAGCCGGGGGGCGCGCGGAGGGAGGTCCCGGGGCCCGTCCCGTCCCGTCCCGTCCCGTCCCGTCCCGTCCCGTCCCGTCCCGTCCGGTCCAGTCCCGAGCCCGCCGGGCCGCGGCCATCTTGGCGGGCGCACCTCGCGGGTCGTGCGAGCCTGCGGAGGGGAAGGGGCGCGGCCCCGGGACCCCGCCCCGCTCGGTGCACCGCCACGTGCGCTCCCCGGAGGGGCGGACCACCCGTGCACGGATATGGGGTCCCCACGCGTGGGGGAAAAAGGGGGAAGAGTGGAGCTCAAGCCACTGTACGACCCTCTGTCCCGGGGCGGGGGTGGGGGGGAGGGTCCTTCCCGAAGCCGAGGCGCAGCGCGGGCCGCGTAGACACGCCCCCTCCCGGCCGCTCCCAGTTTGTGATGAAAAAAAAAAAAGGGGGGGGGAAAAAAGTGTTTCTCAAAAAAAAAAAAAAAAAAAAAAAAAAAAAAGTCCCGCAGTTGCGGTTTCAGCGCTGGGGCAACGGTTGCTACACGAAGTGAAACTCGCCGGGGCTCGGCCCCGCTTCCCGCGCGCCCCCGCGCCCCGGCCCGCCCCGGCCCGCCCCGCCCCGCGCCGGGCTGGGCGGTGACTCACCCGGCGCCGCCCGGCCGGTTCTTAAGCTCGGGGCTGCGGGGCGCGCTCAGGGCTTCCCTCCGCCTGCCAGCTCCGGACGCCTCTCAGCTGCCGCTGCACAGCCGACTTTCCCCGAGGACCCACGCAGCCACCAGCCAGCCAAAATGCCCAAGCCAGTAAGTCGTCGCTGTCGAGGAGCAGGGGGGCGTGCGCCAGGCTGGCTTCCCCCCGGGAGTCACCTTGCAGGGGCTGCTGCGAGGCAGTTTTTTTTTTTTTCTGGTGAAGGGCGCCGGCTGCCCTCTCGGTACCTGTTGACGCCTTTGTGGCACTCTTTAGTCCCCGTTGCTGGTGTTTTTGGGTCGCTGGCTTCCCCCAACCCCCTCCTGGGTCTTCTGGCTGCTTGAAAAGTGTCTGCTAATGTCACTTGGAAGTTTCTTAACTAGTGCAGATCGCACGGAGACTGGGTGGCTTCTAACGACCTACACCTGCCCGCCCAGTTCCTCCGAGCGACCGAAACCACTTGCAACCCACACCTTCCTGGGCGATTTGAAGGGCATTTGAGAGAAGGGAGGCTCTGTGCCTGGGGTAGCCTGGTCTCAGCCCTTTCTGGAGAGGCGCGGCCGGGCTAAGCAGGGTTTTTGCTGGTTGCTGCAGGATCCCTATCTCGGAGAGGGTCAGCCATGGACCTGAATTGCAGATGAGGCAGTCCCAAGAGGCTTGATAAGGAGGTTCATTGGGCCCTGGTGGTGAACTTGGGCTAATTAACGTGCTGCGTGCCTGCCTCTCCGTTCTTGAATCTGATTGTGTTGAGATTGTTGGCGGGACGGGGTTGGGGGGTGGGGAGAAACAACTGAAAAGCAGGTCCTCAGCGTAATATATTCTACCTGCCTTAACACGGGGGGGGGGTGCGGGGGGTGACTGGATAGAGGGAGAGAGTTTTTTTTTTTTTTTGGTTTTTTGAGACAGGGTTTCTCTGTGTAGCTTTGCGCCTTTTCCTGGAACTCGCTTTGGAGACCAGGCTGGCCTCGAACTCACAGAGATCCGCCTGGCTCTGCCTCCCGAGTGCTGGGATTAAAGGCGTGCGCCACCACCGCCCGGCGAGGGAGAGAGTTTTATATCTGTATTTTTTTTAGTCGAGATGAAGAAAATAATCAAGATTAATAAAAACCACAAAGATGAGGAAATTATTCCTTCTGCTTTTACTACTTTTACCTTTTATGTTCTCTGAAAGGAGGTTCTTCCCTAGAAATCTTATTACTCTTAAAATGATAATAGATCCAGGTATCAATATAATTTTTGGTCCGAGTAATTCATGAGAGAGTATTTTAACCCTACGCAAAATGCGTTTCAAAAGTGACTCATCCGCACAGTGCCTGTGGTATAAAACTGGCCCAGGATGTCTTGCTCAGGCGCCACGCGGATGCTGGGGGGTGGTCAGTACATTAGTTCCGGGTGTGGTTTTCTTGATTTCATTAAAACACACAGAGATAGTGCCCAGAAAAAAAAAAAAAAAAAAAAAAAAAAGGGTCAGGCGCCTGTTCCCAGTCGCTCCTTTTTCTTCTCTCTTTACAAACTGTAGTTTCTCTTTTCTTCTTTTTATTTTCTTAATTATAAGATATACCTAGCATATAATTTATCTTTATAACTAGTTTTAAATGTGTAGGTGAGTGGCATTAAATATATTGTTAATCAACCGTCACTGTCGTCCATTTTTCCAACGTCACTCACTGTTTTACACTGCAACAGTCTCCCTTTCCCTGGCAATCACTGTACTATTCTACCTCTGTGAATTGAGTGTTCTGGGGACCTTATTGTGGATGGAATCTTGTTATTTGTCCTGTCTCGTTTCCATTAAGATAAAGTGTTCATAATTCCAGACACTGCACTGTGTCAAAACTGCCTCATTTTTAAGATTCTCTCTTTGTCTCTCTCTTTTAAATGGCTGGTGTGTTTCAATTCTGTCCTGGTCTCCTGTGGTAAGAACCTCTACTTCTGAAGAGGTAGAGAGTCGATCAGCTGTCCAGTAAGCTGTGTGCCGATCAGCTTCAGTAACAGAGTAACTTTTTTGAAGTCTCTGGTCCACAATAGCCAGAGTTAACAATTTCCAGACTGCTGAGAGGGCTCCTTCCAGGTGCAAGGTGCATGCTTGCTGAAGGAAATCCCTTCCTGTCCCTTTGCAGCTAGCGGGGGAGGATGTTAGGGATGGACCGTTGATAGTGGCCATCTCTAAGGCTGTTAATGAGAAACCAGGTTTGTTAGTTTAGTTTATTGTGGTGGGGGTGGGGGTGGGGGTGGGGTTTGTTTATTTCCTGCCTGGGTAAATGTTAAATGAAGCATCCACCAGCAAACTGTAGGTATGTCCTTTAAACAAAAGGTTATTGATTGTATTTAAGCCTGAAAGGAGCCTTTGCTTGGGTGGCTTCAGTGAGACCCAGACGCTCCACTGTACTAAGTAAGAGGCGACTGAAGTCAACAGAAGACACATCTGAAATAGTTCGTTTCGACCTTCCACATGGTGGTTGAGTTCTTCTCCAGACTGAACCAGCTTTGTTCATAAAAGAGTGCACATGACATGATAGTTAGACCCTGTTTATTACAAGGTTGGATGTTTGTTTATTCACTCAGCAAGCAGGGTGCCTGGCACAGAGGTCAACGTGGTCCTTTTCCTGTGGAGATTCACAGTCTGGTTCTCCAACCGAGACACAGACCAGAGCTTGGTGCTCCCATACCGTGTTTTCAAAGAGGGAAAGATTCCCCAGTAAAGTGCAACCGTTAAGACAGCCTCTGGGTGGGGTGAGGCGTGGGGGAAACCTGTGATCCCCTGAAGAGGACCAAATTTTGACTGAATCCTGCTTGGAAGGCTTTTGGGGAGGGGGCTGGTACTCAAGGAAGGACAGCTGTGTCCTGTTGTCTGCTCGTGGATTTTCCATGGTCACTTTGGAGCTCCGTCTGTTAGGACTGGTGGACTTCCAAGTAAGGCAGTCCGGGCGGTGCTTTGGAGTCCACCTGGGCCTCTGCTCGCCTGGTGTCAGGACTGGATGCTGTGTCGTCTCCTTGGAGACCCAGGTGGGGTTGGGGTGAGGAGCCGCTTCAGGAAGCAGTTGTTGCACAGTCTTTTCAGGCAGGGTAGCCCGGGAGGGAGCTCCTCTCTTTCCCTCCCTTCTCTCTGTTCTCCCCAACCTGCCATCCTGGTCTGGTGGGAAGCTGCCGGCTGGTCTCAGAGAAGGGTGTTGCCTTTCAAGCCACCATCTCAGATATCTCAGAGCTTCAAGGGGGAACTGCCTCTCTGCGGCACCAAGATGCCTTAACCAGGCTCGAGTCCAAAGTGGTGGTATTGACCTTTCTAATGGAGAAAGTTTACCCTTTGTGCGACCTCGAAAGTGTGTTTGAATATCTACTGTGAACTAAAACTTTCTGTTTTGCCCTGCTGCTAAGAATTGAACCCAGGGCTTCATGCATGCTCCAAGATAATTTCTGAGACATTCTTTACCTCTCTGGGAATATTGCTTTTCACTTGATATTTTAACAGGGACAGATTTTTAATGAATATACTGGTAGGCTTTAAGTGCATATGTGCGTGCATGCCCACACCCCTTCATTGAGAAGAGCACATGCATGCTGCTCCCTACCCCCATCCGTTTCACCCAGGACAGATGGTGAATTAGGTAGCTAAGGTTTTGGCATGGGGCAGTGAGAAATGCTGGCTAGGGTTACCGATCTGCCGTCATCACACAATAAGGCGTGATGAATATTTATAGCTCATCCAGGAGTTCAACAGACGTTTGCTAAGTTCCTGGGAGGTGTTGAGGTGCTGGATGGCAGACACAGACGTAACCCCTGTTATTGGGATTCATAGTCTGGTTTCAGGGCAGGCAGTAATCACAGGAAATGCTGAGCTGTGACTCTGGCAGTTGTGGGAAGGAGTGCTGAGCAGTGAGGAGCAGAGGGGGTACTGAATGGGGGTAAGCACGCACCCTGGCCCGGAAGTGGGAGGAATTAGGGTTCCAGTTGGAGCCTGGTTGCTGTGCCTTGTCAGCCATGCTCTGGCATTTTAATCTTGACTCAGGTTTTGACCTTCTGGCCGGAGCCACATGGTGAGTGGCATAAGAGAGTGTGGCAGCCTGGACCAGGGGAGGAAAAAGTGGAAAGCATTGTTGGTAGCTTTGGATACACAGGACCACAAGGGCTGGGTCAGGTGGTTCTGACTTGCGCAGATGAACGCGTGGCTGGGAAAGAACCAATGATTGGACGTTTGAGAACTTGCTTTTGTATGTGTTATTAAAGTTGAAAGAAAAAAAAAGTTTTATTTTTTTAAAGTCTGACCTCGACCTTATATTGCCGTTTTGGACTCTGGCTTGTGACTGAGGTGGGAAAGGGGTTTAGTAGGGTGGGCCTCTAACTCTAGCTAGCTCTGATGCAAGGTGATGCAAGCCAATGATTTGGCTTCTCTCTACATGGGGTCCAGGAGCAGAGCTTAGTTTGGCAGGGGCTGTTTGTTTTTTGGGGGTGTGGGGGGAGGAGCCCTTATCCCCGTGAGACTCCCCTTTCTCTCCTCTTTCCTTCCCCACTGGTCTCTGTCGGTCGCTGTCGTAAACCATAACATTGCGATTTCTCAGCAAAATGTAGACTGACTTGATTCACGTTTCTAGCTAGGGAGAAGAAGACAGCACCACCTAGTGAGTTGTCATTCTTAGTTTTTGAGACCGAGACTTGTGACTCTTTGACCCTTTGGCCACCCCTAGTGTGGCTCGGTGTGCTGGGTCTCCTTAGTCATTGGATGAGTCCACTGTCCTGTATGGAACAGCTCAATTTCACAGTCTGCTTCCAAGATCAGGAGAACATACTGAGTTTTCTTTCTTTTCAGCATTAACTACACGTGGACTTCCCATTGATTCTTAGTTTTTTTTTAAAAATAATTTATTTAACTTTATTTTATGTGCATGAAGGAATCAGATCCCCTGGAACTGGAACTGCAGACAGCCGTGAGCTGCCATGTGGGTGCTGGGAATTGAACCCAGGTCCTCTGGAAGAGCAGCCAGTGCTCTTAACCACTAAGCCATCTCTCCAGCCCCTCTTAATTAGTTTTTAATTTGCGCTGTCACTATTGAAATATGAAGTGCTTGCGGAAGAGCCCAGAGATCTATCTTGTCATCTTTCCTAACATGCTTGCCCGCCATAGCTGTTGGCCCCGGAGTAAAGGCGGTATTTTAGATGTTGGTGGAGAGTTCTCCTGTAGTCCCCAGGCTGCCTAGAACTCACTTTGTAGCTGAGGATGACCTTGAATTTCTGCTCTTCCTACCTCCAACTCCAGGTACTGACTGGGGTTTCAGGTTTGTGCTATCACACCCAGTGTATGCTGTGCTGGGATCAAACCTAGCGGTCTGTGCGCACTAGGCAAGCACTCTGCCAACTGAGCTATATCCCCAGCCCAAGAGTTTTATAAATAACCACAGTAGGGCTGGAGAGATGGCTCAGTGGTGAAGAGCACTTGCTGCTCTTGCAGAGGACCTGGGCTTGGTTCCCAGCGCCCAACATGGTAGGAAATGTGACAGCCTCTTCTGGACCCCCCGGGTACTGTATGATATGCAGGCTCATACATATAAAAGAAAGTTAAAGGACCAAATAAAACCATTCTGTTACACTGTGACTTAGAAACTTTTGACTAAGATATTCAACAGATGGCCAATATACATTATTTTCTAATAAAATGCAGAGAACCACAGAAATCTCAACTATACTGCTTGCTCTTAGACATTTAGTATCCACAGAACTCCGTTTGTCCTCTTTAAGTGCAGAAGATCTACTGAGGATACAGTGAGGCAAGACTTGTATCTGCGGAGTTCAAACAGCTAATCTCACATACTCCAAGCTTTGTGGCTCTCAGGTCCACTTCTGGGTGTAGACTGTCAGTGAAAAGTGGAGTTCTCGGTCAAGCTTGTCCATGACTTCACAGGGAAAGAGCCGCAGGAAATGTTCAGTCAAAAAACCGAACCCCCGTCTCTCACATCTCCTGTTATCAGAATCCCCTGAGATTTGGGGTTCCTGGGTGTGGTGAGTTGTCGGGTACCACTGTGGGCCTGGTACAGGGGCTTTGCCTGGGAGAAGTTCTAATGGAGAAGGTGAGTGTGGGCAAAGGTCATACACGGTGAGGTAGGAGAGTGACCAGCAGCACACGGGGCCAGGGCACCCCCCCCCCCCCCTTGGCCAGTTGCTAGGGGGCAGATAAGGGATCCGGGTTGAGGGCCGAGAACATTTCTGGCCTCAGGCTGGTTCCATTTTTTTTTTTTTTTTTTAATTCAGTACAGTCCTTTTAAGTGCTCCAGATAGATGGTAATGCTGTTTCAAAGGAAAGGAAAACTTCATGAACATATTACCCTTTTAGTTTAATGTATTTGAGAGAACAAACTTTAAAGCCGAAAACAAAAAAATTACTAACTTCAACTCCACTTTCTCTGATGGAAGTAAGGGGCGGACGGGTGTCACTGAGTGGGACCACACAGGTCAGCACAGGCACAGCAGATTTTGGCCTAGCTTTTTGTGAACTACTGTTTGTTGCTTTTCTTTCCTCCTGCCCGAGAGAAAGTCACCCAGCCTTGCTTGGGGGATATTCGTCACAGTAAGTAGATGGTGGAGGTTTCTGTTTTCATTTAAGGAAGGCACAGGTGAACCAACACGTAGAAGCCAGTGTTTTTTTCTGAGGTATCCCAGCTAAGAATGTTTTTAGGTTTCTGAAGCCATACGTGTGGACACCAAATAAGGCCCTCAAAGCCTGAGGTATTTACCCTCTGGGCCTTTACAGAGAAAAGGGCCAATCCCTTGCTTCCAGGATAAAGGTAACTATTGTTGAGCTTTGGTTAGGCCTTGTGTGTGTTTTATGACTAGGCCAATATTTGGAGGGAGGAACACTCCTTTTGCTTCTGGTTTTCACAAAACTGTTCTCATAAAACAAAGACGCCGTTTTTGTCAGTAGACTCTCAGTGCACGTCCTGAGCACAGACCCCTGCTGGGAAGCCTGTCATGGGGTGCAGGCAGGGTTGGGGCTGAAGTTGTGTTTCAGCGAGGCTGCTGTTGGTGACGGCCCGTTGTTTCACAGGGAAAGTGGCCGTATCTTGTGTCACCTCCTAAGCCATGGTCTAATGACAGACTTTTGGCACATGCCGAGAGCAATTTGTACCTGATATTTGAGTTGGAAAGAGAATGTCTGTAAGTGAGTTGCTTTGTTATCCTTGAAAACTTAAAAATGAAACCCAGCTGGAGCGACACCGACCCCTTGTCTTCCTCGTTACGTTTCCTCGTTACGTTTCATAGACCTTAGCTCTGCCCGTCCTGGTGTTTGATACCTGTTTTGTTAATGCCTTTGCTGGCTGTACAGTGAGCGGTCAGACGGTTTAGAAAACACACAAAAGCATCTGCCTGCAGAAAGACCTCTGCATTCTTGCATTATTGACGGTTAGGGAATGGTAGAGTCGGTAGGAGCTTGCCTCTCACTGGGCGCTTTCACTTCCTCTGTGCCTATAAACAAGAACCTACCTGCCGATTTATACGGAGGCCGAGGAGATAGGGGTGTGTGTGTGTGTGTGTGTGTGTGTGTGTGTGTGTGTGTTTCACATACTCGGCCTTGTGCCTGACCCTGGTGGGTTCTGCTTGCAACTACAGAGTTCTCCTATAATTGCAAGTGTCCCTGTCCCATGATGCCCGTTCTTTTCCCTCTAATTTAGAGAGCCCACTGAACTAGGCAGCAGATACAGTTTGCTTTTGCTCCTTCGCTCTCGTGGTCAGTACTGCTCACACCCCTCCAGCATACAGTGTTTGTCTCCCGGGCCCGGGGTTTCAGGTCCTGGGAGTACACTGGCTAACAATCACTGGCCTTCTAAGAGACTGGATCACTGTCACCTTCATACCCCTACATAGTCACACATCACGGCTGACCAGTTCCCATCTGATGTGCATTCTAATGCCTTTCCTGAATATGCCCCACCCTCCCTTAGTGGCCAAAGGCCAAGGAAAGTTAGCATAGGCCTGAGATCGCCTTTGTGCCAAGAGGCCTCAGGGAGCAGTGGTCCCTCTGCCCCTCCCTAGGGTAAGACCTAGCTGTTCTCAAGAAGGGTTGGTACATGATAGGGGTCGAGGGGTAGAGAGGGGGAGTCTTAATAAGATGTGGAAAAGCAGACAGACAGCTACTGCCTGTGTTCAGCTTTATTCATTTGTTTGATTTTTGTTGACCAAAGTGACCACAGTGGGCAAGATGTGATGTTGTTTGTTCTTGTAAATCACTTCTGTTGTCAATGAGCCTGTACAGAACACTGTCTTGAAGGACATTCCTCTAAAACTTTGTTTTCACATCGATTTCGTGGTGGGTATACACCAACATCTTCTGGGTCCCCTGAGACACGTCTGTCATTTCTCAGGTGCTGTGGGTCAGAGAGATTGGCTGAGAAATGTTTGCCTATGTCTCCATGGTGGCTCTGTAGGTTCCTCTTCAGTGTGTCTTGGCAGGGGATCCAGCCTTGCTTGGTCTCTATGCTCCTGAAGGGAACACCGGTCTGGACATGGTCTGGAGATGACGTGGTCTGCACAGCCTAGAGTGAGATCCGTTCGTTGGCTGTTAGTGCTCTCACTGAGATGCTGCCGTACTGGCGTACACAGAGCATTGCTGTTTGGGTGAGCCTCCTCAGGAGGCCTTAGCCAGGGAGGTAGTGTTGGGACAACTGTGCCTCTTCCTAAGAAGCTGGCTGGAGAGGACAGTGTGGAAGTAGTGAGAAGCAGGGCAGCAAAATGTATTAGTTGGATTTGGACAGACCAACCATAAAAGGACCCATGGGGCTGCAGGCTGAAGTGGGTGGGTAGATGGGATTGGAGGTCCTTAAAATATACAAGATTCATCCTCCCAGTAGGTGAAGCATTCCAGGGAGTCTGGTGTCACAATAAGAAGGAAGTGCATGTGGCGTCTTACTGTAGCTCTCCTATTTGTTGTGACTGTTTGGGTTGTCTGTAGGAGAGTTTACATCTTCACAGTTTGATATGGAAAAGGAGGCAAGATGGCTCAGTGGGCAATGGAGCTTGCCGCCAAGCCTGAGGGTCTGAGTGGAGTTCCATCCCCAGGTTCACATGGTGGAAAGAGAGGAGCAGTCCTCTGACCTCCATACACAAAACACGCACGCACACATGCACACGTACGCACACGCCTGCACACAGAGACACAAACAGGCACACAAAGCTTATTACAGGTGCAGAAAAGGGGATAATTCTTCACTTCATTTCCTCATAACATGTATGCACCTTCTTCCAGTTAGAAATCCAGACAAGGTGACGCCCCTGATTTGGGGAGCCTGTCCCTGGCCGGAGACTCAGTGGTATGCTGAGGGGTTCTCCATGAAGTCTTGAAGAGGTGTCGCAGCACTTAGGTGACCTGTGTGTGCCGATCAAATGAATAGCTGATGTCGTGGCACCTGGGCCTTCACCCTCCCCTCAACACACATGTTTTTAAGGTGATCTCTCATCAGAAATTGCAGTTGACATGGGAACCCACAAACTAGGTTCCCGGTGACCCCACTGCTGTTTGTCTGTAGTTTCGAGATTTGGGGTGGGAGGGGGGTGTCTTTACCAGCAGCTTTGTCAGACTTGAAAATGAACATCATGAACTGTGAGGTATGGCTGAGTGGAGAAGGGGGTGTCCTGGTGCTGGAGGCAGGACAGGCGGGGTGGGGAGGGGAGGGAGAACACCAGTGGTGGGGGTGGGGTAGGGGTGGTTGTCAGCGGTAACAAGGGCTGAAAAGTGTACAACCCCGTGTTCTTACCCCCAGTCAAGTACTTGTGCACATAACCCCTTTGTGGTATTTGGTTGTTACAACATGCAAATTGAAGAGTTTGGTTTAACCTAATGTAACTTCAGAAACAGAGAAGTTTTAAAAATAGAAACTTTTTTGAAGTCTGCTTATTCAAGCAGATTTTACAAACATACCAATTTACAGTGGATTTTTTTTTTTTTTTTTAAAGAAAAGTAAAGCTGTTGGGAGACTGGCTGTAATTGCTGAAGGCCAAAGAAAAGACTTCATAGGCATAAATTCAAATAACCCTTATCCAAGCCTCTTATAGGAAAAATGTTCTTTAAACTGCAAAATATTCCTGCTCATGTGGTCTTAGCTAGGGCAGATTTGTCTCAGAAATCACACTGGATTTCAGTGTGGTTGGCTTTATGGTCTGGTCCCTAGAACAACAGGTTAGCAAAGAAATCGGGGCGGGCGAGCTGACACTTCCATTGTTTCCCGGCCCCTCCTCCTCCTCCGCTGGGTTCGAAAAGGAAAGTCTTCACAGACTTCTAAATTTACAAAGAAAACAGTACATTCCAGGTGGGTTTAGTCCACAGGCCCTTCGTGTCCTATGTTCTGTTCTCTGAGCCGAGAATTAAAAATCAGCGTAGCGTGTAGTAGCCATCCTGGCCGTCCCTACCTTTGCTCTACGGGCCTCTCCAGTTTGTGTGTCTAATTGGGCAGGTATTTCAGTGAGCTGCATCCGAGCTGAAGTATGTGTGATACAGCTAGTGAAACTGAAATCAGATGTCATGGGATCCAGACTCCTAGCTTGTTAGCTAAAGAGAAAGTGCCCTTGAATGAGAACTAACTTTGTCTGCCTTGGTGGACAGAGGGGGGTGTGAGTTATTTGTGCTTCGCCTTGGCAGCAGGTAAAATCCTTCGCTTACTTCTCTCTCCTGCCCTGTGTGAGGTGGTTTCTGAGAATTCTTGTTTGATTCCCGTGGAAATCCCAGGCTGGAAGAAATGGGTACCCACTTACAGACAGGCACACACAAAGCATGTGAGAAGTTACAGGTGCCGGGCACTAGGCAGCCTTGCCCTAGACTCGGCAGTCCAGAAAGGGTCCTTTGGGTCGCTCTGCCCACGGGTCGGTCTCTTCTCACTCTCTGCTGTCTGCAGGTCCGTGGGGAGGGCTCAGCACTCCCTGTTCCCAGCCAGGTTTTGAAGCAGAGGGACCTAGCCCTCTTTTGAATGTGAACGCTCAGAAAGTTCCTTTCTGGTTCTAAGGTCAGATTTTTTTCCCCCCCTGATCATAATGAGTACAAACAGGACTGGTTTGTCCGCTCTTTGTGTTTGTTAAGCAGCCTTGGTCTGACAGGAAGTGGGTCTGGGGGCAGGAAGTGGCTTACTTTCTGAGGCAGAAAGGAGCTATTGAGAAGAACTTGAGATTTCATTACATGTTCTCGAAGTTATGGGAAAGTATTAGTTCATCTGAGCTCTTCGCCATTTTCACTCTGCAGTTGAGTAATACAGACTTTTCTATTCAGAAGCCCGAAACTGTTGGCCTCGAGACAAGCTTAGAAATAAACCATAAGGGCTATACAAATAGAAGAAAAATTTTTTGAGTATCGGAAGTTGAGAAAGTTGCTTAAGACAGCTGGGGCTCAGTGGCCTCGGGTATTAAAAAGATTTGACTACCAGTCCAGGCAGGTGGTGTCTGCGTGCTGCCCAGGAGGCTGAGGCAGGTGGATTGGGACTTTGAGGTTTGACTAGGTACTTAAAGAGACCACCACCATCTCAAACAAAGAGATAGGCAGATATATGCCGATGCTCATGCACATGCATGGGGGTGGGCTGAAGGATGACAAAGACACAACACGCGTGCGCACACACACACACACACACACACACACACACACACACACACACACACACTCACACTGAGTGAGGTCTAGGAGTTCCTGGGCAGGAAGCGGTAGCCATTCAGAGTCACCTACAGAATAGTTAACCTTGTCACTGTTGGAGCTGTAGTGAAAACACACACGTTTACGTTACAGGGCGGAAACCTGCCCGGGGAACAGTTGCCAGGTAGTTTCCAGGCCCAGCACCTATGGCAGTATATTAAGGATTTAATGTTGATAGCAGTCTAGTGGTGGCGGCGGTGTAGTGAGAACTGTTTGGAAAGAGAAGTGAGGAGGACGCTATGTTAGCTTTCGTGATCAAAGTTACCCACGGAGTTCCTTGAAGTGCACTTGGCATCTGTAAGGTGAGGGGTGTGCACCTGCCATGTTCCTGGGAAGCCACATCAGGCTGGCTGTGCACACACCAGGGATGAACAAGGCATGGCTTATTATGCTTCACACTAAGTGGGGAGAAAGCCATCCTAGTCATGTTGAAATATACTGTAAGTATCCAAGTATCCCAGGGTGCAGGTATAAGGTGTTTGTAGACAGCTGTGAATGTGGACATAAGCAGAAATGAATCTTGAAAAAATGTGGCAACTTCCATGTTGCCAGACCCGCTTGTGATTTAAAGTTGAAGCGATGGCTTTAGACACTTACTTGGTTTAAAATTTACACTCACATTTTCTCAACACTGAGGGAGAGCTGTGAACTGGAGAGGGAACTGCCTGCTTCTTCCTGCAGTCAGGCTGGCTCCATTGGCTCTGACCTCTCACTTCTCCTTAGTGATTAGTGCAAGGGCAGACGCTAGCCAAGATGGCTGATAAAGAGGCATCAGCCTGGTGGTGGGTTAGCCTTAATCCATGCTACCACCAGGAAATCTGCCCTTCCACACACACAGCCCTGCTTGAATCCCCCTGCTCCTTGACCTTATTATTGGGGAGCCACAGCTGCCCCCAAGAACAGAGTCTTCAGTGGAACTGCTGGCCCTGGCCAGTGCTCCAGATGTTGCCACCATGTCTCAGTGACTTCATATTTCTGTGAGTGGGGTGACTGGCGCTCAGGGTTCCTGGGAAAGCCAGGCAGTAGAACTGCTGACCAGCACTTTGACCTCTGTGGAGCGGCTGTCTGGTTGAGTGACAAGTGGACCCTTGTCAGCTCTGACATTGGATTTTATTATTGTTATTAGGCAATAAAAGATACATACCCTAGTATCGACTCATCATATGGAAACAGTGTTGTTATTCTGAAGACATGCATCCTAGTCAGATGTCTTTTGCCTTGCTTTGCTAGAGACAGTGATGCGTACAGATTTTCCCGCTTGCCTGACGGACGGTTTCTGTAGTAACTGACCCAAGGCTGAGAGCTTCGTTGTGCATATGGCACTCTTCCTTCCTAAGAGTGCCGACGGGGCTGCTTTACACTCTTAGACTTAGAGATGGAGAGCTTGGTGTAAACGGACTGCAGCTTCTCCGAGGGGCTGTTTCATCCCTACTGTGCAATAATCCTGCTGTCCCCACCTTCTGCACACAGCAGCAGAGTGTTCAGGACGCCTGGCAGCAAGAGCTGGAGCTGAGATGTCTGCCAGCCTGCCTTTGAATGTCTGGGTTCAGCTCTAGCTGTGGGCAGGAGGTTTGGGGAAGAACCACACTGCCAAGGCTAGATTGGCAAGCATGTGAGCGTTGTAACAAGTGTGAGGTTCCTAAATAAACAGCCCTGTCTTCAGGACCCCATGTCGTGGTACTTCTCTCCGCAGTACTCTTGCGATAGTTTGGTCAACTCTGGTTCAGCATAGTAGTGCTTGCTTTGGCCCTCTCCAAAAGAAGGGGTAGCTTCATGGAATTGGAGGGGGGGTTACAAATAATTGCTTTCCAGAAACAGTAACAGTATAAAACACTGTCCTGGGAGTTGCCACTGCAGCAATTTTATAGACCTTATGCATATATAAACAGCCCCAGTGCAGATGTGGGCAGTCATGTTGTTACAGATGGAAACAAGGTTATCTTGACAATTGGCCCCTGCGGGTGTGTGTGTGGGGGGGATTGGCTCAGCAGGTAAAGGTGCTGTGCACAGGCTTGGCTATGTGAGATCACTCCCTGGAGCCTACATAAAGGGGGGTAGCAAAAACCAGCTTCACAGTGAGTGGTCCTGTGACACTGTGGTGGGTCCGGGCACACAGTAATAATCATAAATAAAAAACCAAAAACTTTTAACTAGCCATTGCTGTGATGGCTTCCAAAGGGGGTTGTATTCGGAGGGAGAAGAAAAATCCCAACAGTAAGCCACAGAAACTGTCCCCCTGCTGTGGGCTGTAGTCTGCCTTCCATAGGAGGGTGGTTAAGGTGTGCTAAGTCACTGGCAATGTTTTACAGAATTTGGTAATTTGTTAGCCAGCATTTGTACAAAATGGCCACTGTGTCTTAGCAGATGCTCCAAGATGACATTGCATTCGCAGAGACGGTGGTTTGTATCGAAGATGAGAAGGTACCAGAATCCCGAGGACTAGAATATGGGCCCCTCTGTCTCATCTTCCCCCATCCCCCATGCAGATCATGGTCAGCAGGTGCTTTAGTCCCAGCTGAAGAAGTTGCAGCCTTCACCATGTCAAACTCTCTCCCGTGAGCACGTCATTGACTTCACCCCTCACGTACAGCCCTGTCTGACCCAGGGCCTAGGAAGCAAGTGTTTCATTTGTTGGACTAATACCGGCTACAATGTGGCTAACATCCCAGAGGAACACCCAGGTTAGTATTCAGGTGTAGCTGACCACACTTGTTAGACCATTAGGAAAGGTTGTGGCCTGGGTTTCCTCCTCTGGTTGGACACCATAGAAAGTGTATTTCTGCATATCTCCTTCAGCAGGAGCAGGCTCTTAGGGGCGGGGGAGGGGTGGGGGGAGGGGATTCTGTTAATATCAGAGTGTGGTGTGAACAGTATCTTTGGAGTGAGATACAGACCTGAGGACTGAGTCTTGCTTCTGTCTAGGGAGACAGGACCCAGGGAGAGCCTATCTTTCACGTCTGCCCTGGAGGGGTGGACCACAGCTTAACAGCTCCCAGCTCAGCAGCCCACTCAGTCCCAAGGGCTGACCCTGCCCACCGGGTGGGAGTGGAGTGGGATTGTATGTTGCTATGGTCAGGCCCGTTTGTTTGATAGCTAGTCTTGCCATCCCAAGAACATGGAATATTTTGATTTTAAAACTTTAAAAAAAAAAAGCTTCATTAAACGTTTTAGTTTTTGAAAATCAGTCCCCTTTCGTCTTTGTTCCGTCAAGCTGACCATACATAGTCTGGCTTGAGTGACATTGCGTCTTAGCTGTCCTGTCTGCAATCATTAAAGCAACAGGGAACAGACTAGCAAATAAAATGCTTACCCAGTCATTCATCAAGTAGACCGAGGAAGGGATGGGTCCACACAGTGGCATGTCATGTGGCAATAAAAAGGAATGAAGTACTAATACGTGCACAACAGAGGTGATCTTAAACGTGCTAAGCGACAGACAGGGGATTTCATTTATCTGATATACCCAGAATAGGCAAATCATAGAGCCGAAAAATAGGTTATCGGTCAACAAGGTTTGGGGGCTTAAGAATGATTGGGGGGGGTGATGCTAGTATGCACCATCTTTCTTTTTGAGGTGGTTGAGAGCATTCTAAAACCAGCTGGGTATGACAGTGCACACCTGAAATCCTTGAATGAGGCAGGGGGATTGTGAGTCGATGCCAGCTGTGCTATGTAGCAATACCTTGTCTAAAAAAACAAAAAACAAAACAAAAAAACTAAAACTAAAACTTGACAACAATATTTGTGTGTAATTCTGTGAATGATAGAAATCCCAAATTGCACATTGCAAATGGGTTGGTTTTTTTTTTTTAAATGGCATGTAAATTGTATTTCCTCAAAGCTCTTAAAAAAGCATTGATTCAACATGAAAATCAAAACACAGACCTGGCTCCATTATCCAATCAAGTAGCCTGAAGCAGCAGGTGAGCATTCATCTGATGTCACCTGTGACGCCCCCCTTCCTCCCTCTGTGGGAGAATGGTACTACGTCTGCTTCCTATCCCGACAATTTCCAAGCATGTCAAAGGTCCTCCCCAAGTACATGCAGGTTGTTAGAAGTTGCTGAAGTGGCACTCCTGGCTGGAATGTTGGGAAACAGCGCTGACATTTGCATTGATAAGGAAGGCTGACCTCAGCACAATCTTGGGCCCAGACTGAGCTCTGAGCCCAGACAGGTGTGATAACTGGGTGCCGTCTTACCACCGAATCCCCTGCCTGAAATCCGAACATTCAGATGCCACTTTCTGAATTTCCTTTCTGCTCCATGGCATTCCTGATACTTGAAGAGAGGTTCACCTGTAGTCTGCTCCCGGAAGGCTGTGTCACGTGACTGTGTGTGGTGGAATCAGTCTAGAATGATCCCTTTGTCAGAGCTTGTATTGATGTGATTGCACTTAACTCTGTAAAAGTGAGTGTAGAAACTGGCCATGGTGGCGTACGCCTTTAACCCCAGCACTCGGGAGACAGGTGCAGGCGGATCTCTGTGAGTTCGAAGCCAGCCTGGTCTATAAATCAAGTTCTAGGGCAGCCAGGGTTACATAATATAGAGACCCTGTCTCAAAAACCAAAACAAACAAGAGTGAGTGAGAAATCTTAAGCTAAGTTCAAGTCCCTCAGTGACATTACCCAAAGGAAACTTGAGCAACAAGATTGATTTACCAAGGCCAGAGAAAGAGCCAGGAGATAATTTGACATAAGTCAGACTCGGCAATTACACGTGGGAGAGATAGGAGAGACGGTACAAGGTTTCACCGTCGGTCCGTCTGTTTTTTCCCTTAGACTCTTAGAAGGTGTTTTAGATACCATTTTGATAATTAAACTGTAAAGACCCAGAAATGGTGTTTTTCAAAGTGCATTCTGGAAAACCTTGCATCTTTGAGATGCCCGTAGGCAACAGAGTCTGGGAATATTAGCCTGGGCCATCGTGGAATTTTAGTTTGCCTTAACTAAACAAAGGAACAAGAAAATCACTCCACACTCACATGACCTTGGGACATGGCCCCATCCCCGTGTCTTTCTATTCTCTTTAAAGTCACATAACTCCCTAGAGGATCACACAGCCACTGACGTGGCCAGAAGATGCACAAGACGTATTTCAGACTATATGCATGGTGCAAGGTGGGGAACCCCTCTACGGGGGATGAGAAGCGGGGGGGGGGGGGGTCCCAGAAAAAGATTCTGACCTTCTGACCTTTCTGCCCAGTGATTGAGGGACCAGCAAAGGGGAGGCGGGTTTATTTTTCTTTAACAGGGTAGCTGCACCTGGTTTATTCAAAACAAAGCCGGGTTGGGCTGGGTTGGGTGATTAGGTCTTTAATCTCTGAGGCACAGACGCAGGTCAGCCAGCCCTGGACAGCCTGTCTGCCCAGAAAGGTCGTTCTGAAAATTAAGTAGGTGTCCATGAACATGTCCCCCTGGCCGCTTGTCACTAGTCTCTGTTGTTCGTGTCCTCCCTATGGTCAGGTGATGCTATTGACTGTCCTGTGTTCCATCTGCATGCCCCAGAGAGGGCAGGCCATCTGCACCCCAGAGCCACGTCTCTGGACAGACCCTATTCCCCTGGACCAGCCCCAGCTAGCTGAGAACATCGACCTAACTTGGCATCGAGCCTTTCAGACCTAAGGGAGACAGGACTCAGGACTGGCCTTGTTCAGATCAGGTGACTGAGGCCCAAGGACAGAGCATCTTCTGCTCTGGGTTCAAGGACTCGGTCCTTCGTTTTTTATTTTATTTTGAGATAGGGTTTCTCTGTGTAGCCTTGGCTGTCCTGGAACTCTCTCTGGAGAACCCCTGGCCTTGAATTCACAGAGATTCTCCTGCCTCTGCCTCCCAGTGCTGGTATTAAAGGCGTGAGCCACCACTGCCCGACAACACCTTCCTTCTGGCCAAGGTCCGGCTGATGCCTGCATTTGGCCTGCCCTCAGAAACTCTTGACATAGTTTTAAGAAATATGAATCCCTGAGCCAGGTGTGGTGGTGCACACCTGTGACCTCCAGCACTCTGGGGGGTCAGGGGTCGTGAGTTCTAGAAGAACCTAGGCTAGATACCTAGACCTTATAGACTCTGAGACTGACAGCTGGGCATTTAAGCAGTTCCAAGGAAGCTCATGAAACCCACCTAAGGCAGAGGAAGGGCAGACTCCTGGGAGGCCCAGTTGCTGTCTGCTCGTGGTGCCCACAGATGCCTATATGTCCTGAATGAGCCTAGGACGTGGGAGGTACCCACCAGCAGGGCCAGGCCTGTTAATCTCATCCGTTCTGGGGACAGTAGGTTTAAGCTGGGCTAACCTAGAATGACAAACAGAATACTTTGAAAAGATTTAGTAAGCAGAGGGTGGTGGAGTCAGTGTTGATCAGGCCACCGTGCTGTTCTGACCCCAAATACTGTGTGCATCGTGTGGTTGTGTGGTCCCCGTGAATGCTTGTGAAATGCTAGTTGCTTTTCATTAAGAGCAAAAACAAAACCACCAAGTTTTTTCTCTTAATTTTTACTGGCTAGTTTCCTCCTTATTTTTTAGAAATAAAATTTCAGTTCATTCCCGTTTTCAGTTTTAGGTGGTTTGGTTTAAAGAAAACCCTGCACCATGTTCGGGCAGAAATGAGAAACTGGCCCTTCCCACTGAAGTCATTCCCCTGAGTTGTGCTGCCCTGGGGCCACTAAATAGGATCAATGTGACACATTCGTGTATTTATTAGAAGCCCACTTTCTTCACGGAGCTCTGATATTGTCAGTACCATGCTGACCTAGCTTGTGTCCAAGATAACCTCCTTTAAAAGGGATTTTAATGTTTAACTTTAATTAAAATTAAGTTTAAATTACATTTATTTGTGTTGTTGGTGCAGGGATTGTACACATAGGCCACTGGTGGAGATCAGAGGACACATTCAGGGAGTCTGTCCTTCCTTCCACCACGTGAGTCTGGGAGCTCAGACCCGGGTCAGGCTTAGTGGTGGCGCCTTTACCTGCTGAGCCATCTCATGCCAAGATGAGTCATTCCGCTGGGAGTCTGTCCTTCCTTCCACCACGTGAGTCTGGGAGCTCAGACCCAGGTCAGGCTTAGTGGTGGCGCCTTTACCTGCTGAGCCATCTCATGCCAAGATGAGTCATTCCGCTGGGCGGTGGTGGCGCACACGCTTTTAATCCCAGCACTCGGGAGGCAGAGGCAGGCGGATCTCTGTGAGTTCGAGGCCAACCTGGTCTACAGAGCGAGATCCAGGATAGGCGCAAAAACTACAGAGAGAAACCCTGTCTCAGGGGAAAAAAAAAAAAAAGTCATTCAAAGTTCTGACAGCAAGAAGATATTGAAAGACTCCATTATTACCAACCTAAAGGATGCTACATAGTTGGACTTACCTGTACATTTCCATCATAAGCAGTTAGTGTGATTATGTCAGGTTGTTTAGGGATTTTAACATCTTAGAACCCTAGGTATGAATTGTCTTACATCAGCCTCACAATTGTGTGTGGGGAGGTGCACAAGAGGCACACCTGTCTGTCCCCCACCACCATCTCAGATAGGCATGATGCTTTAGAGTACTTTGGCACCCCTGTGTAGCTAGAGTTTTCCTGCCTGGCCCACAGTCAGGATAAATCTCTGTCACCTGCCAGTCCCACAGCCACTCAGACCCAACCAAGTAAACACAGAGACTTATATTGGTTACAAACTGTATGGCCGTGGCAGGCTTCTTGCTAACTGTTCTTATAGCTTAAATTAATCCATTTCCATTAATCTATACCTTGCCACATGGCTCGTGGCTTACCGGCGTCTTCACATGTGGCTTGTCATGGTGGCGGCTGGCAGTGTCTCTCTGACTCAGCCTTCCACTTCCCAGCTCTATTCTCCTCCTCTTCCCGCCTACACTTCCTGCCTGGCCACGGGCCAATCAGTGATTTATTTATTGACCAATCAGCAACACATTTGACATACAGACCATCCCACAGCACCCCTGAGGTAAATCCTTCTCTTTTTTGAATGTTGGGATTGGATTTTAAGTGACTGAGAGGAGTGTGTGTGTGTGTGTGTGTGTGTGTGTGTGTGTGTGTGTGTGTGTGTGATGCATATACAAGTGATTATGCTGACATCAGTCAGTCTTGGCAATTTTGGGATGTGTATGTAGGACCCCAAGTACTAAGAGCTCCAAGCTACACTGCAGCCCTTCAGCATTGCTCTTGACAAGTCTGAGATGTAAATTATCCAGACAATAAGAACTGCCACAGGCTCTCTGCTCTCCCGTCTTCACAGGCAGTTTGGAGTTGTGAGTCCCTTGAGTTCTTTGTGGAACCGCCCTCCTGTCAACAGGACCACTTAGTTCTCCTTTATCCTTGCTATTCAGGCTCCAGACGCATCCAGATCCTCCGAGTTCATTAAAAACCATCATTTACCATGCAAACCTATCATGAGGGGGGGAGAGGGGGGCACGACACGGGGAAGCTGGAGTGGCCGCAGTTGTTGCTGATTTCTCTCAGGCTCCCATAATGTGTATGTGAACGGTCCTGTTAAGTTACTAAAGGTTGCATTTAAATTTTGATGGACGTTTATGCTGCATTGCAACACGTTATTAAAGATTTATACACTGAAAACAATCCTACTGGTCTTTCTGAACACGAAGTAGTCCACTGTGCCATAGACTAGGGCGGTGTGTGCCGCATTTTGGAAATGTGTGTAGTTGGGGAGTATTGCTTTTTATAGGTCCAGTGATGTGGAACACATGTGCTTGGGAACTGGATCTGAGGGATATTGAAGGATCTGTGGTGCTTAGGGCGATCTTGTAGAATGATCACCATGCTGTCCAGATGCCAGCAGCTTCCTCAGCTCCTAGGCCATGACTGGTGAGCAGCACATGCCCACCAACTGAGAACAGTGCAGCCATGGACAAGGGCTGTGCTCACTCGCCGGTCTGTTGCCTCGGTTGCTTAGCACGCCTGTATCGGTCTTATCAAGATTGTGGAGACGGCACTGTATACATGAATCTATACTTAGGTTAATATTGACTGGGCACCTTTAGGGAGAACCTTTTTGTTTGTTGCCTTTGCTTTGTGTATGGTGGTTTTTAGAGACAGGGTTTCTCTGTGTAGCCCTGGCTGTCCAGGCTGGCCTTGAACTCAGTGATCTGCCTGCTTCTTGCCTCCTGGGTGCTGGGATTAAAGGTGTGCACCACCACACCTGGTTTAGGGAAGGATTCTTAAAATCCTGACGTATGCCCAGCCAGACCTAGGGATTGTCCCTTCGGATAGGGCTGGTGGAGAGCTATCACCTTGTCGCTGCAGCTTTGGAGCTTAGGCTCCTGCAGTGGAAGGTATGGAGTCATAGCTTCCCACAGACCTGAGCACGTTTAAGGAGTTCACGTCCCACACTCGACTGAGCGCTAATAGCCTACGTCAGCAGAAGTACTTAGGGAGTCACTTGCTCACCTTTCAGAGTTGTCTGAACTTTGACTAGAATAAAACCTAATCGGAACCCAAAGATAGCACATAGCTGGGTGTGGTGACACCTGCCTGGAGTCTGGGCCGAGGCAGGAGAATTGCCCACGAGTTAGAGGCCAGTGTGGTCTGCATAGTGAGTTCTGGTGAGACTGTCTCAAAAAAAGCCTCCAAGGGGAGACGGGTATTACATTTTACATTTCTAATAACGTGTTCCATGTAGTTTTCAGAACAGTTGGTATCCGCTGTGTGTGTGCGTACACGTGTGTAAATGTGCCTGTAAATGCGGGTACATACATATGGATAGATGCACATGTGCATGTATGCCTGCTAAGGCCTGAAGTCGATGCTGGTACTCTTCTTGATTGCTGTCCCCTCTATTTATCGAGGCAGGCTTTCTCCTGGCACCCCAGGCTCTCCAACTCCAGCGGGTCTGGGTACCAGACTCTGGTCCCCACACTTTTGTGTCAAGCACTGTGTCCATTGAGCCGTCTCCGCAGCCCGCACAGCCGTGATGCCAGCTCGCAATGCTCCGGGCCTCTGGGGTGTCCGTTAAAGCGACCCCTGGTTTGTCCAATCTTTAACAAACCTTTTGATTTTTCCCCTCCCTCCTTCTCCTCTTCCTCCTCTTTCTTCTTCTTGGTTTTTGTTTTTGTATTTTAGAGGGGTGTCTCACTGTGTAGCCCTGCATGATGAAACTTGGTATGGAGACCAGGCTGGCCTCAGACTCAGAGGTTTGCCTGCCTCTGCCTCCCTAGTGCTAGGGTTAAATGTGTGTGCTGCCACGCTGGAGAGAAAGCAGACAAATTCTGTTTCTGGCAAAGGAACTCGCATCTGGCGCCTGCTCTCCACTATTACATCCAGTATCCACTGGATCCTGAGCTGTGTGGACTAAATACTGTCCTCACGACAGGGCCCCTGTGCTGGGAAGAGACCCCTCTGGCCCTGTCTGAATCCCAGCCGCTGTGTGCTGTGGTCTTTCCCTGTGGGAGGGTGACATGGAAAAGCCACCGAGAAGGTTTCCTGTACTTAAAGCCTGGGTTTTCTCAAGCGCAAGGTGTGAGAACTGCCTTGACTTTACTTTTAATTAAAAAATTTTAAAGTTTATACACACACACACACACACACGCCTGGTGCCCATGGAGGTCCGAAAAGGGCATTAGATGCTCTGGAACTGGAGGTATAGCTGATTGTGAACCACCCTGTGGGTGCTGGGGGACTGAACCCGGGTCCTCTGCGTGAGCGACAAATGCTCCAAACCGGTGAGCCACCTCTCCAGCTTCAACTTGTTTACAAACAAAGACGAAAAAACCCTAGCGGGGTGAGAGTAGAGCCTTTTAAGGCCCAGCCGCCAGCGAGCCTGAGGGAGGGCCCCAGCCACTGCCTTCCTCTTACATCTAACACATGCTAGCACTGATAGACGCCGCACTGTTTGTCACGGTTTTCATGTTAGACGCCGTTTTCCCTTCTGCTTCCTAATTACCCTCTTAAATGGCTGCGTGCTGTTCTGTCCTCCTTGGTTTTGATATTTGCTCATTGCACCCTTTTCTCTCAGCTTCTAACGTCCCCCAAACTGTCGGGCACATGGCCCCTACTCCTCCTCGTTCCTTTTGCCTTGCTGTGAACCTCTGGCCGGTACCTCAGGAGCCCCGCCGGCCTCACCTGACCCTTGTGCAGACCTCAACACGAATGTGCTTTCTTGAGGCAAAAGGCCGCATATGAACCCAGATCCTGAACTTGCTGAGGCTCCAGTCAGCTGCCCCTCGTTTAGGACCTGCGGCAGGTGTTTTGTGATTGGCGCGAGGACAGATGTTACAGAGGAGTGTGTGCACCAGCCCCACTGCCAAGCAGCTCTGGGTTTCGGTGGGAGGCCCCTCCGGGGAAGAAGGCACAGGGAGATTCAAGTTTCTCTTCCTGTTTTCCAGATCAACGTCCGGGTGACCACCATGGATGCAGAGCTGGAGTTTGCCATCCAGCCAAACACCACCGGGAAACAGCTTTTTGATCAGGTCAGTCTCCGACACTGGGAAGGGGAATTGACCACTTAGGAGATGTCTGTCAGAGGCCTACCCTTTGCTCTTCTAAGTAGATTATCTTGTTTGGTTCACTCCGGGTAACGGATGAAAAGGGCTTTTGAGAAAGTAGAGTGCTGTTTTAGACCTCGGTCACATCTACCATGAAACACCCATGAAGTCGGGTCTTTTTGTTAAGTAGCTATTCGTTGATAACACTCACTAGATATTGGGGTTTTTCATAGCAACACTGCTCCAAATACAATTTTGTTAAATGGTTCAGCCCTTCTCAAAGTGGGCTAGAAAACTTTATCAAACATTGTTTAATAACCATGTGTCACGTGTCAGCAAGTTCTTTCTGCAGAGGGCCAGATAGTCACTCTTTTAGGTTCGAAGACCATGTGGTCTGTGTTATAACTGCTCATTCTTTCCACTGTTACTGAAAAGCAGCCACAAATCCGTGAATTGTGAGCACATGAATTGATGACCTTGTTCAGATAAAAATACGATACGGGCACCGCATTTTAAAAGGGATTTCCTGAACCTTCAAAAACCAGAACCCTGTTCTTACCTTGGGCCACACAGGCAGTCAGCAGGCCAGATCTGGCATCTGGGCCATAGCTGGCCGCCTCTGCTTTATTTAGAATCCTCTTCTGTGGTTGAGACAGAAGCAGCTTTGCTAATGTGAGCACCATGACAAGGGTGTGGTGGTGCTATCTGACACCTGGAGTGGATCTAAGTGCATCAACCCTGTGGTCCTGCTTGCTTTCGTGAGGAAACAGAATATCCTATATTCATATTCTGTTTCTTAACAAAACACTTCAGGCAGCCAGCTCCAACAGGTGGTTTCATTGCAGAACACTTGGTTTTTGGAAAGCAGTTTTTCCAGAATGTCCTACGTGACTCTCAGGTAGAATGGGGAGAAAGGGCACCTCTTGTTCCCGTCTCGTGGTAGGTCTTGGAAAACCCTCCTTATCTCTTTGCTCTCTGCCCAACTTCATAGAGTAGATGGGCCCAGACAATGGCGAGGGATACGTCAAAGATACCTGTGCCATGCTGGCCAGCAGCTCACCCTTGGCATCCAGGCCCTCAGTGGGGTCTGTACAGGCTTTGTCTGGAGGAAGTAAGGCAGGTGCATCTGTGTTCCTGTGCCTCCTGAGGCCTGAGGTGAATGGCAGAGGGAGATGAGAGCAAGCTCTAGATAGTAGACAAGGGTCTGGGGCACAAGGCCAGAGCAAGGTGAGTCATGCAGCACCTGATCTGGGAGCTTGCAGTCCCAAGTGGCCCCACCACCACGGGCATGGCACTCTGCATTCAAGGTCTAAGCCTGAAAATGAGCACTGTTGCTGGGGAAACCCGGGAAGGGGATCTCAGCACTCCTGCCCATGCTCCATCCAGACTTCTCTGGATAGTGAGCTCAGGGTATAGTGCCAAGTGGCTCTCCCGGCAGCAGAACCCTGGGTGCCAGGGCGTGCCCAGACCTGTTCGGCAGGGCTGGCTGCCGGTCACCATTGTTTGAAGGTTGTTCTCTTCTAGTGAGATTTAAGATACTTTCTGCTCTGGGGTGAGGCTAGATTAAGGATGAAATCTTAAAGGTCACCCTGAAATTCCCAGGGGAAGCCGGACACAGCCACTGAGTGCTGTGCGGCGCCATGTCCAGGACCTTAGCCTGATCACTTTAGACTTCCTTACCAGCAAAGGAGTGGTGGGGCCACAGGCAAAATTGCTTCCAAAGCAGAGCAGGAAGCTGTAGTGTGATCAGAGAATTGAGACCAGAGAGTCACAGATCCAAGAAAGGAGGCTTGTTCCAGGACCAGACCCTCCAGCCTGACGGAGCCAAGGGCATGTCAGCACCCCCGTGACAGCACCCCACTACCCTGCCTCTGCAGCGGCCTCTTGCCTCTCAAGTCCAGCTGCAGCGTGGCACTGGACTCTAGATGGATATCCATGTGGAGCAGGAACTGGGATCGGATGTTCTGTGGGGACTGGAGGGATGGGGCACAGCACTTCAGCTGCTGCTCATTTGGCTGAATCAGGCACCTCTGTCCTGTGTCATAAAGCCTGTCACCCAAACCCTTCCCAAGGCAGAGGGTCAGCCCCCAAGCTGCTGAGACACTCCTGTGGGTGAAGCTGAGAGAATCATAGGACCTTGAAGGCAGTAGAAATGGATAGCTTTGTGGGAATGTGGGGGTTCCCCTCTAGGGAGGACCTATGAGCTAGGGGGTGGCTTCAGAATGTACCGAGGGGAGGCTGTGGGGGGCGGGGAGGCTGTGGGGGGCGGGGGAGTCCCTTCATTGGGAACAGTACGGAGAAAGTGGCGAGTCAGGGCAGTGGGGGCAGCTCTTCACTGAGAGTGGTAGCCTTGGCTGCACAGGATGCTTGCAGACTGACCTGTCCATCCACACAATGCAGGAGAGAGGACTCTTGAGTGGTGTCACTTGGACGTCACTGGAAGCCTAGAGCCATGGAGAGGGAGGTCGAATGGACAGGAAGTTCTCACTAGGAGCTCAGGACCAGGCTGAGGCTGCCTGCAGTCGGGCAGGTAAAGAGGAAGGGTCAGATTAGGGCCGACACCCGCTCGTTACGTGCGTAGGACTTCGTTGTGCAACCTCGGGTCACCGCTGGTTTGTGGAGAGTAGGAAGTCGGCAGGAGTGGACATCGAGTCCTGTGCTGAGACACAGTGGGGATAGCATGTCTCTTCCTCATGGGTCTGATGGGCAGGCCTCTTTCTGACCTGCCTGCTTAGCTCTGCCTGGTAACCAGGGACATTCTTAGCTCTGCCTGGTAACAAGGGCGTGGGCTTCACAAGTCCTGGGAGCAGTGTGTGGAGGAAGCCACATTTCCCTCACAGCATCCCATGGTAAAATCCTGGATGTGGTGTAGCTCCACTCTTTTGTGGGGTGGGCAGAGGGGGAGAATCGGCAGGGTGGCCCACTGCGGTTAACGAGCAGAGACTGGAGGGGCAGCGAGCATCTGCCCCTCCACAGGTGAAGGCGACCGGTCTGGCCAGCGCTCCTTGTTCCCCTGTTTGTGTATGGTTTCTCTTTTTAGGAAAGACACCTTTAATCCCAGCACTCGGGAGGCAGAGACAGGCAGATCTCTGTGAGTTCGAGGCCAGCCTGGTCTCCAAAGCGAGTTCCAGGAAAGGCGCAAAGCTACACAGAGAAACCCTGTCTCGAAAAACCAAAAAAAAAAAAAAAAAAAAAAAAAGATGAGACATTTCACTGTGTAGCCTCTGATGGCCTCTGACTCCCACCCTTCCTGCCTTGCACCCCTGAAAGCTGGGATTTGGTGTTTACCATCAACAGCTGGCTTCCCATGTGGTTTCTGGTGTGTTTAGTCAGTCTAGTGTGTCACGTGAAGCATCTCGGGCACTCTCAGGAGGAGAGCGGTAACCTTTTTTAAAGGTTTAATGTTTCCTGTCATGGCGTTTAAAATTCTAAGATTTGGGGACTTAGTTCTTTTTAGTGTGTGTGAGAGGTTGTGGGGTGTGTGTGTGGTGGGATGGAATGTGGGGGTATGTGAGCGTATGTGTGTCGTTATTTCCATGGGCCGCGTGTTGTGCTGGTTCTTTTCGGCCATCCCCCACCTGAGCATCCTGATGCGGGGCAGTGTGCCTGGACACTCCTGGAGGTGGGCTATTGGTTCTGTGCGCTCATCACAGCCTGCCCCGCAGCCTGCAGTGAAGGGAGAGGGGTGAGAGTTGGTGGAACTTAGAGATAACCTTGAATCTGGTCAGATTCAGGCTAAAGTATGCCACTTGTACTTTGACGTAACATCTGTGGGTCAGAGGTTAAGCTTGAGACTGCCTGTTTGCTGTACCAAGCCGAGTCCCAGTCTCTCTCTGGGGACTGCTGAGCACGTGGGGGGGGGGGGGCACCCGCCGGCTGGACTGCCGTTGCCCGTGTGAGGGTGTTTCTCATGGTGGCCTCTCACTCTCTCACAGGTGGTAAAGACGATCGGCCTCCGGGAGGTGTGGTACTTTGGCCTCCAGTATGTGGACAATAAAGGATTTCCTACCTGGTTGAAACTTGATAAAAAGGTAAGTCGGAGTTAACCATTCGCAGGCTGTTAACTGGGAGCAGATCCGCTCTGTGGGCACCAAAACCAGAATGCCTCAACTGTGTCTCTGTCTGCCTTTTTGTGCCTTGTTATTTGTGTAAAGATTTTTATAGACAGAGAGGCTGCAAGCTTCCAGGAAGGGAGACTGCAGACTAGAGTTAGATCCTCCACTCCTCCCCCGGCTGCCCTGTTGGGGCAGGTGATGGTTAACTGCCGAGTGGCCTGGTTTTTGTTTGTTTTTTTTTTTTTCATGAGATTAACCTAGAAATCATGAGTCACCCACCATATTGTCAGAACCCGCTGTTTTGTTCGAGTCGGCAGTAAATTATCTTCTAGCTCCGAAGATTGGGCAACCTCGCTCATAGGAAAGAAAACACTGACTGAGTGTGTTTTCTTCAGACCCTGGGCAGGCTCTGCTTTTTTCCCTCCGCCTCATTTTCCATGTCACTGTACGGAGGGTGAGTGGAGACATGGCCAAGTGTGGGGGTCAGTTCGTGGTCCGGGACAGGCTGGCTCAGGGCAGGTCACAGCCGGAAGGACATGGCGTCCTTCCTAAATGAGTTCTCTGGGATCGATAGCACTGTCCCAAGAAACGGTGATGTGGCGATTGGTCCTGCTGGCCAGTAGCTGGGTTTCCAGCAGAGCCAGGGTCTTTGGACTAACTTATTACATCACGTGCTACAATGATGAATTTCAGGGCTAGGGAATAATGTGTCTGAGTTGGTAAAATGCTTGCCTAGCATGCATGAAGCCCTGCATAAACCAGCATGCATGGTGGGTCATGCCTTTAATCCCAGGACTCAGGAGGCAGAGGCAGGCATATCAAACTCAAGACCATCCTCCGCAGTGCAACAAGTTTGAAGCGAGCCCGGGATACTCTCAAATGATAACAGCAACACTTGTATAATAACTTTTGTATCACTGGTGTTCGAGGACGGCCTGGAGTTGGTACTGAGAACTGCCTTCTCTCACACAGGTGTCTGCACAAGAGGTTCGGAAGGAGAACCCCGTCCAGTTCAAATTCCGGGCCAAGTTCTACCCCGAGGATGTGGCCGAGGAGCTCATCCAGGACATCACGCAGAAGCTGTTCTTCCTCCAGGTCAAGGAGGGGATCCTCAGTGACGAGATCTACTGCCCCCCAGAGACAGCTGTGCTCCTGGGGTCCTATGCGGTGCAGGCCAAGTTCGGAGACTATAACAAGGAGATGCACAAGTCCGGCTACCTTAGCTCCGAGCGACTGATCCCCCAGAGGTGAGCCGATCGATCGATCGAGGCCGGCCTGGGAGTGGGGAGCAGGGAACTCTGCCAAGGTCATGTGCTCCCTGAGGCTGGGACTCTGGTACTCTCCTGAGTGCTCCTTTAGGAATGTTCTGAGTCAGCAGGCTCCTCTGATGATTAACTGAGACACAGTGGGGATAGCATGTCTCTTCCTCATGGGTCTGATGGGCAGGCCTCTTTCTGACCTGCCTGCTTAGCTCTGCCTGGTAACCAGTAACCTGGCCTCTGGCAAGTCTGCCCTTATTCACTGACGGTGACCTAAAAAAAAAAAAAAAAAATGACCCCTTTTGGAAGAAAAGTCATCTTAAATAGTTTTTAAAAACTTACGGTGGGATTGGGGTCTTTGCAAGGCTACATCTTCAGGCTTATGCTCAAGAAAGAAAAGCAGAAAGTCGGAACAAAAGCCCACCATGATGGTCTCATTCGAAAGGACAATAAGGGTTGAATACACGTAGGAAGTGGCACTGTGGCTCACATCTCACAGCCCTTGAAGGTGACAGTCCTGTATCTCTCCTTTTGGAACCTAGAGTCATGGACCAGCACAAGCTCACCAGGGACCAGTGGGAGGACCGGATCCAGGTGTGGCACGCGGAACACCGAGGGATGCTCAAGTGAGTGCTGCATTTTCAACTTACCTTTTCACGGGATTCCAGGTAGCGAGTGTTTCCAGAGAGGTCAGCGTTCGGTCCTCGTGCTTGGTGACGTCCAGGACAAGTGGGGTTCCCTTGGGGGAGAAGAAAATTAGAGTTTTGTTTTTTAAACAAGGTTCTTGCCTGGGGAAGAGAAGCAATTCAGTTTAAGCCTCCGATGCTAGCCCTACCCATCCCTTCAGAGGAAAGTCCTGTTACCTACACTTATTTAGCTGAGGGGAGCATTGTTCACCATTGTGTGTGTGTGTGGGGGGGGGGTTGTCTCTTGTTGAGGATGCCAGTTCATTTGCTCATTAAGGTTATTGCCTTCAACACGACATAATGTAAGCATGGGCCCCGGGTGAGAAGGGCTGCGAAGCTTGAGGGACAGAGGCTTGGGGGCTTTAGGATACTCAAATGAAGATTCCAGTCCCTGCCTCCGGCCTTGTTGTGCACACTACTTCTTTTCAGTGTGGAACTTAGAAACTGTGTGCCACAGAATTCTTGCAGGTCAGGAGCCTCTGAGAGTCACGTTGGGATCCCTGATTGCTCTGATTGCAAGAAACAGGGTTATCCCTAACAAGAGAATAAAACGAAGAAAAAAAAAATCTGTCTCCTTAGAAACGAGAGCAAATCAGTTAGTTCTACCTAAGAGTGTAGGGCAGATAAGCTAGAGGGTTCAGGCTAGCACAGACCCCTGACGGGGAGCCGCTTACAGGCCTGGCTCATCCGTACCTCCCAGCTAGCTGCCTTTGGTTGCTCCTGGCCTTGCCTGCCCGTATGCCATGCCCCGCTCTGCTCTCCATGGCTGGCCGTTACTCTGAGCATCTGCAGAGGCTTGTTTGTGTCTTTGGGTGTGAATGCTGCTAGCTATAACGCCTGTGTTCTCTTTCCCATTAGGGACAGTGCTATGCTGGAGTACCTGAAGATTGCCCAGGACCTGGAAATGTATGGGATCAACTATTTCGAGATCAAAAATAAGAAAGGAACAGACCTTTGGCTTGGAGTTGATGCCCTTGGACTTAATATTTATGAGAAAGATGACAAGTGAGTTGAAGTTGATCATTGATTTTATCTGTGGGGTAGCAGGTCTGCCAAACCAATGAAGTACTAGGTTGTTGTTTTTTTTTCTGTGTGTGTGTGTGTGTGTGTGTGTGTGTTGAACAGTGCAGTAGTAGCTTGGTGACCCAGAAGTCAGTTGTACTTGCAGTCTATTCCACAGCACAAGGAGTCTGTGGCAAGGGAAGGCCCAGAGTGCACTATCCTTAGGACTCTGAGCCCCGTGAAACAGAGAGAATGTAGCTCCCAGAGATCATTCCCCTCCACAGCTATTCCTAGGCTGTTGCCTAGCCAGAATGGACTCCTAGCTCAGGGCTTGTGCTAATCCAACCAGGAATGTTGATAATGCCACCAGACACTCCAGGATTCCATAAACAGCAGCCGCCTGTATGTAGGAACAATTAGCTAAATCCCCTGAGCCCACAGAAGGTGTCTAATTGCTTCACAGCCATTACATTGTCTGTCAAGCAAGGTCTCTGAGCAGTCAGAGGAAGAGAGCTGCCTGGCGCCATGAGCCTCTTGCCAGCTGCCGGTGGTCACCCCTGAGTTTCCTTCTTCCCACCAGGGACAGTCAGCCAGCAAAGGTGAAGGAAGGTTCCTGGCCTGAGTGCAGGAGGTGGGCTCTGGCTGAGGAGGTGGGAGACAAGAGTGCCCCAGGATCTCGATGTCTTATTTGTGAAACGGAAGCCTGGAGCCCTGAGATGCAGCCAAGCCCTGTGAAGTGTGTCAGGATGTGATGCTCTCCCTCATCTCCTGTCAGCCCCCCATAGCTCACGGTCTCTGCAGTTACCTAGGAGAGTGACCTGCTGATAATAAATGACTTGTACATAAAGAATCCAGCCAGTGGCCAGGTGTGGTGGCACACGCCTTTTATCCAGCACTCAGGAGGCAGAGGTAGGCAGAGCTCTGAGTTCAAGGCCAGCGAGGGCTACATAGTGAGACCCTATCTAAAATGTAATAAATAAATAACTCATTCAGGACATCCGGGGAACCCTGAACCCTTGGAGAACCTAGAAGCGGACTATGGAGGGCTTAATACTTGCTTCTGCACAAGTGTGCATGATGAGGTATTATAGAGAGGCAAGGGCGGGCCTTCCTCCAAGCCCAGAGTAGAGGCTGGGGGCCCTGAGGCACCACCATGCCGGAAAGCCCTGCCTGATGTCAGAAGGTGAGCACTGGGTCCTGGACTTTGTGGAAACGCATGTGGGAAGCTGCCTGTCTTTAGCTCCATTTTTAAATGGCCAGATTTTGTAACGAGCCCTGGGAAGGGCTGTCCAAACAGGTTTTTCCAGCTGCAAGAAACAGCCGTGGGCAGGAACTTGGTGATGTCAGCCTGTAACCACCCTAGCCCACAGAAAGGTTGCCTTTCCCCCCCCCCCTCCCAAATAAATTTTGAACTGTGCCCTACTGGGTCAGCCCCTTCCCAGTCCCCTTAAGACCCCCTCCCCCAGGCTCCCACAGCAGAGAACTGTAATTCTCCCATTGACCTTCAGTCTTCTACCCTGGTGGCAGGAGGCAGTTCCCTCCCATCGCTGTATCCTCTAAAGAAGGCACACGCTCCCTTCAGAGGAAAAGCCTGTAGGTAGACACTGAACCGGCTGACAGCAAAGTTCTTGCCCGTTTGCAGTAGCCACAAGAGATTGTCCCAGGCTCCAAGGGACCAGAGCTCTAAGGTCCTGGGTATTGAATTGCATCCTTCACCAATAGAACTAATTAATGGTGGGGATTGGATATTCTTGATACATTGTTAATAGGGCAATTTGATACACAAATAAACAGATATATCTTTGTCGTAGCCTTTTTGAAATGAAATGGGTTCTGGCTGGGAAATGTCTCCCAGGTACCCCCTTTTCATGATATATATCATAGAACAGTGGGGGCATAGGTACTGGAAGCATTTGTCTGGCCCCCTTCTTTCACCCTTGGCTGGAAGGAGGGGGCTGTAGGCAAACACCACCCCCCAATGGGCTGTAATTCCTCCTGGGATTCTCATACCAGAACTCTGTGACACAAAAATAAATGAAAACTAAGGACACCGAGGCTGACCCTGTGTCCTTTCATCTGTTGCCAGCACGTTTCCCCCTTAGCCTCCCGCCCCACTCCATCATGAAGTAGTAGTTGACCCGGAGGAGCTTGGGGAGATCACTCCATCCACGTGGTCACTGAGGATGACTTGATACACTGTCGTGTTTTCTAGATGGTAGCACCCTAGCAGGTGTGTCTCAAAGTGATGTGTCTCACTGTGAATTGTGGCATCTGTACTTGTTCCAAGAAATGAAAACGCCAATCACTTCCTAGGGCTCAGTAGGTTTACCAAGACATAGAATGTTTATTATCTCAGCTGGGCCATGGTGGCGCACGCCTTTAATCCCAGCACCTGGGAGGCAGAGGCAGGCGGGTCTCTGAGTTTGAGGCCAGCCTGATCTACAGAGCAAGTTCCAGGACAGCCAGGGCTACACACAGAGAAACTCTGACTCAAAAAAACAAAAAAAAAGAAAAGATCATTTCCATTGCCACAGATTTTGGATTAAAATTTAAAAAAAACTATCCTTAAAAAACTGGTTTCAACTTGTTTAAAATGGTACAAAGAATTCCCATAACCTTTTACCCATCTTCCTCCAGCTCTAACATCTGTAGACCCAAATGTGACCCCCCACAGCGGGTTTCGGCCGGCCAACGTCAGCACCACCCTTAGCTGTCCCCGGGGTCTGGATTGCAGTGGTCTTCATCCTTGCTGTCTTGGACTTTCCACGGACTTCTTAGGAAGTCTTCGGCTTGGCATTGCCGGCAGTTTGCTTATAATCGGATTTAAGTTTTGCCCTTGGGGTGAGAATCCCATAAAAGTGCCTCAGCGGCCCCCCACAAAGTAACATGTGGTGTCAGTGGGTCTGTCCAGCCCCCAGTGGGAGAGTCGGTGCGAGCCAGGAGCCTCCACCGTCATGCCTGTCCTCTAGGTAGTCGGCAAGTGTGTTTTAGGGAGACTCGGTGAAACTGACTTCACCGACACAGATCCTTAGACGTTCAGCTATTGATTCTGATGTCCGTGGATGAAACCTTCATGAGATTATTTCTGTGTCAAGAACTGGCAGTCACACATAGACTAGCTAGAAGGAACCAGTTTCTTTTTTCCATTTATTCGGCTCTCTGTATTAACGTGAACTTGTGGGTATTTGTTAGCAGTGGTGTTCATTTTGTTACTCAGGCTGTTTGAGACCTTGACATTGGTAACCGTGTCCTTTCCAAGTAACTCCATTGTGCTGAGGGTGTCCTTACCCTCTCAATCTCAAAACGCCCAAGTCCAATTCTGTGCATGCCCAGCAAGCAGCCATCTCCAAAATACCTCTGGTTCCGGTTGGTTGACAATCCCACACTGTCATTGTCAGCCTCCTCCACTACCCTAGAACTCACAACTCTCCTACCCCGAGTGCTGGGATTATAGGCATGCATTTCTCCCCACCCCCTTCTCAATGGGTGGCACATAAGGGCAGTTACAGTAGAAATCCTGCGGCAGTCTTCTTGGTGGACCATGCCATGTCCTACGTGTGATCTCTGTTTGGACAGGGAGAGGGAAAGAGAATCCTGGGAGACTTCCATTCTCCAACCGGTTAAGAATTAAAGGAAGTCCCTTAACTCAGGAGCGAGTCACAACTACCATGTTTAGCCCATGTGTTTTGATACCGCAATTGTGCTTATGATTGTCACACATGTGAGCTTTCAAAATCTTAAAGGCCACGTTGGACCCAGCCTTTAGAAAACAAGTGCCTGCTGAGCTTGGAGGCCTGGCTCTTCTGGGTCAGAGACTAGAGGGACCTGTAGAGACAAGAGCTGTGGGACAGAGCCTGGCCTCTTTGAGTTTTAGGAGCTGGAGCTGTTGACCTGGCCGCCTGGCAGTGTGACTGTGGACTGAGCAGCTGTCTCCTGGTTCTTAGCTCTTCTGGGACCGGCTTTTGTTCTTGGGGTCTGGAGCAAGTGCTCCGGAGGCTGCCGCTTGTCATTGCTGTGCCTTAGCTTTCCCCTGTGAGGCGGGGCACAGGCAGGAGATGCTGGTGTACCCGGGCTGTGGCTGCATTTCAAGTGTTTTGAGACCCGCCAGCAAAACTATGCTGCTGAGAGTTATATGTGTCCCATGCGTGACGATAAAGTGCATTGGAGTGCCATGACGCATGTTAGTGATGGGTGACAGGCGTAAAGGATGAATCCGTACAGCCCCTACCAAAGGCTTCAGCCATGAACCAGCCTGGCCAGTGTCCTACATGGCTTCTGCAGTTGTGCTGTGACTACTGTGCCCCGGAAGCCAGCCACCGTGCTTAGAAGCCCCCTTGTGGCCTTCAGAGACTGCCTTTTGTTTCTGATCCAGCTTTTGCTGCCCAAGCAGGACCCGCCCTGCCCATTATGTCGTTCGGCACCGAATTTCACCCCAAACCCCAGCCTTGCTGTGACCTGCTGAAAGTAGAAACTGTAGGAAATGACTGGTTGTTTTTCCCTCCTCCTTTTAATTTGTATGTTAGGTATGTGTGGGACAGTGTGGGAGGTAGATGCACACGTGGGTGTGGGTGTGCGTGCACAGAAGCCAGAGAACATCAGGTGTCCTGCTTGATCATGCTCCACTTTATTCCCTGGAGGCAAGGCCTCTTACTGAGCCGGAAGCTGGTCTGGTTGCCAGTGAAACTCACCAAAGCGTGTCCCTGCCGACGTAGTGCCAGGATTACAGATGCCTTTTGTAGGAGTTCTGGGGATTCGAACTCTGGTTTTCATGCTTGTGTAGAGAACACTCTTACCCGTGAGCCATGTCCCCAGCCCAGGACTGTTTTTGATGACAGTACTCGGACAGTGGTTTGAGAGTCTGTCCTTCCAGATTGCTGTTATTTCTGGTAAGGTGTTGGAGAGTCGTGTGGAGGGAGACATGGTTAAGCAAAGCTGTTTAGGTCTTGACATCTCTCGATGGAAAAGCCAGAATTCAACCAGTGATGTAGTGACATCGAGTAGTGAGACTGTGTAGGGCTTCTGTATAGTCTCAGAGCCACCCTGGACTGACTCGGGGCAGCATCCAGCAAGGTTGGGAGCATGTATGTGCTAGGTGAGAACCAGAGGTGAGATCCAGAGGTGCGGAATCCGGCCGTCCCTGCCCGTCAGTCAGCGGCTGATGTCAGAAGGCCCATGTGGAAAGCAAGGCATGTTTTTGTAAAGCTAAAAATAAACATGGTACCTAAATAACCCTGATCTGGTTTGTGTTGGAGAGGGAAGGAAGGGGCCTGGGGGACAGGGGACAAGGAAGCGTGTTGGCCGCCCGGAACCCTGTCTTGAAAGTGTAGTTTGAGAGCTGTAAGGCCACTCTTGAGTGAGTGAAAACCGTTGACCTATCTGAAGAGAGAATTGGTTGGCTGACAGGAAACTAATCAGACCAGCAGAACGGAAGTGAGGGCTCCGGCAGTGTGAGAGCTTGGGTAGGGTAGACGTGTGGTGATCTGAGGCAGGAGGCTCCAGGCCAGGGTCGAGTAGGACAAAAGGGTATTCCTGATTAAGAACGGCATTTACCACAAGACGACCAGGGTGATGCAACACAGCTTCCTGAAACTGAGAAACATGGCAGTGTAGCTGCACCAAGGTTACTGGACCTGGGGTGCTAATGACTGTTGAAATGTGGTGTTTTGTTCTTTTTTTAATTAATTATGCTTCTTGGACTTGCTTTGTGTTTTAAAGCGATATTTGATAAGGTCTCTCAGCCCAAGAACGCCCGTGTGGACATCTACTCAACTGCTGCTTTTCTTCTTATAACCTCAGGTTGACCCCGAAGATCGGCTTCCCTTGGAGTGAAATCAGGAACATCTCTTTCAATGACAAAAAGTTTGTCATCAAGCCCATCGACAAGAAGGCACCTGTAAGTTCAAGTATAGACCGGGCCGCTGCTTTTAGTCTCACAGCTGGCTGGGTGTTCAGGGGAACCCTGAGGCTCCCCTGTGTCCTGGGAAGGCAGTGTTTCTCAGAGTTCCCTCTAATGGATGCCCAGAGATCTTTGGGCCACACGACTGACCACCGCAGTGGGAGGTTGTCATGGAGACCTGATGCGTCCATCCGTAGCTGGATGATGTAATCGCAGCCTTCACACAGAGGAAAGGACAGTTCTCAGTCATTGACCTTGACCAAGCAATAATAAGCATTTCCTAAAATGACACACTTCTGCTGTGGCACACCCAGCTTGCCCAATGTTCGTGTGGGCAGCCAGCCTACCCCTGATACCAACTTGTGGGTGCAGCGCATGCCAGCGTCTCCTTGGTAGCTGGTTGGATCGTAGACAATGAGACTTTGAAGTCCAAAGGACCAAAATTTGGCTTTCTGTACCTTCTTGGGCTTACCAATTAAGAAGCGTTCCAAGTGTTTCAGAGCATAGTGGGTCCCCAGGGTTCCCATCCTGCCTCTCGCTTCTTCCTTCCAATTGAGTATCCCCGCTTTCCCTCTGGTCACCCTGGTCCATCACATGATGTTCACTCAGGAATGGTACTTTGCCCGTGTGGGAAGAGGAATGTAAAGAGCTTTAAGGACCCGTGTATTGTGGAACTGTATTTGGGTTTTATTTCATCAGCATTTAAACTTTTAGCTGATGTTAGCTCAGGATATTGAAGACATAGACGCAACTGTAGGATGGTGGAAATGGCAAGAATTCTGTTTTCTATATTTTTTTAATTGTAATTTTTTTTTCCCTAGAGCTTGCTCTTTTTACAACAGTTATAGATTGGGAAAGACTTTGGGTCCCCATGTCTTTTTTTCTCTAGTTCCAGTGGGAAGCTTAAGAGAGGCAAACAGGGCTCTGTGGAGGTCTGTTAAGCCTCTTAGGACTGAGAGCTGCTTCACAATGGCAGACAGACTCGGAGCACCCCAGGTTACTGCCAACTGCCTTCCCCACACATGGGCTAGGCTATCGGAATTGTAAAGTCAGCAGGTCTCAACTTGGCTTGTGAAAGTATTTTCTTTATTGGAATGCTTCCTGCTGTGTGTAAGCTTGTGAGTCTTCTCCACAGGCACCCACATAGTTCTTTAAAATTAAACTGTGTGTAATACAGACTCGGGCTCCATGGTAACAGCTCCCATTAATATGTCGCCCCACCAGCTGAGGGTCACAGCAGACCCATATTTTGTGGGCAGTGAGGTAGCGTGGCTAGAAAAGCAAGACAATTACAAAGTAGATTGCTTTCTAAATTCTAAAGTAGATTGCTTTTTCAGTGTGGTTCCACTGACAGAAGAGCAGGTCTTTAGGGCTAGACTGTTGAAGAATGTGTGCACCCATGTATACATGTATGTTGGCGTACATTTTAGCTTTGGAAAAGGCAAAGGATGCTGAGGCAGTCATGGTTGATTAGATTGAATTAGTGCATACATGTTCACTATCAGGCAGCCCTGTGGGAAGCTTCACTTAAAGAGATGGAGGTAAGGAGCTGGCTTCCTCAGTCAGGTGCTTGCTATACAGGCTTGAGGCCTGAGTCTGGGATCCCGGCACCCACCTAAATGGCAGGTGCAGTTGGAGGCATCTGTAACCCCAGGGCTGAGGGGAAGGAGAGATGGACACAGGCGGATCCATGGAGTGCATTAGCCAGCCAGTCTAGCCGAGCTTCTGTGAGAGACCCTGCCTCAAAATATGAGGTGGAGAGTGAGAAAGACTCCTGACAGTGATGCACCCCACCCCCCAACACACACACAACCATCTCTGGCTGCATGCACCTCAGGAGCCCGGTGTTCCGGGATTGACCTGTGGCCGTGAACAGTGGCCGTTCTACCTTGTGATGGGAAAAGCAATAAAACCAGGCAGAGTAGGATTCTCATGGTGAATCTAGCTACCACTTAGATGAAAGAGAAGCAGGCTGAGGAGAGGGAAGGGATAGGTGGGCCTTTCAAATGTAGGCCAAAGTGGAGAGGCAGCATTAGTCAGGGAGCTGAGGGGTGATGGAGGAGGCAGTGGCCTGGTGACTTTCTACCCCACCAGGGCTGCGGGGTAGCTACGCCTCAGTATTTTACCTTCGGTACGGAAAGCCACGTTTTCAAGGTTAGGCTTTGACAAAAAAAAAGACAGCAGAAACCCTGAGGGTGAAGGAGGTGTAGGGTGTCTTCCTTGGTGCAGTCTTGCAAAGGGAACCCTGGGAAGTTACAGAACCTCTCCAGAGGACCAGACCGCCAGGCCAGGAGGCAGCTTCTTGCCTGCCAGCTCACAGCGATTTGGGGCCTCGTTTTGACTCCCAGGGGGAGGTTTCTGATCTCACTTCCCTTTCAGCCTGTCCAGGCAGACTGCGAAGGGCCAAGGCAGTCCCTTCTCTTCAGAACAGGCCCTCCCATTCCTGTAGCATCCGGGGAAAGGCAGGGATCTCTCAGGCAGCTGCTCCGTCTCTGCTCAGCTGGTTGCTCGGGCAACCTTCTCAGGAGCCCCTCTGACAGACCAAGATGGTCCTGGGACTGCACTATGGCCTCATGGGAGCTTCCTGGGAGTGTGGCAGGGCTGGTCGCTTTTGCCTGATGGAATTTGGGATGCCTTGGGCTCCCTTTGTTTGAGCCTCCTTGTGCCTGATGTCTGTTTTAGGACACGGGCTGTCCATCACTAAGAAAGCTCCCCTTGTCTCTTCTGTTTTGCATTAAGATGCACTTTGGGGACTTGAACTCGGAAATCTTCAACTTGGAGTCCTAACTGGCTTCTTTCAAAGGCATGGTAGAAATTCGCTCCCCTCACCCACCCACCCGCCAACTCTCTGAAGTGTTTTCTAGTAGTTTCTGGATCTGTTTTTTTTTTTGTAGGAAGGGACGAGGAGTCTCATGTCCACCTGTAGTTCTGACGCATGAGTCTTTGTGATTGGCTTTTTCTAAAGGGGAGGTGGTGCATTTCTTTGCACGTACCTGTGAGTCACAGTGGAACATTTTGGGGGCTGTGTGCCTCTGAAGCCATAAGCCAAGGTTGTTTTCTCTTGTGTAATAAGAGATAGGTGGGTAATAAAAATTCCTGTTTCTCTTAGCTCTGTGGACTCCTCCCTGAGAAACCCAGTGAGTTAATAATCAGTCTGTGAAACCAGAAGGGAGCCCCACCCAGGAAGTTGAGGGTTTCAGGTGGCCTCATGGAGACAGGGGAACTAAACAGGCCACCCTTGGGCGGGACAGAAGCTGGTCCGGCATGCTGTCCGTCCCTAAGGTGGCTGTGGGTGGGATGCACACGGCTGTGTTTCCATCACCTTCCTCCCCAATGGCTGGAGGAAGCCACGAGGCATTTCCAGATAGACCGGGTCTCCCCTCTGTCACCCAGGCTAGTCCTGGAAGGAGCAAGAAGTTAGGAAGGAAAGGTGTCTGTCATCATTGCCCTAAACTTCTGTAGTCACTGGAGACAAAACTTCCAAACACCATGCTCCTCCCTCTTTGAGAAGTTGCCTCCATTTCAAGGACCGAGAGCAGCGGGCACCAGTGGGTGGTCACTGTGCGTGGCAGCCAGTGTTTGCTGTCCCCAGGTACTACTTGAGTCCCGTAGGGACATTCCCATTATATTGTCACCCTCATTCCCTGACTGAGTGATGGAGTAGCTCACTTCGGGTTGTGGGGACCCCCCTGTGGTGGTGTATATTAATGGACTGTCACCCAGCAAATACTTGCTGAACACCAATAGCTACTGAGTGTTGATTCGGTCCTGGGAAGAGAGATGAGTGGACAGCCCCTGCTCTTGGGAGGCCACTGTGTCTAGGAGTGACATAGTGGCGTGCTAGCACGGTGGCAGACCCCTCCGCCAGACACAGCAGGGACAGAAGCAGGACTGGAATCATTGGGTAGACTAGGCTGTGTGGCACCCCGAAGGAAAGGACGCTTTTGAAGGCGGTGCGACAGTGCAGCTCAGGAGTTCGCGTGGATTGTAGGGCTGGCACTGGAAGGCTGTGGCGAATTCCTGGCTCGGGAATCTGGAGCCGTGGAGATCAGGGCGGTGACCAGTGTGTGAGCGGTGACAGGCTCCGCAGGAGACCAGAAGGGAAGACCAGGAGTTAAGGTGTAGTGTACAGGCAGGACCAGGAAAGGCAGGATGGTGACAGGCCGTGGGTCTGGGGCAGCAGACACCAGAACATGGTACACCGGGATGCTCGTGACAACCAGCCCCTCTGCCTTTCTCGGGGCGGGAGAGGCCTCTTGATAGAGCGCCGTAGGCAGAGACTTAGTGTGTACACACCCATGCTAGGCAAACCACACGTAGACCACAAATATGCAAGTGGACACACACACTCCCCACGGGGAGTGAACATTTCCTGGCCCCATCCTCTGTGGCATTTGACCTTTTCGAGAAGGAACTCCGCGAAGTGTGGTCTTGGGAAAGGTGGCTATTGGAGGAGCTGACGCCCACCGAGCCGCCCTGTTCTGCTCTGTAGGACTTTGTGTTCTACGCCCCGCGCCTGAGAATCAACAAGCGGATCCTGCAGCTCTGCATGGGGAACCACGAGCTGTACATGCGCCGCAGGAAGCCCGACACCATCGAGGTGCAGCAGATGAAGGCCCAAGCCCGGGAGGAGAAGCACCAGAAGCAGCTGGAGCGGTGAGTGGCCAGAGCCTGAGACAATGTCAGCACGTCTGTGGGCGTCTGGGACCCCCGGCCTGGGCAGGGACTGCCCCCGGGAACCTCTCCCGCCCGATTTATCACAAACCATCCAGGCCAGCGGCTGTGTCTGCGGGTCGGGGTCCGCCTCCCTCACCCTCCCTCGGTGTCTCTTCCCTGTACCAGACAACAGTTGGAAACGGAGAAGAAGAGGAGAGAGACGGTGGAGAGAGAGAAGGAACAGATGCTGCGGGAGAAGGAGGAGCTGATGCTTCGGCTGCAGGACTATGAGCAGAAGACCAAGAGAGCTGAGAAAGGTCAGCAGCTCGGGTTGCCTGCCCCTTCCCGCCCCACTCCCACAGCCAAGAGGGCACCCGGTCAAGAGTGCTGTCTGTTTAACACAACCCCCCCCCCCCCCCCACAAAGTAGATGACGATGTCGTCACTGAGATCAGAGCAGTCCTGTGCTGTATTAATGTCTGTGCCTGTCACATTTAATTTCCCACTACTTTCCTGAGACTGTTCAGTGAGGTAGAGTCAAACTGTAGCTAAACTCCACAGTCAGGGGCAGAGATGTGGGACACATTGCTTCCTTGCCTTTTAGAATCCATACCAGATCCACTTAGCACATACTCAGCTGTCATAGCCAGCTTGTGACAGCTCTACCATACATTCCTGCCCTCTGGGGACACTTAGAATAGAGGGGATATGCTGCTTGCTGGAGCCTGAAAGACACCAGCAGGCCATTTCTGTGTCTGAGTCAGTGTCCAGGTGATGAGTGGTAAGGGTGTGCTGTGGAATATGGTGCCATTAGGGTGCAGCAGGGTTAGGCCCAGCCCAGGAATGGGGTGTCTCTCCAAGCTGCTCCTCGGTGGTCTCCACACGCTAAGTTATCTTAGAAACAGCAGGAAAGAGCCCCGAGATGTCCCTGCTTCCGAGCCCAGGACTCAATCTAGGGCTTTGCGATTCTGGGATCAGTTGTCATCCGTTCTCCATCAGCTCACTTTGGGATGGGAAGGCCGAGCCTCATTTCCTGCCTGCGAGTCTGAGTAGCTCTGACTCCATGTTCTCCGCAGAGCTCTCTGAGCAGATCGAGAAGGCCCTCCAGCTGGAGGAGGAGAGGAAGCGAGCCCAGGAGGAGGCTGAGCGCTTGGAGGCCGACCGCGTGGCCGCCCTGCGGGCCAAGGAGGAATTGGAGAGACAGGCTCAGGATCAGATAAAGAGCCAGGAGCAGCTGGTAGGATTGCCCGGTTTCAAGATGCTCAATTATGGAGAGGCTGTTCCTGGGGAGTCAAACAAGCAACACCTGCCTTGCAAAGCTTTCGGCTAAGGCTGTAAGCAGATCTGCTGCTGCAGCCGCAGGGAGCGAGCGGGCGGGGGTGGGCTGGACTTGTCTGAATCCTCAGTCAGGGAGGTGGAGGTGGGTGCCCAGAGCCCCACAGACACACAGGGAGGTGCAGAGAAGAGTCCCCTGACCATGAAGGAGGAGGGGGCAAAGCTCATCACCAGGGAGGCCGTTCATTCTTGTGGGTGAATGTTGGGTCACCAATGGACTCTGCCAGGCGGATTCTAGAAACCGCGGTGCCCTCCCCTCTAGGCGGCAGAGCTGGCAGAGTACACTGCCAAGATCGCGCTGTTGGAGGAGGCTCGGAGGCGCAAGGAGGACGAGGTGGAGGAGTGGCAGCATCGGGTGAGTCCGACCCCAGAGACCGGCACAGCCGTGGGGACACCTGGGGCGGGGAGCGTGGCAGAGGGCTCTAGCTCAGCTGCAGGTCACATCACAAGCTTCTGAACCCGCTCAGAATCCTCTGCAATCCCCCAAGGAACAGCCTTGACCCTGTTGAAGAGGTAGACCCAGCAGGCTGGCGTTGGATTAGCAGAGGAACAAAAGACCTACTTAGTCCTTTGCCTCCCTTTGCCTCCCACCTCCCACGCTCTTTCGACCATGATCAGACACCCCCCGATCGATCGGGAGCTAGATTTGATTCTAATTGCTTGGGTGCCCCCTGTGATGGGGTCACGGAGCTTTGAAGCGGGATATGACAGAGTATACTCTTGAACCTTGGAGGTCCCCAGACCAACGTGACAGCCCAGACTCACCTCTGAGCCTGCTTCCTCAGATTGGGGCGGCGTCAGTGTGGCCTTCTGCCTTGTGTCAGTCAGGGTCAATCGGCTATAGGTGAAACAGGGCCCAGACCTCCACTTGTGTTCCCATGTCCCTCTCCACATGCCCTGCTTCTAGGAGTCCCTTTCTGGGGCTGCCCTGGGCCTGCATCTCCCATCCATACCTTACATGTTCTCCAACCTGTTGCACGCAGGTGAAGAAAGCCATTTGTAGGGCAGATGGGGAAGGGGGTGAGGGGGATGAGAACACCACTCAGAGCGAGAGGCATGCACAGACACTGCATAGTTGGAGAACACAGCCACTGAGTGTATACTAGGAACACAAGCAGAAAGAAATGGTGCTCTGAAGTGCCCGGCGTCTGGACATGTGTGGCCCCACTGTTGCTGAGAGCCAAGCAGAGGCAGAATCCCTAGGCTCCCTGCTGGCAGACCACGCCACTTCTTACGAGACGGGCTGTGGGAAAAGAGTTCTCATTTGACCAGCGGTCTCCTCCCCAAAGGCCAAAGAAGCCCAGGATGACCTGGTGAAGACCAAGGAGGAGCTGCACCTGGTGATGACGGCCCCCCCACCCCCGCCACCGCCAGTGTACGAGCCGGTGAATTACCACGTGCAGGAGGGGCTGCAGGACGAGGGTGCAGAGCCCATGGGCTACAGCGCTGAGCTCTCCAGTGAAGGCATCCTGGACGACCGCAACGAGGAGAAGCGGATCACTGAGGCCGAGAAGAATGAGCGTGTGCAGCGGCAGCTGCTGGTGAGTGGGCTCAGCGCCGTGTCCCCCCCACCCCCAAAATCTCTGCAAACAGCCCTTCCTCAGAACTCCACCCCTGTACTCTCTTCTGCCCCTTCTGTAGTCTCATGTCCCAGCCACTCCATGATGTCACGGTGGTAGCACCATGACTTCACAGGGGAGGCAGGCAGGTAATGGACACTTGCTTCGTGTTGCAGACCCTGAGCAACGAGCTGTCCCAGGCCCGGGATGAGAACAAGAGGACCCACAATGACATCATCCACAACGAGAACATGCGGCAAGGTCGGGACAAGTACAAGACGCTGCGGCAGATCAGGCAGGGCAACACCAAGCAGCGGATCGACGAGTTCGAGGCCATGTAAAGGCCCGGCCACGCCACGACCAAGGGTGGAGGGCGCCTTGTCAGCAGGGTGTGTCACACTTGGCTCTTTAGTACTCTTAAGTCTAGAAACCCCCTTGACAGGTTCCTGTCCCTTAAAGAGCAGTTACGGGGCAGCCCTGTTCTGCACCAGGCCCCCGTGGAGCCCCCCTGGTTACTTCCACTTATACCATAGTGCCAAACAGGCCAGATTTCCATGACAGTTACTGAGTCACTTCCTGTTTGCAGCAGGATTGATTGCAGTGGATTCGGATGCCTCTAAAGTCTAAGGAACTTCAAGCTGGCCCGTGTGACACAGGTTCATTATCATTAGGGACCACACTGTGGCTTACACATGGGTGCCATACTTTCTCTAGTTTTGAAATGAGCTCAAATCGATTATGTTCTTAATTTCTGTGAAGGATCCATCTGTGTTTTTTTGCGGGGGGTTGAAAATGATTTTGCAGTGTGAGTCTAAAGCACTCTCCCAGCACAGTTTCCTTCCTGCACACCACTGACCGAGTGTACGGCGGTCCTTCAGAGTGTACGGTACAGGACTCTCTGATACAAAACTGTTTTCATGCTTACTGTTAGCATACATTGTTGGACTTATATACCTAATGATTTGCTATAGAGAATAGTATTTATATAAGTGATAATATGGGTTTGTAACATTAGTTTTAAAAAGGGAAAGTTTTGTTCTGTATATTTTGTTACCTTTTACAGAATAAAAATATTAAGAACCATGTAATCGAGACACTTGATCTGACATGGGGCAGTTGGGAACTAACTACTGCAGTAATCGTATCTGTACAGAATGTTAGTGGGTTTTTTTTTGTGCATGTAAATGCACAGTTCAATTTTCTGTCAGTTTCTTATTTAAAGAAATACACACCGAGAGCATTCATACTCGGACCCTGAAGGGACTCTGCCCCGTTTGTTGTGAGCGCCTGTCCCTACCTGTTTTCAGTTCCTGTCTTCCTCAGTTGTGATGTCACAGCACCAGACGTATGCACAATAAAAGCTCTCCGAGGCCTTGTGTCTGCTTGCGTGGGGGATTTTCGGGACATGCCAGCGTACTAACCAGAAAGATGTCTTCCCAGGCTCCTCCTCCACTGGGAGACTTTCCACAGGAGACAAGGCAAACAACACTCACCACACTTTTTTTTTTTCCTCTGAAACACAAAAGCTTAGAACTTCTGTTGTTAATAAATGCTGGGAGCCGTGGGCCGCTGTTGAGCATTTATTGAAATTAGGACATTTCCACTCAAGTCCGGAACCTCCCCCTGGCTGTGTAGGGAGCAGTCTTGGTTCTGTTCTCTAGCCACACACCAGAACTGCAGTCAGCTACTGGTGGTCCGGTGGGTCTGATTCTGCGATGATCTCACATCCCGTCGACCTCTGCGGTTAGGCAGTCACCTCGGGCCTCAACCTCAGTGCAGGACGAGGGTCATGTCTGTCCATAAGTTGGGACTGGACAGGACTTTCTGCCACTGAAGCTTGGACTGTGAACACGAATCTGTACAACCCGCAGCACCTCCTTCTGCAATGAGACAGTGGGTGGTGGTGGGCGAGAACACCACTTTGCCCTCCCTAGCTTTTGAGCTAAGGAGAAGCCTGTTCTCTCCCTCAACTTGAGCCTAAGAGGCACCCCACCCCTGCACAGGTGGGATTAGAACAGGATGTTGGGTTGGGGATTTAGCTCAGTGGTAGAGCGCTTGCCTAGCAAGCCCAAGGCCCTGGTTCAATCCTCAGCTCAAAAAAAAAAAAAAAAACCCAGGATGTACTTGGGCATTCCTCAGAAGGATGCCCCCAAAGCCTAGGATTCCATGCCCAAAAGCAGTGGTTCTCAACCTGTGAGTTGTGACCCTTGGGGGGGGGGGTTATATGACCCTTTCACAAGGGTACCTAAGACCATCAGAAAACACAGATTCATAATAGTAGCAAAATTACAGTTCTGAAGTCGCAACGAAAATAATTTAATGGTTGGGGGTCACCACAACATGAGGGAATTGTATTAAAGGGTTGCAGCATTAGGAAGGTTGAGAACCATTGCTCTAAAGGGAGGGGAGGTGGACTCCAGACATCCACTTCTTCCCAGTGGGCATCATGGAACTTAATTCTGAGGCCGCAGGTGGTCTGGAGGCCCTGGTTTTTCGTGGAAAGGATGTCTCAGAGGAAGGGGTTGCTTTGAAACATGCATTCTAAGGAATGCAACTCCAAGTCCTGTTTAGTAATTCTTAGCTGGCAGTCTCTTGGAGAGATGTCTGGAGGTGGCTGGGGAGGGCTTAGGTGTCGGAGCCCTGCTGAGGACTAGATGGGAATACAGAACCTGCCCATTCCCAGTAGGAGGCTGTCCATACAATGCCAGCAGCCTCTGGGTAAGCTACAGTGAGTGAATGGTGCCCTTGTCTGTCCCCTGGGTGACGTCTTTCCAGATGTATGTTTGTCTGGGTTAAGATATTTTCCTTAAGAAAATAATCCTCTTATGATTGACACTGGAACAAAAGTAAACACTGTCCCTTGCCTGTTGTGAACCCTGAAGCTTTCGTTTCTTTAGCTGATCCAAATCTGATTTAAATTGCTGAAATACTTGGCTGTATTATCTCTCTGTTGTAGAGTTAAACCCGGACTTGGGAATTCCCATTATGACGGGACAGGGCAGTTTCAAAGCCAGCTGAATGGTTGACACTGTAGAAATCCATACTCATGTAGGGCAATCACTAAGGACGTGAGCCTGTGATTTTCACCGATAAACTCCGGGAGACAGATCCACAAACAGTGAACAGACTTACTTGAACCAAGCCTGGCTCCCCCAAGCAGGCGGTCATTCATACCAAAGATGGCCTGGTCCCAGACAGTCAGCTCCAAGCTGGACTGCCTCAGCTGGGAGCTGCTGACACCATTGAACACGAAGGAGTGTTTCCACTGGGGACAAGCCTGCTTCTTCAGTACTGGGGACTTCACACGCAGTTTTTGCTGGTCTGGCAGAGTGAGACAGCTGAAGAAGGAAATGGGAACCTTGAGGCCACAGCCCAGTGTGTAACCCCCTTCCCCATAGGTACCTGTGGGTTAGTCAGCCGCACCCATTCTCTGCCGAACTGGGTTAGATCTTGAGGCCTGTCCATGTGCCTTCTCCCTAGAATTCCTATTTCCTTTTCGAGCTAGATCCCACATCAGGTATTTGGGGTAAGTTGGAATTCTGTGGCATATGGCCCTCAATGTGATCGCCTCATGGCCATGCCGCCATTAAAACCAATGCCGAAGAGCCAGGGCTCTGTATGTACGTGGCTTCATTTTGTCCCGTTCTCAGAAAATACGTTTAGGAAGGCTAGCTTGCCCTAGGGCATACACAGTAGTAGCAAGGGGTTCTGTCCTGACAAGCCACCATTTTTTCCATGCTTCAGGAACTGGGGTTTACGCCTTTATAATTATTGGTGTTTTCTCTTGAGGACACTGGCATGCCTGTAGTGACTAAGAATGGCACAGAGTGACCATTCGATGCTTAACGCAGGAGGAGGTGCTGAGCTAGGGAACTGCTACCTGAACTTATTCAACTTCGAAACTGATTTCTGGTATATCAAGAACGGACAAGTCTGGGTTTCTGTTTAAAATTTACTATTCCCAGCCACGCTTCTTATAACCAAACCTTGTTTCTTGGACTTCTTGGTTCTTAAAAATAGGCTGTATTTGATTTTCTTTTTTAATCTAATCACTTTGTATGTGCACGCGTGTAAGAACAAGTGAGCATGCCACCCGTGTGTTGGACACAGACCAACTTGCAGAAGCCGGTTTTCCTTCCACTGTGTGGTTGGTTCCAGGGGACCGGAATCAGGTCATCCGACCTGGCAAGGGCCTTTATTCACTGAGCCATCTCACCAGCCCTATTTTAGATTAAATAAGATGAATTCAAATGGTCTACACTTTGTGGTGTTTCTTCCTACAGATTTTAGACCATGCTCAGTGTATACTCACCAACAACATCTAATACCTACCCCTTAACAAATGAGTTTAAGGTACCATCTGAGCGCACCGGTAAATTCTTGGCTCCCAGCACAACCAAACAAAGTTGACCATTAAGCGATAACTGACCTCCTGTCCCTGGAAGGAAAGTCGGAACGTGGATTAAACACGTTCTTCCTGATATGCTAGTATACAGTATCAACGGCCAGAAGGTGGTGGCCCCCAGAGAAGACCCACAGCCTCTTGGCCTTAAGAGAGCAGGAGGGAGAGGACCCACAGCCTCTTGGCCTTAAGAGAGCAGGAGGGAGAGGACCCACAGCCTCTTGGCCTTAAGAGAGCAGGAGGGAGAGGACCCACAGCCTCTTGGCCTTAAGAGAGCAGGAGGGAGAGGCACTGTTCCTCCACACCTTCACGGGCTTTGCCCACACACTGCCTCTGCAGCCATGCAGACGGACTGGAAGGAGCAGTCAAATGCAGGAAGGTGGCAGTTATCCAGAGGACTGGGGAAACCACAGGGACAAAAGCCGTGAATGCTGATCGTAACTCATGGTTTGAGAAGGGAGCCATATACACTCGCTGCTGGTCTAGGGAGGCCCTTCCTAGTGACCTCTGGCAGGTGCATGCTGCCGGCCCTGGGAGCTCGGAATCAGAATGTCCTCCTATTCCTGCCAAAGTCACTAAACTACCCTTTGTCATTGAGAGTCTCCCCCCGACCCCCGTGTCCTTGTCTGCCCTCACCGTCCATGTACCTTGTATTATCTAAGTTAAACAGCTTGAGGATCTGCCCTTGGACCCGCTCCACCCTGATCTCTCTCAGCCTCCAGCTCCCAGTGCCCTAGAAGCATCCTTGGTTCCTGTACTCTGGATGCATGCTGCCACAGTGTCCCTTTTTTTTCAACGGGGCCACCAGAGACTGTCCAGTGTAGACTTTAGGAAGGATGACGTGTGCACCAGAGGCCTCGCCTATTCCCGTCACCCATGTTCCCTCAAGTCACAAGCCCCAGGGACTGGAAAGTATAGGGTCAGTGGGCAGTGGAAAATCTTTTGCCTACCTCAAACTGCCTGCCCTATGGGCTTTGGGGACAGGGACACAAATGCTCCACAGGGCTGGAGGTCACTAACCTTCTTGGGCCTCCTGGAGCTTTCTTGGCCCTGCAGGAAGGACCAGCTTGGCCCGAACAGCAAGTTCTCCATTATTCTGAGGAATATTATCTTCATGTTTCTCAGCCTGAGGGTGAGAGGCAGAGCTCAGAAGCAGGATCTTTGCCCTACACCTCCAAATGACCTATACTGTGTGGTTGTCCCAACCGAGTCCATAAATGCCCTACCCCATCCCCACAGACCCGCTCAAGGCCTAGGGATGGAGTGGGGATGCCTGGTGAACTAGTCCTCTGTCTACACTGACTCATCCCGCCATCCTTAGCCCCTCAGCATGGGAGGAGCAATTCACTGCCTTAGAACATCAGAAGCCACTGGGCACAGCATGACCCCAGGGAAGCCTGGGCTTGAAAAAAAAACAAGATCGTCCCCAGCCACCAGCTCGCTCTAGGTCAGTAAGGATTGGAGCTACCCTTCCATGCCAATGCCTCCTTCGGGTACTGAAGGCAGAAAGGGTTACAGACTGTGCCTAAAGTCATACATGATAGCTCTGCAGGCCATGGGTGTCCAGCCCCTGGAGGGACACCATTCACAAGTGGCTTCTCTGGACAGGAGTGATGTTGTCAGAAAGTGAAGGAAAAACCCAGAGAGATGACCCTGAATCTGATAGACCTCCCATCCCAGGGTGTGGTAGAGTCTGCTGGGAGGGAATGTCATGGCTGCCGCCACCAGAACTGAGAAGCTGCCCTCGGGGTAGCCAGGACTCCTGGAAGCCTGCTTGGGCCAGCAACCATCTACACTGAAGCATTCAACAGGTCCTTCGGTGCCAACTGGGACAGGGACACTTAGGTCTAGAAAGCAAGTCCCAGCCCAGAGTATCCTGTTGCCAGAGCCCCACGGCAGGCCTGAGGACGTTCATTTCTCATTCAGTGACGGGGTGCTGGGCTACGCTTAGCTGGCATCAGGTGGGGTGACTTTAGCTTGGCACTCTGCTGCTACCCCATTCACCAAAGGAGGCTGGGTGGGACACTCATGGTTGCCAGCCAAAGATGTCCCAGCCATCTTCACGCTGCAAGTGTGTGTGTGTGTGTGTGTGTGTGTGTGTGTGTGTGTGTGTGTGTGTGTGTGTGTGTGTGTGTGTGGTGGGGGGCAGTGGTGGCTTATCCTCTGAAAAAGAAGTGAGTTCATGGTGACTGGGCACGGTTGGCCCCTGTGTAGTTTGAATGAAAAAATCTCACTCCACGGGTTCATGAATTTAAACGCTTGGTTCCCAGTGCGGGGTGCTGTTTGGGGAGACGGAGCCTTGCTTGAGGAAGTGTGTCACTGTGGGTGGGCTTTGAGAGTTCAGAACCTCACCCCACATCATCTGCCCTTTCTGCTTCCTGCTTGCCCATAAGGTGTGAGCGATCTCCAAGCATCCTGCCCCTGCTGCCGTACCTCCCTGCCATGACGGACTCTATCCATCGGGAACCATACACCAAAACTACACACACCCTCTGTAAGTGGCTTCTGGTCGTGGTGTTTTTATCACAGCCACAGGAAACTGACAAATATAGGCCCCCTGCTCCCCAAGACACACCTTGGCCCGAAGTGGATACCATCTTGCATTCTGTGTTGAACTGTCCTCAAAGTCCCATGTGGCCAGAGGAAGGATCACTTCTCCGAGGAACACCCTCCGGGCAAGGGTGCCCAGGTGCCACACAGAGACCTGCAGCCTCCGGGTCACCAGCTGGGGGAGGTCGACCTGATACTGAAGATCAAGGACAAGACTGTCAGCGGGTCCTCCTGGAACCAGCCCCAGGCCTGCACAGGCTGAGCCCCGAGCCTCGGCCGCAGCCCGAGTCCAGGTATAGTCAGGATGGGCCAGGCTAGACCTCGCTGCCTGCTTGCCAAGTGCCTTGAGCTCTCCCGCAGTCCAGTTCTCATCCACTTCCACCCCTATTCCCACCCAACACCCTCTCCTATCTTTCGGATGAAAGTCCTTACCTAGCTCTGGGTAAACCAAACCAAGGACTGTGTCAACACAGGCTGCGCCCTTACACAGGACCACACTGAACCGAGCCAGGGTTATCCCAAAATAGTAAAAACCAGACTTGTGGTTTTTTTTTTTTTTTTAAGTGCAGTGAGACCATAGCTGGGAATCAAAGATGTATTTGACACCCTTCAAGTCCTGGGACCCATCCCCAGTACCACAGTAAAACAAATAAATAAGCAAACAAACATAAATAAATGCAAAGTCCAAGACTCCACAGCCATATGTTTACCTTGGGTAGGAAAATGCATGTGAATGGAATGTGGGAACAGGGATCAGGAATGTAGGTGACACACGGCCCTTCTGAAGGCTGTGCCACCTACGTTCCTGATCCATCTCAGCCTCTGGGAGGCCAGATTTTAAGTCTGTACACCATACTTTTTCGATAATGAATACCAAGTGCAAGCTGCTGGGCCCTGTCTTGTAGTGGGCATCTTTGGCCTCCACAGGTACAAGTGAGGTCAATACTGTGAGTCACTTAGAAGGTGGGTGTGGCCCCCCTCAGTCTCCAAGCCATCAGCGCTGAGTGGCATTGCCACCCACGTACCCAGCCCTGAGCTCTCACTGCTGACCTTTGCACCGTGCTGCCTACGCCAGCGTGGTGACATGCTGTAACCAGACACGCGCAGCCACAGGGGACCTGCGCGTCTGCCTGGATTTTACATCCTCCTCGTTCTTGCCACTTTCTCTTGAGAGAGAAGATGGAAGGAAACAGGGAGTGAGACACTGTGACCTGTCTCCATTTACAGACTGAGAGGGGTGGTAGTGATAGGTGCTGTCCCCACCCTGCCCACCTCCTCTTCCCTCTGGGATCCATGTGCCGTGGGTCTAAGCACTCTTGAGCAGCGCATGTTCCCATTCCACAGCCCTTGGTTCTGGTTTTCTCTGCTTTCCAAATCCCTGTTTGAGACAGGGTCTCACAATGTAGCCCTGGCTGTCCTGGAACTCACTGTGTAGCCCAGGCTGACCTCGAACTCACAGAGATCTCCTGTCTCTGCCTCCCCAGTGCTGGGATTAAAGGTACAGGCACTGCACCCAGCACCCCGTTCCATGTCGCCCTCTGTCAAACAAACAGCTAACTCATCCTGTCCCATCTCTCATGAGCAGTTGGTTAAGGCGACTTGCTGACCTCTGAGAAATAAGGCTGTTCCAAGAACAGGGCCATGGTGCAGCGGGGTCACAGTGTCACCTGAAGGCCATTCCCAAATGGCTCACTCCATAGCCCCTTGTAGGGCTCCCTGGGACACTCAGGATTGAGGACATTTCCTAGGTCCTCACTGGCTGCCCACCCTATCTGATGAGCAGGACTAGTCTCCTCCAGTAACTCAATTTACTGGGTCAAACAAGAACTGTCTTCTGCTGTCTCCAAAGCCTGTACCATGGTCTGAGGCTGGTGTAGACTATGGGGTCTAACATACAAACAGCTTCAGAGACCACGAACAGACAAGGACCCAATCTGCCATCTCCATTCCTTTCAGACTCCCAGAGAGTCTCAAAGGGAATAGAAACCTTCTTAGAGCCCAGAGGGCCCCAAGAAACAGTCTATCCAGAAAACATTGGCAGTCAAATTTTAGAGCCTCAATTTTGCGTGTATGGTGTGTGTGTGTGTGTGTGTGTGTGTGTGTGTGTGTGTGTGTGTGTGCTGTATGTGATGGTTGTGTGTCTGTGGTGTATGCTGTATGTGGTGTGTGCATGGCATGTGTGCATGTAGGGCATGTGTGGGTAGGGTGTGTGGGTGTGTGTGTGTGTGTGTGTGTCTGGTGTGGTGTATGCTGTATGCAGTGTGTGTGTTATATGGTATATGTTGTATGTGGTGTGTGTGACGTTTGTGTGTAGGGCATGTGTGTGCAGGGCGTGTGTGTTCGTGGTGTGTGTGTGTATAGTGTGTGCTATAGTATGTTATTTGTGTAGGTGCATGTGCACATGAAGGCCAGAGATTGATATTAAGTGTCTTCCTCAATTGCTTTCCTTTTTTTGGAGACAGGATCCCTCAGCTGAGCCTAACGCTGTTTGGCTAGGCCGGCTGACCAAGGAGCCCCACGGACCTTCCTGTTTCTCTTCCCGAGCACTGAGGTTACACACGCATGTCACAACTGTCTTTTCACATGGGTACTGGCTCCTCATGCTTCTGTGGCAGGTACCTGACCAGCTGGGCCTTCTCTCTAGCCCATGCCTCAACTTTAACACACACACACTTTGGACAAGATGGTGTGTAGTCAGGATGGAATGGCGGTCACACTCCACCCTCATTACAACAACCCATGTTCATTTCTCAAAACCCACCAGAGGTGGTTCTCACAGCCATCTTCCCTTGGTTTTTACAAATCTCCTGGATACCAAACCCAGAGGGAAGGGAAGTGCTGGTTCCTACTACATTTTTTAAAAAATTGACCTGGGCCAGGCAGCGGTGGTGGCACATGCCTTTAATCCCAGCACTCGGGAGGGGGAGCCAGGTGGATCTCTGTGTGTTAGAGGCCATCCTGGTCTATAAAGCGAGATCCAGGACAGGCACCAAAACCATATGGAGAAACTCAAAAAAACAAAAGCACAAACAAACAAAATCAACCTGGAACTCACTCTGTAGACCAGGCTGGTCTTGAACTCACAAAGATCTACCTGCCTCTGTCTCCCCAGTGCTGGGATTAGAGGTATGCGCCACCATGCCTGTAGGAGTTTCCTCAAGAATAAGTTTGGCCTGTGTTAGAACACTACAAAATTAAGACATTATTCTTTCAAATAGATCTAAAAAATTTGCTAAGACCCTAAAACATGCCTAACAGACTATAATTGCGATTTCTTTGAGATCTTGCATATAATTTAAATAAGGCAAGTAAGACTTTTAAATTTAACTCTATAATTAAATACTTATCTAAAGTAGTTCACATCTCATTTCTTGGGCCTCCTCAGTCTTGCATAACATACCTTATTGGACTTATGATGAATATTTCAATATCAACCTAAAACGTGCTGGGTAGCACATAACTTTCAAATGTCTCCCAGCAAGCGAGTAGCCTGCAGACCTCGCTGCAATGGTCGCATGTGGGTGGCCGGCAGAGTTGAGTCTGGGAACAGAGCACATCAGGCCCTGCCTACATCTGCTGAGTCAGAATCTGCAATTTAAAAACCCGAACAGGGGATCCCTAACCACGGACTTTCCGGGACAGCCTCTCCATTGTGAGTTCTTGCTAAGCTTCTTCATCTCCCCAAGTCTAATTTCCCGTTGGCAGATGAAGGTTCTAATACCATCCTCGGTGCGTACATGAAGCATTTGGCCAGAGCAGAGGCCCAGGGAATAATGGCTATTATTATTATTATTTAATGAATTCAAGGCACTGTGCCAGCCCCCCACATGGCCCCTGACTGCTACTACTTGCCAAGAAAGGCAGACAAAGCCCTCGGCCCTTGCCAATGCCAGACAGCAGGGCTTCTGAGCTGCCAGTCATGGCTGGGGTTTCCACAGGTCTAGGCAGCCCATCTGGCTGGAGCAGCCACAGCCCATGCTGGAACTTCCTCTACCTCAAATGAGATGATGAGGGTCTGGCTCTGCTCTGAGGCATAATCTTGTTCCTTAGTAGCACAGAAAATGTAGATTCAAATAATTTCTTTATATTTGTTTTGTCTTTGTGTGTGTGTGATATGTGCATGATGGGTGTGTATATGATGCATGTATGAAGGGTATGTATAATGGATGTGCAGGATGGGTGTGTATGTGATGCATGTATGAAGGGTATGTATAATGGATGTGCAGGATGGGTGTGTATATGATGTGTGCATGATGGGTGTGTATATGATGTGTGCATGATGGGTGTGTATATGATGTGTGCATGATGGGTGCATATAATGGATGTGCAGGATGGGTGTAGATATAATGCGTGCATGAAGGGTATGTGTAATGGATATGCAGGAGGGTATGTAGGATGTCTATCTGCACATGAATGTGAGTACATGTGAGTACAGGCACTTGCGTGGACACCTTTGAAGGTCAGAGAACAACCGTCTACCTTATTTGAGATGGGGTCTCTTGTTTCTCCACTGTGTCCATCAGGTGTCCTGCCGGTTTCTAGGGACCCCATTGTCTCCACCCCCATCTTGCTGTAGGACAGTGCTAGAGTCTGGCTTTATGTGGGTTCTGAAGACTTTACCTACTGCCATCTCCCTGGTCCTGTAATTTGTTTTTTCTATAAAAAAATTTTTTTTATAAAAACTCTTTTTTATTAAAGAGTTATAAAAACTTTTTTATTAAAAAGAGTCATTTTTATAAAAAATGTCTCTTAATTAAAAAAGTCATTTAATAAAAAGAAAAGAAACCTACAGGTTTCATCTATTCCAATAAAGAGGCGCTTCTGCAAAAGAGTAGAACCCAGTAGCCTCATTCTCAGAATCCGCTCCTGGAGAACACCTCTCTGACGTTAAGGCAGATCGATCTTTAAGTCACTCTTCGCCCAAGTGTTAGCGTGAGACGTGCATTTTCCTAGGAATCATTAATCCAAAGCTGTGTCCAGAGTCTGGCAGAGTCAAAGGCTGACGTCTGCCTTCTATCAGCTCGGCACTGATTGACAGAGCCATGAAGAAACGTATCAGTGTCTACATTTATATTTAACTGACTCTGGAGTTTCAAAGAGGCACGCTGACCTCTGACCCTAGACCCAGCCTGGGATAGGAAAGACTTGGGAATGTCTGGCTGGGCAAGTACCTTCAAGGTTTCCTCGAAAGTCGGGTCCAGAGTGTTCTTCTGGACTTGCGTCTTGCGTTTTCCCTGGGAGGACTTGTCCGGCAGCAGGTAGGTCTTGACATACCTAGTGGGCAGAGGCAGAAGAACAAGGAGAGAACTCAACATGGGGTAAACAGAGCTCAGAGCAGTACAGTGCAGCATCAATGGTTTCTTGCCCTGCTTCCCTGCTGGAGCATGAGTTGACAGGCAAGATTTGCATTCTGACTTGAGTAGTGTGTGTGTGTGTGTGTGTGTGTGTGTGTGTGTACAAACATGTACATGTATGCACCTTCACATCAAGGCCAAAGGCTGATGTTTGATATCTTCTTTAATTGCCCTCAACCTTATTATTATTATTATTATTATTATTAACAACACACAGTCTTCTGTTGAACCTAGAGCTCCTCAGTTAGGCTAGGCTGTCTGGTCTGCAAGCCCCAGGGCTCCTCCCATCTCTGCTTCCGCATCACTGAGATGACTGATATGCAGTACCATGCACAGTTTTTTACGTAGATGTTGTTGGGATCCAAACTCACACTTGCAGAGCAAGCACTTTACCGACCGAGACATCCCCCTGTAGCCCACAACTTGAGCAATCAGTGCCGTGGGAGTAACTCCTGACTCGCACAGCTTTGGTCGAGTGTTGAGCATGTAACCCTGCTGAATGCTCCTAAGACTGCGGGTAACCTTGACCTCACTCCCCCCTACTTCTAGAACCTGTCCCCGTTCCTCATCTCCCATTTGATGATGACGGGAACAAGATGTTCCAAGTACGCGCCAAGCCCCCTCTTTCCACTTCCACCCATTGCTACCCTGAGCCCTCAGAACTAAGGAAGAAAATAGAAACTGACTCACACTTAGCTTTTGGCTCAGAGACCTCAAAGACGATACTCTTTCCAACAAAAGATCCTGCCTTTGAACCCATGTAAGGAGAACTGCTCATCTACATCCTTCTATAACTCACTTTTCCCCTCATTAGCACACATTTGAGATTCATCCCCCTGCATATGGCACTCTGATTCCTCCCTTTTCCTCTATGTCACTGAACTGGATTAATTATCACAAGTCATTAGCCTCGAAAGATTCCTTATGTCTCAGTTGCTGCTGTTAAAGTCTACAGTCCTGATATACACTTGCAGTGGTCACAAACCAGAAATGACAGCATATATGCTAACTGCATCCCCAGCCTGTATGCATGCTGTCAACTTTAATAGAGCAGGCCAATCCAATCTCTTTAAAATAAAAGGGACTGTTTGGAAGCCTGGCTTGGTGGCTCACGCCTTTAACCCCAGCACTTGGGAGGCAGAGGCAGGCATTTCTCTGTGAATTCAAGACCAGCCTGGTCTACAGAGCAAGTTCCAGGACAGCCAACAACAATTAAAAGAAGTATTTTAGTCTTTCTCTAGTACTTTATGGTTAAGTTTTAAATAATTAATTTTCAGTCTTTCTTCTTTGTATACATAAACATTGCTTTAACTAAATTTTGAAGTGTAAGAGTCAGGGGGTGTTTTGGGAACCAGGACTATTCCAGATCCCTGGGACTATGGTGTCCTCAGAGGAACAGAAGCTGAGACCAGACACTAAGAGGATCTTTATGGAAAATTGTAATTGCTATAGAAACTTGTATAGCAATTTTGATGAGGTAGGCAGAACTGAGGAGCTATTGACGGCTTTAGAGTGGAGAAGAGTTTGATTAGCTCGTCAATCCATTGCTTTCCCTACTATCACTTGTGAGAGTTAGTAATTGAAACAGTTTGGAGGGGGAAAGGCCTTGCCTTAAGCCATACCAGAAAACCAATTCTTCTGCTTCTAATATGAGGTGAACTAAGGTGAATATATATGATGTTCATATATATCACACACACATATATATGAAGAAAATAGAAATATGTCCATGTGGACATAATTTCCAAGTGGCATGGGAATTCTATACACACAAAAAAGCAGATTTTTAAGAACCTGTTGTTGCTAGAGAGATTGCTTGTTTGTTTGTTTATTTGAAATAGGATCGTGTACATAGTCCAGCCTGTCCCAGAAGTCGCTCTTGTAACCTACGCTGGCCTGGACTCAGACGGCCTCCTGTCTCAGTCTCCCACATATATATTTTGCTTTTTTGTTTTGTTTGTTTTAGTTTTCTTTCTATCTTTTCCTTGTAGTGCTGGCAATTACAATCACAGCAGGGGCTTGCACATTCAAAGCCCATGCTCTGCCTGAGTCCTGCCCTCAGAAGCAGGGCCTTAAAAGGAAAGGCTTGGAGCGGTCTGTGGTGCCGCACGCCTTTAATCCCAGCACTTGGGAGGCAGAGCCAGGCGGATCTCTGTGAGTTTGAGGCCAGCCTGGGCTACAGAGCGAGATCCAGGACAGGCACCAAAACTACACAGAGAAATCCTGTCTCGGAAAAAAAAAAAAAAAAAAGGAAAGGCTTGGAAAATTTATCACACCAAATTTTCCCCAAGAAAAGGCATCACAAATAACCCCGAAAAGAAGCAATAGCTAGAATAAGTGATGTAAAAAAAAAAAAAATACATAACAGATGCAGAACTTTCAAACCCTATTTTAAACAGGGGATCCAGTCTATTTGAAATATGGCTTTAAGCCATTTCCCTATGGCTGAGGTCTAGCTCAGCAGTGGAGTTTGTGTCTGGCATGCACAAGGGCTGAGGCCTAATCCTTTGCACCCAGAAACAAATTCCCCAGGGCTGGAGATGGACTGAAGGTATAAGCTCAATGAGAGAGGGTATCCTTTGCATGGGGCCCTGCATCAATCTCTAGCTTCATACACACAGGCTCCTGCATGCATGTGTACACACACACACACACACACACACACACACACACACACACACAGAGTAATAATAATAATAATAATAATAATAATAATAATAAAAACATGGGCCAAAGACATGAACAGAAAGTTCACCACAGGGGAAACCCAGGTGTCTAATGCCTCTATGGGAACCTTTGCTCATTTCAGTTAGTTGTCACCTCTAAAGATTCATTTATTTATTATGTATACAGCATGTATGACTGCAGGCCAGAAGAGGGCACCAGATTTCATTGCAGATGGTTGTGAGCCCCCATGTGGTTGCTGGGATTTGAACTCAGAACCTCTGGAAGAGCAGTCAGTGCTCTTAACCTCTGAGCCATCTGGTTGTCACCTCTAAATAATAGTGATATTTCTTTTTATATCAGTGGGAAAAAGTTTAAAAGTTACTTTATGAGAGGTTGGAGAGACAGCTCAGAGGTTAAGAACCCTTGCAGCAGGGTTCAGTTCCCAGCACCCACATAGTGAGTGTAACTCCAGTTCTATGGGATCCAACACTCCTTTCTGGTGTGAATGAATGAATGGGCCCGCCTCATAGGCTCATATGTTTGAATACTCGGTCCCCAGTGGTGGCACTGTTTGGGAAGGACTAGGAGGTGTGGCTGTGTTGGAGGAGCTGTGTCACTGGGGGCAGGCTTTGAGTTTTCCAAAGACTTGTGCCAATCCCAATCTCAGTCAGTCAGACTCTCCCTCCCTTTCTGCCTTGTGGATGGGGGTCAATATGTGAGCTCTCAGCTGTTCCCTTACTTCTCCATCATTGACTCTAACTCTCTGAAACTCTAAGATTCCTTGGTCACAGTGTTTTATCACAGCGATAGAAAAGTAATTAAGACACATGGGCGCTGCACACCCGGGGTGCACATACATACATGCACACAAAGCATCCATACACATAAAATAAAATAGATCTTCAAAAAAAGTTATTTATGAATTGTGTGAAGGAAGATGTTAATTTTGTGTTTCCTGTATGAAACCAAACTTCCAACACCCTTTACTGAAGGTCACCTTTCCCCACTGATTGGCTATAGCTCCTTGACATGCACTGAATGTTGTTGCCCCTAAATTTCAACTCCTGTGTTGGAACTTAACTCCCACGTGAGGATATTTGGAGGTGGGACCTTTGGGAGGTGGTTAGGAGTGAGGGTGGCCCTCATGGATGGGATTTGTGCTCTTATACAGGAGTCCTCAGAGAGCTGCCCTTCCCTGCTTCTCCCCTGGGATGACAGGCACAGACGTCTGTCTGTGGACCAGGGAGCTGGCCCTCACCAGACACCATCTCTGTCAGCACCCGGGCTTCCCAGCATCCGCAACTGCGAGGATAAATTTCTGTTGCCTCTTACCCATCCAGTCTCTAGCCGTCTGTTGACAGCAACTCAAATGGTCTAAATGCTCCTTGGGCATCCAAATTCCCATATATGTGAAGGTCTATAAAGGTAGACTTTGATTTTCTATTGACCTGTCTTTACCCTTGCATCAGCAACACTTCCAAGGACCACAGCTACCTGATGCCGAACTTCAAGTAAAACAAAACAAACCCCAACAACTTACGGGTTGCACTTCCTCTTCTTCTCCTCTCCGTAGGCCAGGTTCTTACAGGTCTTGATGTGTATTTCTAAAGAACGGCTTTGATAGCAGTAATGAATGGCAAATTCTATTTCTCCAGTGACGTTAGCATTGTCAAAATTACCCATCTCCGTGCAGGTGCTGTTAATGCTAATTAAGCTTCCCTGGAATCAATGGCAGACATAATAAATTAACTCACAGTCAATAAATACTTTCCAGTTCTGCTCTCGTGATCAATCACAGTTCACACAGAGCATGCATCCTGACTCATGTTAAGCTGATACACGCACCCCAGCATGCACTTTGCTAACCCAAGTTGCCACCTGGGGGACTCCTCAGGCGGTGAGGCATCCTCAGCAGACCGTCCCTCCTTATGTCTCTGCCTGGCAATAAAGTCTTCACCATGAGTCACTGGGGCGAAGTGGACTCGCTCATGTGCCATTCTGTAAACTTACGTCTTGGACCAGATGGTATCCGTGGCTGGATGGTGTGTGTGAAGCAGCAGACAGTGAGACTAAGTGGTGGGGGCTAGAATCAGGGACAACTGACTCCAGGGCTAACGCTGCTACTCACTGGCTATGTCCAAGTCTAACAGAGATCAATAATACCGACCTCAGAGTTACACCATGCGAAGATAACAATACATTACATTTGCACCTAAAATAAAAATGAAATTGCCTTCAAATATTAGAGCAGTCCAAGCATAAATGCTACATGAAGGTGTGCATCCCAGGATGCCTGTGCCTGAAAGATTAAGTCATTGTATCACTGTTAAATTTGCTTAAATAACCGCCACCATTTGTGAGTAGTCCATGTCAGTACTGACTTTGTAGAAACAGTGAAGCCTAAATAACTTCTGTTTCTGATACCCAACGGGCTCCCCCGTACCGTAAAACCAAGAAAGTCTACAGCAGAAAGCGGTAACTGGCAGAGAGAGATAAAAACCAAACCGACTCAAAGGCCCTGGGACCCGCCTTAACTAATGCCAACAGCCAGCGCCGCCACCCCCGGGCTCAGAAAAATGTCGTCTGGCAAACCACGTGACAGTTGGATTGGGAAACAACTTTAAACCAGTATACGTTCAAAGACAGCCTTGACGGTGAGGCGGCGAGGATGAGCGAGGGTGAAAAAGGAAGACTGGGGAAAAGATGTGGGGAGGGGTTGGCAAAAGAAGTGAGCTGCCTAGGAGAGGGAGGAGGCAGCGGAATGCAAGGAAAGGAAGAGCCCAAGAATTCTAGTCATTACAATGCAATTTGTGCCGGGACTGTCGCCCAGCGATAAAGCCCTTGCCCACAATGCAGAAGGCCCTAGGTTCGATGCCCAGGACTGGGAAAAAACTCAAAGAGCCCTTTGCCTGGAACTCAGCCCAGGAGAAGTACTTTGCCCTCCACACGAAATTCTTTGGAGGTGGCTGATAACCTTCCCACCAGCTCCTTGTCTGGGACTCAGTTCTGTTTTCTCTGGAGCCGGAACAGAACTTCAGAGCAAGCTGTAAACTTGAGCAGTAACCGGAGTCAATCAAAAAGTCCTGGCCTAGAAGAGCAAGCTAGATCTGATTCCTGCCAGAGCCAATGGGGCTGACGGCCTTCGAAAGAAAAGCAACTCAGATCAAAACAAAGACCATCCACCCACAGGTGGTCAGGGACCCCGTGAAGGTCACGAGGTTACCTACTATCACCTCAAGCTGAATCCTGGGCCTGTTTATATCACAAAGGCAGAAAAACTAGGAAAACTACAGCTATGGTTTTTCTTTTTAAGTAATACATTCTGTTAACCAAGAACACACGGAAAAGTACTACAGAGTGGGTTCGCCAGCGATAGGCGGACTTTCGTCCCCGGCTGAGCCCTGCTGGCTGTGTCGTCTCCAGCATTTTCCCTCAGTTTCCTCATTTGTAAAACAGACTGTGTTGCCTCAGTCAGTTATAAAAACATAAGGGCTTAGAACCCCGGCCTGTGGGCAGTGCCCAAAGTGTACATGTCTGTTGAAAACTCTGCACCTTCTGGACCCCTTTGCAAGCTGGGCGAACCCTGTCCTTTGTTCTGGTCTCCTTCCTGGCTGTGAAACGCATACAGTATTTAAACAGCGCGTGTAATGCACAAGAGTAGTTCAAAAATAACTGCAAGGTTAACATCTATCCCCACCCGCATGTTAAGAAAAAGAACACTAGGTCTGGGGCAATAGCTCAGCAAGTTAAAGTGTCTGCCACGCAAGCACGAGGACCTGGGTTTGTAACCCTACCACCCACCTAAAGCTGGACTCGGTAACTCATCTATGACCTCAGTGATCCTACAGGCAGAGACAGGAGAATCCCTGGATGTTCTCAGGCCAGCTAGCCAAGCGTAAGCAGTGGAAACAAGAGACCCTGTCTCAAACAAGGTGGCTTGATGATGCTGACACATATATGATGTGACATGTGCATGCCTCTGTTCTCTCTCTCTCTCTCTCACACACACACACACACACACACACACACACACACACACACACACACACACACAAATGAAAAACATCACCAGGATCTCAGAAATGCCCTGTCTGCCCCTCCTTTAGTTAGTCCCTGCCCTTCCTGTCTAGGTACAGCCTGCTTCAAAACTACCTGTTAATCAACTTTATTTTCCTTCATGGTTTCATTAGTACTATCAACTCCCCTCCCAAATACTACGCCTTAACCGGGTGCGCACACAGTTAAAGCATTCTGTGTGCCTATGAACCACGGCGCGTTTTCTGTTTGGTTGCTGTGCCTATGAACCACAGAGCATTTTCTGTTTGGTTGCTGCCAAATTTCCAGCATTAAAACCATTACAAGCAACGCTGCCCGGGACATCCATATATGCACATGGGGGACAACATCCTGTCTGTTCGATTGTTCAAGAGTACCTGCGGGGCCAGGAGTGTAGCTCAGTGGTGAGGGACGTGTTCAGCATGCACGAGGCCTGTGGCAGAAGCAGACACCCCAAGGCTTTTGACTATGTGCCTATACCTCCAGTTGCCCTCCAGGGAAGCTGTAACAATTTCCACTTGCCATGTGGTTTTCAGATGCCTGCTGTTCTGGGCAAGGGCATTTTTTAGACGTTATTAACATCATCCCAAAATAGTAGTTTGCTTAAATTTTGCCCTGATTCCACTACTTGGGAGGTTGGATAATTGTCTCTATTTATTCCCCATCTCTGTGTGTAAGTGGAGATTTCATAAGCGTTTTCTAGCCAACTCCTTGTTTCTCAGAGTTGAGAATTTCTCCAGGAAGGGTAGGCAACATCTTTCCCACCATATTTATACCAGGCTAACTGGCCTTGAGCTTTGGGGTGTTGGGATTATAGACACATTGAAAGAGTATAGGGCACTGGTGGCTGGTGCTGGTTTGGTCGGCGTTGGAAAGGTCACAGTCACAACAGAACCCAGTGGTACCTTTTAGAGCTTTATTAGGAGAAGGAGAGAGAGAGAGAGAGAGAGAGAGAGAGAGAGAGAGAGAGAGAGAGAGAGAGAGAGAGAGAGATGCAGAAAGAGGCGCAGAGAGAGGCAGAGAGCATGGGGGGGGGTGCATGTCCGGCTTTTAGGCTGGGATGCAGTCGCCCGTTGATGACGTAATAAGGCGCCAGACAGACAAGACACACACCACCACCCCACCACCACCCCCGCCGAGCTGCGCATATACAGAATCCTTACACACATGCTACAGCATCTGACTTTTATAGGGCTGCAGGGATTTGAACTAGAGACGTCGGGATTATAGATTTACCCACTGAGCCATTTCCCTCTGCCCAACCTTAATCCTTGAAGGGTTTCCAAGCAGGGATCAGCTATAGGGAGAAGAAACAAGTAAATAAAACGAGTTCATACAAGTGCTCAACAAGCTGTGGGTCACATCTGATGGTCTATGGTTCCCTGGGTTAGGTGACCCCACGTTCTGCAGGCCCTGTAGGACTCAAGTAAACCACCCGACCCCAACACAATCAGGTTGGTCGATTGTGAAATGGACTAACAGTTGATAAAAGGCAGATAAGAGAAGTGGGTCTCAGATAGAAGATGCTAAGCATATGATAAGCCTGGAGCAGGTGAGTGAAATGGGAACAGACAGGGGCCTCTCTGAGAAGGAGCTTCCGAACAAAATTTCAAAAAAAGTAGGGAGTGGTTTGGGAATGTCTGTGTCCTGGGGCTTGAGAGCCAGTGAAAGACCCTGTGGTTGAGATGAGGGAACAATGTGTTAGGGGAGCAGATGAGGTCAAAGCAGGATGGGGGCAGGGTGTACAGGACCCATGGACTATCTCAAGTGTTCTTAGAGATGTGTTGGCTCTGGAACCGTAAGAACGTGATTCTGGCCCATGGAGGAGCGTGGAGCCAACTCTAGTGGGATGCCAGGAACTGGGCAGACTCAGTCCCTCAGGTTCTCTAGGAAGTGAGTTCGGTTTTGTTCTACTGGATCAGTGTGCTTTTGAGTCAACCTCAGGCTCTTGCTGGCTCCTTTCCAGAGCCTCCCTGCCCTCAGGCCACTCTCACTGCCTTGAACCCACCACAGGAATTCACACCAGAAAAGAAGGTTCTAGAGCCAGCCTTGCCCATCTTCAGGGAGATGACGTGCATTGTTTTACGGGCCGAGGAACGTCCTCCGATCTTGGCCCCGCATTTCCCAGCTGCCACTCTCAGGCTTGAGTGGGCAGGGCCCGGAGACCTATCCTCCCTGCATGCTGGCAGTATAACCAACTTGCCAGCTCATTTCATTGCCTGACCTCCAGATAAACAGCAGATGCCATGGCTTCTATACTCCAGATTTGGCATGCCATCTCCCCCACAAGCTCCTGGAACACCACTGCTGCAACCTGCCTCCTCAGCTCCCTCAAGGAACGTTGCTGAGATCTTCCACCATGCGTGACTCCCGGTTCCCCCTCCCCACTTCGCCCCTTGTCAGCTTGAAGCAGCCTCGGGAATTTAGCGCCCTTGTTCCCCTACTTGCTTCCATAACTCACCTTTTTATAATAATCAAAACGGAGGAATGTTAATATTCTGACCCGCCCCTTGAAATCTGGTGCCGCCCTGCGTCCTGACGTAAAAGCCTCATTTTTAAGGAAAAATCCCTCCCTTCCTCTCTCTCTTCCACCCACTTTCTTCCCTGCCATGGGGTGTGCACATCTCTGCTTCTCCTCTCTTCTCTTCTCTCATGGATGCAGCGCCTGGGTTGTGAGCAGCTTTCCATCCTGTTATGTCAACCACTGCCATGCCCGCATGGCATGTCTGGCCCGCTGCCCACCACTGCATCTGCCCAGCATACCAGCATGTTTTCCCTCACACATGGGATATCCTGGCCCAACCAGCTGGGGGTCCCCCGTACAATATATCACACCACTCTTGCCTTTCATCTTTCTATTCTCCAACATCAACAGCCCTGGGTGTTAAGCTATCCTCAAATGTAAGCTCTGAAACCTATGATACGAGATGAGTAGGTCACGAGAGTGGGGCCTTCATGAGTGGGGTTAGCATCCTTAGAAAACAGGCCAAAGGGAGCTCCCTCACCGCTTCCACCAGGTGAGCACACAGCTTGACCATGCCCACCACCAAGCAGGAAATAGGCCCTGAACAGATTGAGTCTACCATGGTCTTGATCTTGGAATCCCATCTTCTAGAATCATAAGTAAACTACTATCGTTTTCAAATTACCAAGTCAGTGGTGTTTTGTGATGCCAACATAGAACCAATCAAAACTACTGTTAATCGAGGCCTCAGGTCTCCGCATCAAAACTCTAGGCATGGGTAGCGTTAGGTTTTGTTTAGTAGCTGAGTGAATAGGTGACTACAGATGCAGTCTAGAAATAGAACAGATTTAAATACTAGGAAGCCATTTGAAAAAGAAGAATAAAATTGAAACACCTACACTTCAAAACTTAAAGGAAAGCTACAAACAAGACAAGGTGGTCCTTACATCAGTATAGGCCTAGTGACCAGGGGAACAGAGTCCAAAATAGGGACCATGCTCATAAGACTTGATGGGACAAAATGATCTAGTCACTAGAGGAAAAACAGTCCTTTTAAAAACAAGGAATGCTGTATTGACTAAATAACCACATAAAATTAGCCTCAACCTGAGCATCATACCAAACAAGTCAGAGTACAGATGAAAACAGAAAAGGAAGATCTAATTAAAGCTTCTAGAATACAGGACACTATCGCCACAGCCCATGAAGATACAAACCACAGGAACACCCACAGAAGAAAATCTTGATAAACGAGACCATCAAACTTTAAAACGTTTTCTCTGGACATGGTGGCACATACCTTTAATGCCAGCACTTGGGAGGCAGAGCCAGGCAGATCTCTCTGAGTTCCAGGCCAGTGTGGTCTACAGAGTGAGTTTCAAGCCAGTCAGGGCTACATACAGAGAGAGACCAGGTCTCAAACAAAACAAAACAAACTTTAAAACTTTTCCTTAAAGCTGGAGGTGGTAGCAACATGTCTTTAATCCCAGCTCTCGGGAGGCAGAGACAGGCAGATCTCTAAGTTCGAGGTCTTCAGAGCGAGATCCAGGACAGACAGGACTACACAGAGAAACCCTGTCTTGAAAAAAAATCAAAAACCAAAAAAGAAACAAAAAACAACCCAAACTTTTCCTTGACACACACCATTATTCTGTTACTGTCTTACTCTGCTTTCTGAGGCTATGATAAAAACCATGACCTAAAGCAACTTTGGGAGGAAAGGGTCTATTCAGCTTACAGGTCACAGTCCATCATGAAAGAAGGCCAGGGCAGGAGCTCGAGGCAGGGACCAGGAGATGGGAACTGAAGCAGAGACCATGGAGGGATACTGCTTACTGGCTTGTGGCTTGCTCTGCCGACTTTCTTATGTAACCCAGGACCACCACCTAAGGGTGACACCACCCATAAAGGGCTGGGCCCTCCTCCAGTCAGTTATCAAGAAAATGCCCAACAGACTTGCCCATGAGCCAATCTGATGGAGGCAGTTCCTCAGCTGGGGTTCCCTCTTTCCAGATGACTTCAGTTTGTGTCAAGTTGACAAAAAAACAGCACAATTAATTACCAGTTACTTTCTGAAGGTAGAAAATGTTCTCCACAATACAACATTTTTAAAAAGGTGAACAGAAAAGCTGGCTTCACCGTATTTTGAGGCTTTCCCTAGCTCCAAATCTACGTGAAAATCACCTCCACGCTCCACTCTCACACTCCCGTGTTGACCACAAGACGAGAGTCTAGTCCTTCCCTTGTGTCTTAGCTACTTTCCTATCGCTATCACCATGGCCAAGGCAACTTACGGAAGAAAGTTTATTGGGGGCTTACGGTTTCAGAGGGTGAGTCCTTGACCATCATTCGTGGGGAGTATGGCAGCAGACAGGCAGGCATAGTGCTGGAGCAGCAGCTGAGAGTTTACATCTGATCCACAAGCATGAAGCAGAGGAAGAGCTAACTGGGAATGGGATGAGCTTCTGAAATGCCACTAGTGATCTACCTTCTCCAACAAAGTCACTCCTCCCAGTCCTTCCCAAACAGTTCCACCAACTGAGGACCAAGCATTCTGAGCCTATGGGGGCCATTCTTATCTAATACACCAGGCCTTACCTACCAGGCCAGCTGGATAATGTCTGGTTGGCTTTCTTCCCTGGTGCTGGGGATTCAACAGAGTTGTACTGTGTACATACCATGCCTGTGTGCTACTACTGAACTATATTTCTAGTCGTTGATGTCTTGAAAATTACATATCTTAAAGAATGCTGGGACAAGACTCACATGTCTCAGGCCTCCAGAGAAGACAGTGCTACGTGTTGGACTGGATGGGAGAGTGTCTTGCTTCAAAACAGGGCTGGGAGAGTCTTTGGGATCTTCTTGATGGAACGCTTTCAGAATATCGGGCGAGCTGACCTTCTGGAGAGGGTAAAAACAAACATCATAGCCCACATCCCCATGTGACTGAAGAGGCCAGCAAGCCCAGCCTTCATCTGCGAAGTGATGTTTCTCACACACAAACTTCTGCCGGCTGAGTAGGAAGACACACTTGTGTTTGGATCAAGGCACACACCCCACACACCGGCAGAGTCATTAGGGACAGTCACAAGCATTGACAGGTGGGCTGCTTTGTGTTACAGGAAGTGCTGAAACATTTAAGTTCTAGCTTTAATGATGATCGTGGCATGCAGTCATGTGAAATAAAGTTTCATATTGACAAACAATTTTACTTCTGGTATGCCCATATAAAGGGAAAAATGCATCTTTAAATTGTATTTATTCTCTTTTTCTTTGGCTAATAATTAGTATTTCTCCTATAACGTCACAGCTGTACTTCTCAATAGCCACTAACAACATGGGGATGGATTTAATCCAAATTAGTTGTAGTAAAATACAATTGATAAACTAGGTTCCCAGCTGTGCCATGCTGAGAGTGTGGCCACAAGAGGACATCCAAGCAGCGGAGTCTACCCAGGCAGGGCCATCTATCCACAGCCTCTCCTGCACTTCCTTGCTTGGATCCCTCCACCCTCACAGCTCAGACAACCTCTGGACTGTGATTCCCTGGGAGGCTCTGTCCCATGGACTCATGCTGCAGGGGAGGGATATGCCAAGGACATGCCACGTGACACCAACATTCAGAATGCCAGGAGTGAGGCCAGAGGGAACCTGAGATACCCTGCATGGGGCACATTTCGCCCCAAGTGAAAAGACAGCACCTCTCATGGCAGGAGTGGGGGAGGGGCTGGAACACTCCAAGTAGGCTTGGCCGCCTCCTTCTGAACACACTGGTCTCTGCCAGCTCTCTACCCCAGTGTCCTCGTCTTTCATGGGGACGAATCCAACAGAGCTGCTTTAAAGATAAATACCAACATGGCCCCTCTGCAGAGAATGATGCCGGGCATGCAGACAGCCCTCAGTGGGGGACACCACCAGACTGATCTGGTAAGTGCTGAGCTGCTGGGGTTCCCTTCCTTGAGCCCTCCTCCTTCCGGCCTTCCCTTGTCCTCACAGGGGAAACTGAAGCAACCTGGAAATTAGCAACATCTAAACCCAGGTTCTGCTCCCGGCACCGTCGTTCCTGAGCTGTGAGCTGCTGGACGTGTTGGTTGGCTTCTGAGTAAAGCTCAGGTTTTTGACCATGGTTGTGGGAGTAAGTCTATTCTGTGATACAGCAGGCAACCAAGGCACCACCTGCCCAGAACAAAGTCCTTCAGAAGTGGACCTTATGCCAGCCCCCATCTGCCCCCTTGAAGAAAAGAGGTTGACTCCAGGGAGCCACTGTGAGCAGATACATTCGCACTTGGGAATTCCAAAGCCCTCCTGAGTATATCTCAAATGTTTGAGACACAAGTCATTGGAAAACTGTCAGCATCAGCAACTGCTTATTACCAGAGGCTCAATAGAAAGGCATCAGAGACCCCAAATATCATGCCCAGTGAGGACTCAGTGATGTAGGAGTCTACACCTCATACCCAGTCCTCACTCAGTGATGTAGAAGTCTCACCTCATCAAGAGCCCAGTGGCTCTCCTCCAGCCACAACTCACAACTCCAGAGTTCAGCCTCCAGACCAAGATGGGACCAGTTCAAACATAGGATTCCCATCTCCAGGTATGTACCTGTGGGCATAGGTCCTAACCTCTCTAAGCCATCATATATCCCTCAGTGTAAAACAGGGCTACTTTTAATACCCATCTTGTTGGGTTGGTAGTCTGTGCAAAGCTCTCTGTACAGAGTCTAACACATCATAACAAATGCTGAAGTTTAGAGATCTATCTAGGTGACCCAGACGGCAAGTTAGAGGCTTCCTTGTCTCTCTGGCTGCATACAGGAGCTCCACGCTGGGCAAATGGAGATTCCTACTATTTTTTATTTTACCAAGGGGCATCCTGGACGCAGGATGATCAGCAGATGGAGGCCGATCTTGAAATTTCTAGAGCAATGGTTCTCAACCTTCCGAATGCTGTGACCCTTTAACACAGTTCCTCCCGTTGTGGTGACCCCCACCACCCTAAAATTATTTTCATTGTTACTTCATAACTGTAGTTTTGCTACTGTTGTGAATCACAATGTAAACTTTTTTTTTTGGAGACAGAGGTGTGCCTGAATACGGATTATATATAATTAGGTTTTCCTGGCTGATTAAGGTTTTCTATCAAATGACAAATAAGTGCAGAGGAAAACAGGTCAGAAAACTCAGAAAAGATGACATGCGGGTGGCGGGTGGCGGGTGGGGAGGCCCAGCAGGCCTCAGTGCCTACCCTGGAGGTGACATTGACGGCTGTGTCTGACTGGCTCCGCCTCTCCGTGTGGACCACACACTGCCTGGGATCCATAGCCAGAAGATGCTTCTCAGAAGTCATGTCATTCTGGGACTTGGAGAGCTCTGGAAGACAAAGACAAGGGGTGACCCTTGGGAAGCACGGAACGTTGCCAAGACTTACAGATCCTAGGGGTCAGAAAGACGAAAAAGGTGACCAGGCAGGGGTGAAGGGTCCACGGTAGAACAAAGGTGTGGCTGTATGCCAGAGGCAGGGAAGAGGAAAGGCTAGACCCTCCAGAGGTCCACACTGGCCCCATGCCTCTGTGGGCAGTCACTGTCAGGGTGGGACTCAAAGGGAACTTCCCACCCAGCTTCCCTGCCCCCCAGGCCATCCATACAATCAACCACCTGCCCTGAGCTATTGACCAGCATCCTCCTGTGACTGCTGGAAGGGAGTAAGGGTTGAGACGGCTCCATGGCTGCTTTAATAACTATGCCTTGGAAAGACCACTTATTTGGATTTCTCGGCACAATAGGGTCCAAGCTTTCGGCTTCTGTGGGCTGTGCTGGATGAGGAACTGGCTTGAGACACACATTAAAATAACAGTGAACAAAGTGTGAGGGAGGGAACCCCATGTAAGTGAAAGCTCTGTATTTCATCCAGACTCCTCCTCAATCCAGCCCCCCACCCCCAGAGGTCCCCCTCAGCTCTCTTCACTGCTGCACCGCACTCTCTAGAAATGTGAATTACCTGTGTTATTCTAAAATATCTCCTTAACCACGTTAACAGGTGACATTAACTTTAACTCTGCATTTCATTTAACACGACGTTCAGATTGTTAAGACAGATTGTGAATATTAAAGTTACTTGTGAGATCACCGACTGTATGATTCTCTGGCATCTAGGGTGTAGCTCACTCCAGCTGTGCTCTTGCAGAAGTCCCTTGGGAACTCATGTGCTCCACATCATCCCTCTGTCCGCTGGTCCATGCATGGAGATATCCCATGCTTCTATTGCCTGCCGGCTGCCTAGTATCTGCACTGTGCAGGGAGAGCCTGGGAGGTCTCCTTTCCTCGACATCGAGGTCCCTGACCTGCTTCCCAAGCCCAGGGCACCCAGTTTTTCAGTCTCGCTTCCTAGTTGCTCTTTTCTGAGGGCCACACCACCCCAGCATTCTCAGGTCTACCATCCAGAAGTATCTGGGGGGGGGGGGGGGCGGGCATCAGTTGATGTCAGCAACTGGAGATGACTAGCACATGGCGGAGATCCTCAATGACGGCCATCCCGCAGCAGCCTGGATGTGAAGGCTCCCCTGTCTGGCCATTAGTCGAAGCTGTCTGCCATCTGTCTGTTCACACTACCTTGGGACTGCGCCTATGTGGTCCATTTCAAGGTTATGGCTCCAGGACAAGAGAACCTGAGAAGTTTGGGGTTCTGACAAGTGGCTTTCTACATTGGTGGGGGTGGGATGGGGCTGAAGAAGCAGAAACACAGATTGCTCCCAAATCAACCCCATCTTCGTCTGCTAAGGGGGTCTTATATAGGCCTGGAATCTCTTTCCTCCAGGTGCTTGAAACAACATTGGCAGACAGAGGGTACCACTCTGGGTCATCATTCTCAAATCCTGTGGTTCCAAACCAACTTTAGCATCCTGGGTCCCTGGTCAGTAGAATTGCTCTGGGCCCTTCCCAAGCCCCTCCCGAGGACCCCAGGCACTAATTCACCTTTCTCACCCCCAAGGTTGCTCTTTCCTCTGTACCCACTTCTGAGGAAAACAAAAAATCAAAATGAAGAAATGGGAATCAGCACCGACAAACGCTACACATCCATTCCTAGGCCCCAGACAGGTGGCGCTGGCTGTCTCTGCCTGTGGCTGATGGCAGGCCGAGGACAGAGGCTGCAGGTTGCCGTTGACTCCCCTATCTGAGGACAGCGGCTACCTGCACCCCATCCGAAGATTAGCTCTTGCTGTCTACACAGACAACTCAGGGCAGGGGTGGAGACAAGGCTACACCAGGTGCACCTCTGCATTCAGGGATACTTGCATGGAGGGCAAGTGTGCTGTGGCACAGGTATCCTGCCTCTTTGGATTTGCGTGGCTGAGGAATCTCAGTGTTGGGATTAATTCTGAGGCACCGATTCCACAGAAGCCTTGGCATGAGGGAGTGGACTAGAATTTCCAGAAAGAAGTTCACCTGTGTTAAAGGTTCTGCAAAGCTGATTGATTAGAATGTCTGTAGAGAGTTGGAATGTTGCAGGTTCAGAGCCAGATTATCTTGGGCTATCTTTAGTTCCCCTAATAGCCATGCACTGCCTACCCCTGTGTGTGACCTAACATCTGTCCTCATGTGACTATTAGGTAAATCCTTTTGGAAAATATAAACAAACTCCTTCCCTCAACCCAAAGGCTAAGAATGTCATCAGGTAACATCTGAGGCCTCTGACAGAAACTTCCCCAGTTTGCCGTAATCCAGCTCTTTGATGCTTCTACCGATGAATTTGAAAAGGGTTCTTGATTTATGACTTTCCTGGTATTACTACCACAAAATTTCCATGACACTTTTGCTGCATTTGACTGTGGGATTTGGGGTAACCTGAGCTGTTCATCTTTGTCTCCAGAACAAGCTCTCTCTTATTTCCTTTGAAATGAGAGCTGTGTTTCTGCAGTGATGGAGAATTCTCGGAAGCCACGTGGACTTGGGGAGGGGTCTGATTTCGAAGGATGCTGTGGGACCATGGGACCAGCAGCGGCCTTGCAGAGAACAGACCACTGTCACAGCCAGGCTGATGTCCGCAGAGGCGCCAAGAGGCCCATGGAAGTCAGCCATTTCCTCCTCCTGAGAGAGACCCAGGACAGCCCACCGCTGATGGGAAGAGCAGGGCCTCATGGCAATGGTCTGTGTGCCAGCGGGGCTTGTGTGGAATACAGACGACTAATTTAAATTCAGCCGTACTGTTGGCTCAGAGCCAATAACAATGAGACCATCACAGGCAGAAAGGAGGCAGTAAATGGAAGATGAAAGAAAGGAGTAGAGAAAGAAATGTGTGCCCCAGGTCCATTTGGACGTGCTCTGTCACTGCCCGGGTCTGATATCTTAGGAGGTGCAAGAAGCAGAAACAGGTAAAGCGTGTCTGAACGGAGGGAACGCTGAAAGAGATGGGGTACCAAGCCAGGGCAGGGCAGGGCTAACTGCACCCGCGACTGGGACATTACTGCCACCTGTGGAAAAGTTTACCGGAGAGGGGAGAAGAACGGATAGGGGGAAGATCCTGGGCTCCGCCAGCCAGAAAGGCCAGGCTTTGGGATTCATTGCAAGGTATGTTCCTGTTTTGTTTTCCTTCCTTTGGAATCCTTTGTGCTGCTGAGCTGGGCAGGTTTGGGCAGGACAAGCAGGAGTCAGAGCGAGGCTGATAGACTGAAATGGCGCCTGCCCTCCCTCCACAAGGAGCCAGAGGCTGCTCCACTGAGCCGTGGTCTTTCCCATCTGGGGCTGCCTGGGCTGGCCTGCACGGGGCAGGGCGGAAGAGCAACTTCTGAAACGTCACTTACTTTTCATCTGGGTGGTGACCGACAGAAACAAGTTCTCCACGGACTTGTTAAATCCTCTGAAGTGACCAAGTTCCTGTAACTAAAACAGACAGGAGACAATGAGCTGTGAGACCCACCTCTGCCTCCGGGCTGCCAGCCCCCAAACACTGCAGGCGGGAAGGGGTGGGAAGGTGTGCCGGTGTGGGTACAAGTGTGCGTGTCTGGAGGGATAGGGCACAGCCCCCAGGAAGGAGGCATCCCTGGCACTCAGCCATTTCCCTCTGTGTTTTGCAGCCTCATTAAAGGATGGAGCATTATCGACAGGTAGTTCACAAGATAACCACCACCTCTTAGACGTAATGACTGACATTTCATTGGCTCAAAGATGGTACTCGGCTAATTATTGCTTGTTTGACCTCCTTCCTCCCCTAGCTTTACACAAATCCGACGTAGAAGGAACAGAATGCAGGTGACTAGCCTGGAAACACAGAGCTCTCGCTTCCAAAAGGGAACATAGGAAGGGGAAAAACAGCAGCTTTGTTCAGGTCTCATCCATCCATCTACCCACTCATTGGCTACTCCCCATGAAGCTGCTACTTATTTATCTATCTGTATCTGCCTACCCGCTCATCTATCTACTCGTCTATCTACCATATCCATTCGTCCAATGTCTATCCATCTATCCACCCATCCATCTAGTTTCCACTTGTCTATGCACCTGCCTCACCATTCCACTCACCCATCCAACAATGCATGCATCCAGAGACCACCTATCCTTCTACCCACTCACTGACTATCCATTTGTCCACCTACTCACTATCCATTCACTTGCCCACTTCATCAACCCATACAACTATCTACCCGGCCAACTACCCATCTAGCCTCCGATCTATCTATCCACCCTTCCAGTGCCCATCCATTCACCGAAAATATGTCCTCAGAACACAATCACGGGAGAAAATAGAGTAGAATTGTGAGGTTCTTTGAACTCGGGAAACAATGAACATGTTTTCATCTCTCAAACAGACATGTATATTTTCCCCATGTAAGACATAATTGTTCCCCTTAATGCACAGATTGATGAAGACAATCAATGCCATACAACTCCGTGGCACGGCAGTTTCCAAGCACACAGACGCATTATCCTGCATGGGAGACAAGTCAAAGAATTATTTCCACTTCCTAGGTGGAAAACCAAGGTAACTCTGAGGTCACACAGCTAAATTCTTTGGACAGAAATGGTTCTGGTCCCCCTAGAGCCTGCAAACAACATTGACTCATTCCCACGGGCACATCAGTCACACACCCCCACACAACCTGCTCTCTACACATGTCAGACCCACACACACCTAAAGGCACAGTACAGAGTCAGGGATGGAAGCTGGGGACAAGAGTCAGGACAAGATGTCTCAGGGTACAAGCAGAAGGAGCCGGCTGAGGCTGCAGATGGTCCCTGGCAATGGAATAAAAAGGAATCCACCTGTCCAGCTCCAGCTCCAGCTCCAGGAAAGTCAAATCTGTCGGCCTAACTCTCCAGCATCCTCAGCTGGCCTGCCTTCCCCACTTCCCATCCAGGGACCCACAGAGAGACAAGTTACCCTGCCAGGGCTGCCGTGGCTCTGACTCTCACTGAGAGGTGGTGGCGTAGGAGGGACCACAGAGATTTTGCTGCCAAGAAGAGACACAATGATAGGTTAGAACTATGCAAGTTACTAGTTTACATATCTACAAACGTGAGTGTACCATTCAAGCTCTTAGCTTTGTTTGAGTCTAATTTCCTTTCAAAGAAAATGACCCAGCAGCACGGCTTAGCCCTGCTTCTCTGAGCGGGAGCTGCATGCTGGTGTCTCGGTAGGAACACGATGTCTCCATCACATTCTGAAGCCACTAGGGGACCCTGGCTCTCCCCACTCAGCTTCTCTTGGACCCACCAGGCTTCTTATGTGGAGTCCTATCTGGACTCTTGTATGCTTAGTACAAACCACACCAGCAGAAGAGCCAACATGTGAAAGAAAAAAACACCTTTGGAGAAAATCTGGAAGCGTGAGCTAAAAGGAGAACAAATGGGGAATGGGAAAATAAAATAAAAGGTGGATGTGGTCACATGCCTGTAACGTCAGTGCTGGGTAGGCCAAGGCAAGAAGATTGCCTGATGTTCACAGCCAGCCAGGATTACATAGCAATAACCAGACCACAGGGCTACATGACAAGCTATTGTCCAGGGAAGGAGAGGAGGAGGAAGGGAGGGGCACGATGATGGAGGGGAGGAGGGGGAGGAGGGGGAGGAGGGAGAGGAAGGGGAAGCTCTAAGTTTTAAGACCGGATAAATTTCATCATGAGCCAAAAAAAAAAAAAAAAGGCCCGTGGGAACTGTCTGTGGTGTTCACTGAACTCAGCAGAACCGGAGTGTGCGTCCTGCTGCTCCAAGGCTGCCAGGGATTCAGAATTCTGTGTAAAGATGTCAACATCTGTCCACAGACAACAGGTATTTTTTCCCCACAAATAGGTAGATGCCTGGCAACAGGGAAGATGCCACAGAAGGGAAATAAAGTCAACTGCATGGTCTGGGATGTCTCAGACGCTCAATCCAAAGTGGTATTTAATTTTTTACAGCATCTCAGGAGAAGCTGAGGAGAAAAACATTGAGTGTAAAAATGGGATAGCTAGAAAGTTCCTCATGAACATTTGGAAGCTCTTCTCAAACTTTTCCAAGAACTTTACACTTTAAAAAAAAAAAAAAAAAAAAAAAAAAAGTCGTGGTCCGAGCAGTGACCTCTAGAGGTCAGGGACTCATGATGTCCTCTGAGCTCCTGCTGATGTGGGACACTCTGTCCTTCCGTACTCACCTCAGCCTCTGATAAGATTGCAGGAGCTTCGCCCCAGCGGTCTCGTGCCTGCCTGGAGGAGAAACGAGCCAAGGGCAGTCAGTACTGAGAACACACTGTGGGTGGCACAAACACAGGACCAACGCGGTGAGGTGGTTTTAATATTACTTCTTGTGTTAGAAAGGGGTCCTTTGGGGGCGGGGACAGAAATGCTCAGGAGTCAGAAGATGGGTGAGAAGGAGTGGCAGGTGAAGGCACGTGCCACGAAACCTCCCAACTCGGGCTGCATCCCCCAAGTCCATATGGTGCAAGGAGAGAGACCCCTCCCCCAAATTATTCTCTGATCACTACTCGTGTGCTTGGCACATTCATGCACGTGTATGCACACATGCACACGCGCTCACACAAACCACTAATAAACATAGCGCTGGCTCAGCAGTTAAGAGCACGGATTCATTTTTCAGAGGACCTGGTTTTGATTCCCAGCACCCAACATGGCAGCTCACAACCATCTGTAACTCCAATTCTAGAGGATCCAAGGCCCTCTTCTGGCCTTGGTGGGCACATATGTGGAGCACAGACATACATACAGACAAAACACCCATGCACATAAAATAAATAATAAACATAAAAATAAAATTATAGATGGTGGGGATTATTGTGCAGCCTTCCAGTCCTGAAAAAAATCACTGGCTTGTTAATAGCAACCCCCACCACCACACACACACACACATCCTATAATCCATCATGTCTGGGACTGCTTCTATTAGAAGCTGATGTTGAATTAGATTTTCTAAATCTGGGTAATTTGAAACAATCCTTTAAGTTCTCTAGTTCCTTCCCCAGGAAACACTGCATACAGAATGCCCCTTGTGATGAAGAGTTAAGCTAATCTCTTTAAAAATGTAATCTACTTATTTCTAGTTAGAGTGACTAATAATTTCCTAAATCAGACGGCACCCCCCATAGCAGCCCCTTTTGGTCTCATGATGAACTACTCCCTCCCCCAGATAAAATTCTGCCTGTCCATATTCCTGTGACCACAGTGGTTCTTAGCCACCAACACGGTGATGGGTGGGGCTGCAGTGTGGTAGCAGGTTTGTAGCTCAAGGAACTTTCTAGAACCTCCACGCAGCCCAACTCACCAGGGCCCTGGGGGGCAGGAGTACTCTTGTGCTGTTTGAAAGATTTTAATCCATTGCACAGATTTGGGTGTCCGTGTTTCCTAAGGACACACTGGCAGAATGGGATATTGAGGACACCAGGATTGGCAGAAGTGCCTCTGGGAGAGACGGACAACATTCAGAGTTAAACCCTGATGTCAAGTCCCAACCCTCAAAGCAGGATGTATCCCCAACTCTGGGTGTTTAGCTGGGCTGGCTTCAGAAGGTGCAGGAATCCTTAAAATCATATCTAAAGGATTTTTGTCTTGTTTTGTTTTGAAACAGGGTCTTGTATAGCCCAGGCTAGCCTTGAACTCCCTACATAGTCTGAGGAGGTCTTGAAGGTCAAATCTTGGTGCTTCCATCTCCCAGGGCTGGACTCACAGGTGTCCATCACTGCCCCTGATTTTATGTGGTGTGAGGGCTCAAACCCAAGGCTTCCTGTTCTCGAGGCAAGCACTCTACCAACTGAGTCACATCAGCCCATGTGTTTTGAGTCTTGATGTCTGTGTACATTTTGGGGGCTTCATAAAAGTATTCTAAAAGCGACCTGGGGGCATCCCCCTAGGCTGGTCCACTAAGAAGTACTTCCCCAAGGCAGAACAGAAGGCCTCTCCTGAAGGCTGCCAGCTAAACTAGTAAAAACAGAAGGCAACACTCGTATCCCCCCATCTACAGGGGCTGCCTCGATGGCAGTGTCTGGGTAGGAACTGAGAGACAGCCAACTCCACTGCATGGTGACGGTGGACACGGAGGCAGAGGAAAGGGAAGAAAGGTTGACGAGGAAACTGGCACAGCCGTGTACCCAACAGGACCCGGGCAGAGACAAGGACAGTGAGCCCTGGGCACCCACGTCATGGCCCATTTCACCTCTCTCCCCTGCTTGCCCTTGGAGATCCGCAGCACCCAGCGCTGAGGCACAACCCCCAAGGCCACTGTTCTCCCACACCCCCAGATCCGATGCTATCATTCTGTCACCCAGTGCCTAAATCATGAGCCCTACACGGTGTCCCTTGCCTTGCCTGGGCTCCTCCATGCCCTACAGCCCTTGCCCTTTACAGTTCAAATAACTTACAGTTTCTTATTGCGTGCCTGGTTTACCCAGGATGCAGCTGACCTCTGCCTCCGCAATTACTGTCACCCCCCCCACCTTGTCTCTTGGGGGTATTTCCCAGGCATCCCTACCCCAGACTGTCATCTCCTAACCCTCTATGAACCCCCAGTCTGGCCTCTTTTCTTAGGCTCCCGTGGCCACAGAAAAGGGCCTTGCCGCTGTATGTCTGGCTCTCTGCTGCCCCCTGCAGGCTATGGCAAGCTGACGCCCAAGACCAAGTGGGAAGCGCTTCCTTTCTCAGGGCCTGTGCTTGGAAAGGCAGCCCTGAGAATCATTAAAGGGTGCACACACAGCTGTGTTCTGACCAAACTTACATGATCACAAACATTAACTTTTTAAACCAATTGAAAAATTCTAGGGGCTAGAAAAATGACTCAGTGGCTAAGAGCTCATGTTACGCTCATCGAAGACCCAGGTTCAGTTCTCAGCACCCACGTGGTGGTTCACAACCCTCTGAAACTTCAGTTCCAGAGGATCGGATTCCCTCTTCTGACCTCGGTGGGCACCAGGCACGCATGTGGTGCACGTACATACACTCACACATCCATACATATAAAAACAAATAAAACCTTTTTTAAAAAGTTCTTAGCTTACAATGTAAGCTTGCCTCGGGTCCACGTGCCGTATTGTGGGGAAACGGGAGGCTACCCAGAACCTCAGATCCACCCTCATTTGTGGATCAGAACAAAATGATGAGACCCCAAAATGAGGGTGACTGGGTGCACACAGCAATCAGACACACCGCCCGATGCGTGTCTTTTATTCATCCCCTGTTCGCTCTTTCCCCTTGCTTGTGGCTTCTAGTTCTTCAAAACCATTAAATCTTTTGTTTGTTAACACGTTTCTGATTCCTGTAGCCCTCTGAGGAAATGTGCACAGAGGACACTCCCTGGAGCTCAGGGGAATAGGGAGGAGGAGGCCTGGAGGGGCCTGCATCCTGCCCAGCTGCAGGCAAGACCAGCTCCTAGATGGTACGGACTCCTTGGAAGACCATGCAGTAGGTCTTGAAGGCAGCTGATACACACATGCGCATGTGTGTACGTACACACACACACACACATTTTTTTAAAATTAGAGTTCTTTGGGCACACTACTTTCCCCTTCCCCTTCCCCTTCTCAAGTAGGTACTTGGCTACCCAGAGTGAAAGCCCAGGGCTGTATCTCCCTCATAGGGCTAGGAGTTCCCTGCATCCTGAGACACTGCCCACCAGACCCACTCTGTTCTCACCTAGAAGAGGACATGGGGGAAACAGGGCTGCTGGGGGCAGATCAAACCAACCATCACAATCCTCATCTGGTAGGGCTGTATCTGTATAAAAGGGGAAATGTGGATCCAAGCCATGGAGACTATATGGAGATGGTAGGTAGCAATGAAGGCAGAACTGGGGTGAAGCTCCTAAAAGCCAAGGACATGCCAGAGGCTGCTGAGGACCACCGGAGGCTAGACCAACACGTGGAAGCATGGTCTCACCGTCACCTTGGTCTTGGGTTTCCAGCCTCTAACTAAAAATAACTCTCCATTGCTTGGAGCTATGAAAGCGACAAAAGGCTTTGGCACTTTATGGTGGTGTCCTAGGAAGCCAGACCCTTTGTGAGCTAGTCATCACCTTCCTCTCCAGGGTCACCTGAGGCCACCATGGTCCCACGCACTTGGTCCCGGTCAGGTCAGCCTCCCAGACACACAGCGTAACTCAGCCGACACTGGACCTTGTCCGTACCTCTTGTTCGTGTCTTTCTAATGGTTTATTTACAGCAGCAGGATGGCTGCTGTGTGCTGTCAGATTAAACTGTCAACTTGGCACACTCTGGAATCACCTGGGAGAGCGCTTCACTTGTGGAATTGACTAATCAGGTTGGAGCTGAGGTTCTAGATCAGAGCATGTCTCTGGGAGACTGTCTGGGTTGTTAATTGATGTAGGGAGACCCAGCCCATTCTGGGCAGCACCATTCCCTAGTTTGGGGCTCCGAATCGTATAAGCCTGAAGAAAACTAGCTGGGTGTTGAGATTTAAGCAAGCAAGAATGCATTCATTTCTCCCTGCTCTTGCCTGAGGATGTGATGTGGCCAGCTGGGTTCCTGCCTTGACTTCCCCTTGGTGATGAACTGTGACCTGAAATTTTGAGCCAGATAAACCCTCCCCTAAGTTGCTTTTGGCTGTTTTATCATAGCGACAGAACTGAACCTGGAATAATGAACTGTCAGTGAGAGGCTGGTCTCTCACAGGCTACTGTACAGACCCTGTGCCTTTCCCATGGGAAGCTGGCTGTATGTTCATGTCCCCCATTAGACTGAGAAATCTCCAAGGACAGGAGCCTCATCTTCTTATCTTAGGTACCCAGGAGAAGGCATTCCATGCAAGGGGCAGTGGTTACGATTATAATGTTAATAGGAACCGAAACTAGCTAAATAGTGATATGAAGGCTTACTAAGTTCTCCTGACCAACAACTCAAAAGAAGGAACCCCAAAACACATCCCAAAGTCATAAATATGGGGAGGGGGTGGGTGCGGATGGGGGTGTTGACAGAGTTGTGAAGGAAGTAGGAAAGGTCCTGGGGAGGGTAATCAGAATGCATTATATATACATATATATCTGTGAAATTGCAAAGGAACTAAATTGATTTTTTAATGGAAAAGAAAATCAAGATTACTACTTACAAACATTGGGTAAAAGCAGAAAGTTTAAAGGTCAAGGTCTCACTTTATCTATTGATCATGAAAGCTGACTTGATTATCTCTGCTCTACCCAGCTTGATTGGACCAGTCTGAAACTCAGAGGCCTGACAAGCACCCAGGCTGCTGGGAGCATCACTTCCAGAGTGCATCATTCCCTCTGTGGTGGTGTTCTGTGGGCTTTCCTCTTAAGGAGAACCTCGAGAAAAAAAGCAATCAAAAACAGAATCCCACCTTTTCTTCAATCTAAGAAATAGAGGGCTGGAGATATGGCTCATCTGTTAAGAGCACCTACTGCTCTTCCAGAGGACCCAGGTTCAATTCCCAGCACCCACATGGCAGCTAACAACTGTCTATAACTCCAAGATCTGACACCCTCACACAGACATGCATGCAGGCAAAACAAAATAAAAATAAAAATTAAACTAAATTAAAAAAAGAAATACACTATTTTATTTCTGGAAAATAAATGTGATTTCACTAAATACACTAGCAGGAGTGTGAACTCACATGAACTGTAAGTGAGCTCTACAGAACCATCCTTGCCGAGTCTATCTGATGAACGGGGTAGGTGGGCGTTCACTGAGTGAACAGTAATGGTCTTGAGCAGAGCTATACACATACTTAATGGAACCTATCTCTTTAAAAAATTTTTGTTGAGCCGGGCAGTGGTGGCGCACGCCTTTAATCCCAGCACTCGGGAGGCAGAGCCAGGCGGATCTCTGTGAGTTCGAGGCCAGCCTGGGCTACCAAGTGAGTTCCAGGAAAAGGCGCAAAGCTACACGGAGAAACCCTGTCTCGAAAAAAACAAAAACAAACAAACAAACAAACAAAAAATTTTGTTGAGAGAGAGAGAGAGAGAGAGAGAGAGAGAGAGAGAGAGAGAGAGAGAGAGAGAGAGATTTGGGAGTCACTCCTCTCTGTGTGGAGCCTGGAGAACAAACCACAGGAGTTGTCGAAGTTCACTGCTGAACCATCTCTCGCCAGCCCAGCTACTCTTTTGTCCTTTCTGCACAGGGATGGAACCCTGTGCCCTGTGCATGCTGAGCAAGCGCTCTGCTCTGAGCTGTACCCCAGCCTCCTACTGCTCTTCATTCATGAGCCCGAGAGCTTCAGGCCCACACCAGTCTGGTTCTGTCTTCAAAATCCTGTGACCAGATGGGCACTGACTAAGTTGCCTGTGTAGAAGAATGAGACCCTTAAAAGTCATTTGAAAAATTAACCCTGCTTGCCCCAGAAGGGGATGAAGATTTCTGGTCCTCCATCATGACCAGACACAAAACTCACCCTGGTTTGTGATGTAATGGGCCCCGGAGACAGTTAGCTGAGGGAGTGTGGAGGGCCAGCTTCCCTAATCATTTTATTTCCAGTTATTCACAATAGAGGAAGTCTGAGTAGATTATTTACATATAACATTTACTCTCTTTTAACTAGTATTAAAAGTACTGATGCTGCTTGCTGGCTTGTGTGTGTGTGTGTGTTTTTGAGACAGGCTCTTCAGTGCTTTGGTCACAGATGTGCATACTGCCTGACTTTCATCTACTTTATGAACACACACACACACACACACACACACACACACACACACACACACACACACACACACACACACACTACTCAAGGGGTCAGGTAGTCCAGGCTGGTCTCAAACTCACTCTGTACCCAAGATGACCTTGAACGTCTGATGCTCCTGCCCCTGGTGCCTAAGCTCTGGGATTCCAAGCATGCACCGCTGTGCTTCATTTTATACGGTGTGGAGGATCAAACCCAGGGCTTTGTGCACAGTAAGCAGATGCTCTACAAACTGAAGACTATTGAGGCATAAAAACGTCAAATTTGTAGAACAAAATAAAAAGCTACCATCGGCACCAGAGTAAACCTGCACTTCAGCAACCAGCCAGAAGGCGGCGCCCAGGGTCAAGGTGATTTCCAGTTTCAGATTTGCAATCACTAGTGATGTAAAAAAACATCCATCATAATTAACATAGCCACTTTATTAGTGACTCTGGAAACCCACAGTGCTCATAAAGAAGGCCCTGGCGACCTGCCTACAATGACTTGTTCAAGTCCCACCTCATCTGATACACCCTCAGGGTCTCACTGTACTGCAGCTTTAGTGTGTGAAGCCAGGAGCTACATACTTGAACCAGTCCCGGCTGATCAGGAAGCTGGGGTCCCAGAAACCACATCAAAAGCCTTCTGCACACACCACCAAATGCTGCAGAGGGCAGATCTAGAGGAAACAATGCCAAGACGGCCAGGGAAGATTCCTAAAGACACTTCAGAGAAGTGAAACTCTGGGTGCACCACGACTCCAGTGAGAACAGATAAACCTCAACAATACTGCAAAAGCAGGGGCTGGGGAGATGCCTCAGCGGGTAAGAATACTTGCTGCTCTTGCAGAGGACCTGGGTTCAGATCCCAGCACCCACATCAGAGGCATCTTCAGTTCCAGGGGATCCAACACCCTTCTTCTGGCCTCCACAGACATCGTATATATGTTGTGCACATACATGCACACATACAGGCACACACATAAAATAAATAATTTTTTATTAAACCCATAAAACTAAAAGGCTTAGAAAAATGTAGTCTATCACCAGGAAAAAATAAGTAAGCCAAAATAAATAATTTTTTATGCTGTTTTTGTGCAGAATGAGGGACTGGGGTTCATTTTTGCTTATTCTTACATCTTTATTATGCACATGGCCTATGTACATAGTGTGTGCACAGATGTGGTGGTGCGTACCTGTGCACACTCACAGTGTTGGCTCTGTCACTCGCCACCTTGAGCCAGGTTCTCTCACATGACCTGGAGGAGACTGGCAGCCCAGGAAGCCTTAGTGATCCTCCACCACAGTCCTGGGGCTACCGGCACATACGCAGTCACACTAGCTTTTTTATGTGGGTTCTGGAGATTTTGAACCCAGAACCTCATAATTGAGCAGCAAATGCGTTCCACACTGAACCATCCTGCCAGCCCTCTCAAGTCTTTTTAAAGGTTGGGAAGTGGGCACAGTAAACACTACCACAATCTATCTCTATTGTTCTTTACTGACTATTACTTCCATGTAGTCTACTTCCACGGAAATTTTGGTAACGTTTATCTTAAATGGTACATGTCTGATAGGACCATTAAGGGAGAAAAGTCAAGCACATAAAAGGGGAAATTGGTGCTGAGGGCGTAATGATCCCTGGAATTACGACTAAACGTTAAACTTGGCTCTAGGTTTCCAATGCTAAAAAGAAAAGCACCGAACCTTAGCCTGAGGTGGGCACTCGTGGATATAACAACGCCTTTATGGTCAAAGAGCCCTGCCTTAGCCGCTACCCACACTCATAACCTGGTGGAACAAATGATGGGACATTCTGAGGATGGAGGAGATGTGGTCGTCCGAAACCATAAGGTCCATGATGTTTAAGTAGCTGGAAAATGTTCTTTACAAAGTACCGCACAGAGAAAAACCAGGATAAAATTAAAGATAAATTGTTCCCAATCACGCAAATATCATATGAAATTGTCATCAATCATTTTTATACCTAAGTCTCTTACGATTCAACTAAATAGTTTTAAAAAATTAGAACATTTTAATTTAGTGTGGGGGGGGCATGTCAGAGGACAACTTGTGGGAGTTAGGTCTCTTCTGCCATATGGAACTGAACTCAGGTTGCCAGGCTTGGCAGCAGGCACCCTTCGCCCCCAAAGTCACCTCACTGGTCCCTAGTTTTTAAAATGGGAATATATGTACATGAGCACACGTATACACATGGGGGTGAGGCAGACATAATGGATAACAGAACAGTGGGGACTGTTCCCTGGTGGAACGGCTTGCTGTTAACATCGCCATTCTCTTTTCCTGCTCTTCCCTCTCCCTCCCTCCCCCTCCTTAGCCCTCTTCTTCTTCTGATGGCAGACTGAACCCAGGGTCCTACACATGCCAGGCAAGTGTTCTATGAAGCCTTATCTCCAGTCAGCCTCACGCTCCAATTTTTAAATGAATCCACAGTACTTAACAGTCAAAACAGAAGCACAAATGGAATTTGATATTATGCTTCCTAGAGGGCCGGATCATGGGGAGAGGGCAGCTGGCCCATCCCGCCACGCATACCAAATGAAATGCCCTCCCTAGAAGGTGTGTTGGCAAAACATCACAACCCTTCCAAGTGTTCCCGCATCCAACCAGCCATCCTCCTTTTGAAAAATCTATCCAAGGGAATTACAGAGAACTGCCAAGGGCCCTGTACAAGATGTTCGCCACAGTGACCTGCCCCGTGAAAATCAAACAAAGCGGTACCGTGCCTGTCAGTAAGGGAGAGGGCGAACAAACTGCAGTCACTCTATTTGATGTATAAGGTGCAAGGTCCCAAGAAGCCAGACCAAACAAAAATGGAGTCACCCATGCTAAAAGACCCTAACCCTGAGGAAGAGGAAAGATCCCCAATAGATTGGCATCCTGGAAACAGGAGTCTACTTGACCCGAGTTGCATATGGAAGTCCTGAGAGCCCCTTTACAACAAGAAGGAACCCTTACCATGAGTGTTAGCCCTTACTAGAGTAAGTGAGCCGAAGTAACCCGGTGTTAGCCACTGAGCTTGTCCCGCCTTGCACACCCCACTCTCTGCCACTGCTTAGGGGTGACTGCTTAGGGTGCACTCGTTCGATTTTGTACACCAGAGCTCACCTCGGTTTGGGGTGCTCGAGTAAAAGACAGTCAGCTCTGTTACTGAAAACACTGTCATTTCATGTTTTGACAATTCCAAGACCACGAGGTTTTTTTTTTTTTTTCCTTTCAACCAAAAAATTCAGTGCCAAATCTTTTAAAACTAGAAATGCTCATTTCACAGCAGTTAAAGTTTTAAGAGCGCTTACCTTCAGCTGGGAATTTCCTAGCTCGTTCCTCAAAGAACCATTCTCCAGTTTTGATTTTCACATTTCTGAAAAGCAAACAGAATTGTCTTGTTGGGAGCAGGCCTCACTCTCTAGCTCAAGCTGACCTGGAACTCACTCTGCAGCCCAGCCTCACACTCATAGCTCCACTCCTGCCTCAGCGTCTCAAGCGTTTGAGATTCCAGGTGTGAGCAATTATAACACCTTTAAAAATATTTATTTTTTTCAACAATAGTATTATTTTTGTATGGGTGCTTCGCCTGCATGCATGTCTGTGTACCACACACATACCTGGTGACTTCGGAGCCCAGAAAGAGGTGTCAGATCCATTGGAACTGGAGTTCCAGGTACGTATTAGCCACCTGGCCTGCCCCTAACCCCTCTCTATGTAGCCCATGGACACCCAACGTTTTGACTTCTCTGGATCAGTTGAATGAAGAATTGTCTTGGCCCACACATTCAGAAGTGTCCAACCTGAGGCCAGCTTTGAATATGGCCCAACATAAAATTGTAAACTTGCTAAAAACATTGAGGTGTGTGTGTGTGTGTGTGTGTGTGTGTGTGTGTGTGTGTGTGTGTGTGTGTGAGAGAGAGAGAGAGAGAGAGAGAGAGAGAGAGAGAGAGAGAGAGAGAGAGAGAGTTCTGTGCTGTGATAAAACACTGACCGAAAGCAGCCTGGAGGAGGAAAGGTTTGTCTGGCTTCCGGCCCATCACCAAGGGAAAGCCAGGCCAAGAAGAACTCCGACAGGAGCTGAAGGAGAGACCACAGGAGAACACTGCTGACTGGCTTGCTCTCGCTCGATGGTTTGCTCAGCCTGCTTTCTTAGACCACATGGGCTTGGCTCTCCCACATCAGTCATCAGTCAAGAAAATGGGCCCCAGACCTGCCCACAGGTAGATCCAATGGACGCACTTCGCCAATTAATGTTCCCTCTTCCAAGGTGACTTTAGTTTGTGTCAAGAAGACAGAATTACCCTGCACTGTCGTCCTTGTAGATGACAATGTTGTGTCCAGATGTCACTTAAAACAAACGAGCTCTTGCAACCTAAGAGTCACGGGCTGGACACTCCTGGAAGGTAGTCCCTGCCTGAGGGAGGCTGGAAGTCTAAACATCGAACACCTGGTGCTCACTCTGCTTCTCGAAAGCATCCATCTTTATGCTCTTCCACCCTGCTAATGCCGAATTAGCAAACGAGAGATAACTGTTGAACGTGCTTTGCAAATTCCAGCACAGATGTTTGCTATGGAGGAGGCTGGAGGAGCTTAGCAGAAAGCTGTTTTGACCTCATGACTACGAGCAAACAGCGAACTAAATAGACATGTAGGGGCACATCTTCGCTGTGCATCAGACCGCTACATCTGCAGGTGGGGACGCAGTTACATTTATGCTTTATGCGCCGAGAAAGTGGATGTGATGTCCCCCGAGACGCTGAAGGTGTGTTCACCGTTCAGCTGACAAGAGGTGGGAGATGGGTGGATCTGCGTCTTCAGAATTCTTTGAATGCCTGAAGCGGCGCATCCCTGCAGGTCTGTTCTCTGACTAAATCCCTGATGGCGAAGAAACCTGAAGGACACCCCAAAGAGACCCTGGTGACTTGCCAGATGCTCAAGATGCAAAAATTCCGGATTAAGTAATGGACTGCTGTGAAACAGAGCAACAGGTTTCCTGCGTGGGCCAGTCCGGCCTCTAACTCCTGCTGAGAGCGGACTGCATTCACCCCATTAAAAACTCTCCTTCAAACAACCCTGCAGCTAAGATGCGATGCAGTGGCGAAGCAAAATAGTGTGGGTTTGTTTTGTCTGTCCACAAGCCCAGCTGATCTGCTTGCAACGTTGGCACAGGAAAACAGACAGATGTTTATGATTAAATCCTAGGTAACTATGAGCAGAGTGGGGACTTGTGACAGAGATAAAGCAATGATTTTATCAGGCTGCTATCAACCCTTCCTGTAAACATTCACCATGTCCCTTCCCCAGGCCCCCTGTCCATCACAGCCAGAGCCACACTCACAGGTCCCAGCACAGTGTACTGGTGAGTCAATGAATATTCCTGCCTCTCCAGGGAGCACCCTGGGAAGAAAGGGATGAGGTGGGATCCAAAGTGGATAGAGGCTGTAGCAGTGTGCCCTCAAGGGGGGTTCATGTTACCAAAGGGACTGAGCACCAGGCGGGAAGCACTCACTATGGGCACAGCCCTCACCCAGAGGTCTGAGGAGACAGCAAAGAGCAGCTGGCAAAATGCCACAGGCAATATCATGGAGCCTGCAAGACCAGGGGAACGACCATGCTGAGCAAGCGTCACCATGGCAACTAGAAAGCACTAGCAGGAAGCAGCTTTCAGAAACATGGCTGTTGCTGCTGCACAAAAGAACCCCAAACGGCAGCAGGAAATCAGGCCAGAGTGAGGAGACACGGGGCAGAGTTCAGGGGACAGAGTGGGGGGTTTAGGACACTGACCAGGCCCGTGCACAGGGAGCCCTGTTGACGCTGAAAAGGCAGAACCAGCGGGCAGCGGCAGCAAATGCCTTTAATCCCAGCACTTGGGAGGCAGAGGCAGGCAGATCTCTGAGTTCGAGGCCAGTCTGGTCTACAGAGCAAGTTCCAGGACAGGCAGGGCTACACAGAGAAGCCCTGTCTGGAGAAAAACAAAAACGGCAGAACCAAATGAGCTAAGTCCTGACTGAGGCTCAGTTCAGCTGCTTTCCCAGAACACAAAAGAAGGAAAAGACAGAAATTCGGGAGAGAATATAACACAAATGGAGTGTGAAGCCAAGCTGCTCACTAAGAATTATTCTCCAGGCTGGGGCTGTAGCTGGTGGAGCACTGGCCTAGCATGTGCAAGGCAATAAGGTCAATCCCTAGCAAAAGAAAAGAAGGGGGCGGGGATAACCAAATGGAAGAGAAGAAAATATTGGCTTAGAAATGGGCAAATTCAAGAGGCTGAAAAACCAAGAGTTCAAAAGTGTGTTCCTTGGTCCATAAAGATCAAGAGGAAAGACCCCCTTTCCCAGACACTTTTTAACTGTAAGGACCGGGAAGGGGGGCCTGTGGGAGTTTGAATGTAATTGCCCCCATAAACTCATGGGGAGTGGCACTATTAGGAGATGTGGCCTTGTGGAAGGAAGTGTGTCACTGTGGAAGTGGGCTTTGAGGTCTCATATGCTCAAGCCATGCCCAGTGTCTCAGGCTACTTCCTGTTGTCTACAGGTCAAGATGTAGTACTCTCAGCTCCTTCTCCAGCACCATGTCGGCCTGCATGCCACCATGTTGCACCATGATGATAATGGACTGAACCTCTGAAACTGTAAGCCAGCCCAATTAAATGTTTTTCTTTATAAGAGTTGCCATGGTCATGGTATCTCTTCACAGCAATAGAAACCCTAACTAAGATGGGGATATTTCTAGAGCATAAACAGCAAGTGATAAAACTCCTTCAGATGTCTCTGTAATATTACATTCCAGAAGACAAGGAGGCATTTATTGAATTTCTTGATTAAAAGGGCAAGACCCAGGATTAGAAAGCCAGTGAGGTCACCCCACTGTGGGGAGGCCCCTAGAAGGCACACTCAAATCCACTGGCTTGGGAAATGCAGTCCTCCGGGTAATTATGGGTAACTGTGTGGAGAGCAGGAAGTTATGGGGAAATCGGCAGACCCAACTGCTTTCTTAGGAAAAGGGCACATTGTTGGTTTCTGAAAACCAGTAAGTATGCATTTGAATCAAAAGAAATTCCAGACTCTAATCCGACCGCCACCAAAGCACTTCAGCGTAGGTGGGATTTCAGAGTATAGCAGCCTAAGGTCAGCTGTATGGTTGGACAGGAACCCCAGGGCAGCCCTCTTTCTGCAAAATAAAAGAGGTTCATTCATGACAATACTGAAATAGCTGTATCAATGGACCGGGTCGGGAGCTGAGTCATCTGACACCAGTATGTCGAGTATGACGTCTGCTGGTTTGGGAATACACTCTGGTCTGTCTTGTGGACATGCATAAGTTATTATGGAAATCCTTATCAAAGCATAATGTGCGGAAATAACCACCTCCACCCACTTGCCCAGACTCTCAACTCCAGCCCTCTGTGACCTTGAGTGCGCACCAGGGTAGCACTTGACTTGATTACCATGCAAAGTGCCAGCCCGGATAAACTGCCTCCTGGATGGTGACCGGCTCCAGCTGAAGTAAGCAGATGACCACGAAGAGTACAAACCAAAGACATCATAAAATAAAAAGCGCACTAATTCTCCAAAGGGTTTTAAAGGCAAGAACTGCAATCAAGTGTTGACCACAGAATGAGCCCGACCTTCCACAAGAATGATGCACACAACTGTGTGGAAGCATTTTCTTTCTGGGGACGCTGGCATGAGCCTGCTAGTTCTACCACTCAAGAGGTGGAGGCAGGAGAATTCTGAGTTTGAGGCCAGCCTGAACTACCTACTAAGGCCCTGTCTCAACAATGTGTTCTCTTTAGCAAGCAGCAAAAAAAGTATTCCAGTGCTGAGCTCAGTGGACACAGTCCGTGTCACAAGTCTCAAGGTCTGAGTTCGGGTCTCTAGACCCCACATAAAGTTAGATGTGACAGCAGGAGCCTGTAATTCCAGCAACGGCCAGATGGGAGGAGGCGGAATTCTCAGGAGCTCGAAGGCCAGCTACCCTGGCATGCACAGTGGTGAACATCAAAGATCCCGTCTCAGACGAAGGTGGAAGACAGGCCTGGAGAGCTGGCTCTGCAGTTCTGAGTGCGTCCTGCTCTCGAAGAGGACCCGGGTTCAGTTCCCAGCACTCACATCAGGCCGCTCACAGCTATCTGTAACTCCGGCTCCCAAGGGATCTGATGTCCCTGGCCTCTGAGGGCACCAACACATATGGGCACATACTCTAAACATACACAATTAAAAATAAATCTCTAAAATAAAAAGGTGGAAGGCGAGGACCAACACCTAAGGCTGTGTCCTCTGAGTTCCAATGTGTACACGGCACACACGTGCCCTTGCTTAGACATACACACATGTACACATACACAAACATGCACCCTCCCAAGTCAGACACACAAAAGCATCCTATCATTTTCTGCATTTTCACTCTCTGCTTGGGCTTCAAGACTTCAAAGAATATTAAGAATCTTTACTCTCTTTTTGTACATGAATAAAATATCATAATCCTGTAACTAATTTCCCTGTTCTTCAGCCGAGTAAACACATTCCACATGAAATGGCATGTGCCACCCCTCGAGGACTAGACAGAACGCTGCCTGTTAGTAATTCTTCCTGGCTAATGTCTGACTATGTGAGATACTTTACACAATATATCTGACTTGTTTATGAAGCATGAGAAACACACAGATCTGGAGAGGCAGCTCCGTGGAGTCCTTGTTAGGTCACTAAAACCCCTGGGTTCCACCCCCAGCACACCACCCCCAAGCAGCACGCACAAACGCCATTTCCATCCGCAGTGCTAAAGGTGAGCTTTAGATAAAAGCCTATCAAGTTCGAAACAGAAGGTGGGCAGTGAAGAAAGTGAACTCCAGTCTCAGAACCGAGTGAAAGCCTGGCTTGGACACTCTCGGCTGTCACTTTCCTCGGTCTTTCAGATGGCTGGCCCTCTCGTCACAGAAGCACCGCGCTCACCAACAACAGCGGATGTGAAGTACTTCACATTCACAGTGGGTGATCTGTCTTTGTAGACTGAAAGTGGTAACTCAGGATTTTGTCTAAACAATGCAATTATGGAAATACTGAGGGTTAGTCTGGAATTTAGAGATTTTTCTAAACTCCAGGAAGTTTTACTTCAATAGGAAACATATTTGTTGCAGGAACTTTGTTAAAATATCATTTGATTTTCAGGCTGGAGAGATGGCTTAGAGGTTAAGAGCACCGACTGCTCTTTCAGAGGTCCTGAGTTCAATTCCCAGCACCCACATGGTGGCTCACAACCATCTGTAATGAGATCTGGCGCCCTCTTCTGTATACATAATAAATAAATAAATAAATAAATAAATAAATAAATAAATAAATAAATAAATAAATAAATAAAATATCATTTGATTTTCAATAAAATTCCTCTCATGCCATGCAGAAAACACAATATTCCATCTTGTAAGAACATGTTTACATCCAATCCAACTCCCAACCTAGCAGGGTCTGGTGATGCAGACGTGGACTCCCTATGGGAGAGGCTGATGCAGGAGAATGAGAAGCTCAAGCTTCTGGTCTACAGAGCAAGTCCAAGGCCAGGTGAGGCACCTTGGGCAAACCTTGGCTCAAAAATGTAAAAATAAACAAATAAAATGGTGGGCATTCTAGCCAGTGAGGGAGCACTTGCCTAGCATGGTCGAGGCCCTCAGTTCCCCAAATCCTAATCTAAAAAGTAATTTAATCAAGGGCTCAGTGGGCAATATACTTGCCACAAAAAAAGCCAAAGTACTGCAGTTCAGTTCCCATCACCCACGTAAATGCTGGGTGGGCGTGATGTCTCCACCTATAATCCCAGAACACAGAGGTGGAGAGAGGGAATCCAGGCTGGAAGAAAGCTGGCTGGAATAGCCGAGTTTGTGAGCTCTGGTTTCAGGGGAGAGATCCCTGCCTCCACGTATCATGTGGAGAAAGACAGCTGGCAGCAACCCCTGCCCTTCACATGCACATGCACACACATGCATGCACACACCAAAAAAGAAAAAGTACTTCAAACCAAATAGAATCCCTTCTAATAAACTCCAGAATCTTGTGTCAATCATTTCTGCTCTATAAGGGGTAACCTGAGAGCGTGGTAATCAGATGCCCAGGGTCAACTTTCAACTGAACTCACTCAAACTCCACTGGCATCATGGTGCGTCCGGGACATTTGAGCAATCTGAAACAGACCCCTAAAACATCAGTAGTATTTGCTGCAATCTGGAACTTTCCATCTCAGACTCAGGGTGACAGCTAGTTTTTTGTCAGCTTGACACAAGCTAAAGTCATCTGAGAGGAGGGAGCCTCAATTGAGAAAACGCCTCCATAAGATCAGGCTGTAAGCAAGCCTGTAGGGCATTTTCTTAGTGATTGATGGGGAGAGCCCAGCCCTTGGTGGGTGGTGCCATCCCTGGGCTGGTGGTCCTGGGTTCTATAAAAAGCAGGCTGAGCAAGCTACGAAACAGCACCCCTTGTGGCCTGTACATCAGCTCCTGCCTCCAGGATCCTCCCCTGTTTGAGTTCCTGTCCCGACTTCCTTGATGATGAACAAACAGTACTGTGAAAGTGTAAGCCAAACAAACTCTGTACTTCCCAAGCTGCTTTGGTCATGGTGCTTCATCGCAGCTATAGAAACCTTGACTAAGACACTTGGCTCTAGTTTTACAAAAATCCCAGGACACACTTATTATTCAAATACTTTCAAACTTGTATAACTCCCCGAGTTTCAGGTTTGAATGTATCCAGTCCAAGCAGAAGCGTCCAACCTTTCGGTATTTAGCAAGACATTGTCATCTACAAAGTTCGTGCATGAGAACCACACACATACAATGGAGTTTTTGTTTGTTTTCTAAGTAAAACAATTCCCTAATGCTTTAAGCAAACAGGATTCACTGTTTGGCCATATCCAGGGGATCCCTGGTCCTATGGGACTGGGGTGCAGCTCGGTGGCTCACTGACTTTCTGATGGCTGACAGTCCACTCCCAGTGTGAAGCAGGAGCAAATACCCCTTGAGACCATCGGCATGCAACTTCTGGAGGGTGTAGCTCGGTGGTGGAGGGCTTGATCAACATGCATGAGGTTCTAGGTTTGAGCTCTGTTAGCAGGGGGAAAAAAGTGTATGCATATAACCCCAGGTTCCATTCCCAACACCACACAAGACCCTGAAGCACGAATACCCAAAGAATAAACGGCTTCTTACAGTCCCAGACAACTACAAGGCAGTAGACAAGAGCGAACAGTTTGAGGACGGGAAGGTCTGCCCAAGAGGAACTCCTCAGAAATCTGCTTTAGACAAGTAAGCAGGCTTCTTTCGGGAGCCAGGGATTTGATTTCACTTCTTATACTGTTCTAAAGGGGGAAAAAAAATCAAATCGTGGCAACTTAGCTTCCCTGACGTTTCCACAGTTGTTACCTTGGACCACTTCACGGCAGAACAGTCTACCTCAACCAAAAACCAAGGGTTGGCGGCCGCTGCTCGCTCACGCTGCTTCCTTCTGCTCACGTGTGTTCCTCTGACTGAAATCGCCTCCTTTTAACTGTGGGTACCCTAGTCCACAGTATCGCCTCTCCCCAGGGAACCACCCCTGTTAGGGAATATTACTTTAAGGTGTGTTACTTTTGTTTATGCTGCATTTGTCTAACTCTGTGAAGCTGTGTTGCTGTGCCTGTGTAAAACACCTGATGGGCTAATAAAGAGCTGAACGGCCAATAGTGAGGCAGGAGAAAGGATGGGCGGGGCTGAAGAGCAGAGAAGATAAATAGAGGGAGAAATCTGGGAAGAGGAAAAGAGATGGAGAAGAAGGAGCAAGAGAAAGAGAAGAAGGAGCAAGAGAAAGAGGAGGACTCCAGGGGCCAGCCACCCAGCCACCCAGCCACCCAGCCACCCAGCCACCCAGCCACCCAGCAACCCAGCCAGCCATGGAGTGAGATTTACAGAAATAACAGAACAGGAAAAGCCCAGAGGCAAAAGGTAGACAGGATAATTTAAAGCTAAGTAAAGGTGGCGAGAAATAAGCCAAGCTAAGGCCAGGCATTCATAAGTAAGAATAAGCCTCTGTGTGTGATTCATTTGGGAGCTGGATGGTGGGTCCCCAAAAAGAGTAAAACCTTCAACAACACACCCCCTTTCCATAGAATCGGCTTTACTGTTGAAATCACATGCTTCCCACGGCATCTCGCTCTTCCTTGGGAATCGGCGCCTCCCATTGGAATCCCCTCTCGCTGGAGTCACCCCTTCCCATCAGCTCCTGCTGACGACCATACATCCTTCCTCACTCCTGTTGATTCCTGACTTCTCCATTTCTTTCTGCTTTCCGATACCCTACAATCCACCTCTACAAGCCATGCTATCTGACAGACTCAGGACCATGCCTCCTCCTTCCTTCCTTGGCTCACTAGAGCCCAGTCCCTGTTTGAATGACCCTTCAAGTTCCCTATCATTCCTGCCATCAGCCCCCTGCATTGCAACAGCGTTTTTACTACACTTTTTAAAAACTGTACTGGGTGTTGACCAAAGGCCATGAACATACTAGACAAACACTCTATCACCGCCATTCTTATTTTTCACATTGAGACAGGCCTTACTAAGTTGTTGGCCTTGCATGGTTAGCCATGGCACAAGCCCCCAAGGCTGGTCTCACACTCGCTCTACAGCCCAGGCAAGCCTTGAACTTGTGACCCCCATTCCTCAGCTTCTGGAAAAAGTGTAATTACAAACCCACACTTCCAGACCCAGTTCCTGTTGCTCATTTATCACTGTCTTCCACTTCTTCAGGCCAGCAGATCACATAGCCACGGACCTTTTGTTGTGGCTGTAGAGCAAGAGTATGCACTTCAACACCAATCCCTGTGGCCTAGCACAGAGGCTTTCCATGTGCCTCTTAGGAGGCTGGCTTCCCAGGACAAGTCCAGCAGGCAGGGCCAGGAATGAAGAAGGGGAGCCTGGGCTCCAGGCTCTACACTATTTACACCATCCTCTGCTTCAGCATCCCCTCTGAAGTGTGAACGGCAGTAGTAGCCACTCTTAAGGGGTGCTTTAAAGAAGGCTTGAAAGCACTCTCCCACTGTGATGATCCGGGGGTCACTGCCAACTGAGTCAGCCTGGCTCCCTCATCTTTCCCTGCCCTGAGCTCTGGGCCTCTCAGCACCAGGCAGGTCTCCAAGAGAAACCTTGCCCTGAAGGAAGATGCCGTCTGCCAAATGTCTCCTGGGGCCCCAGCAGCCCCAGCCAGCACACTGTGCAGGCCTTTTGCTCGGCAGGAATCTAAGTTGTATGTTGGGTTTTTTTTTGGTTTTTCGAGACAGGGTTTCTCTGTGTAGCTTTGCGCCTGTCCTGGAACTCACTCTGTAGCCCAGGCTGGCCTCAAACTCACAGAGATCTGCCTGGCTCTGCCTCCCGAGTGCTGGGATTAAAGGCGTGCGCCACCACCGCCCGGCCTGTATGTTGTTTTTTAAAAAGAGGGTCTCCATATGTAGTCCTCCTGGCTATCCTGGAACTCAGAAGTCCACCGCTCTGGCCCTTCTTCGTACACTTTTCATGGGTACCCCCAAGTCTCCCTCTTTCTTGATTTGAAAAACCTACTTTCCTCATCTAGTTCTTATTTTTTACTGAGGGAAAAGTAGGGGAAAGAAACCTGAATGGACTTAAGACCCGTTCCCAGGTCCCACTCTGTGATATGGGGAGAGCGGGGGGAACAGGTAAGCTCGGCAAGGCCTCCGGATTGTTGCAGCCCAGAAACTGGATGGTGGCCCCGTGTGGACAAAGCTGGAGCTGGGAGTGCGGAGTGTGAAGTGGGCAGAGTGAAGTGAGAGAAAGCCCGAGTTACTGTGAACCCGCTTGCTTCTAACACGGCTTTCTTCACGGATCCACCTGGAGTGACGCAACTATCACAGGTATTTTGAGAAACATCCTTATTTCGAAATAAGGAAGCTGGGGGTTATAGAAATGACATTTTGTGTATTTAGTGGGTCAAGTTACAATGCCGGGCATGATGCCGTGTAGGGCAGAGATTTCAACACAGTGCCCTCCCTAGGAGATTGCCTCAGTCCAGACCCTCTGCTTTGGTTTTTAGTTTGCAGTTGACTATTAGATGGGAAAACATTGCTAAGCGTTCATTATTTCCTTGGTTAGGGTTGATGAAGACATCAAAGCCAGGTGCCTGGCTGAGAGGGGAAGAAAGTCCTTGGACCTGTCTAGAGATGGCTCGGAATCCATCCCTTCTCCAGGCCCACATTTTTCTCTAAGAAAAGCCAGAAGGGCGGGGCGGTGGTGGCGCACGCCTTTAATCCCAGCACTCCGGAGGCAGAGGCAGGCAGATCTCTGTGAGTTTGAGGCCAGCCTGGGCTATAGAGTGAGTTCCAGACAGGCTCCAAAGCTACACAGAGAAACCCTGTCTTGAAAAACCAAAAAAAAAAAAAAAAAAAAAAAAAAGAGCAAAGCCGAAGGACAGTGACTCCAGCAAGCCCAAGGAAGGAGGGCAACCAATCCAGAACGGGGAGACATGGCGCTGTGGCCAAAGGAAGAGACTGGTTCAAACACAGGGCGGAGCCACTTGCTTATTGCAGGGGGAGTGATGTGCATTCAGCCTTGCAAGGGAACAGGAAATCTGGCATTGCTGTTTTAGGCAATAAACAGTTTTTAGGTTTAGGAAGGGAGCAGCTTCAATGCTGCTCTGTGTTCGGATCTCCCAGGGAACAGATGATCTGTTCCAGGGTCCCCTCCAACACGAGCAGTGATATTACAGGTTGCTTTCAGACCCAAGTCTCTGGCCACTCTCCAGATTCACATCTTCGAATTCGTTCATAGATTCCAATCTGCCTCACACTTCCCCCTTCCTGTAAGTCCTGTGGTATTCTCTATGTGTGCTCTTCCTTCAAGTGGGTGTGCCCCTCCATGTCTCAAAGAACCCATGACCTGCTCTCACTTGGGACAGGGGGACTGCAGGTCAACTATGCTAATTTTCAAAATGACTTGTTCAAAAACACCACTTTCTGTGTTAAAAGCCTCACCATCAACCAGGTGCTGTGGTGCACACCTTTAGTCCCAGCACTGAGAGGCAGAGGCAGGTGGATCTCTGAGTCCCAGGCCAGCTTGGTCTACATAGTGAGTTCCAGGCCAACCAGAGCTATGTAGAGACCCTGTCTCAAAACCAAACCAAACAAAAAAGCCTCATGAGAGATGGCTCACTAGTTAAGAGCACTGGCTGCTCTTCCTGAAGACCTGGGTTCAATTCCCAGTATCCACATGGTGGCTCACAACCATCTCTAACTCCAGTTCCAGGGGATACAGCATCCTCTTCTGGTCTACTGGGTACCAGGAATGCATGTGGTGCACAGACATACATGAATGTAAAATACACATAGAAAAATTTAAAACACTCAACATCAAATAATTAAAATGGATGCAGACTCAGTATATAACCAATAGTCACCATCTATTTGTGTATCTGAGCCCACTTCCTTCAAAACATCCTCTGGGAAAGCAGTTCAGGACCCTGCTCACCTCCCTGCTCTCATCCCCTGCCACTTTTCCTGAAGGGGATAAGGTCTAAGAACACCGAGGCACTGGGCTGGGTGTACAGTGGCCCTGCAATGTCAGCACTTGGTGGAGGTTGGACGATCAGGAGTTCAAGATCAGCCTCGGCTGATATACATACATGGAGTTTAAAGTCAGTCTGGGCTTCGCGAGACCCTATCTTTAAAAAGAAAAAGACTAAGGCACTAGTCGAGAAACCCAAATAAATGGTTGAAAATTCTGAGTCAGGACATCATCAGTCACCAAACACATTTTATGGCTGGGCATGAATGACACACTGCTTTAATCCTAGCACTCAGGAGTCAGAGCTCTGTAAGTTCGAGGCCAGCCCAGTCTTGTATCAATTTGTAAGACCTTCCAGAGATACACCTGTCTCAAAAAAAAAAAGGAGATCACCTGCCTCTGCCTCCAGAGTGCCAGGATGGATTAAAGGTGTGTGCTACCACCACCTGGCAATGAAATCATTTTTTAATTAAGATATCTCCCTCCCAAGCAGAGGAAAGAAGCTCTATCTTAGGCAGCCTGAAAGCATCTGTAGATCAGACTGGGTATGATGCTTTCAGGAAGCATCTATTGATGACTGGAGCGTGACGGCTACACCTGATGAGCTTGAAGCCAGGATGGTTCTGGACCATCCCTGCATCCTGGGTCAGAGGAGGAACAGAACACTCATTTGTGTGCTCGTATACACACACTCAACCTACACACCCTACCCACCATGCTCACCTGTCCTCAAAGCACACTGTGCACTTCCACGTGCGAGTCCTCCGCAGGAATACGCGGCACTCGGAGCACACGCGGTAGCTGCAGCCCTGGCACACGGCCCCGCGGTTCAGCAGCAGGCCCAGGGCCCGCTGGCAGCGCGCACAGCACTTCTCCCGGTATTCCCGGCTCGAGCTCTTCGCCCCTTTCCACCGAAGATGCTGCAGGTGTGTTTTCAGTTTCCTGCAACCCAGGGAGTCGAATAAGGATTGGGTGGTATGATGGTGGGCTCTAACTGCCACCTTGGCATAGCCTTGAGTCACCTGGGAAGAGCCTGGACAAGGATTGTGTACACCGGGTTGACCTGCGGACCTCTCTGTGGGAGGTGTCTGAAGTTAATTGATGTGGAAAGAACCAGCCCACTGTGGGCGGCACCATCCCCGAGGCAGGGGCACACTGTATGAGAACGGGGAAATGGAGCTGGGCGGGCAAGCAAGCACACACGTATGCATTGGTTGCTCTCTGCCCTAGGCTGTGGATGGTGTGACGAGCTGTTTGCACTTCCTACCTGGACTTCCCCCACAATAATGGGTGGTAAATAATGGGATCATAGGATAAAATAAACCTCTTTCTCCCCCGAACTGCTTTTTGTCCGGGTAATTTATCGTAGCAACATAAATAAAACTAAGACAGACATGGACAGCAGACTACAGACAGGGGCCTCCACAGACCCGCCGTATAAGGCAAAGGGCTTTGGTATCTGACAAGGCTGTATGAGCTGGTCTCTCTGCTCAGGGTTTTCTGTGAAACATCGCCTTATCTCCCATGGTGCCTGTGAGGATTACATGACAAAAGATGGCAGTTTGTGCTCTGCTCACCCTTTCAGAACAGGACCCTCCTCACCAGTATCCACAGACTCTGTTACTTTTCCAAATACTGTCTCTTTAAATCACCAAAGAGATTTGAATCATTTAGTTGTTTTCTCAGCCTATTATTATTTCAATGAATTAGACTTTACAAGTGTATTTAAGGGGTTTTGAAATAAAGGAGGGAACAGGCGTGGTGACACCCCCCCCTTTTTTATTTTATTTTATTTAGTTTTTTTCAAGACAGGTTTCTCTGTGTAGCTTTGGAGCCTATCCTGGAACTCTGTCGACCAGGCTGGCCTCGAACTCACAGAGATCCTCCTGGCTCTGCCTCCTGGGTGATGGGATTAAAGGCGTGCGCCACCACCACCGCCGGCTGACACACCCCTTGAATCCCAGCATTTGGAGCACGGAGGTACACAGAGGCAGGCAGAGCACTATACATAGTTCAAAGTTGGTCTGGTCTACACAGGGAGTTCCAGGGCAGCCAGGGCTGTATAGAGAGCTCTCGTCTCAGATAGAGAGATAAGTAAATGAATGAATAAAGAAATAAAGGAGCATGGAAAAATAACTTTGTGTCTTTGGTTAATCACACAATTTCCCTCCCTCTTCAAACATTTGACTTTACATGTGTGGTGTTTTTCTATGCATATGGGTGTTTTCCCCTGCATGTATGTCAGAGCGTCACGGGCTTGCAGTGTCTGTGGAGGCCAGAAGAGGGCGTCGCGTTCCCCTGGACTGAAGTTACAGAGGGTTGTAAACTACCATATGGGTATTGGGAATCGAACCCTAGTCCTCCGGAAGAGCAGTCAGTGCTCTTAACGGCTGAGTCATCTCTCTAGTGACCCCAAGAAAAGTTCCCCTCTTAAAAACATTGGCTTGACCCCTCCTTGGTGCTAGGAGTGACCCTAGGGTTTCTTACACACTAAGCAAATGCTCGATCATTCATCTGCTTACTTTCAAACATGCCTAATAGCTAAAAGGTGATCTTGAACCCTTTTTTTTAAATTAAAAAATATTTCAATTTCTTTCAATTTTATGTGTATGAGTGTTTTGTCTGTATGCACGTATGTGCACCACATGAGTGCCTGGTTCCCACAGAGGCCAGAGAGGGCATTGGATCTTCCTGAAATGGAGTTACAGATGGTTGTGGGCCACCACGTGGATGCTGGAAATTGAACCCAGGGTCTTCTGCAAGATCAAAAAGTGCCCTTAACGGCTGAGCCATCTCCCAAGCCCTGACCTTGAACCTCTAATCCTGCCGTTTCTACCTCCCAGGTACTGAGATTTCAGGTGTGCCCATGAACTCTGAAAAACAAGCCATGTATTTACAGAGGGAACCTCCCAGCTAACAGTGGGCGGTTCTGCCGTCCAGAGCTGCCAGTAAGTGCAACCTCAGACCCAACAGCCAGGCCAGAAAAGAAGCTTCTGTTGATAGAGGGGTCAGGGAACAGGCTAAGCAGGTTCACCCTTCTTCCAAGCCAGCCGCAAGGCAAATGTGAACAAAGAGAAAAGGCAGAAATGGATTCCACCGGTTTTCTGTTTCCGACCCTCCTTCTTTGTGCCTCCAGGTACCACGGAAAACACGGGAGGGGGGCTTAACTGGAAGTTTTCCCTTGAGGGGGCTGCCAGAAGCCTGCCGGTGTTCCTCTATTGTTCTCACAAAGTGGGCAAGCGTACAAGAAGCAAATATCACAAAGGCACCCTTTCCAAAGAACTGTGGAATTATTTTAGTTCCATTGCGAAAATAATCCCCACCCCCACCCCTTCCCCGGGACCCTTTTGGGTTAGAAGTTCAGCACCCCCTCCCCGAGCTAGCAGTCACAAGGAAGCCAACAAGCCATGTCCCCAAACAGAAAAAGCCAAGCCCCATAGGACCGCCCAGGTCAAAGCATGGCTTACCGGACCCTTTCTTCTTCCATGCTTTGAACAGCCTGATCTCGGTAGAGGACCCCGAGAATGACCTCCCGTTCCAACTCCTTGAAGGACTCCAGGTCCACTTCATGGGCCATTTCGTCTCCCCAAGACGGACAGAAGAGATCCACAGTCCTGTGGAGACGCCGGAGTCCAGCTGCTTCCCTCGATCCTGCAGGAGCGAGCCCCTCTCTGGTTTCACCAGTGACCGTGTTTGACTTGGGACTCTTGCTTCCTTCCGAACTGGGTCATACTCCCTCGGAGAAGCAAGCTCCGCCAGGCCGCCCCACTGCCACCCGAGGGGTGTTTTCACTGGGCTCTGCCCGATGAGACAAGAGCGTATCTTTTTCTGAGGTTTTGCCAGAGATTGTTATAAATGATGCATGGCTGCTGAGCAGATAATTTCTGTAAAGCACGAGTGATCTCCACCCTGAGGAAGTTCACAAATAGCAAGGGGAGAGCAAACGTTCCCCAGAAAAAAAACTGTGTCCAGGTCAGCAGAAGCGACAACCAAGAGTCGAGCCTGTTTGAAGCCTTAAAGCCTGTTGGAAAAGACAGAGAACAAACAAAGCCCGCATTAGTGGCCCTGGCTCGGCACCTCTGTGGCATCACTTCTGAGGACACAGCTTTGCATTTTAGGCTGCGATTCAAACGTTATTAAAGAAGACATCTTTCCAACACTTCTTATAATTTCCACACTTGGATTCTCCTACCAAGAATTCTGGATCTTCAGCTGTGAGAGGACAAGGAGCCTGGTTTGATGTCCCGAGAGATGGGCAATGATTCTGTCACCACAAACATTAGAGTTCACCAATTCAGTTACAGAGACCCAGGTGGTCTAGCCTGCTGCACACCTGCTATCGGGATGTGCGTATGATATAGCTCACTGCCCCCGGAGTGATGAACAAGACCATACAAGATCAGGTCAAGCACAGAGAAAATGAGGCAACCAGAGGCGTGAAGGGTACGGTGTCCGAGCAACAAAACCCAGCAGACTACTTGGCCGCGAGTTTCTTCTAAAAGTAGAAGACAAACCTGACAGAATACATTTTACAATATGGAGGCCACAGAGTGCACTGTTTGCCTTGGAAGAAGGAGGGTCCAAGTTCAATCCCAGAACCCAAGGAGGCGTGCACTTCTAACCCGAGTGTTGGGGAGGCGGATAGGCAGATCCCTCCGGCTTGTTGCTCAGCGAACTTAGCCACATGACTAGTTCCAGGCCAGCCAAGGACCCTGTCTTTAAAAAAAAAAAAAAAAATCAAGGTGTGTGGTCTGAGGGACAAGAGCTGGGGTTGTCACCTGGCTTCTGTAAGGGTGTTCCTGCACACACAGGAGCAAATATACATAATACACACACACACACACACACACACACACACACACACACACACACACACACGCACACTGGGTAACTCACAACTGCCTGTAACTCCAGCTCCAGGGAATCCAAAGCTTTCTTCCAGCTTCTGTGGGCATTCCCATGCACAAACACACACTCACACAGAATTAAAATAAAAGTAAAAAAATACTATGTTCAATGCATGAACATGTACCATGTTCATTTATCAAGTATCGTCCACGCACATATAGTATGTGCTATTCCAGCCATGCTCTTACCCAAACCATCACAAACATGCCAAACAAGGTAAGAAATTCCCATCTCAGAAATAATCTTATTGGGCCATTATGTTATATATATGTTATATAATTGCTGACGGAAGCGTCTTTACTGAGCACATGGCAAACTCTACATCATCTTAATTGAAAATACATTAGAGGAAGGACGGCCTCAGCTGTTGGCTATTATTTTTACAAGTATTGTCCAAAAAAAAAAATTGTAATCAATTAGGGGAATGTGAGTAACTACAGCAACCTCAACTTGTCAATTATTTATGTCCTGTAATAGCACTTCATTAGGTATCGGGCCCTGTTTCTGTTTAGTTCAAGTCAAAAGATTCTGCATTCATCCATCTAGTAAGAACATGTAGATGGTTCAAGCAGCATGCTTTCTGTAATGCCATTTTAATTTTCCAGCCAAGTGGACCCCTCAGTAATAAGGAGTCCTTTCGGTACTTCAGGAGCTACACTCCTTCTGAATTCATGAATGATAAGCAACAGACGCTATGGCATCCTTCTCTCTCAACAAATGCTCTTAGCTCTTCTTCATCAGTAGTCTGGGGAGGGCTCTGTATCTCAATGCATAAAATAAAGCACATTGGGTTATAAAAGAAATTGATCACACTGAACTATTCAAAAATTGTTACATAGTAGTGTGTGTATTCATTAATACATGAGATAATTAAGGTCTGGCAGTTATTTAATGAGTGGCATAATGTCAAAGTGGCAATGATATAAACAATGCTTTGAGATATCTATGGCACATGATGTCATAGGAAAATACTTGTGATTTCTATTGGGAACAAGGTTACAGGTTTGACTGATTTTTTTTATTTTTTTATTTTATTTTATTTTATTATTTTTTTTTATTTTGCAATACAATTCAGTTCTACATATCAGCCACGGATTCCCTTGTTCTCCCCCCTCTCGTCCCCCTCACCTTCCCCCCAGCCCCCCCCCCCCCATTCCCATCTCCTCCAGGGCAAAGCCTTCCCCACAGACTGAGTTCAACCTGGTAGACTCAGTCCAGGTAGGTCCAGTCCCCTCCTCCCAGGCCGAGGGTCCAGTCCCCTCCTCCCAGGCCGAGCCAAGCAATCCTGCATAGGCCCCAGGTTTCAAACAGCCAACTCATGCAATGAGCACAGGACCCAGTCCCACTGCCTGGATGCCTCCCAAACAGATCAAGCCAATCAACTGTCTCACCCATTCAGAGGGCCTGATCCAGTGGGGACCCCTCAGCCATTGGTTCATAGTTCATGTGTTTCCATTCATTTGGCTATTTGTCCCTGTGCTTTATCCAACCTTGGTCTCAACAATTCTCGCTCATATAAACCCTCCTCATTCTCGCTAATTGGACTCGCAGAGATCCACCTAGGGCCTAGTCATGGATCTCTGCATCCAGATCCCTCAGTAGTTGGATGAGGTTTCTAGCACGACAATTAGGGTGTTTGGCCATCCCATCACCAGAGTAGGTCAGTTCGGGCTGTCTCTCGACCATTGCCAGCAGTCTGTTGTGTGGGTATCTTTGTGGATTTCTGTGGGCCTCTCTAGCACTTTGCTTCTTCCTATTCTCATGTGGTCTTCATTTACCATGGTCTCCTATTCCTTGTTCTCCCTCTCTGTTGTTGATCCAGCTGGGATCTCCCGCTCCCCCAAGCTCTCTTTCCCTCAACCCTCGCCTTTCATTACCGCCACTCATGTCCAGGCTGTTCATGTAGATCTCATTCCATTTCTCTGTCATTGGGCGATCCCTGTGTCTTTCTTGGGGTCCTGTTTTCCAGGTAGCCTCCCTGGTGATGTGAGTAGCAGACAAGTCATCCTTGTTTCATGTCTAGTATCCTCCTATGAGTGAGTACATACCATGCTTGAGATTTGACTGATTTTACCTTGGCTTTTTCTTATATTCATAATAGAAGGAAATACTAAATTTTAATTAAGATTAGTGGAACTAGGGTCTGGAGAGGTTTCTCAGTGGTTAAGAGCACTGACTGCTCTTCCAGATGACCAGAGTTGGATTCCAACACCCACATTATGGCTTACAATTGATCCCAGGGGATCCAACACCCTCTTCTGACCTCTGAGGGCACCAGGCACACAAGTGGTGTGCAAATATACCTATACACTATATGAAACAAAACAAAACACATTTTTCAAAAAGATTAAAGGAAATAAAGATATGCTTCCCCTAGACCAAGTTTATGGGCCTTGCAGGCTGAGGACTGTGGCCTGAAAGGGTCTGTGTTTGTTGGGTTCTCCAGTGTAAGATAAAGCTAATGTAACATTTGTGGGGGTTCCATGGACTGGAAAAGTTAGAGGTCTGAAAAGGGGTTGCTTGGCCTCTGGCCCCCAGTAAAGTACCCTTAGGTACCTTGTCTTAAGGTTTCTATTGCTGTGAAGAGACACCATGACCATGGAAACTCTTATCAAGGAAAACATCTAATTGGGCTGGCTCGCTTACAGTTCACAGGTTCAGTCCTTTATCATTATGGCTGGGAGCTTCGTGATGTGCAGGCAGATGTGGTGCTGAAGTAGCTGAGACTCCTACATCTTGCAGGCCACAGGAAGTGGTCTGAGACACCGGCAGTATCCTGAGCATAGGAAACCTCAAAGCCTGCCCCCACAGTGACACACTTCCTCCAACAAGGCCATGCCCACTCCAACAAAGCCACACCTCCTAATAGTGCCACTCCCCATGAGATTATGGAGACCAATTACATTCAAACTACCACATTCCAAAGAAGTTGGTACCAGGGACTGGGGTAGATCTGACCATGTTTTTGTTTGGAGTAATACGGACTTTGGGACTGTGGATTAGAAACGCAGTTGAAAGTGCTGCTTAATGGGCCAGACTAGTAGGAGCATGGAAGACAGTGGTGCTGAGGGTGATTTGAACTCTCAGGGGCTTGCTCAGAGGTTTCAGAGGAGAAGACTTTTAGTATGTTGCCTAGAAATCATTCTTGTGATATTTTGGTGAAGAATGTGACTACTTTTTGCTCTTGTCCAAAGAATCTGCCTGAGGCTCAAGTGAAGAGTTTTAGATTAATTTCCTTGGCAGAGGAAATCTCAAACAAGCTAGTACAGACTCTGTTGTGTGGTTATTAGTGGTAACTCTAATGAAGATTTATAATGAAAAGGAGAGAGCTGAGTAAGGAAAAATATTTGAGGAGAAAAAGAGCACCAGAAAGTGGACTGGAGCTAAATTCTGTGTTCAAGGAAATAAACAGATTAAGAAACAGAATAAATGTAGTAGTGACCTCAGGGCAAGATCTCACCCAGTTAAGTTTCCATCTTGTGAAAAGGAACTAAAGAAAATTAAAGAAAAGCTTAGAGCCGGATATAGTGGTGCATGCTTTTAATCCAAGCCTGGTCTAGAGATCCAGTTTCAGGACAGCCAAGCTTAGGCAGTGAAGGACAGAAAGCTGGTGAAGGGGACCATGTTCCAGCCCCAGCAGAACTTGGCAGCTTCAACCATGTGGTTCTGGCTTTAGAGTCAAGGATAGAAGGAATGGGTTATGGAATTTGCCTCTGTGCCTAAGGAAAGTCTCTGAGGCCAGGCATGTGTCAGGGGTGTCCTTGAATGGAGGCCTAGAGAGACCCAGAGAGGCCATTGTGTGAAGTTGTGAAGTTGAAGCCTGGATTGCACTGGAGACCCCAAGATGTTGGAGATGCCAGAGCTATGTGATACCTGCCAAGGAGAGCTGCTAACAGGGAGTGGAACCAGCCCAAGAGAAAGAAGTGTGTCACAGTCAACAAAGATGAAAGGACTTGGAGATCTGAAGAGCACTTTGACATCAGACATGGAGATGCAGAGTTTGGAGTTTGCTCAGCTGGTTTTCAGTCTTGCTTTGGTTCAGTATTTCCTCACTGTGTTCCCTTTCCTATGTTTTGGAATGGTAGTGTGTATCCTGTGCCATTATATGTTGGAAGTGTGTGATCTGTTTTTTTATTTTATTTTTATTTTATAGGAGATTACAGTTAAGAGACTGCATGAATCTCAGAAGAAACTTTGGACTTTAAAACATGGTTGAGACTGTGAAAGATTATAGGGACTTTTGAAATTGGACTAAATGAATTTTGAATTATGATATTGTTACAAGTTTATGGGGGCCAGGGAGTAGAATGTGGTAGTTTTGAATGTAATTGGCCCCATAATCTCATAGGGAGTGGCACTATTAGGAGGCGTGACTTTATTGGAGTGGGTGTGGCCTTGTTGGAGAAGTGTTCACTGTGGGGATGGGCTTTGAGGTTTCCTATGCTCAAGATGCCGCCCAGTCTCTCAGACCATTTCCTGTTGTCTGCAAGATGTAGGACTCTCAGCTACTTCTCCAGCACCACATCTGCCTGCATGCCACCATGCTCCTCACCATGATGATAATGGACTGAACCTCTGAAACTGTAAGCAAGCCAAACCCAATTAATTATTTTCCTTTATAAGAGTTGCCATGGTCATGGTGTCTCTTCAAAGCAATAGAAACCCTAACTAAGACATATCTGTTCCGGAAAGGCTTCTTACCTAGGCAGAAACAAACACAGGGTGACAAGGATTCCAGACCCTGGAGCAGCCACCTCGAATGTCTCTGTGTCATAGCCTTGGGTCCCCTTGTTCCCATTTCCCAGATGGACAAGTGAACTAGCAGATCTCTGTTACAGAGCTCTGAGTCTCCATAGAAAGGAAATTAATAGAAAAGATTGCGGTGGTGTCTGGGAGATGGCTCAGTCCATAAAGTGTTTGCCTTGCAAGCATGAAGTCCCAAGTTCAATCCCCAGCATTCATGTTAAAAACTCAATACAGCGGAACAGCTTGTAATCGCAACACTGGGAGGTAGGCAGGACAAGTGAGCTAGCTTAGCCTCATCAGCGAGCCCCGGGTCCCAGTGAGGGACCCTGACTCAAAAGACAAAGAGACAGCACCTGAGGAACAGCAGCTGAGGATGGCCTCTGGCTTTCACATGCACAAATAACTGACTTGGAGACTTAATATCAATTATAAGTGCTGGGTCAATAGCTCAGGCTTGTTACTAGCTAACTCTTACATTTAAATTAACCCATATTTCTTATCTATGCTTTGCCATGTGGCTCATGGCTTGTTACCTCATTTTCTATCCATCCTGCTTCCTCGGTGGCAGCTGGCTGGTGTCCCCCGACTCTGCCCTTCTTCCCATCATTCTCCTCGATTGGTTGTCCCGCCTATAATTCCTGCCTGGCTCCCACCAATCAGCATTTTATTAAACCAATTTGAGTGACAAATCTCCACAGTGTGCTAGAGGATTATTCCACAGCATTCTCTGGCTTGGGTCTCCAGCTTCTTGGTAAAGCAGGGCCTCAGTGAGTGCAGTCTTGGAAGGATAACAACAGGGTTTCCACAGGAGGAGCCCATGGGTCCCCAGTGCTCACTCAACAGGTGTGTTAAGTCATCTGTGTTTTAGGAGTACAACTATTTACAAAACACTACTCTATTCCATCCCCACTCTGGGCCAGCATCAAGAAGTGGGAAGTACCCTGTCTCAGAAGAAGGCGAACTCTGGCTCCCCCTTGTGGCAGAAGAGTGGAGTGCATCTGCAAGATCTAGCCATCGTTATTGAGTGTTTATGGAGCATCTTCCAAGAGTCAGGCACTATTCTGGGTGCCTCCATTTGCTATGTATACCATTCCTAGGATGGGGTTATAACAAAAGCCAGAGAGATGTCAACAGCAAGGAAAAAGGGGCTGGAACTTCTACCAGGAAGCTAGGATGAAACAACCACTGCCCTCAGCATCCAATAGACTTCTGACCTTCTTGTCACCAAGGCAACCCAGGACAAAGCAGGAAATCCAGAGGGTGCATACAGTGCTAACAATTGAAAGAAATGCCGAAGGGCATCCTCAGGCCGTGGCGCGCTGAGACAGCTGATCATGTCGACAGCGGTCTGACAGCAGATGAGGGAACTATGAGCCACGTTTCATTATTATACAAACTCAAAGCCGTGGAGGTAACACAAACTTTTCATTCATTGAGAGGATTTCAGACACAGGCCACGTGGCTTTCTGGTATTCCCAGAAGACACCGAGACAATGGTCGTCGGCTAACTCCAGCTGTGAGCATTCCGAATCCATGGTCCCCGTGGCTAGTCTCGACTCTTGGGGGGCTTGGACCCCGACTTTTCTATACTTTCAGCCAAACGGGAGACTTTATCTTCATTTTATGGAATTTTAGTATGTCAGGTGCTTGGTCAGCAGAGACAGTAAGTAAAGCTTTGTTGTTAGTCGTTATTTTTTTTTTTTTTTACCTTAGAGGGCTGTCCTGCCCAGATTTACGCCAACTTGATACCAGCTAGAGTCATCTGGAAGGAGGGAACCTCAACTGAGAAAATGCCTCCATAAGATCTGGCTGTAGGGAATTTTCTTAATTAGTGATTGAAGTGGGAGGGCCCAGCCCACTGCGGGTGAGGCCATCCCTGGGCTGGTGGTCCTGGGTTCTATAAGACAGCAGGCTGAGCAAGCCATGATGAGCAAGCCAGTAAGCAGCGCCCCTCCATGGCCTCCGCATCAGCTCCTGCCTCCAGGATCCTGCCCTGTTTGAGTTCCCGTCCTGGACTTCCTTCCTTGATGGGTTGCAATGTAGAAGTGTAAGCCAAACAAACAAACAAACAAACAAAAACAAACAAACAAACAAAAAACACAACTTGCTTTTTGGTCACGGTATTTCATCGCTGCAATAGAAACCCAAACTAAGACAAGAGCCCACTTCAAGAGGAAAAAAAAAAGCCTTTCAGTATAGCGACACCAAACATCATCCCAAGGTCATTTGTGGGGAGTTGATAGAAGGCAGGGCTTGGCGGCACACTGACCCTTTAGCAGCTCCGCGTCACATGAGCTTGGAGCCGCAGAGCCCAAGTAAAAGCTGAGCAGCACTCTATAGTGAGATGGGCAGAGAGTCAGAAGAGTCCCCTGGAAACTTACCGACATCGAGACCCTCCTCAGACAAGCTGGAAAGTGAAGACTGGTACTAAGGTTGTACTGTGACCCCCATATGTACACTGTAGCATGAACGGTCTCCCTCCCTCTCTACCCCACCCCTGAAACCACAGACTAGTCCCGGAACCCATCACATACTCTTCCATTTCCACGTAATTTCTCAACTTTACCTTCCTGCCAACTCATTTACTCTGAGCAACTGAAGGCAATTAGAGGCTGTTGTCCTGTAAGTAGTCCTATTCTGTCCCTCGGCAATTTTCGTAACTCCACTCACCCAGGACTTAGTATCCTTACGCACAAATTAGAACGATGGCCAGCCCACTTCCTAGGCCGGTGGCCAGTGGTGCTGATACCCACAGAGAGCTCAGAGCACTATGTAGGGCAGGCAGGCAGGGCCAGCTGATATTAGTAACAGTACTTGGAAGAGGACCCACACTACTGTTGTGTGCTGGCTAGATTTACATCAACTTGACACAGCTATAGTCATCGTCATCTGAAAGGAGTTACCACAGTTGAGAAAATGTCTCCCTAAGATCCAGCTATAGAACATTTTCTTAATTAGTGATTGATGAGGGAGGGCCCAGACCACTGTAGGTGGGGCCATCCTTGGGCTGGTGGTTCTGGGTTCTATAAGAAAGCAGTCTGAGCAGCACCCCTCCATGACCTCTGCATCAGCTCCTGCCTCCAGGTCCCTGTTTGAGTTCCTGTCCTGATTTCATTCAATGATGAACAGCAGTATCGAAGCGTAAGCCAAATAAACCCTTTCTTCCCCAACTTTCTTTTTGGTCATGGTGCTTCATCCCAGCCCTAGAACACTGCTTAAGACATGTTGTTAATCTTCAAAGGGCCATATGAAGCGCTACACGCTTCGGTCACTTTCTCCTTATTTCCAATCAGAATCCATCACCCTTCCTTCACCTTTAACCCCTCTCCACTCTGTGCATTTCTTCATGGTGCCTTCAGTTTCATTTTGTGTTGGGGTGTTTCCCTCTAATGAGGATCTCAAGTTGCATCAGGAGGTCCCTAGAGCCTGGCTTGAACTGAGACACCCTGTCATGACCTGTTGGTTTACTAAACTGGAAGCAGGAAGTGGCCGAGCAGGAGGGAGACAGTCGGGGAAGAAACGCATACAGAAAGTGGTAGTTTCAGAACTCGGAAGCACACAGGCAAACCTGAGTCATTTTTGAACCAACACTAGAAATCATCACAGACATAGAAGTGATCTCATGCAGACAGTCACAATGTCACAGCGTAAACCCGAGACCTCTCAGACCCACTTTTCTATGATGTCTGTAATCTCCTTTGTTCAGGAAGGCTGAAGCAGGAAAGGAAGCCATTTATTTCTCTAGGACTGTGGGGCACAGGGCACTGTGTGCTGGGGGTGTTCCCTTAGTGGGTGCCTGGAAGCACAGACAGCACCCACCCTGCATATAGTGTCTTTTCTATCGTATCTACAGTAAAGATTCAGGTATAAATAGATGTAAGGGATTAACGATAAGTAATACTGAAGTTATAGTAATAAGCTGTTCTACCTCTGTTCCCTTGATGAGCACCCTGAAAAAAAGCAGCATAGGACAGAGAGGGGTTTATTTGGCTTACACTCTCAGGGCACAGTCCAGCGCTGAGGGGACATCAAAGCAGAAACTCACAGCCTCAGAGAGAAATGGATGGATACATGTTTTGTCTGCTCATATGCAACTCATATTTTTGTTTTGTTTTTTTAAAATACAGTTCAGGGTCAAGTCAATGAAATGGCACCATCCACACCAGGGTGGGTTTTCCCACATGAATAAACAATAAGGTAAGAGCATGGTGGTGCAGGCCTTTAATCCCAGCACCCAGGAGGCAGATGCTGGTATATTTCTGAGTTCAAGGCTAACCTGGTCTACAAAGCAAGCTTCAGGCCAGCCAAGTCTACATAGTGAGACCTTGTTTCAAAAATCCAATAAAATAAATAATCAGTCACTCACGGGCCAACCTGACTGGGTTAATTCTTTAGACTCACTTTTTCCAGGTTGTAGCAGATTGACAGTAAAAAACCAACCATCATGTATGCCGTAACAAGTTATTTAAAACATGTGAAATGAGCCAGGTGGTGCTGGCATACACTTTTAATCGCAGCAGTCGGGAGGCAGAGGCAGGCACATCTCTGAGTTCGAGGGCAGCCTGGTCTATAGAGCAAATTCCAGGATAGCCAGGGCTACATAGAGAAACTCCATTTCAAAAAATCAAAACCAACCAACCAACCAACCAACCAACCAACCAACCAACCAACCAACCAAACACGTGAGATGCTTACTTCTAGAACTAGCTGTTCGTATTTTTGAATTGTGGTTGTCCCAGAGTAACTAAAAATGTGAAAGATAGAACCGTGGATCAGTGAGTTGACTGTATTCCTATTTTGTCTGTGTGTGCAGTCACACTGGATCCAGGGGCGGGGAGGGCTGCAGCACCCAGTCTGCTTACAGGGAGTGGTGGAGTCTTGCAGCAGCATAGTTTTACTGACCTTCCGAGTGTCAGGCATGGGTGAGGAATTGAGAACACAAAACTGAGTCAGACCCAAGCTGTATTCAAGAAGCCAGAAAACAACGTGCAAACAAACCAATCACAACACAGGAGGATGTGCAAACTAGCCAATCACAGCACAGGAGGATTGCAAACCAAACAATCACAGCACAGGAGGATTATAAACTAACCAATCACAGCACAGGAGGATTGCAAACTAACCAATCACAGCACAGGAGGATTATAAACTAACCAATCACAGCACAGGAGGATTGCAAACTAACCAATCACAGCACAGGAGGATGTGCAAACTAGCCAATCACAGCACAGGAGGATTGCAAACCAAACAATCACAGCACAGGAGGATTATAAACTAACCAATCACAGCACAGGAGGATTGCAAACTAACCAATCACAGCACAGGAGGATTGCAAACCAAACAATCACAGCACAGGAGGATTATAAACTAACCAATCACAGCACAGGAGGATGCTCAAACTAACAGGAGCCTCTTCAGAGGAGGATGCTTGGGGAAAAGAGCATGCACTAATGGATATGGGGAGGGAAGAAAGGGCTGGAAGATCCAGGGAGGGCTGACCCGGACACAGAGGTGGCTTCTATGGTGGGAAAAGTCACACAGTTGTAAAGAGAGACCTCATTTGCATGGCAGCCTGTTCGGGCTTTGTTTCTGTTGCTATGATAAAATATCCCAAAAAAGGCAGCTTAGAGGAGAAAAGGGTTGATTTCATCTTACAGTTCCAAGTTCACTGTGGGGAGGTCAAGGCAGGAACTTCAAACAGCTGGTCACATGACATCCATAGATAAGAGCAAAAAGAACGAATGCATGCAAGTTCACTTGTTTGATTTGCTTTTTGGGACTCAGCTCAGTCTCCCCATTTTTATACAGTTCAGGACCCCCCACATTCTCCCCCATCTAGGGGATGCTGCCACCCACCCCAACTAACTTCATTAAGAGAATTTCTCACAGACACGCCCACAGCCCATTACAGTGTGGACAATCCCTCACGGAGACTCTTCCCAGCGAATTCTAGGTTGTGTCAAGTTGACAAAGCTCACCACCACGCAGTCCCATCACACCGTCTCTTCTGGGGTTGTTGTAGCCATCTCCACTCTATGACCTTTGCCCGGGGACAGTAGCACCCAACACGGAACTTCTCCAACCTTGTCTCTGTGATTGACACATGCCTGCATTCATCCTCGATGTGGACACACACAACAAGGATTGTGGCTGTCCTGGACCTTGACTTTGGCATTGGAGAGTTGGCAAGGGGTCAAGTACAGGAAAGGAGGGAGGGCTGAGGAACAAGAGGACGAGAGGGGGAGTGTTCCTTGTTTGCAGGCAGGCCCTAGTTTCTTCATCTACTGATGTGTGCTCTTTGAGCTGGCAGCCACTGAACCAAAGGAAATAGATGCCAGGGCTGTGTTGGGGCAACCTGACAACAGCAGCGTGCGTGCCTGAGAACGCACTGCCCTCCCTGCCCAGCTCTCTCACAGCCTGTAAGCCACAGCCTTACGGTGACGCAGCTCGGGTCCTTTGGGGGCTGCACCGAGGCCCAGCTGCCTCACCACAGCCATTTTCTTGAGACTTTTCTCAGCTTCGATGGGAGGCCACATTTCTGCCTCCAACGCAAAGGAAAAGCTGAGGGACTGAGCAGATCTTGACATTGTCCCTGAGAAACCACCTTCTTTATGTTCCTTGTGTAGCTTCTTAGTGGAGGTTTTTTGACGGCCACAAAGAACACAGACCACCTAAGGCAGATAGATGCCCAATAAAGAATAAGTATTATCTCTAGCTCCAGCCCGAACTGGGCTCCCATTCACAGGCTTTCCAGATTTTTCAGAAATGAGCATTATCAGGAAGGGAGCTATGTGCTGAAAAAGATGATCTCTCATCGTTAATCACTGGTGGGTTTTCTGGGGAGCCAAGGCTCCATCCCTGTTTTTTATTCATTTTTACAGTTTCTACAAGTTGGGTCAGCCCCAGATCCCTTACAAGATAACACACTGAGATGCAAGCTTGTGCATAAAGCCCTAGAAGTCTTTCCCAGCGCGGCAGCATCGTGGCTCTTCTGTAGGAATCCGGTGCATTGATCCTCATTTTGGTGGATCCTCACCACCCAGCTCTCCTCTGCCCCTCTCATGCTCTTGTAGAATCAGGGTAAAGGAAACAGAAAGTCACGGTTTTCACAGTTTAGACTGGACCTCTTCACATAGTCAAAGAAGTGAAAATTAACACAATGATGTTGCCGTAGCTACCCCTGACAACTGTCACTATGGTTTGTGTTGTTCAGATAGCCATTGTTTATCTAGTACTTGCTCTGGACCAGGCAGTTTGGTGTGTATGCTATACGCTAACGGTCACTGTGGCAATCCGAAGTCAACACACCCGCTCCACAGGTTTGGAGAGGGAGGCAGGGCATTTGGTAATTTCCCTGAAGTCACACTGGGACTTAGGTCTGCTCAACTCAGAAACCCAATTCTTTGTTTGGACACGAAAGTTAAGAAGTTACAATCTCCAATTATCTTAGCTGAATAATTTTTCCTCTATCAACTCTAACATCAATCAATCTGTAAGATCTAATACACATTTGCCTTTGGCAACCTATGTCTTACCAAAGTATCTGTTTGCGTTTGAAGGAAGCTCAAAATTAAGAAAAATTTAAGGGCCTGGTGGTCCACACCTTTAATCCCAGTTCTCAGGAATCAGAGGCAGGTGGATCTCTGTGAGTTTCAGGCTAGCCTGGTCTATATACAGTGAGTTTAAGGCCAGCCTGGTCTATATAGTGAGCTCAGGCCAGTCAGCTCTACATAGTGAGAACCTGTCAAGATATATAGAGGTGGGATTTAAATAGATCCTGGGTAACTTAATTTCTTTTTTTTTTTTTTGGTTTTTCGAGACAGGGTTTCTCTGTGTAGCTTTGCGCCTTTCCTGGAACTCACTTGGTAGCCCAGGCTGGCCTCGAACTCACAGAGATCTGCCTGGCTCTGCCTCCCGAGTGCTGGGATTAAAGGCGTGCGCCGCCACCACCGCCCGGCTAATTTCTTTATTGTAAAATTATATTTATCTTTCGCCTCCAAACTAGAGGTCAAGGTTGATGAAAGCACTCTAAATCAGTGAAGATGATTGAGGACAAAGCAGTAAGCTGTACACATTGACCTCACAAGCCAAAGAAATCAGATGACAGTGCATGGCCTAAGAAGCCCGCACCAAATGGCTGTGGGATGCTGTTTTGTGTTTTGTTCTTTGAATCTTAAGCTTCTTTCTCCATACCCTTTAAACTATCATTACATTTTCAGTGCCCCCCATTCAGTACAATCACAAGGCATGCTGACTCTCCACGACTTTGCTAATTCCCGCTTTAAGGGGCTCTAACAACGGCAGTGTTCGCCCACCCCACTCGCAAAACCATGAGCTCCCATGCAGGCATGAAGCGTCATCCTACCTTCATCTGGAAGGCGCCCTGATGAGGAAGTGAGTCCTTCAATCTCTGACCTGTGTGTCCTTCCTTCCTGCCAGGCACTGGCTGAGGCTGATGATTCAAATGGCTATCCCAAGTGTGTCTGTGGCTAATCCCACGTCACCAGGGACCCAGACAGTGGAGACATCCTAATGCCACGCCAAGGAGCTTGCACGAGCATTTTACACTGCAAGCCAGAGCAGAGACAAGTCACTTCAGTGGAATGTCTTGTCCTTCCCCACAACGCCCAGCAGAGCCCAGTGTGTTTCCTGTGTGTGACCTCAGATGTGTGACTAGAGACACCACAAAGAACAGCTTCTCACAGACAGACACGGGCATTTCAGGGGTATTTTTTTTTTTTTTTGAGGGCTAACTAACATGCACACAGAACAGTATGCAAATCATAAGCAAACTTGTCATGTTCTGAGTGGCTGTCCCCTCCCAAACTTGTTCAAACGTAACTGCCACAGCACTAGGTGTCAATGGTATGAAGAGCAAGCCACAAGGTCTCTACCCTAGGGACTAAATTAACAGCAGTGTCTTGGGAGTGGATCCATTAATTCACGAGAGGGTTCCTTCTAAGAAAATTAGTTTGGGGGTTCTCTCTCTCTCTCTCTCCCCCACCCCGACCCCCCCATCTCCACTTGTGCTGTGAGACGCCTTTCCCCACATGGCAGCCTGCAGGTCTGTGTCCTGAATGCTTTAAAAGGACACAAGTCATATTTGTTTACGGCCCACACATAGGACTTCATTTTATCTCAATCAAACCTCTTTAAAGGTCCTGTCTCCAAATAAAGTCACATTCTGGGGTGTGAATGAATTTTGGGGTGGGTAACATAACTCAGATCACAACAGCAGGATACATTAAGAAAAAATTAGAAATTCATTTTTGGTTTTGCTGTTTTTTAGATTCTCCTTGCTTAATAGCCCAGGCTGGCCTCCTGTCTCCGGCTCCCAAGTGCTGGTTAAGGGAGTGTGTCACCCACACCTGGGTTATTTCTATTCATTTAAAATTTTTATTTATTTGTAAAGCAGAGATGGGAAGATTGGGTTTTATTGTTTATTTTTAAAGATCTTATTCTTACTTTTATTCATGTATCTGCGTGAGTGTATGCTGTCCGATGAGGCCAGAAGAGGGCATCTGCTCCCTTGGAGAGGGGGTTTCAGGTGGATGAGCATGGCCCCAAGGGGGTGCTGGGAATCAGGCTCCTCTGGAAGAGCAGGAGTGCCCTTAACTGCTGACTAATCTCTCTTAGTAGTCAGCAACTGAGAAAAGACTGAAGAGAAGAAAAAGAACACACTTCTCTGAGCCAGGACCCAGAGGAGCAGGCAGACCCAGATGAACCTCGAGGAGGCTCGGCTCCTAGGGACTGAAGGTGTTTTTTATGATACCGGTTCTTTTAAAAAAATAAAATAAAACAGCCATTCTGATGCAGGTGAGATGGAATCTCCATGTGGTTTTGATTCGCACTTTCCTGATGGCAGGATCTTGAGCATTTACTTGGCGTATTTACTTGCTATGGGGAGAATTTACCTTTTCAGAAGTATCTGTTCATTTCATTTGCCCACTTATCGAATGGTGGTTGGGGGTTGGTGTTTGATTTTTTGGGTTCTTTATATGCTTTAGATAGCAGTCCCTGTCAGATGTGTAACTCACAAAGATTTCCCCCATTCCGTGGGCTCTCTTTCCTCTGAGCATTCCCTTTGATGTTCAGAAGCCCAGAAGCCTTTCCCCTGTACCTGTATCTTAAAGTGTTTCTCCCGAGTTTTCCTTAGTGGTTTCAGATCTTACATGTAGGCCTTTGATCCGTTTTTTTAAAGTGATTTTTACAAGGGATGAGTGATATGGATCTAGTTTTGTTCTTCTACACACGGATATCCAGCTTTCCCAGAACCATTTATTAAAGAGATTGTCTTCTCTGCAAGGGATGCTTTTCCACTCCTTTGTTAAAAACACTGGGGAGCTGTACGGCTGTCGGTTTATCCCTGAGTCTTATTTTAGTCACTTAGGAGTGTATGTTTGTGCCAGCCTCATGCTGCTCTTCTAAGGCTGTGCAGAATAACTTTAACTAGGTATTATAACACCTCCAGAGTGGTCTTTTTGCTCAGCATTGCTTTGGCTATGGAGTTTTTTTTTCTTTTTTCTTTTCGAGACAGGGTTTCTCTGTGTAGCTTTGCACCTTTCCTGGAACTCACTTTGGAGACCAGGCTGGCCTGGAACTCACAGAGATCCGCCTGGCTCTGCCTCCCGAGTGCTGGGATTAAAGGCGTGTGCCACCACCACCTGGCCGAGTTTTTTTTTTTTTTCTTCCAGAGAAATTTAGACTTTTTTTTCTATGTCTGTGGCAAATGCTGTTGGGATTTTGATGGAGATTTCATTAATCTATAGCTCACTATCATTATTAGTACAGCCTTTTTCTTTTTCTTTTTTTAATATTCTTTTTTTTTTTTTGGTTTTTGGTTTTTGGTTTTTATCGAGATAGGGTTTCTCTGTGTAGCTTTGTGCCTTTCCTGGAACTCGCTTTGGAGACCAAGCTGGTCTTAAACTCACAGAGATCCGCCTGGCTCTGCCTCCCGAGTGCTGGGATTAAAGGCGTGCACCACCACCACCACCACCCGGCCAGCCATTTTCATATTAGTTCTACAAACCCATGAGCATGAGGGGCCCTTCCATCTTGGGTCTGCGATTTCTTTCTTCGGTGTTTTAAAAATCTCCTTGCATGCTAACAGTGCTCAGCACTGCTGTTCTTGGCAGGTCAGAATGGGACAGAGGGCAGTGTCTTTGGAAAGATTAGCTTCTCTGAAGGAGTCTAGTTAGACCCAATTGAATGATTCAAATTCTGGTAACACAGTAGTAATCCAAGTGACAGACACCAACCTTGAGCCTGAGTGTAGACAAAAGGGTCACTGAAGGATCCAATGGAGCCTGTCCCTGAGGCCTTTAAAACCAGCTCTTCCCAGGGGTTCCAACAGCTGGCTTCGGGGAAGTCAGGAGTGACCCTTCAGTTTAAAGCTTACGATAAAAACAGAACACACGCCAAAGTCAGAGCATCAAGCATCCAGTACATGCAAGCAGGTGCACACGCCTCAGCCCAAGTGTAGAGCTATGGACAAGCTCAGAACAACTGCCACGGGTACAAGTAGGTACCTAGTTCACTCTGGTTAAGAAAGCTAGAGAGTGGACTGCGTTGTACAGTGTTCGGCATAAAACATTTTAAAAAGTGGTTCTTAAAAGGAAAAACTCTCATTGACTGTATATGGAAAACCTAACGCCTCCAATCTTTCTTTCAGATGGCTGGAGTATCCTGAACCTAGATCCCCCAAGGGGAAGCAACCAGTGCCCGTACCAGTACTGCCGCATCATTTTACAATTTGTTCCGAGTTGTCAGGACATGTTTGAAAGTTTCGATTTCTGCAGAGCGAGCGGGAGGGCGGGCCAGGACAGTGCTTTCCGTCTTAGACTGGCTTTTGTACCTTTGTTTGGTTTGGGTTGCCACAGTTTAGAGAGCGGTTTGCTTTGGAAACCACCTCCTTGAGGACCGAGATCACGCCCTGCGGCTTGGAGACCCAGGAGGAACAGCAGGCGGGGCCGGGGCGGTGGGCGGAGTCGCTGGTGGGAGGGGCCTGGCGATAGGCGGAGCCCCCTAGTGGGAGGGGCCGGGCCCCGGAGCGTGGGTGGCTATTGGTAGTGGTCAGGGTCCCTGGCGCGGGGGCGGAGGAGTAGGCGGGGCCTGAGCGCGCCTGCGCAGTCCACTCTACCCGGCGGTGGCGGCGGCGGCGGCGGCGCGTTAGAGGAAAGATGGAAGACTTCCAGGCTTCTGAGGAGGTAACGTCGGGATCGGCCACGGGAGGGTGGCGGCCGTGATCCAGGCGTGGTGCGGCCCCGCCTGGGAAGCCGCAGCTGCTTCTGCCCACGGCCACCCAGCCCGAGGCTGATGAGCCTGGGTGGCGGTTCCCAGCGGGCCACTCCGAGTCTTTCCCGCGTGGGCGGTGCCGGCGCGGGGCTCTCGGGACTCGGGGCTCACCGTCTCCGCCGGGAGGATGACATCACTCCGTCCCTTTGGTGCGGCTGCAGACCCCAGCCGAGGTCCGGGTTGGGGACGGACCGTCCTGCAGTGGCCTGCATGATGACGCGGGCGCTCAGGGCCGGCTCCCGGTCCCTGCAGTGGGGGTCTGCTGTCCCCGCTGTCCGCCTGCCAAACGCAGACGTGCAAACAGAACCTGCCTTTGTCTCGGTGCCGCACCTTGTCCTTGAGTGCGGCGCTCCCCCACCACTGGGTACATTTCATTTCAGTTTAAGATAGGGATGAGATCGCTCATTCTTGTGGGGGAAGAATGCAAGCCTCCTAGTGCCCTAGACACTTGCCTTTGACACATGATAATGTTGTCAAAATGGCTTTTCCTTCGTTCTGATACACATTCAGGAATCAGCTGAATGGACGCCCCAGTTATAGTTGCTCGTTTTTTTCTTTCTGAATAATCTTTGTTGAAGCTCAGTAAAATCCCACGTATTACACAGTTTGTCAAAACTTAAAAAAACAAGTAATCCAACATTTCCTCTTTTGACATTTCTAAAATGTAGTTCAAACTAAGGATATTCAGAGGGAAGAGTAAGCCATTTGCACTTATCGGAGACTTTCAGTTTTCGTCTAATTTCTCGACACAAACTTTACGGCAGCATCGTTCTGTGTTTGAATGCTGGTGGAAATGAAGTGAATAATCTCAAGCCAGGATTCAGAAGCAGCTAGCAAAGGGGATGCTTTACCCAGATAGCAAACTGATATAAGTCTAAAAACTGGTTTATATTGTAGTCACAGCTTGTCGAACTTTATGAAAAAGGAAGCGGCCCTGTGAAGAGAAATCCCCTAAAACTGCATTGTAATTCCAGTCTGTACACGTGAACTGGCTGACGATGGCATCTGTAAAGTGAAATGTCTGGACAGAGCGATCTGTGTTACACAGGATGTTGGCTGCAGGAGGATGGATGCTCACTATTGTTTACCCAGCAGCCTTCTCAGCCGAGCCTTTTCTGCCTGCCCCTAACTTCCCAGATTCTCCTCAGCTCATTTACCTTTCTGGTAGCAGCTGGCACTGCCCACTGGATTCAATAGTTTCTTTCTGTCTCTTTTACTAATTTAACTGTACGGAAAGTTACGCAAGGACTTTGCTTTGTGGTTTAGGACCCTCATAGTCACTCAGGAAGACTCTCAACTGACTTACTCTCTAAGATACCACGTTTTCACCAGTACAGTGATTCGGTTTTGTTTCCAAATGACTTTTTGGGAGTCTAACAAGTGAGCTAGCTTTGGGTCAGCTCTGTTCCTCCTGAAGAGAAAGGGGCATTACTCAATACTAGAACAGGGCAGGGCCCACAGTGGTCAGCAGCCAGGAAATGTCAACAAAACAGGACTGTCTGCCTTTCTACCGGGAGGCAGAGGCCTCGGGGCTGCCAGTGCTAAGGATATCACAGAATTTGGAATAATTTGTCCTCACGTAAGGAGCACACTGGCAGGCTAGTGCCTGGCTGATGTTTTCAGGACACCCTCACACCCACTCAAATCCACTATTATGTTAAAAGGGGAGTAAGAAAAAAGTACTTCAGGCTCTGCCTTGCCGGCCACCCGGCATGGGGTAGAGAAAAGTGATGTAAGCCGCCAGCCTCTTACACATTAAAGGTCCTAATCCATTTATCTCAGGGAAGAGACTGTCCCATCTCTAAAATGGATTACTTACATTCCTTCCGCTAGTTTGTATGGAAGTCGAGTAACTCATAATACGGCTTCCTGTACTGGTTAATGGATCCGGCAGCCGGCTGCAATGGAAGGAGAGAGGTTCTCGTGGGAAGTGAAGCTTGGGTCGCAGTGTGGTCTTAACAGTGTTCACCTGTGCTTTAGCCCTGCAGAGCATGGACCCCACGGCACCCAGCTGCTTCACATCTCCGGGCTCTGAGCAGTGCAGTCCTCTGCATGGTCAGCAGCCTGGTTTCTAAGTCACGTTCATTATTGCACTATGTGTTTATTGATGCTGTGGAGAAAGAGCTTTTAAACCAGACTTACCCAAGTTTTCTTTCTTGACAGACTGCATTTGTTGTTGATGAAGTGAGCAACATTGTAAAGGAGGTAAGAGAAGACATGCTTGTTTTTCAACTGTTTGATTGAGGGCATGTGTCTTAGGGTTACTATTGCTGTGATGAAACACCATGACCAAAGCAGCTTGGGAAGGACAGGGTTTGTTTGGCTTATGCTTCCACATCACTGTTTATAGAAGGAAATCAGGACAGAACTCAAACAGGGCAGGAACCTGGAGGCAGGAGCTGATGCACAGGCCATGGAGGGTGCTGCTTACTGGCTTGCTCTCCATGGTTTGCTCAGCCTGCTTTCTTACAGAACCCAGGACCACCTGCCCAGGGATGGCACCACCCACAATGGGTTGGGTTCTCCCTCTTTAATCACTAATTAAGAAAATGCCCTACAGTCTTGCCTACAGCCTGATCTTATGGAGGCATTTTTTCAATTGAGGTTCCCTTCTCTCAGATGACGCTAGCTTGTGTCAAGTGGACATACAACCAGCCAGCACAGCATGGGTGAGGGAAACGCCATATGAATTAAAATAGGAAAAAAATCAACAGCTATTGAGTTTCTGTGTTTTGGTATTTCAAACATTTTTACTTATATATAAGTAAAAATTACTCCCATAGTACATAGATTATTTATACTGAATCAAGAAGTCTTCCATGGCATTAGAAGGTGTTAAGGCAGATTCTGTAACCTTGTAACATGGAAGACTCATGACACATGGGTAAATGTCTCCAGTGTTTGATGAAAAAGAGCAGCTGCAGAGAAAATGTATCAACTTCCCATAATTTAGGATCTGGTGGTACAGTTAGTTAAGGGTTTATTCATACATCTTTCTTACATTCTTTTATTTTTTATTTTTTTTGGTTTTTTGAGACAAGGTTTCTCTGTGTAGTTTTGGTGCCTGTCCTGGATCTCACTCTGTAGACCAGGCTGGCCTTGAACTCACAGAGATCCACCTGCCTCTGCCTCCGGAGTGCTGGGATTAAAGGCGGGCGCCACCACCGCCTGGCCTCTTTCTTACATTCTTGAATACATTATTGATATGAATCACAGTACCTCTCTTAAACAATGAGGGTGATAGACAAAAGGAACTGTACCCCTGTGACAGTGACCCACAGAAGCAGCGTTAAGGGAGGAAGGTAATTTTGGCTCATGGTTGGAAGGGATACAGTCCATCACGGTGTCAGTTTAGTTTGTCTAGTTTAGGTTAATTGGGTGAGAAGACCCACCCTAGATGTGGGCCCCACCATTCCACAGACTGGGGCCCCAATCTGAAGAGAAGGGGGGAAGTGTGTGAGCCCCAGCATGCCTTGCCCTCTGCTTCCCGACTGCAGACACAATGTGATCAGCCACCTGGAGCCCCCGCTGCCATGACTTTCCCACTGTCACGGACTGGGAGCTAGAATTAACCCCTTCCTGTTGCTTCTGTCAGGTACCATCCTGAGGTTCCTTGAAGTAATTTTGGGTTGACTACAATGTAAGGTTATTGATGTCCAGTTTTGAGTTGTGCCAGAGCATTAAAAAACAAAACAAAACAAAAACCACACTCTATTTTGTGAGAAGTGTCCAAAACCAAAATGATTTCTCTTTATGTACATTGTTCAGCATTGGGTGTGACTTTTCTGGTGCTTTGCAGGGAGTGTAAGTTTGCCTTTTATTGTTTCTTCAATGTAGTGTTTCCTGTGGACCAGGTGGGGAGTGGGAAGTGATAGGTTAAACCAGAGCTGGGAAGAGTGGAGTGGGTGTGTCAGGGGTGAGTTTTGCCTGTGTTTCTGCGTCCACGTAGACTGAGTGACCAGGCAGCAGGTGATAGAAAGGACCCATCAGGAGCCCACGGGGAAGTGGGAGGTGACGCGGCTCTTTTGCCCTTGGCAGTAGGTTCGTTCAGTCCTCAAGCTGGTTCAAAGTATTATGCGTGGAATATGAGTGGAACCAAACTTAGAGGTTTCCTCTCCCTAAGAACTGAATTTCACAGTGCACAGAGAGGGTTGCCCTTCCTCCATTGACAGTATTTGTGTCTGGTGATACCTCGACTAAAGCAAGACCACTGGTCCTCAGCCCAGTGGGCAGACACGGCAGAGGATATGGGGCAGCTAGGGGCCATGTCAGCGTGACTGGTCAGAGCCCCAAGTCTGCCCGTGGAAGTCGCAGGGTTTTTATCCCTCCCAAGCCCAGTAGCTGCACTCAGCCTGCAGTGACGGACCCCTGCACCACTGTGCAGGGGTGCTGAGAACAAGTCAGAACCCTCAGTGAATGCTCTATATTTAGCCTGTCATAAAAATCTTCATTTTCTGGCTTCCAGCAGGTTAGAAGAGGTGAGGGGGGAGCTGCTCAGAACCCCACTGGCCCCTGGGAGTGGGGCTCTGCTGGGGAAAGACCCAGGGAGTCATGGGATGGGAAGCTCATGACCCTAAGTGTAGCAGGGACTGGACAGTGAGGCGCACTCTCCAGAAGCCCAGGAACTTAGGGGGCAATGCCACCACAAACTCAAGCATTGGGACGTGAAAGTCCGGCAAGTGTGTGATGTGGTGACCCAGCCCATAAAATGAAGGCTGAAGCACCGGAAGACTGGGTTGGTTATATGTTGCCAGCCATCCAGCCAGTACAATGTCATCTGACATACACTGCTAAATTGTGTATTTTATGGTTTGATAAAAATGTCTAGTATGCTTTAAAGAAATTGGCAAAATATTTTCCAGCCTCCATAAGATAAAGTGTTGCTTATCTCTAGATACTAACAGTAGCGTGAACATTCAGTCCAAAGTTTGTTTGGTCAAAATGTTGAACACATTTGACAGATTCTGTAAAACACAGATCTTCAGCTAACGTAAACATAACTGGAACGCAGTCTGATGCTGCTGAAGAAAGCCACACGCGCAAAGGAGCCCAGAAACTAAGCAGAAGCTTGCAACTTCCGAGAGTCTGTCTTTAGCTCCTAGGGTGGCCATGAGCCCTGTCAGGTGACTGGTGGGTGTGGTGTCTGGGCTCTCTCCGTGACCATGACCGCTGTGCTTCTTTCCCTAGGCTATAGAAAGTGCCATCGGGGGCAATGCCTACCAGCACAGCAAAGTCAACCAGTGGACCACAAACGTCGTGGAGCAGACTTTGAGCCACCTCACCAAGCTGGGGAAACCATTTAAATACATTGGTAATGGATCTTTTTCTTGTGTATCTTGATAACATTCTTTAAATACTGATTAGAGGTGTGTCTAGTGCCCGGAGAAAACTAACCTAGCGATTCCTTGCTTGAGCTTCAAGAAAGTTCCTCCCAGGATCTCACCTCTTGTGTAGTGAACGAACCATGCACGTTGCCCATCAGGCTGATACCACCATTGCAGGGCTTACGTCAAACAAAAATTTACAGGATTTCTGATCAGACATGTTTAGAACATGTTAAGATAAAGGAGATACGCGTAGTTTGTCAGAGTGAGACAAGATAGTCTGCCCCTCCCCTCTAATTAGGAACATCAGCCATGTGATCTACCTACATTTAGAAGCAGGCAAAGTGAATTTATGTTGCCAGATTTTCTAACAGAAGTTTGTTTAATTGAAGTGACCTGTGTGATCATGCAGAAGAACGGAGCTGGGTTACACACCGCCAGTTCCTGCTTCTGGGACAGCACTACGGATGGTAGGACTTTCACCCTTGTAGGAAATGTTGTCAGCCCATTGCTCGACTCTCCCATAGCCCCGTGGTCCAGAGATCCGCAGTCTGAGGAGCAGAGTTCTATGACGTGCACACTTAGACGTCTCACACTCTCCAATGCCTTTCTGTAAAAGTTACCATTGCCTGGTGTAGTGGTGCACAACTTTAATCCTTGATCTAGAGAGGCAGAGGCAGGCAGATCTCTGAGAGTTGGAGGCCAGCCTGGTCTACATAGTGAGACCATATCTAAAAAAAAAAAAAAAAAATCCCATTCAGTAGCCACTTGCCCATTTATTTGTAAGTCAAGTCAGGCAATGAAGTCACTTTGTCTATGATGTGTCAGAGGCAGGCACTCCAGCTGAAGCTCCTGGGCCGCCTCCTCATCTCCTGTGCCTGTCTGTCTGCCCTACAGGGAGCTGCACGGTGCGCTGGGAGAACAAGACCATGTACTGTATCGTCAGTGCCTTCGGCCTGTCCATCTGACCTGCAGCCGCCCGTGTCTCCGCATTTCTGTTTCACCTTAACCACCAGCTAGGAATAGGGCGAACACCTTCCTCCTCACTAAAGTGTGTTCTGTGGCACTCTCGAAACGTAGAGAAATAAACCAAATGACTCCACGGTCCTAGGGACCGCACAATGTCAGGCAGATGAGCAGCCACCGGTCACCTGAGGCTGGCAGTACCACTTGTCTTAACTATTCTCTTTTCAAAGGTGCTAAAAACCGAAGTCTGCTAGGAGGAAACCTTCTCTACTTTCTGAAACGATTCAGATACACTAATTTTCCATACTTTATACTTTTGTTAGGATAATAAATTATTCAAAATTAAAGTTTCTGTGTTCTCTGTAGTCTGGAGCGTGAATCTGTGTTCCTGCCTTCAGAATTTTTTTTTTTTAAGGTTGCTTTCAGCCTTGGGCATGCTGACATAAGAGTGTCCGTGAACACCCTGGCCGAGGGTCTCAGGACAGTGCAAGGCCGGGAGCTTCGTGGGTCATGGGCCTGTTTCTTACCGTAATGGTGAAACCTGGTGACCCTGGCAGAGCTGGAGAGGTCATGAACCTCAGAGGCAGGTCAGACACGTGGGACACAGCCCCCTCGAAGACCTCCAACTGTGGCAGATGTTTCTACCCCGTCAGGGTAGTGTTCCATTTTTAAAATTACATTTATTTGTGTGTGACAGCGAGCGAGAACGTGAGTGCCACACTTGAGGTCGAAGGACAGCCGGTGGGAGCTGGTTCTTTCTCCATCACTGGGCCCCAGGGACGGGACTCAGGTGCTCGGTGACATGCCCCTTTACCTGCTGAGCCATCTCACTGGCCCCTCAGTTTCGTTTCAGGCCACCAAGGCCCAGGAGCCACTTGTCTGTGCTCCACTTTCCCAGCAGAGGCCACTGCCCCCTTTTATGCGGATGCCGCAGATCCAGGTTCACAAGCCCTTTACCTCTGTCTCCCCAGTGCCCCTGGATGAAGAGTCCTCTTTCTAAAGCACTCATGTAAAAAGCAAGTAAAACATAAAAGATTAAACGGTAGAAATACATTAACATTGAGACACAAGGGGTACTGTCAGAACAAAACTGTTACAGTTTGGATGTAAACGTCCCTTATCGGTGCCTCCGTCACACACTCGGTCCTCAGAGGCGCTGGAAACATTAGAGGTGGAGCCCACTGAAGTGGATCACAGTAAGCACGTCCCTTGCGGGTAAGGGCCTCTTGCTCTGGCCCCATTCTGACACTGCTTCCTGGCCACCAGGAGGCCAGCCGCTTGGCCACACACTCTCAGTACCGTGTCCTTACTCCTCATAGGCCCATGGTGGAGTGCGCTGACCATGGACCCATGAAGTCACTCTCTTGTGAACTGTTCATCAGTCTCTGTCACAGCAATGAAAGGTCTAATACAGAAGCCATTCCCGAAACAAGAGTTTTATTGAGTTCTTCATAAATAAGCATTTATTTACCCCTTGACTGACTGCCCAGGTGATACATGCCCCACGGATGGCCTAACTATCATTAACCCACAGTTCCAGTGTTCCTTCTAGACTGAGAGCCTAGTGTTTTTACTTAACATTTACAGACATTTGTAAAAAAGGCAGTTTTCAGGAGCAGAAAATCCTGTGCCACAGAATGGAATCACACCTGTTCCGTGTCACAGAATGGAATCACACCTGTTCCGTGCCACAGAATGGAATCACACCTGTTCCGTGTCACAGGATGGAATCACACCTGTTCTGTGCCACAGGATGTGTCGTTAAATGTATTATACCTAGAAGCACCCAAAACACCAAGATAAACTGTTGAGCAAGGTGTCAGACTAAATCAGTTTCCCTTTGGCCTGAAAAAAGTTGTACTCCCCCCCCCCCCCCCAAAGAAATCTAATCACTAAGGCAACGGATATCTAAACCCTCAAATATACAAACACACATCAGGTGTCAGGTCTGTTCCTCATGGAGCGCTCACAGAGAAGGCCCTTTTACTTCTCCCTTTCGTGGGTGCTTGTGTGTTTCCTGTGAAGATTAGTAACCATCTTCGAACCTGTTTAGTGTACCTGCGACTTCAGTGGCTCAGCACTGGAGCCTGGTGAGGTCTGCTGTCTGAATTCACTGCAGTCTGTAACCACAGAGACCGTCTTGCGAGCCTCACGCATATTTACATACCCACTTCTCTAGCCATTCAATGGGCTTGAAGGCACCATGTCACCGCTACAATGATTTGACAATAAATCAAGCCAACTCCCTATCCACAGGGATAACAGAGCTCTCTCGGGAAGCCAGGAGACATCTCCTCATCTTCCAGGTTCCCCTAGAGTGGACCAATATCAAAAATACCCAGAGACAGTATTACTCAAACCCTTACCCTGAAAGAACTTGTCAGCCCTTTGAATTTGTAACTTAAGTTTATAAAACTTTAATCTCCTCAGAGCAAAACAATCTTCTCATTACTATAAAAGTTTCCGGCGGAGTTGAGCATTTTAACCTGACACCTACAGCTTCAGCCTACTCGCCGAAGTCTCCAGATCTGTAAGCAAATAATACATCGCATATCATACATGACTACATGACACTGGAGAAGGGTGAGAACACAACTTAATGACCTCTTCCCCTTAAGTGCCTCTTTGTGATTCTTATTTCCAACAACAACAACAAAATATTCCCTTATGTTAATTTCACAGACACTAGGATCAGTTTATAATTATGCTGTGGGACAGTTTTTAAAAGTCCTAAAGTCTGTACATAAATGCTTAAAATACCTTACACTGACTGATAAATAGCATTCTAAATCAAGGGGAACTTTTGGGAATGATTAAAACAAGTAAACTATCACATGTTAGAACATCATGGAATCAGCAGGAGTCAGTGTCCAGATGATGACCGATGGATGCAGTGCTCTATTAGGAGTTGTGAGCGTTGGTAACAACGGACCTTCCAGTATCTCAGAACACGAGTGATCACCGCGCTGTGAGTGTAAAAATCTGTAAACCTGTTACCCTTGCAACTAGAGGTTCATTCAAATATTCCTATTTGCAAGGTTTTTTGTTGTTTTTTTAAAACAATGCACATGGAATCCATATTGAAGTACACCGAAGTTTAAAAGGACAGGCCGGCAGAATGAAGAATCTCCAGGCATCCCTGGGGTCCCGGCCCATCTGGCTAGGACCCCACAGCTCAGAGCAGAAATCTGAGTCGGTGCATAGATGACGAGAACATGGTGTTGCCTGAAGAGGGGTCCACCTGTTCCTGGGCCTCTGGATTTGCCAAGATGGAGGCAACGGGATGGCTACCGTTACCAGGTGTTCACGGAGTGTGATGGAAGGCAGCGGCGCTTAGGACTTCCAGCGCTGAATCTCACTAGTGCAGGTGACATCCGTTCTCCACAGAGCAACACTCCAAGGACACAACGACCTTCAAGGAAGTTCCTTTATCTGAAGGTGTCTCCATAGCCATTCAAAATGTTTACCTTTCTCTCCATTTCAGTTCCAAATGTTAAACTGAAGACCTTTTTGGCAATAAAGAATTTCTAATATAGTAGTATTTCATGTAGCTTTCATTAAACAAACAAAAAAAAGAAGAAAAAACAAACAGGAACTCTTTGGGGTTTCACACTCAGTAGAGTTGCAGAAACTCTTGGAATGGGAAGGGCCACCCTGTTTTCCATCTTTACCACAAGAAGACCCAGTCTTAACCATGTACACAGATACTTGCACACAGACCCTTCAAAAGCACCATGGTACAAGACCTTGCCCACAGGGCTACTGGCTTGTAGACACCTTAGCTTCTCTCAGTCTCTCAGTCTCTCTCTTCTCTCTCTCTCTCTCTCTCTCTCTCTCTCTCTCTCTCTCTCTCTCTCTCTCTCTCTCTCACACACACACACACACACACACACACACACACACACACCCGACTCAACTGTGTTATCACTTCTGCTCTGGGGCAGTGACCGACCTCGTCACCCACCATTCCTGAAAGTTACATCGTATGCGGCTCACCAAACTCAACCATCATTCCAGATGCTCGGGAGTCAGCGCACTGACCACTCCATGTGTCTGTGGAGATGGAGGCAGACTGCCCACCCAAGGCAGGCCAGGCTTCCCTTTGAGGGTAAAGCACTAAGGAACTGTGCCATGGAGAAGAGACTGCCATGTTGGGACCTTGATCATCAGGCCTCCCACAGACTCAGAGTTAGCAAATTGCTTTTTTTTTTTTTTTTTCGTTTTTTTTTGTTTTTTTTGGTTTTTCGAGACAGGGTTTCTCTGTGCAGCTTTGCGCCTTTCCTGGGATTCACTTGGTAGCCCAGGCTGGCCTCGAACTCACGGAGATCCGCCTGGCTCTGCCTCCCGAGTGCTGGGATTAAAGGCGTGCGCCACCACCGCCCGGCGCAAATTGCTTTTTAAGAGGAAAAAAAAAGTACATCATTCCTTTTATTAAAACAGGTCATCTCTCCTCCTCATCGCACACAGGCTCCGTTTCATCCGGCATCTCTGTGAAAGGGTTTGCCTTTGGATTCTCTACCAGCAGCCTCTTCGTAACTAGTGGAGCTACCCCGACAGCAAATCCAACCAACATTTCATTTCATTTGGTTTTTCTTTAAAAAATATGTAAACAAATAAGGAACAGGAAACCTCTGCTTACAGGAGGAGTCCAAACACACACATGTAGAAGAAAGGACCAGGACACATCACTAAGGCAGGCCTCCGGCCCCTCTGCCGTCCCCTCTGCCGCCCAGGGCTCAGTCACTGTCCGACTCCTCCTTGTACTTGGCCCGGATGGCCTGACCGTTCTGGAGGGGCATTTCTTCGTAGTCACTCCTGTTATAAAAGAGACCTTTGACACGGTGCCACCCCAGCAGCTCTTCTCTGTGCGTGCACATGTGTGGGGAGGCCAGAGGGCAACCCCAAGCATGTCCCTTTATCATTCTCCACCTCACTTATTTATTTGTTTATTTATCAGACAGGCTCTCTTACGGAACTGGGAGCTCACTGATTCAGCTAGAGTGGCTGCTGGTCACTGAGCTCCAGGGATCCTTCTGTCCCCAACCCCCAATGCTGGGATTACAGGTGTGTACCACTGAACTCTGGGTCTGGCTTTTGTTTGTGCTGTGTTTTATGAGACAGGGTCTTACTATGTAGCCCTGGCTGGCCTTGAACTCAAAGATCTGCCTGCCTGTCATCTGAGCTCAGAACCTGGCATTTTACTTGGGTCCTAACGCTTGCACAACAGGTACTTTATTAAGTCACCGCTCGGGTCCCCATCTGGAAGCCCCCGACTGTCTCCTTGCTGTCACACTGACCGCTGCTCTGAAGAGCTCATCTCCACAGCCTCCCTCTAGTCACCTGACCCCTGTCCACTCCCCCAGCTGGACTCTCGGCACCCATTAATTCACACAGAGCTGTTCTGGGGTTACCACAGACTGCAGGCACGATGGACTGCCGCTCAGTCCGTGTGAAACACACAAACCAAAGCCATAAAACTCCTGACACTTCCAGGCAACGGTCTGATGCCATGGAGACAGTCTTCAAATACCATCCATCATTCAGTAGCAGACAGCCAGGCTGTGCACGGGGTGACGGTGACTTACCCGTAAATCACATCATCATCGGAATCGTTCAGCATGGAAAAGGCAGGGTTGTCTTTTAGCTGGGACTCTGAAAAATCAACAAACGCCTTTTTAATGAGAGCATTTTGTGTTATTAGCCCAGGTAGGAGTCCGAAGGAGCTAGATCCCAAGCCCCAAACTCAGCAGTGGCATGCTGTGACACCATGACATAGACACAGCACGGCCCTGTCCTGTGTTCAACTGTGACACTGTGGCAGACACAGCACTGCCCTGTCCTGTGTTCAACTTCAGGCTACCATTCTCCTGCCGCCTCTCTGTCACAGGGCCCTGCACCTGGGGAAAACCTGAGCCAATGGAAACTTCTGTTTCAGCTCTCGGGACAGTAACCCAGACCTGGCGGCTCACCGTACAGAGCATTCTTCGATGGCGAATACACAAAGGCCAGCGTGTAGAGGTAAAAGTTCAGCAGGCCATAGAAAGACAGGAATTCTGCTGGTGGTGCTGGTCAAGGGAAGCATAGGTTCGGACACGCGAGCCTCCGCCTCCTCCCGTTCCCCAGAAGCCCTTTCCAGGGTGAACCACTGACCAGCCTAGGGGAGGTCCACAGCCCGGATGCCTCAGCTCAAGCTCATGGCTAGATGTCACAAGGACCCTTCAGGATTCAAACTCCCAAAGAACAGGAAGGAGACTGAGGTCTACTGACGCAAGGAAACGCAGACCCCAAAGCTCAGAGTGGTCCTCCACCTTCACAACTACAGACCCCCAAGCACCTCGGAACGAACTCAGTGTGGAGCTTAGACATGAGTAATGAAGAAAGTCCTCATTAATCCTAAGACAGGCATGCTTTCCATTCACCTGACCACGGACAGGGAAGCCGGGAGAAACAAGATGTGGACTGGATATGGGCACGGTAGGAACGGAAGCTCCAGTGCCGAGTGAGCAGTCCCTGTACCCAAACTGTCACCGTGGTGAGGCTGGCATCTGGCTGCACCTCGGTGATGCTCAGAAGGTGCTGTCGGCACACAGACTCCAATCGCCCCTGGCTGTTCCTCTGTGCTCTCTCTCTCTCTGCTAGAGGGAGCTATCAGCTCAGGACTGACTGCCCCACTGAGGAGACAGCAGCCAGGCACTGAGCCCGGTACAGTGTGGTCATCAGCTTGGATCAGGGCTGTGCACACAGTGACGAATCTGGGGCCCTGACTCAGCCCTGCTGTGTGTGAGCTTCCTGCCTCAGAAGGAGGACTGATGAATCTCACCCTTCCCAGGGCCAACAGGAAGCCAAGAGAGGGGGCAAGGCATGCCTGCGGCCTGCTGAGCACAGGTCCCCTTGTAAACGTCCAAAGCTAAGGTGTTAACCATGAACACAGGGCCGCCCGCAGGCCCGGTTCCCCAGGACAAGGATATAGTTCTGGTAGTGAGCCGACAGTTCCGCTACAAAGTTGTCTTGCAACACTTGAGCTCCAAACCTCAGATAGAGGATGACGATGCTGTAAAAGAAGGGGGAACCACGGTGTAAAAATACAGAACCGCTCACCCCACTCAGACTCCACAGGAAACCTCCATACACACACCGATGTGACCCCCCACAGGCACTCTGGCTCCCGGGAAAAACACAACATCCACTCCATGCTGCTCAAGCAACCAAGAAAGCAGCGTGGGCACCCGCTGGATGGCTTTAACAATCTCTTGGGACTTAGTCAAAGAAACAGCTGCCTGGGGGAGGACTCTGTGGATGGCTGCCACCTGCCCCCACAGCCCAGCAGTGGCTTCTCCTTGATGTCTGCTGACTGCTCATGCCCGGTCCTGTCCTCGGCGCCAAAAGGATCTCGAGGCCCAGACACTCCTCGGGCATCCCTAGAAGGAGGTATTTCCCAGACGTGGGTGACTGCTTGTGATCAGCAGGTTCAGGGAAAAGGGATTGACGGCCTCACCAGCCAGGACATTCATGATGGAACTTTTATAACCTAGGCCAGTCTATAACTTTTTTTTTTTGGTTTTGGTTTTTCGAGATACGGTTCCTTTGTGTAGCCCTGGCTGTCCTGGATCTCGCTCTGTAGACGGAGCTGGCCTCGAACTCAGAGATCCACTTGCCTCAGCCTCCCACATGTTGGGATTAAAGGTGTACGCCACCACAGGAGCCCTCTGACTTTGTGGATGTGTGTGGCCACAAGTACCCCGAACTAACTCCACCCAGGAGGAAACATGTGGGATGGGATTACAGCGTTAACTCACTCATGAAATGAAGTCCTGGGGCTGGGGGGAGGCTCTGTGCCTGTCATGCCAGCATGAGGATCTGAGTTCAGATCCCGGGTGTGGGTAAAAGCTGGGAGTGGGGGAGGGCATCTGTAAGTGCCTGGGAAGTGGCTGGGAGGCGTGCAGAGGCAGAGACTGTTGGACAGCCAGCCTAACCAATTAGTGAGCTCGGGGTCCAGTGAAAGTCCCTGTCTCTAAAAAACTAAGATGGAGAACTGGGTGGACCAGATGGCCCAGCAGGGAAAGATGCCGAGGCCAAGCCTGACAACTAAGATGGAGAACTAGGTGGACCAGATGACCCAGCAGGGAAAGATGCCGAGGCCAAGCCTGACAACTTGAGTTTCGTCCATGGACCACTCATGGGAGGAAGGAGCGGGAACGAGCGGCAGGGAATCCATTCCTGTATCTTTTCCTCTGACCTCCACACACGTGCACTAGTGAATTAGTTAATATAAAAAATAATAAGGTGGAAAATGAAAGAGGAAGACACGCAGGTTGACTCTCTGGCTCCGGACACACATGTGCACAGACACACACATGCATGCCCACTCAAGCACAGCCAAGCACACATGCACGCACACGCAGATACCACACACACACACACACACACACACACACACAAAGTCTTACCTAATAACAAGCACTACAAAGGTCAATGCAGTCAAAAACTTCAACCTGAGATCTGAAAAAGAAGGGTTCGCTCCCGTTAACAAATTCCACCTTAGCGCAGTTTGAAAGACAGAAACAAAGCCGATACACAAAGCCACCCCGGGGCAGGCCCTCTCCCTTGTATGCTCTGTGCCTGTTCTACTGGGAAGGCCGCACAGTGTGGGGCCCAACACAGTGGTTTCTGACAAAGGGCCTACGTCTTGTGGCTTGCCCTGGTCAAGGACATGTTATTTATGGTCCTTCTAGGTCCCCGGCCGTTCTCACAGCCCTGTGGCACCAGGGGTGGCTTTCTAGGGCCAGCAGCTTCTGGGGGTGTGGCCCTGCTGCCCCCTGCTTACAGAGTGGCACTCACCCACGTAAGGCATGTGACGGAGCTCAGAGCACGCCCGCACGATCAAGAATAGGAGGTATAAAATGTACAGAGCGGCCACCACCATGAAGAAGACCTTCATGCCCTGGAATAAAAGAGACAGGTGAGGGTGAGACTAGGCACTGCCGTGTGCAGCCTTCAGCACCCCACAGGTGCTGAAGCCCAGTGTGATTAGAGGGGACCCAGGGCCTCAGGTCACCCCCACTGACACAGCCCCAGGAAGGGCCCCCCAAGCACAGGCATCTCATGCCAAGATCACTCAAATTCATGAACCAGTGCTTTGCCTTGAACCTGAGGCCAGAGGGTGCTGGCAAGTGGTGGCAGCCACTGAGGCCTTTGCCTGGGGTGGGGCCTGGTCCCTGTGCCACTGAGGACAAGGGTTATGCTGACAGGACATAGGGCTGGACCCAGCTGGTCCTCATGTAAGACCTGACTGTTCCAGGCCTTGGTGTTCCTGAGAAAGGAGGGGCTGAATGGAAGGTTCTAGGAGACCTAAGGTCTGGAGGCATGCCCTTCCATTGCTTGAGGATGGGAAAGCCCTTGCCTGAAGCAGGGGGTCACCAGCTCTGATGAGAGGGGCCACGTGCTCTTCTCACTGAGCCTTCTTGACTAGGAGGCTCCTCAGGTAGGAGCTGCAGCCTTTCCTGCCCTCCCTGAAGCAGAGGCCCTCTTTCAGGGTCACAGCCTCGAGGGTGGGGCTGCAGGTCAGGGACCAGGATTCTGCTGCTGCTGTGGAAGAACCGTCAGTCTGGGTTCATGTCCTCGTAGAGGGGGAGGGGCAGGACAGCTGTTCCCCGCACCCTAGCAGTCTTTGGTCCCTGCTGGGTCCTTCAGTAAAGGATGTTGGCTGCTCTCTGTTCTTGAGCCCCTGAAGCTCCATTCCAGACAGCCTGGCTGGGAAGGGCTCGCCAAGAATTCAGGACGGAGCCTTGTCTGTGACATTGGACCAAGAGCTCTGCATTCCTTGTATGATGGGGGAAGATTCCATTATCGACCCATTTCATAGATGAAGAAACAGAGGGAGTGGCTGAGCCTGTAACGGCCTGGGCTGCATACCCTTGCAGTGTGGCTCCTAACTCTGTAGCCCTTCTTCCTGCCTCAGTTTGCCAAAGAAAGGATGAACCAGGCCAGACAAATACAACAGCAATAGCAGACGGTCCATCACCGCCAAGTCCTCTAACTCTGGGAGTGTCACCCCCAACAGCCTCAGCTGACTCTTCCCTGTGAAATGGGCCAGAGCCTCACCTTCCTGGACCCACCCGCACCCAGAAAACCCCTTGAAGCTCTTGCCCTGCCTATAGCTGGCTCCAAGCCCCTCCTCACCCCAAATATGGACTCTCTTTCTGAGCTAAGCTCCGCCCAGGGTGCCCTGCCCCAGGCCCCTCATCCCAGAATCCTCTGGTCTCCCCAGACCCTAGACCAGTCTCTTCCTAGGTCCTCATGCCTGTGTGGTAAGTACTTTACCAGATGAGCCACCTCCCCAGCCTAAAGGTTTACTTTTGGTATGACTCAACCCCTTTCTCCAGATCTGCCACTCCGGAACTTTCTACACTTGTTTTTAAACAGCCACTGGAGCTTGTACTAACAGCGTGGGTAGAGTTACAAAACCAGCCACCTCGTGAAGATGAACAAATGGGAGGCTTCACCAACAGTGCTTACCTGAAAGTTCCCCGTGTCAACACGATATTGGTACATGGGATCGTGCAATTCATTAAATCTAAAAGGATGATGTTAAAAATACAGATTAATAAGAAAGCTTACGCTGCATTTCATACTTTTCCTGACTCAGGTTTTTCTTTCATCTTCTTTTTTGCTTGTAAAAGTACAGTACTTGCTACCAACATTGCAGGATTTTTAAATAGCAACCCTATATTATACAATGAAAAGGTACCCAACACTAAGTCGGATGCAGTGGTGCACGCCTGCTAATTGTCCGTGCTCATGAGTATGGTGAAGGTGCAGGACGTTTGACTTACAAATATCCCTTACATAAAGAGCTGTCTTTTATAAAAGAGTTACTTTTTAAATTATGTGTATGTATGTGTTTCTGGGAATGATATGTGCACATAAGTGCAGGTGCCTGGGGAGGTCAAAGGTGTAGGATCTCCTGGGGCACGGGGGCACACCTGATACGGGTGCTGGGAAGTAAACTTAGGTCTTCTTTTTTTTTTTTTTTGGTTTTTCGAGACAGGGTTTCTCTGTGTAGCTTTGCGCCTTTCCTGGATCTCGCGCTGTAGACCAGGCTGGCCTCAAACTCACAGAGATCCGCCTGGCTCTGCCTCCCGAGTGCTGGGATTAAAGGCGTGCACCACCACCGCCCGGCTCAGTCTTCTTAAAGTGCAGTACGCTAACTGCTGAGCCGTCTCCCCCGCTCCTGGAGCTTATTTCAATGGCATACTTGGGCACGTGGGACAGATGACAGCAGAGTAAGCAAAAAGAAAAAAAAAAAAAAGAGCAATATAAACTTGCATGAGCTGCAATTCCAGAATTCGCACTGGGAGCCGGGCTGGCAGGGAAATGAGTGGCTGGATGGTGTGAGGTCTTCTCAGTGCCACTGTGGCATGAGTGAAACATGAAATGCCCCCAAAGCACACTGGGTCGGGAACCGAGCAGCATCTCTGGGGAGTTGGGCAGTGATGCCCGGCTCCCGCAGCAAAGCCATTTCACAAAAGGGGCACAGCACTAACCAGGGTCACGTGAGTCTAACCAGGGTCAAGCTTGAAGCTGTGCAAAGGTCAGACAGCCTGAAGGTTCAAGAGGGGACTCCAGCGTCTCTGCTGGGCAGTCCTGGGTGTTGTTCCAGCAAACCAAGTCCTTTCTCGCTAAAGAGGCCTACGATGACACAGGCCTTCTCACTTTCCCCCTTACACTAGGAATCCTTTCGATGCAGGCCACACAGGCTAAGCGCAATTCCTTGGATCCAGCTGTCTGACTACATGTGAGCCGGGACAGATGCTACAGTCTGGATGAGGTCACAGGGCAGCAGGTCCAGCCTGCCCGCGGCTGTCAACACTTTCCAGGGGTGACCGTTTCAAAGCCAGCAAGCAGCATTACTCACGTCTGCCATATTCCCAGCGTAACAGAAGCCAGCCACAACAGTCCAACGATGAAGAATTTAGGCAAATAGAAAGTTAAGCATTTTCTTTCTCCCTAAAAAGAAAAAAAAAGTAGTAAGAAATACAGCAAACAGTGACTAACCCTAACAAGGCATATTAGGTCCCAAACACTTCTACACAGCATGCCTCTGCTGTGTATGGTAGGCCAGGGAGGGTCTCATGGCACCACTCATTCTGAAGGATGACCAGCATCACGCAAGAGGAGATGGTCTGTCTGTCTGCTTACCTGGACCCGTATCCCATGATACACACACAGCCAGAAGAGCAGCAGGGCGCACAGGAACAGAGACTGGAAGAAGTCGTCCAGCATTCCCGGGAACCAGCTATTCACCAGGAAGGAGAGCGGGAAGAAGGGGTCTGGAAGGCAGAAGACAGAGCATGGGCAAGAACATGGCAGCCTGGCAACCCGCACAGAGCCCCCAGCCCCTTCTGAGCTCAAGGCTCATCATCGTGTTTCCCCCGGCCGGAGCTGAAGGGCAGGGAGCACACCAAAGGCCATTTTGTTTTCCGAATGTCTGAAAGCCACTGAGCAGATTGAAGCAGTGATCCCAACAGAGAGGGAGCCATCTGCCCGTGTCAGCTCCTCCCGCAGCCCGGCCCGAGAATTCCCAGAGCCACAGCTCAGGAAGCAAATGCTTTCTGGAATGGGGACAGAGGAGGAGGCGGCCCAGCCAAGTCCCGAGACTGCTGGGGCTGCAGCTCGGCCAGGCTCCCACTATGCAGGCAGTTTGTGTCTGCTCAGGCTCCAAGCATCTGCTACGGCTGTGCGACACGGTGCCTGGGGAGCAGGAGTGTGCCTCAACATATTCCTCCAGGGATGCCCTGCGGACAATCCCGGGGTCTCTGGGACCGGGCCGCCTTTCAAGGTGGCTGACCGCTCTGAGCCTGAGGGGGAAGGTTCTGAGATGAAGAGGGCACCCACCATTGTAGAGCAGCAGCAGCGGCAGGAGAACGGACATCCACTTCTGCTCGATGCCCCAGTCTCTCATGGAGAACTTGCGCAGGGAATGTGCAAACAGGCACTGCGGAGCAAACGGCCAGTGACTGTCTGCTGGGCCCTGTCCCCCTACCCAGCAGGGTGAGTCTCACCCCGTCAGGGAGGCACCAGGCAGATCCCCTGGTTAAAATGACTCCTGAGGTCCCACCAGCTATCAGTGAGAGCCAAGACAAAAAGTATAACTGCTGCATGGGGCCCCAGGTGAGATGGGTCACACGCTGTTTCCACGCGGCCACGAAGTCTCTGCCCACAGAAAACGTGCCTACCCCTTGCATTTCTGCTTGGGCGGCTTCACTCAGGCATGTCCCCACATGGAGGCTCACAGGGCTTCCCAGAGCACATCTGGAGATGCCACCAGCTCACCTACCCAGCAGGACAGTGGACAGATGGCACCACGTACTAAGGACAGTATTAGGATCCCCAAGGAAAAGCCAAGAGGCAAAGCCATGCCACAGTAGCATGTTTTCAAACACCTCCATATGTGTAGAGCCCTTGGGAGAGACGTCTTTAAACAGCTTTCAAACACTGTACAATGTGTTACACACAGGTTATTTTTTTCCCTGTCATCTAATATAAACTAATCATTTTCTGGGCCACCTGAATTTCCTGGCCTGTGGATTACTTTTTGGTTTTTGTTTGTTTGTTTGTTTTTTTCCAGAACAGGTTATCTGCTGATGTTCAGGCCCCTTCCCCATTTAAGAACAAACTTAGGGCTGTGATTACCAATCTTTGGTCCCTAAGAAAATCCAGATACCAGGTAGCCCTCCCTCTCTCTATATACATATATACATGTATATATGTAAGTATGTATACACACACACACATACATATATATGGAGGATTTCTGAGAGACCAATTATGAGCCAGTGGTTCACTTCGTTCTCCATGGCCCCAGGCTTGCACAGCCACCATAAGCCTGATTCAAGGGCCTGGGCTGTGGGAGACCATTTTCAGGTTTCCTAGTGGCTTTACCCAGCAGGTCTGCATAGAGAGGATGAGTGGACCACAGGCCTGAGTGCAGATGTTTGTAAGGGTCTACATTTGACTATAACGAGCAAGGGGGGGTGCTGTGGGATGGTCTGTATGGCAAATGTGTTGCTCTGATTGGTCAATAAATAAAACACTGATTGGCCATTGGCTAGGCAGGAAGTGTAGGCAGGACAAGGAGGAGAATAAAGCTGGGAAGTGGAAGGCTGAGTTAGAGAGACACTGCCAGCCGCCATGATGAGAAACAGCATGTGAAGATGCCGGTAAGCCACGAGCCATGTGGCAAGGTATAGATGAATGGAAATGGATTAATTTAAGTTGTAAGAACAGTTAGCAAGAAGCCTGCCACGGCCATACAGTTTGTAACCAATATAAGTCTCTGTGTTTACTTGGTCGGGTCTGAGTGACTGTGGGACTGGCAGGTGAGAGAGATTTGTCCTGACTGTGGGCAAGGCAGGAAAACTCTACCTACAGGGGAGTCTTTTGCTCCACACCTTGGCATTGTTATAAATAGACCTTTGGAATAAAGTTCTGGCCCGATGGAATAGGTTCCAGGCCCTCTTGAGGCTATCCTGTATTTTCTATCTGTTTCTCCCCCGTCTAAATCCTTCTATCTAATATTTCCTGCGGCTCCTACTCAAGAGCACTCTGGGGAAATGTGGAGGTGGTGGGTAGCCCCCCCCCCACCCCCGACTGGGCCCTGCCTCTCCCCACACCTTCAGGACATGCCTGTGTCCTGCTCTCCACTGTGGGTCTACAGTATGCCAAGGGTGCTGGAGACGTCAGTAGAGAGGCCGTCCCTGCACACGGTGCAGATCGCGTTCCACTCCCTGTCAGCTGGAGGGTGTACAGCAGCAGACAGCAGAATGGGGCTGTCAGGTGTCAATCAGCCACTGAGCATGGCACACTCCGTCTCCCATTTCTACGTCCCTGTTTTCACGGCTGGGCTTTCTTGGGTACCCTTCTGTGCTAACACGTCCCCCAAAGTGAGCGTGCTTGTGGGCACAAATTTCAGGTCCCAAATGAACTAGCAGCTTGCATTTGCAGAACCATTTCTCTGCAAGCTTTTCCTTCAAAAGTCCAAAAACTCAAACATCCAGAATAAACTTCCAAACATAAAAATCCAAGGGAAAGGTGCATCTGTGACTGTCCCTCCAACAAGGCCAACCCCACTGCACGAGGGTTAAATGATGTTTACATTACATTATGACGATGGGTATTTACTAGACAAGTCTTACACTACACAGAAATACTCATGATTCAGCATCCACTCTTTTGGAGCACAGTGCCTCGGTGGACACAGACTGGTTAGTAATACCCAGCCGGACCACAGAGCCCCCCAGGCAAATGACACTCACGGTGACGATGAAGGTGAGCACCACAAACACGAATCGGAACCAGATCTCCAGCTGGGAAAATGCAGGGTTGTATGTCTTCCACTGAAACAGGAAACAGAGAGGTGTGTGTGTGTGTGGGGGTGGGGTAGGGATGGACAGGGACAGGTCAGGACGGGAAGGGTGTGTGTGTCTGTCTGTGTGAGCATTTGAGTGTGCAAGACACCAAAAGTCAGATTTGCACCTGAAGGGAAAACACCTGACTATCAGAAACAGTTATTCCATGGTGAGGGCACAGGGAGGTACACCCGACTATTAGGAACCATAACTGAGGAGTTAAAAAATGGTTTTTCCTTCTGTTTTCTCACAATGTTGTAAGATTTAAACACATCTTATTTCTATATTCAAGAACAGATAAAAAGCCGGTAGGTGGTGGCACATGCCTTTAATCCCAGTATTTGGGAGGCACAGCCAGATGGATCTCTGTGAGTTCAAGGCCAGCCTGGTTTAGAGTAAGTTCCAGGACAGCCAGGGCTACACAGAGAAACCCTGTCTCAAAAAACAAACAACAAAAACAAACATATAAAAAAAAAACCCTTAAATTCTAAGAACTTTTTGAAATGGCTTTAAGTGGTGAATCTGGCAGATAAATTATTCTATATTATATTATATAAAATATTATATGTTAATCACTATAAGAGCATTTGAATTTTAAATTTCCTATCAAAAGTCAGCCTTGCCAATCTTCACCAGAAAATGCCAATCTTTACATGAAAAGAAAACAGACTTGTGTAACATGTAAGTGTGAGAAGTAATTCCTAAAATACTTAAGTAAATATATAACTATGACTCTGCAATCTCAATAGTCATGTGGGCTGTGCTGCCCGCGTGGGCCCTGCTTGCTTGGGCTGTGCTGCCCGAGTGGGCCCTGGCTTCTCCAATTTCTGTGCTGTTTGCTTAAGCTATTCCTGGTTTCACAGACTTGAACAACTGTATTCCAAAATACACCATATGAGGCACTGGTGTACCCAGCCGCCTAACAAGGGAGCTACAGGAGCGTGCGGCTGGCTATGTACTCACTGTGAAGTTCATCTCCTTGATGGGCTGGTTCAGGTGTTCAAATCCCACGGTCACCGTGTACTGAGTGTAATTCAGGTAGCCGAGGTGGGCCACGATGATTTCTGCACATTTCTGAAAGAAAGGAAGTTCACGTCGCACAAGCAAGTGGAAAGGACCCTCCCACCCACGAACCTGAAGTGACTCATTTCAACAACAGATGAGCAGAACGCATCATCTCGGAACTTGCCAAAAGCTCAGAGAAAGGCACATGCCGGCCAAGGACGGTTCCTAGAAAGTAGGCACCCAGTGGGCATCTCATGACTTACAGTGATCGGAATCAATACTGCGGATGACCGAAAGACAACACAGCACCCGCATAGAAAAGCTAACCACGCAAGAACAGAAGCCTGGCTCGTCTGGAAATGCGCTACTGCACAGGGCAATGGCAAGCTTAGCTAACAGAACAGGCCTCGGAGCCTGCCAGGCCTGGGCCCACTCTGCAATGCCGTGACCATGCGCCGTCTATGAGTCATGTATTTTTCTCTCCTCGGTTTCAGCCTGTCGCTCCCTACACGGATCTCCTTCCCTCCTTTCCCTCCCCGCAACAAGAGCTGCCAGCAACGGTTAAGTGGATCGTGTGGGCAGTAGTGTGGACGCTTCACAGTCTGCTGAGTCCCGCTCTCTAGCCTTCAGGATTAGGACTTGGGGCCCCACTACACAGCAAACCCTGCCCCCGGGGTGTGGATGTGTAGCCTACAGAGGCCTGCAGGCACTCTCCATCGTAGCTCTGCTCCATCATCTGGGCAGTGGCAGTCCCCTGTGGGGAGGCAGTGTGGCCAGTGCCAGCGAACTACACTGGCCAGTTTGGTCCAGCACCCAATGTCTGAGGTCGGGGTTAGAAGCCAGGCCAGTGCTTTACGTCAGAAGCCTCAGAGAGACGAGAGAGCAAAAGACAGGAGAGGGGCTGGTGGCCACTAGCACTGTTCATTCTAAGGGACGGGAAGGAAGGCACGGAGGAGAGGGTGTGCAGAGGCTGAAGGAGAGCAGAGGCTGGACACATAGCCTGCAGCCTGCGGCATGTCCCTCCACAGGCAGCTGGGCGGCCCCTCGGAGGGGACAGGAGCCCTTTGACGTAAGCCTCTCCCAAGTCAAAGCAGGAGTCAGCTGTGGTTTCCTCCAACCCGAGTGGCTTCCCTCCTCCTCGGTGCTGGCTGCCTGCCCTCTCCACATGTGGAGCTCCCCAGCAAAGCTAAGCTCCCCCTTCTGCTGTGACTGTAGGTCACAGTTGTCGCTAAGGACTCAGAGGAACCAGGAACGGGCAGATTCAATTTCAGCAGTACACTGGTACACCTTCTGGGAGAGAGAGAGAGAGACGTTCCTTCCTTCCTTTCTTTTTCGGTTTTTTCGAGACAGGGTTTCTCTAGCCCTAGCTATCCTGGACGCACTCTGTAGACCAGGCTGGCCTTGAACTCAGAGCTCTACCTGCCTCCACCTCCTGAGTGCTGGGATTGAAGGCGTCACCACCACCTGGCTGTCAGAGACTTTTTTTTTTTTTTTTTCTGAGACAGGGTTTCTCTGTGTAGTTTTGGAGCCTGTCCTGGATCTTGCTCTGTAGACCAGGCTGGCCTCAAACTCACAGAGATCCTCCTGCTTCTGCCTCCCGAGTGCTGGGATTAAAGGTGTGCGCCACCATCCCCGGCCAGAGACACTTCTTACAAGTAAAAGAATCCTTTGCAATTTTCATATTGTGTTTTTTCTGTGTATGTACATTCTCAAAAATGCCAGAAGATGGCATCAGGTCCCTTGGAGCTTGAGTTCTAGGAGGTTGTGGGCCACCTGATGTGGCTGCCTGGAAGTGAACTTGGGTCCCTGGAAGAGCAGCAAATGACCTTCACATGAGCCAGAGGCGTTTTTATCAGGAGCTATGCTCAGGTCCTGTGTACTGTCACAGACAACACAGTAAAGACCCCAGGGTGGAGCCATACTCTGATTGTGAAGCCCCCGGCAAAAGGACCAAGGCTTCCTCACCACCACGGGGTGCTGGCATTGTTTCTTTGTTTGACATCAAATTAGCAACAAAGGCTAGGGAGGCGGCCCGGTGGAGAAAGAGCTTGCCCAGCAAGCGTGAGGACCAGGGTTCGGATCTTCGGATCTTCGCCTCCTGTAATCCCACACTCTGGAGAAGACAGGATCCCTAAAGCAAGGCTGCCTCTCCTGAGCCCTGGGCTCAGACGAGTGGACCTAACTTAATATATAAGGTGCCGAATGATGTGGAAGACACCAACACCAGTCTCTGATCTGTACATCCATGTGCGCAAACATGCACACATGCACACACATACATTTCACACATACACACAAAATAAAAAATTCCAAAAGCATAGGACGACGGCAGATATGCACGTAACATAAAAATTCCTTGTTTTCTTGAGTTGGGACAGTATCCTTGGAGTAGTGAGGAGAGTGCCTAAGGAAGAGAGGAAGATGCTCCCAAACAGTGACCAGTGTAGGCTGATGCAGGGCTCCCCGCACAGGCAGGGAGGCCCCACGGAGGTGCTCTGAAGAAGCACTCTGAAGACAGCTGTGGTGGGCACATCCTGGGAGCAGCGATGGAAGCCAGCCCCTGACGGCCCGCTCTCCTTGAAGCCAGGAACTGAAAGTCCTGTGTGCTGGGAAATGCTTCAGACGGGCCAGCCAGGGTGACCGGTCACAGTGAGCAGCGGTGTGTCCCGCTCTGGTGGCTAAGGGAGATCTCGCTCACTCACTCCTGTCTGGGGCTGGGAAGAGGCCCCCGGGACTTGTACACATGTTATTCTCATTATTCAGCAGGACTGACTCAGTACCTCCTACACACAGGATGGTAAGGACATGGGGGACCGTGATCCTGGAGACTTTCCCAGAACAGGCCAAAAGGACTTAATCCCCCACAGACAATATCATGTTCCAGAAATTGACTCGGGCTGCTTGCTTAGGCGGGAAGAAGGACCCAGGGTGAGGGGTCAGTTAGTTCCCTAGATGCCACCCTGTCTGCGATGGATATGGCTGTGGTTGCTGAGGTGAGAGGCCCCCACTGTCACAACTCGGCTGGAAAGAGCCACCCCTCCAGCACAGCTCAGCACCCTCAGGCCGGGGTTCTGAACCCTTTGAGTCAACAGAAAGGAACCACAACGAGAAGGGGACTAGCCACTGCACAGGAGTCCTTCCCTGCCCGAATTTCATCTTGCCGGGAGAAATCAGCGGTATTCTTACTGTTAGTAGCTCGGCAGGATGCGCGTGGTTAAAGCCACGCGGGCTCCCGGATAAAAGAACCCCAGCTTAGATCCTGTCCCTCCCACTTAGTATCTGTGTCAACCGGGACAATGGCTGTGACCTCTCGAAGCCTCTGTTTCTTCTTCTATAAAATAGAAGCTGATAGTAGTTGCTACCCCGTGGCCCTCCTGTGAGGATTTAATGAGTGACATGCAGAAGGCACTCAGCGTGAAACCTTGCAACCCACTCCAACATTCCTTGTCTAGTTAGGCCTCTAATCAACACCCTGCCTGTTCTGACCCTCTCGCAGTGCCCCTGCTGCCGGGGACCCGTTGAGTCCTGATGGGGCTCCTGGCTGTTGCAGGGATGGGGTCTGAGCTAGCGGCTTCTGAACAGAATACAGTATCAATGAATAAAGGTGTGAGAGTTTGTTCTTATGCTGGATCCCACAGCCGCACACTGTACCCCACAGCGGATCCTAAAAGTGTGGTCGCTGACCCCAAGAGGCCTGGGCACTCTGTCCCCCATCCACAGACGGATCAGAGCATTCAATACCCAATATAAACCACCAAAGCCACCATGACCAAGACTGACCCTGAACAGTGGCAGAGGTTCACCTGCGACCTGACCCTCCACACTGCCTACCAACAGCAATCATTACGTGTCACATGGTTCAGGGTTTGTCGCAGACAAACGCACGTGTGTATGATTCCACGAAATTAAATGCTCCTGCACAGGAAATGAAGCAGTCATCAGGGTGAAGAGAGGGAGGGAGGGAGCACAGACTGGCGCTGATGGGTGAGGGTGGCCTGTGTCAACTACACCTCAGACAGGGGATTCATATTTAGGAAACATAAAGGGCCACAAAAACTAAACACCACATCGCAAATCATCCAATCAATAAATGAACTAAAGAACTGAACACAGCTCTCAAAGGATGAAACATAAATGATCAATGCTTCAAATGACCAACATCCTTACTCATCAGGGAAATGCAAATTACCAGTGCTCTGAGAGCCCATCTTACCCCAGTTCCAACAAATGCTGGTGAGGAGTGTGAGGAGAGAAGGAGGTATTCACTGCTGGTGGGGGTGTAAACCCCAGCACTCCTGACATCAGTGTGGAGGGTCTTCACAACACTGACCTAGAACTGCCAGTGACCCAGTTAAAGCACCCTGGGACATGCCAGTGGGACCCTGGCATGTCCATGTTTATTGCTACGCCACTGATAGGCGCTGGGCAATGCCACCAACCTAGATGTCCATCAACGGATGACTAGGGAAAGAAAATGCAGCACATATACAACATGGAATTTATGTAAGCAGAAGAAAAAACGGAATCATGAGGGTTGTGGGAAAATGGACGCAACTGGAAAGCAGTATGCTAAGCAAAGCAAGCCAGATTAAAAAAAGACACATGCTGCATGTTTTGTATGCAAAACCTAGACTTAAATTTATGTATGTGAGTTTACACGTGTGTGTGTGTGCATCTGTGTATGGTGTGCAGAGGTCACAAAACCAGAATGCGGGTCACGAGAGGGATGCAATCTTGGGGGAGACAGGAAAAAGAGGAGACAGGACACACTGTAAGGAAGCAGGAAGAGGGCCTAAGGGGGCAGAGAGGTAACCGGAGTAAAGGGGGCCGTGGGAAACGGAACGATGAGAACCAAGCATACGGCATGTATGCATGCAGACTGCATGAGGAAACCCATTATTTGCATGCTAGTCTAATGAATGTTTTTAAACCCGTTTTTGAAGCCTTCACCTAGCTGGGCCTGTCTGTTGGACAAGCAGGTCTGTGACAGCGTTTACGGCTGATGAGTAACTATGGAGACATCAAACACACTCACCCCCGCACACGTGAGTGTCCTGGTCCGATTGTGAACCTTGTTGTGAATGTATATCGTGGTTCCATCTTGAGCCACACCGTTGACTTTCACAGTCATGGAAAAGCTGGTTTGAATAGATGTTTCTACAAGACAAAGAAACTTAGTATCCACATTTGGTGAGACCACACCAGGCACCTCCCGGCAGCAAAGCCACCTGTTGACAGACACGTACAGATAGCCCAGGAGCATCCTAAGGCTCATTACCACCCCCTTGGTGTTTGAAAGTCTTACATCATTCAGCAAAGGAAAGCCTTTGCTACCTCCCACCGTTGCTGAAGGGCCTGTGTTATGTTAAACCCGCATTTCTGATCCATCTGTTTCATTTCACATAAGGCTACATGGCCACGAAATTACCCCTTTAATTCTCCACATGAATTCTTTAATTTACACCAAGATATAATCAGATCTCTATTTCTGATTAAAATTAATTATATTTTTATCATAAAAAAGAGAACAGGGTTGTTGGGGTAGCTCAGCAGGTAAACCCGGCCAACCACCTCAGTTCCACAGCAGGGACCCACATGGCAGGAGGAGAGAACCGACCCCTTAAAGTTGTCCTCTGACCCTCTCTCTGTCTCTCTCTCTGTCTCTCTCAATCTCTCCCCCCACTTAGGACTGGAGTTCGGATCCTAGCAGCCACAGAACAAGTGTCCCACGCGTGCCTGCAACCCTAGCTCCGTGGAGAGTGGAGACGAGGGTCACTGGGGCTTTTTGGATTCCAGTGTAGCCCAGAAAAACGTGAGCCCCAGGTTCAGGGGGAGGTCATGGGTCAAAAGAACAGGCAGAGAGGGTGATGTAAGAAGACACAGGATGCCCTCTTTTGGCTTCTGCACCAACACACAGGTATGCACCCCACCCCCCACAAGCAAGTATTTAAACAAACAAACAAAAACTCACATAAAGGTGGCTTCACTGAACAATTCCAATCCCACCTCAAAAACAATAATTAATGTTTCTGTGTGCATCCTTCTTCTAGACCATCTTCTAAACACACAAGTTCTGATGTAAAACTTAACTTTGCCTTTTCTCACTTCTTTTACTATAGTCAAGGGATTGTCTTCAAATTCTTTCCCGGAGTGCCTCAGCTGATCAGAGACCAGCCTCACTTCGCATTACGACGACGAAGTAACGCTTGTGTCATGGAAGATGCGGAGGCTGGTCTTTGAAAACAATGGTGCCCCAGGGCTGGGCTTCTCAGCAACTCCCCTCCCCCGAGCCCCAAATGCTGACTGGCACAGCTGTGCACTACAAGATGTTCAGTGGCAGCCCTGGCCTCTCCCATGTCAAATTGTCCCCACTCATTACGAAGTATCCCTGGGGACCAAAAGCATGCCTCAGGGTATCAGGCCATAATTCTCTCTCAACTCTGCACTGAGCTCAGCTGTCCTCATCCCGCAGAGATGCATCCCGACTCCCACTGGGACACGGCCGAGACCTTCCAATCTTTCCTCATGGAAGTCATGGGCATCTGTCTACACATATCAGCCACCATGCGCCCAAATACTATAAAGTCTTTCCCCCCTCTTCAGAATGAGTTTATTTTAGACACAATGAGCCACCCCCAATATCGGGCTGCAAACCTTCTGAGGGCTCCAGCTCGACAACACACGTCAGCCATAGTTGTTGGTTATATGTAGACAGTGGGTTTGAACGTATTTGAATTGGCTTTAGCTGAAGCAAAAGAAAAAAACAAAAGTCATCATGTGCCCTGTTCACAGACTCCCTGAACACCTCATCTTAATGTTTAAAACACGTTTTGCACACAGCTTGGAACATGAGCCCTGACAGAGCTGGGTGGCTTTCCTTTGCAGAGCACAAGGAATCAGCCTCCTAAAGAAAGGCCCAGCTGCACCGCCTTCCCGCCTCTCCAAGACTCTAGGCAGCAATTCCCACCATCAGAACCTGCTAAATGCCAGAGGAAGTCACTGGGGGAAAATGGAAATGGCAGACTGATGAGACAGAGCTAGTAAAGGACACCAGGGAACAGTGTTCATGTCCCCGGCACCATGCGTCTCCATAACCATCTCTAACATCGGTAGACTGGGTATGTTGCTGGCTGGCGTTCGTCACTTCCAGCATTAGAGCAGTCTTACCCCTCCTGCAGAGGAAAAGGAGAGGACTGTGTGGTCGCTCTGCAGTGTCCCATGGCAGAGGCTGTGGAGGGAGCTGGTGAAGGTGCCTACCTACACTTCCCAAACCAGCATGATTTGAAGGCCTCAGCTGTGGAGGTGAATGTCTTGTCTCGTTTTCAGGCTGTCAGGGTCTCCACCAAACTTTCTGAGACCACAGTTGTCTGAAAGTATTGGGGGAAGTAGAAGCTATCAGAGGGGAATGTGTCACCTTTCAGAAACAAGATGTTCGCATAGAAGCCCTCAGTTCTATAGGATGACTGTTACTGTCAGAGAGAGACCCTGAGGGGCAGACTATGAGACTCATGATTGTCAAGAAAACTCATGGTGGGCTCTCCAAACCAGACCCTCTGCCCCAGAGCTCAAGACAACAAGGAACGCAAAGAACTCTTGAAGGCTGCCCACCCAGAACTCATTTCAAGGCGGCAGCAGCAGCAGCAGCTAAAGGAATTCAGCTTTTCTCTTTGCCCTTTTAGAAATCATTAGGAGAGCCAGGCATGGTGACATGCTACTTTAATCCTAGCACTCGGGAGGCAGAGGCAAGTGGATTTCTGTGAGTTTAAGGCTAGCCTGGTCTACACATCAAGGTCCAGGCTAACCAGGGCTACAAAGTGGGACCTTGCCTGAACAAACAAAAAGTTGTAAGAGGAGACCCTGGAAAGGAGGCAGAGGAGCAGAAGGGAGGTCAAACAAGGACACTGGAAGTCTAGGTGATGTGAAAACAGAGCACAGTCAGTTTACAGAGACCGGGTATGGCTGACACAGAGAGACCCTACTGTTTACTTCTCTAATCGAAAGGACTTGTTTTCCATAAAGGTGAGAAATCACGGTACATTTAGAGAGCGGGGAGCAGACTTTCATTTGCAATGGGCTCATGCAGGGAATCCCAACCAAAGAGAGCGGCGACTACTGGAACCGACCCGGAACAAGTCCTGACTTGGACAAACAGCACAAAGGTCAGTCCATAAAGTGCTTCCCATGCGAGCATGAGAACCTGAGCCCTGCCCTGGCATCCACCAGCGGCTGGGTGCCACACAGTTGCAATCTCTGTGCTGGGGAGGCAGAGACAGGAGGATTCCTGGGCTCACTGGCCAGCCAGCCTAGCTGGTAAGCCCAAGTCCCAGTGAGGGACTCTTATCGCAAACAAACAAACAAACAAACAAACAGGCTGCCAGCTCCTGAGGACCAAACCCTGTGGCTAACCTCTGGCCTCCACACACATGCACACACATGTATATATACACAAATTAAGCTTTTTAAAGGAAGGGTCAGATGCCTAAGTAATCATTGTTAAAATGTTGAGTGCAACAGGATTTTCCGGCACGAGCAATCAGAACAGGTTACACCATTTGGAAGTGAGCTGTGGTTCCGTCAGAGGGAACACCAACGTCCTTCCACAACCATTGTCTGAGGACACCGAGGACCCCGGAAAAGGGAATTTCAGCTGACAAGAACCTGACCGTGAAGAAGAACTGGGTGTTGCTTGAGAATCCAGAGCAGGGCAAGGGCGGACTGCCTCAAGCCTCCCCAGCAGGGCCACCTCCCAGTGACTCCCCAGTTTATAACGAACCACCCGATGCTCACAGCACCTCTTACCTTTCTGCTACTATTCAGTGAGAAGTTTGCCGCAGAGGTCTGGATCACTTTGGGTCCTAAGAGTGGCAAAGGAGAGGAGAAAGGCATTAGAGCGGTTAACTCACTGGTTTGTTTTAAATGTGAGAGACACTGGCACATCAGATACAAATCATCTCTTGTACGGGTCGCCTTACTTTTTAAGTAGGTAAAATGTCCAGACACAGACTGGACGCCCGCTCTGTGTGACACAGCTTCCATGCCCATTAAGGCTCAACGAGCAACAGGCCATGGATGTCTTTCCACAGGCTCCCTCCCCAGTGCTCACCACAGGGCTTTCTGTCGTACATGGCCCCAATGAAACATTACTAAGAAGTCTAGTTAATGCATTCATCCAACTAACCCAGTCTTCTAGAAATAGTAAACAGAGGCGACAAAGTGGCAGATATCCCAGCACAACACAGGGCTTTCTTGAAATAGATATTTCTTTTTATAAAAGACTTTAAAAAAAAAAAGATTTATTAATGTATATGGTGTTATGCCTGCACATATCCCTGCAGGCCAGAAGAAGGCACCATATCTTGCCAGAAGAATTCACCAGATCTCATAATAGATGGTTGTGAGCCACCATGTGGTTGCTGGGAATTGAACTCAGGACTTCTGGAAGAGCAGCCAGTGTAAGCCATCTATCCAGCCTGAAATAGATATGAATTATTGAGTTCTTTCTTCCTCGATTTTACTGTGATTAAAATACACAAAGGACTTAACATTTTGAACACATTTAAGAGTACAATTCAGCAGGATTAAGTACATCTGTACTGTGCAGACAGGGCCGTCCATCTTTGTAGCTCTTCTTGTAAAACCCAGTCTGCCCTGTTCACCGACTCTGCACTCCAGTCCCTCTGTCCTGGTAACCCTCTCCGTGTACCTCGGTGAGTGGAATCGCACAGGGTTTATCTGTTTGTGATTGGTTTATTTCATTTGGTATAATGTCCTCATGACTCATGCTGTAATGTGTCTAAATTGTTTAATTTTTTTCCTTTTTACAATTTGTGTGCATGTGTGCATGTGGACATCAGATGACAGCTCGAGGTAGCTGGTGTCCTCCTTCAGAGTTGTGAGGCCAGGCAGCAAGCGGCCACTGGTTTTATTCACTAGGCCATTGTTGACAGTTTACTGCAGGGAATCTCTTGAAATAGACAGGTGAACAACTCAAAATAGCTTTAGGAAGTCCCTGAAACTGACCAGATTCACTAGGCCCCTCCCCACCAGAGTCAGCAATAAAAGCTCAGAGTCCTCCTCAAAGGAAGAGAAGCTGAGCTGTAAAAAGAGACCAGAGGGGAGAAAAGCTACAGAGTCTGAGACCAGACCAGCTGCCCGGAAGAAGCAGAAACCAGCTGAACAGCCCGGAAGAGGTTTAGACCAACTGAGGCACCCGGAAAGGGCACCCTCCAACCTGTTGAGCTGCCTGCAGGCTGTGCAGTGTGCTCCAGGTTCTCAGCTTTTGTGAGCTGTCGCTCCTTCTGGGATGGGCCTTGGTGATGTGGCTGTCTGTGAGTCGTTTCTGCTCCTGTAAGTGACCCCTGGTTGGACTTTGGTAGAATCCATGCTTTGGTCTGTTGTGGGATCCCTCTCTAGGGTGAGTAAATGTGCGTTGTGTCTCCCCAGGAAAAGTTTTGTCAAACAATCACCATCTTGATGCCTCATCTTAAAGGCGGAATAATGTTCAATTGTCCACATGTCCCATTTTCCTTATCCATTCATCTGTCAATGGATATCATCTTAACTGTCTTAGATAGTGCGCCTAGGAACACAAGCATATAAACACTTTTTCACGACCTTGCCTTTGGTTATTTAGAAATCACAAGGAGAATGTGAGTGTTAGTCACTGGATACTATCTGTTGGAACATTTGCAACCAGTCTGCTGTCTTTGGTTAGAAAAGAAGGCTTCTATAGACAAAGTACAGTCTGTGCCATATCTGTGTATGTGTGCATGTGCACACATGTGTTGTGGAGCATATGTTGTGTGTGTACACATAGAGGGGAGGTGTATATATCTATGAACATTTGTGTTGTGGAGTATTAAAGTGTGTTGTATTTTTTCCTACTTCTTTTGTTAACAATTCAAAGATGTGTTTGATTAAATAAAATTAACCTGTGAGCAGGAGGCTGAGTCAGCAAGTACCTGACAGGAAGTGGTGGGAAGAAAGCACGTGGCAAGGGTTTTTCAAGTGGAGGCTGAGAGAAGGTCGCTGGATTTTTTGGAAGATGCCAGTAAAGGGAGAAGGTTAGCTACTTGCTATCCAGCCTTTCTGACCTAAACCATTAAATCCTGAGTTCTTTGGATTTAGATAAAGTTTCCCTTAGTAGCTTTGAAAGAGTTAGTGCCTGAGGGAACAGAATCCCCACAGGCTGCAGCCCTTTCCGAGAACCTGCTGCTGGTAGCAGCAGAGCTGAAATCTCTGATTCGGACAGAGTCAATTAAGGGACTGCCACTGTAGATAATATAAAGCAGTTAACAACTGTGTGCATAGAGGCCAGGGAAGAGCATCAAGTGTCCTCTGAGCCAGCAAGCCCCCAGTGGTCCTCCGTCTCCATCTCTCCCCACCAACAGCACTGGGGTTGCAGGTACATGCTGGGATCAGGTCCTCATGGCTTTGCAGCAAGCACTCTTAACCTCTGAGCCATCTCTCCAGCCCCTCATGCTATGTTTTAATCTATTCTACTTACTTCTGCCTTTTAATCGGAGAACTTTATCAACTTACACTTAGTGGCTGATTAGGACGGCTCAATCTGTTCGTTCGCTCTACACCTCTGTTTACTGTGCATTTGTTTCTATCAGCCTCCCAGCTTTTCTGTTCTTCATCTAACACCCAAGATCCACATTCTGGCTGGAGCTTATAACAGCTTAATATGGACAATACATAAAAACTCTTCCTCATCTTTTTTTAAAAATATATTTTATTTTATTTTTATGTGCATTTGTGTTTTTGCCATGGGTGTCGGGGTCCCCTGAAACTGGAGTTACAGACAAGTGTGAGCTGCCATGTGGGTGCTGGGAATTGAACTTGAGTCCTCTAGAAGAAGAGTCAGTGCTCTTATCCCCTGAGCCATCTCTCCAGCCCTCTTTCTCATCTTTTGACTACTGTGACAATGGTGACAACATGATCTTTATGAATACACACACACACACACACACATACACGCACACACACATATTGCACATCATGGGGGGGGGGTGGCATGCTGAGGATCAAACCACAAACCTACGACCTTGAACATGCTAGGTAGTCAAGGAGTCCCCTAAGCTGCAGCCACAGTCTTTGTTATTTTGTATCCAAAACTACACAATAATGTTAATGATTTAGTCTCTAATATGCGAAACAAAGCGTGGGCTTGCAAGTGTACAATAATAGCATTATGCACTTTTAAACACGCTGGCCTCTAAGTAACAAGAAACAGAAAGTGGCTTTCACGCTGATGTGAGAAGAACAGAAGACCGTGAGCTTTTGTGATGACACAGTCACCTTTGCTGGACTAGATGCGTTTCAGCCTGCAGGCTCCCTTCCCGCAACCTGCAGCACAGGGCTGGCGGCGGCAGCTACCCTCGGCTTTAGTTTGCCTGGGAATGTCTTACTCTCACCCCCACGTTTCCATCTATGGGTCTCACTACGTAGCCTTGACTGACCTCAAACACACGATCAGCCCTGTCTCAGACACCCAAGCTCTGGAAACACAGGCATGTGCCGCCACACTCAGCCTCTCCCCCTCACTTTGGAAGAACAACGTTGCCAGGCAGGATTCTGGGTTGAGAACTCTTCCAGCATTTTGAATACATCAGTTTGTCTTCTGCCCTGGACAATCAGACGGGATAAGAACAACCTCGCCGGGCTCTCCTGTCTGTAACGAGTCCCTCTTTCTTGTCATGGTCAGGACTCCAGCTGGTTTAGGCTTCCTACAGTGCAGCTGCAGAGTCTTGGTGTGACTGAATTTAGCCCACTCGAGCTCATTAGGCTTCCTGGGTACATGTGTTCACCTTTCATCAGATTTGGGAGCTGTTTACCCTGCCTCTTCTCTCTTCTCCTGAGACTCTCATAATGTGTGTACCATCTACTTGATGGCGCCCAAAGCCTCCGTGGGCTCTGTTTATTATCTCCGATCATCCTCACCAGGCCACCATCGTACCTTCAGGTCCCTTTGCCTGTCCCGTTAACTGTTCAATTCAACCTCGGTCCTTTTCAGCTCCAGAACTACCGTTCGGTTTCTCTTCCTTTCCCAGCATTCCCATCATGGCCACACTTTGCTCTCTGGCTCTTCCCACATCTTCCTCTTACTCTTGAAGCTGTCGCAGCCTTTGTCAAGCAGATCTGTCACATGGTTTCCGGGACACAGTCTTGACATAGTTATTTTTTTCTCTTTTGATGGGCCATACTTTAGTATTTCTTAGCCAGCTTTGTCTTTAACTATGATACTGTGGTGCCCTGGAGCTCAGAACCTCCCTCTGAGGAGTGGGGAGGTCCTGAGCTCCATTTTTTCTGCCTGGTTGGTTGTTGCTACCTTGACTTCTATGCTGAAGGACAGCCGGCAGTGTTAGCTCAAGGTCTTGGGTCTTGTTCTCTGGTCTGTGGTTTCTCCGGACAGGTGTGGTGAGTGCCTAATTTCCCGATTATGCTGTTCCTTTTGAATCTCCAAATGCTCAATGTTTGGTTCCCAAGAGGAAAAGAGGAGAACATGAAGGGGATCTGAGAAGAGCTAGCTAGATGGGGTGGGATTTACAACCATGGCGGTCCCGAGTACATAGCAATGGCCACCTTGCCATGCCATGCCTCTGTGACCAGAAGCATCAATGGAGGAGAAGAGCTCAGGTTCCCAGTTAGGGACACAGAGTCCTTTGTTCACCTCAGTTCCTACAAGCTATACGCAGGCCAATTCAGAATATGAGCCAAGGATGTCTGCTTTAGAGCCAGCAGGGGTCTGAGGGGCTGCCACAGCACTAAGGGCCGTACTGGCTAAAACCAGTCACAATGTAATGTCCAGCCGCCCACTCCAGGAAGTTACAAGCCTCCAATAGACCCCAGGATCCCAAAGTAGCTCATCAGTCAGGTTCTACTGCTGTGGCTGATCTAGGTGTGGAAGCACATTCCTTCTCACACTACCACCTTCCCAGAATCCCTAGCGTCTCTGATTCTTACTGTGATCGATCCTTCAGGGCTTTGGCCTTAGGTGATTTTAAAATTAATTTATGGCTAGATTGGTTTAAAACATGTTATTCTTGCCAGGTGTGGTGGTGCACGCCCTTAATCACGGCACTTGGGAGGCAGAGGCAGGTGGAGCTCTATGAATTCCTGCCAGCCTGGTGTACATAGCGAGGTTGAGGCTAGCCTGGTCTACACAGTGAGACTCTGTTTTTTAAAACAGATTTTAAAAACTATCATTCTTAGCTTGTGCTGCCAACTCTTTGGGCTGCCTCTGTGGCTGCCCCAGCCTACTGCCAATAGTCTGCCTTCCAACTCAGACTGCTCTGGTGCAGTGTATGTAATTTGACCAGCACAACATCCTGTCTCAGAGGCACCTGAAAATGTTGCGAGGATGTCTCCCTGTAGGAAGAGGGCCACTCGGCAGCGAGGTATCTTCCAAGCAGACTCCTAAGACCAGTGGGCTCTTACTCTGGCTTCTGGGAAAGACTTAAGAACTGGCATCAGGAGCACCTGGACTCTAAGCTAACTGGCACTCTGGGCCTCAGTTTCCCCATCTGCAGGATAAGGCGGTTACACAATGGTTGTTAAACTACCCGAACTATCCAACAGTAACATTGCCACACAAAGTAACTAAGAAGAGAGACTAACAACAGCCAGGTTCGTGTGTTGATCTCAGCGGGGCACAGGGTGTTTGATTAAACACTGCTCTCACGTGTCCGTGAGGGATTTCCAGGTAAGATTCACTTTTTAGCCGGCAGACTGAATAAAGCAGACTGCCCTACTCAGGGAAAGCGGGCCTCTTCACCCTCCTGAGGCCTAGACAGACATGCTAAGGAGAATCTGGTCTCCTTGTCTCCAGCAGTAACCTGAGTCTCCAGCTATGAGACTTTGACCATTAACCTCTTGGTTCCCAGGCCCCTGGGCCCCAACTGATGCACTGACTCTCCTGGCTCCCATTTGCTGACTGCAGACCTGTGGGTTCCTTAACCTCCCGAATCGTGTGAGCCAGTTCCCTTATTTTACATAGATATAAAAATAGCATCACATATTATATAATTATATAGTATATACTATAGCTCATAATTATATTATATACTTAAATCTAATAATATTAACAATTATTTATATTATAAATCATTTATACTTTAGTGTAAATACAATTGTTTATAATTATGAATATATTATATATTATAATTGTATACAGTAATGAGATGTAATTATAATAATATAGTGGGTACACATATATGCATACACACACAGACACAAACACACACACTCATGTTTCCTATAGTTTCTGTTTTTCCAGAAGATTGACAGTGATCTGTGTGATGAAAGACAGTGATGAGAACCTGACATCATCCCTGTCTTGACCTTGGGCATCAATTTTCACCTTCCTTTCAGAGTAAAGGCTGGGAACAGTCTGGGGCAGTCCAGACAGGTGGCTTGACGAAATAAAAGCTGGCTAATATCGCATGCAATACCAATGCCTCCCCACCAATATGAGAGGACGGTTTGAAATGTAAGTGATGTAATGGGTAAACCTGCATCCTGGTTAATCTAACTTTAACCCCTTGGTGACTTAACAGGAAGGGGAAGTTGGCTATGGTTGCTATGGTCACAACCATGTTGTTTTCATTACCATAAGGCAGGAAGCATCCCAGGGGCCACCCTCTGCCCCAGCACCCCCCCAGCCACTCACCAGTCTAGACTTCAGTTGAGATTAAGAAACTAGCTTTCTGAGGCACAAATACCCCTGGGACATAACTAAGCCTCGATGGCATTCATACTCAGTGTTGAGTGCGTCTGTCACTTAGAATGGCTTCCACAGACTGCCCTTGGTGATCAAGCTCTCTTACTCAGGAAGAAAGAAGTGGAGGAGAATACTCCCTCACTAAGGCTGGCTCCTGCTGCCCATGTTGGAGAGAAGACAGAGGAGACCCCAGCCTACGAAACCTTGTGAGGACCACTCAGCTCCTGTGGCTCTGTTTCGTGACTGTTAAAAAGAAAGTTGGGGGGCTGGGGAAACGGCTCAGTGGACCAAGAACTTGAGGTACAGGCATGAGGGCTGAAGTAAACGCTGAGTGGTGCAAAGGCCTGCCTGCAATCCAGGGCTCGGACGGCAGAGACGGATCCCCAGAGCAAGCTGGCCGGCTAGACTAGCTCAACTGGGGAGTTCTGGGTTGGAGGGAGAGATCCTGCCTCAAAGTATAAGGTGGCGAGTAACAGAGGAAGACAGCTAATGTCAACATCAGGGGACACACACACACACACACACACACATACACACACAGAGACACACACAAAGACACACACACAGACATACACAAACACACACATAGACACAAACACACAGACACACACACAGACACACACACACGGGGGGAGACACACACGGAGACACACAGAGACACACACACACAGACACAAACACACACACACGGAGACACACAGAGACACACACACACACACAGACACAAACACACACACACACACACACACACACACACACACACACACACGAAAACACACACACATACACAGACACCAGCCCAATCCCCTACACCCCAAGTCACATTCACCTAGACTTTTACATGTCTCCCCTTCGTCAGTGGGTTCTGGATTCCCCCCTAGGGCACAAAAGACTCTAGAAATGTTTGGGTGGGCTGCTAAACAAGTTCAAAGCCAGCTTGGCTTATTTTTAAAAGAAGAAGAAGAAATTATGTGGCAGATAAAAGGCAGGTAGTAGAAGCTGCCTGCACTAACAGACCTAGGCTGTTCGCCGTGGCTGCTGTGAACAGCCTGCCTACATTACCCAGCTCGCCTGCTACACCTCCAGAGAAGACAGGGTTCGGGGCATGACCACCTTCTGCCCCGTGGGCTCAGAGAGAAGGCCTGGCTGGGAGGAGCTGGCTGGGAGGAGGAGGGCACAGCTGGGCTGGCAGCACCGAACCAAGGTGGCTGGAAATGGAAAAATGATTAAAAGAAAGACTCACCCTTGATCCCAACGAAGACGGTCAGTCCAAAGCAGATGAAGAAGACGACGAACACCAGGACGAAGTGGCGCTTGGACAGTGTGTAGAGCCGCATGGGCGCCAGCCTGTGGAGCAGAAGCCGGGGGTGAGGACAACCAGGTCTCACACATCAGTCCCTGCCCAGGCCAGCACCACAGGCTGCGTCGGACCTGCTCCCCCTCAGAAGCACACTGCTCCAAAACTAGCTGAGCCCCCCTTACTAAATAGTTTCCGTGACCTCGGTAACCTCTCATGAGTGGATCATCTGGATGTTCTGTGTCAGAGACCAAACTCAGCCATCGTGTTTGGAGAATGAACTCACTGTGGTTCCCATGCCAAGGAGAAATGTCACCACGCCACAGAAGTGACCTAACCTTTTACACAGCCCACTTCTAGCTGCCAGAGTAGAGCCACAGCTCAGACCAACAAGGAGCCTGACTCTACTGTACCCCCATCACTGCCATGCCCAGACCAGGAATACCAGGGACCAGAGGCACCAGGCATTTCCATCTAGTCTATCTCACGCTCAGAGCCCTCAGAGTTTAAGATTCTTCCAGCAGAAGTGCCCCACTCTGGTGAAGAGCAGCCTACCCTTCCCAGGAGAGCTTCTGACTCCTCCTACAAGGGGGCCTACAAGCTTCTGTGATCCACAGGAACACAGAGGCTGTTCAGAGGACTGATCCCAGCATGCACCTGCACGTTCCCTCAGAACAACACATGGGGGGTGGGGACACTGGAGAGACAGATCCGCGGTTACAATCATATACTGCTCTAGCAAAATTCCCAGAACCCACATCAGGTGGCTCACAACTGCCTGTAACTCCAGCTCCAGGAGATCTGATGCCCTCTTGGCCTCAGTGGGCAAAATTACACATACCTCCACAACCCGACCCCCACCACAGATACATATGCACACACATAATTTAAAAATGAAAATAAGTCTTTAAAACAAAAAACACAGGAAAATGTTTCCTGTTCAGCACTCCATGTAGCATACCTCAGCTTTGCAAAACACTGTGGGACTCTGTAGGCATGAAACTGTGCCCTCCAGAGGGGCCACAGCATCACAAGCACATGAGCAATGCTGGGACTCCAGTTAGCTCCACTAATAAAAAAGCAGTGTTGATAGAAGCAATCAACCCCACTAAAGAGTCCTAAAGAGGTGGCTGACCCCCCAAGGGAGGAGCTGGGGTTTGCTTGCTGGCCGCACCTGTGTTCCTACTGCTTGATTTGGAAGCTGAAAAGCCACAGGAAGGCTGAGTCAACCTGGACAGAGGCGTGGCCTGGAGACCCAGGGTAAGGTTACCGACCTGTGCTCACAGTCCACACCCACCCCTTCCTTCCATCTGTGCCTGAGACTCCAGAAGTCAGGCAGGAAGTCAACCATGGGGCCGGGCACAGACCTGTGCTCACAGTCCACACCCCTTCCTTCCATCTGTGCCTGAGACTCCAGATGGCAGGCAGGAAGTCAGCCATGGGGCCGGGCACCGACCTGTGCTCACAGTCCACACACACCCCTTCCTTCCATCTGTGCCTGAGACTCCAGATAGCAAGCAGGAAGTCAACCATGGGGCCGGGCAGTCTCAGCACAAAGGTGAGGCCTGGGAGCCACGGTACTCTGACGTGGCACTCTGACGTGGCACCGCTGACCGAGCAGGGCCCCTGCAGCCACCTGGCCAGGACTCAGATGGCCTGGCTGGCTTTCAGACCACTATCCATGCGTTTGGTGAAAGATGGAGTGAAGCCTGGAGGCTTCCTTGGGACTCTGGCCCTAACACGGACCCGTAAGTCATCCTGTTGGCAAGACAGGAGGAGAAGCTGGTGAGGTAAGAGTGTGCTGCCAGCTCAGATCAGGGCCCTGAGAGAGAACCGGCCTCCGGGAAGGAGCCAGCTTTCTTTGTAAAACACAGTTCCCACTCCAAAGGGTGTAAGGGAGAGTTTATTCTGAGTTAAACACGAGTGACCATGGCCCAGGTACATGGATTCATACTGCTTTGATGATATCTTCCACCATGGAAGTGGTTACATCAACTTTTATCAATCAATAACATTTACCACATACATTAGTGGAGACACTAGGCAGGCAGGTTATAGCAAAACAGGAAGTCTCTGCTGTGGGCTTCGGGTGCTGATGGTATCCTTAGCTTTGGGATTGGTGGGACCTAACGGGCTGTGTCTTAGTCAGGGTTACTACTGCGGTGGTGAAACACCATGACCAAAGCAAGTCGGGGAGGAAAGGGTTTATTTGGCTTATGCTTCCACAGCACGGTTTGTGATCAAAGGAAGCCAGGACAGAGACCCAAGCAGGGCAGGAACCTGGAGGCAGGAGCTCATGCAGAGGCCATGGAGGGGGCTGTTTACAGGCTTGCTCCTCATGGCTTGCTCAGCCTGCTTTCTTTTAGAACCCAGGACCACTTGCTCAGAGGTGGCCCCACCCACCGTGGGCTGGGCTCTCCCCCATCAATCACTAATTAAGAAAATGTCCTACAACCCAACCCTATGGAGGCATTTTCTCAGGTGAGGCTCCCTCCTCTCAGATGACTCTAAGCTGTGTCAAGTTGACATAAAAGCAGCCATTACTACATGGCAAAGGTTTCACTTGATAGTAAAAGGACGTTAGAATGGACACACGGGTAGGCGGTCAGTGGCGAATGGGAGAGTCCGCAGCACTCCAGCCCCCACAGTTGTTCTACAGACTCAACACAGGAGGGCCTGTCCAGGGGCTTTCGGTTCACACCTTGGGTTTACAGACGGGAAGCTGAGAGCTGGAGGTGACAGCCCTGCCCGGGTTGTCTCAGACATGCTCTCTGGGAGCACCTGTGGCTTCCCTGCAGGGGGGAGGCTCTGGGAAACAGGACTCAGTAATGCCAGTCTGGAAATGTGGAACTCCTGTGTGGAATGTGAGTCCTGGCAGAAGAGCAAGTGTCCCTCCTGTCACCTCTCTGTGACCCAGGTGTCTCTTTATACAGTGTGTGTGGATATGTTTTTGTTTTCATATTGAAAGGAAGGGATGGTTTCTAGGCAACTGCATAGGACATTTCCATGTAGAAATCAAAATTTGCACAAAGCTAAATGGGCTGGGTGGTGGAAAGAGTGCAAACGGAGTTAACAGGATCTCACCCGTGCTAATGATGCCAACTGAGACAAACGTGCCAGGTCACATGAGACGCTGGGACCAGGGGAGGCTGTTATCTCTGCCACTCTCCTATGAACTGAAAATAGTTTTTAGAAATCTCAGAGCCATTTGTGGACTATGATGGCACTATGTTCAGAGTGACCTGATCCTGCTAGTAGATCGGAGACCAAGCAACATGGAGGACTCCTCAGGCAGAGGCTGGCAGGTACAGAAATCAAAGGAAGATTAGAATTTAAACCTGGAGTTAAAAATGCCTCATTGGCCAGGCATCATGACACATCCCTTTAATCCCAGCACTCTGGAGGCAGAATCAGGTGGATTTCTGTAGGTTTGAGGCCAGCCTGGGCTACAGAGCAAGTATGAGGACAGCCAGGCAATGCAGAGAGATCCCATCTCAACAAACAAACAAGCAAACAAACGCACCACTGACATCCTGAACGCATGGTTACTTAGCAGATGAGAAAGAAGCCGAACAAGGAGACATTAAGAAAGCGCCTGATGACGCGGTCAAATGGAACTATCCCGTGACCCACCTAGAATACGTGCCATTTGGCTCCTCAAAAGGCTAACCACAATGTGTCATTGGGGGCGGGGGAGATGGCTCAGTTGGCAGAATGCATGGGGTCCTGAGTTCCGATCCCCAGTACTCATGTAAAAAAGCTAGGCATGGTACCAACAGCATAACCCTAGTTCTGGAGGGCACAGACAGACAGACCGACCCCTGGCAATCAGCAAGTGGAGAGTGACAGAGGACACCCACTGTTAACCCTGGGCCTCCACATCTGTGTGTATGTATGCACACACAATTTTTTAACTTAAAAAAAAAAAAAAAAAGCCTCCCAAGTAGAAAATCCCCTAGGTTAGCAATCAAGTCACCCAAATCAGTGGAAGAAGACACAGAATAGCAAATTAACCCTAAGCTTGAGAGAGAGAGCCTCACACAGCCACCCCCGATACGCTTAGCTGGGCGCTGGGATGGAGCCCTACACCACTGGTTCTCAGGCCTCCCCAGGATGGGAATGATCCCCAGACAAGATGGTCACACACACCAGATGTCCCCTGCCCCTCTCCGACATGGTTCTCCCAGCTCCCAATCTGAAGGGTTTGAACTTCAAACTAGAGACTTTGAAAGCTGAGAATCTTCGTCCTCTCCTTGATAAATAAGTCTAAAACTTAACTTATGGCCAAACAAGAGACTCTGAGATGCCAGTGCCAGGAGAAGTGAGCTGTTCTTTCCAGAACAGCCGTTCCGGGTACCAGAGACCAGCCTGGAGGCTGCATCTGGGGTGCCCATTTGATTTCACCTCCCTGCTGAAATGTCGAGCTGGTCTAGGCAAACCTTGGGCCTGTTGCCTTCTAGGATCAGAACAACAGAGACCACTCTGCATCATCTATAGACAGGGCTGTGACTTGAAAACACTGAGGCCTGTGCTCTACAGCCCCGGCCACACTCACTCCCAACTCTGGCTGCCATGACCTTGAAATTCTGGATTCTGGATGCCACACACCATGATTCCTCCTCATGCTAGCTGGCTGCCTCTTTTCTCCTCATCCTTCCCACCTTCAGGAACTGCCCAAGGTTCCCTGCTCACACCTGCCCAACTCGGAAATAGTGTTTCCCAAGGCATCTCTCTACTCAGGAGTCCTATATTACCTCACAGTCAAGAGGCTTAAAGCCGAACTCACTGGAAGACAAAATAAATAAGAAAACCCCTCCATTCATTTGCTACTTCCTGCCTCTATCATTTCTTTTACATTTTTATTTTTCATTATGTTTATTAATTTACCGGGGGCAGGGTGTTGTAGCTGGAGAGTTTCTTCCTGGGTCCCACTAAGCCCCCCGCTGTCCTGCAGCCCACTTATAAAACAAACACACAGACCCTTATTTATTCAAACTGTTTGGCCTAATGGCTCAGGCTTCTAGCTAGCTGTTCTTATATCTTAAATCAACCCATTTCTAGTAACCTACAAGTTGCCACGTGGCTCGTGGCTCACCGGTATCTTAACATCTTCTCATGGCAGTGGCTGGCAGCGTCTCCCTCCTCAGCCTTCCACTTCCTGGACTTCTCCTCTCTCTTTGTCCCGCCTATACTTCCTCTCTGGCTACTGGCCAATCAGCGTTTTATTTATCAATCAATCGTCCACAGCAGGGTGTGCATAATGCCGTAATGTGCATGCGAAGGTCAGAGGGCAATTTGCAGTGGTCAGTTCTCTCCGTTTACTATGTGGGCCCTGGGAGTTGAACTCAGGGAGAGGCGAGTTCCTAGCTCCCAAGCCCTCTCCATCCCCAGTCTGCGAGCCGGTCCAGACCTCTGCAGTTGGTAGAGCTGCTCACGAGCCTACCTTCCCAGCACAGGGGTGAGTTTCACCTCCTCCTGGGGGCTCCCCCAAGCACTTCCCTAACATTCTGATCCACCCTGGCTACCACCCAGCACGTGCTCTGTCACCAACTCCAGTTCATCCTGACACCGGGGGTGGCACTCTGTGTACCTCCGTTTCACAGACAAGAGAGTCAGCTTCGCCGGGTTAGGGAGCGGCGGGCCCTAGCTCAGTGGTGACAGCAGGCTTGCCCAGCATACCTGACACCCTGGCTTCAGTCCCCAGCACTGTGGTAGGAGTCAGGGGCAGGGACAGTTCCTTTGCCCCCCCGATCACAAAGCTGCCACACAGCAGCCTCCAGACCCAGGCATCGCGCTTGCTTCCCAACACGGTCCAGCCAGACTCCAGCCGCGTCCACTCACACACACTGCCCCCCTGATCTGAAGCCTCCTCTTCCCAGGCCACCCAGATCCCAGCCCACACTCAGGCTCCCACCTTCTCATGACACATCCCTTCGGTACTCCATCTCTCATGGCTGCCCGCATCGTCTCCACTACAAAAGGGAACTTCGTGCCTAGGGACAAGACATTACCTGGCCTGCACAGACAATGGGCTTGGCACAGGGTAGGCACTCAAAACTCAGCTACTGTGTGGTTTGAATGAGACGTCCCTCACAGACTCGGTTCCCAGTTGGTGGCACTGTTTGGGTAGGTTAGGAGGTGTGGCCCTGCTAGAGGAAGCATGTCACGGGGGTGTGGCTTTGAGGTTTCAAAGTCACATGCCATTCTGAGTTGTCTCTTTGCTCCCTACTTGTGGTTTAAGACTGGAGCTCTCAGCTTGCCGTTCCATGCCTGCTGCCATGCTTCCCCACCACGACGGTGAGGGCCTTTTTGTCCCTCTGGAACCGGAAGTGCAGATAAACCCCTCCTTCTCTAAATGGCCTCGCTCATGGTTTTTTACTATAGCAACAGAAAACCAAGTAAGACATAAACTCATCTACACTTATTACAAAAGCATGTCGTTCTGTTAAGCCAGAGGTGAGATGCTAGGGAGCGGGAAGGAATCTCCCGTTCCCTCTATTCCTAGGCTATGTCAAACACATCTGCTGGCCAGCTAACCAGGGCAGAGGACGCCTATGACCCCTGCCACGTCTCTGCCGTCCTTCCTTGCACATGCGCTGGATTTCCTCTCTGGGTCTGTCCATCTTTTTCCACTTGGGATCTCACGAACATGCCCTACAATCCTGGCCAAGCTGGGGCCCACGGGCCCTCGGGAGATCTTCCAAGAGCAATGAAACAGTCCACCCCTATGGACTCTGGGCTCTGTCTACGTCAATCTCAATTTCATGTGCCACAGACACAGTTCCCAGAGAAATGTAACATGCCTTCGTAGGAAAGCCTACCAGCACCCCAACTGCAGCCATCGTCCAAACTGTGGGAGCCCTGCTGCCCCTCATACGTACACCCATGACCACCTCCCGAGGGAGGGCACATAGGCAAGTGATGCTGTGGGCTTCTCGGTGACGGAGGGTCTCTACTGGGGACACAGCGGTTCTTGTTGCTCTCTGCCTCTCCTCCTTGTCTCAGGCCTAAGACAGGGGGTAAGGGGGTTTCTCGTCATCCATCTCCACCCAGCCCTCAAGTTCACACCCCTGTTTAACTGCCTACTTGCCTGATCCTCTTGGGGATCCAACAGATACCTCAATGTGAGTCGTTTGAACTCAATCCTCTGGTCCTCCCCATCACGTGCTCCACCTACATCCTTCTTCACTTCGGGTCCTAGCCATTCCACCTTCTAGTTGGTAAGCCGGAATCCTAGATGCCACGAGCAGTCTGGTATGGACACTTCAAGACAGATGCCATCTAAACCCACTGGGGTCTGGTCTTGTTGGGTTGGGCCTGGCCAAGCTCCACTGTGACTTCTGAAAACTGAGATCATGTCCCCACATCCCCACTGCAGGCTAAGCCACTTTTCACAAGACAGTCTATTAAAGCCAAATGCTTCCTAAGAGTATGCCTATCCTCCCCCAGGTCCCAGTCAAACAGAATTAAAAATGAAACTCAAAATACTAAGTCACGCAGGCACCAAAGCCCCTTGTCTCCCAGCACCTGACCATGCTTCCAGCACCCGACTCAGTGAGAGGCATCCCACTGCCACTGACTTTTCAGCTAGAGCCAGCTCCCAGGCGCCTCTCCTACCCCGAGAGACCCAACCACTATCAGAAGAGCAGGCTACCTCTCAGGGTCTCAGGGTTTTACTGAAAGCGATAACTACTCACTCCCGTCTCCACCCTCCCCGGCGGCCCAGAGCTGGCTGGGGACTGCAGTTACGGGTCCTGTGCATGATAAATGTCTAATCACTGCCGGGTCCCCAGTCTCTACTTTCTCTGCCCCAGTATTCTCTTTTTCTTCCTCTGGGTTCTACTACATTCTCTGCTAGGATAAACAATCAACCACTGTAGCTGCAAGATCTAACCATCCTCCCCCAGTTCACCTTTTAGCGGCCTCTGTGGCTGGCTTTGTCTTCTACACTGAAGGCAGGCAAAGCAGCTCCATGTCACTTTGGTCCAAAGGCCATCTGACCAGCATCCATCCACCACAACTTCAAGGGCCACGCATGCTCAGCAGGCACATGGAGCATCCGGCTTGGCCAGCTGGCAAGTCCAGTCCCCACTGGCCTGGCTGAGTGCCTCCGAGTCCCTGCCACCACCATTGTGCCCACTAAGCACTTCTCTCTCCCACACAGGCCCCTCCCAGTCCATAAAACAGCGGGCAGAGAGTGTGGGAGATGAGAACTGATGGCTGACTCTAAGTCAACGACAAGGCAGGACTCAGTTGGGTGGAGAATGTGAGAAAAGCACCTCATGCTGCTGTGCTGGCTTTACTGTTGTGGAATATTTAATTATGCAAAGATGTGCTACATTTGTTTATGTTGTGGACCATCACTTTAACTGTGTAAAGGTGTGCTACATTTGTTTATGTTGTGGTCCATCACTTTAACTGTGTAAAGGTGTGCTACATTTGTTTATGCTGCATTTGTTTCATTGTGTAAGGATGTGTTTCATTTGTTTCACCGTGCCTGCCTAAGGCACCTGAATGGTTGGTCTAATAACAAGCTGAACGGCCAGTAGGTAGTCAGGAGAGGGCCAGGCGGGGGCGGGCAGAGGAGAGAAGAACAGAGGAGAAAGACAACCCACGGCCAGAAGCCAGGCAGCTGCTGGCCAGACACAAGAAGCAGTGAAAGTAAGATACACAGAAGGAAAGAAAGGTAAAAGTCCCTGAGGCAAAATGTAGATTGGGCTCTGATTAGGAGTGCTTAGAAGTTCTAAGGCTGTTGTCACAGGTTGTGAAATTACCAAACAAAGTGTTGGAGTAATGTAGGGAGAGTCACGGTAGTTCTCAGATGTCCATTGGCTTCTCCGCTGGAGGGGGGCATTTCTTTTATTGTAGTGTAATTTATTTACTGGTTTTCTTCCTCGTGCAGCCCTGGCTGGCCTGGAGCTTGCTGTGTAGAACTCTCTGGCCTCAAACCCAGAGATCCACCTGCCTCGGCATGTTCTACCCTACTCTACAACTTACTTCATTTTTTCAAGCAGGATTTTGATTTGTTGCCCAGACTAGACTCAAACACCTAGGTTTAAAAAAAATCCTCTTGCCTTAGCCTCCTGCTTACGACCAGACCCCCAGGAATGTTCTACATGGCCAGCTTTTCTCCTTATTTTGAAAAAACAAAATTTAGACCCTGGTACAGTATCTCTGAGGATCCACTGTGTAAAAAGTCTCTGCTCCTTTAGCCCCAACCACTGAGAGGGAAAAATTGGCATTTCCTGTGTACCTACTTGACACCAGGCTAGCCACCTGGGGAGCTACCCTGGGGCACAGGTAATACCAGGCCATTTAGCATAAGGGAAGTGGGGGGTGGGGTCGGGACAGCAGGAGGTAGAGGTGGGATCTGAACCTGCGGTGCACACCCAGCATGGCTTTGGGAAGGGGGTCCACCAACCTCTCACATTCTCTACAGTCCCTTACCATCTTCACCTTTTAAATAACCGGCACCGGACAGGAAACTCTGAGGAGGAAACCTGAAGTTTGAAACTTCAATCAGCTACGGTGAATAGACTGCAAACCATTGAACAGACTTCCAAAGAGGCGTTATGTGGCCGTTCAAGACCTAACGACTGTGCACATCTTAGCAAACGAAGATCTAGGCTCCCTAAAGAAGCATGAGTTCAAGTATGTTCTTCCTGGGCCACAAGCCCAGTGGCTCACACCCGGATACATGCTGGTTAGGTCATCGAACACCTTCCCAAACCAAACAGGAGGAGGAAGCAGGCCAGACACTGATCACACAGGCCACGTGTGGCTCAAGGAGACCATGCACTAGACCAGTGCCAGGCTGTACAGTCCAGAACCCAGGCAGGAAAGGCTCTCCACCATGGTCAGCAGGGTGACCTGGGGTGAACCACTCGCCTCTCTAGGATGCTGGTTCCAATTGTAGCATGGAGGAAACGGGGGCCCAAAGTTGCCGGGAGGGTGAATCCTTAATCCCAGACAGCTCTGACTGGGCACATCTCTGCTGCTGGCTGCTGTCAAGAGCGTGGACTCTGGAGTCTGACCATGGAAGCTACCATCTCAAGGAGACTTAAGAGTTAGCCAGACACTGGCTGACTCCTATACACCTGTTTCCTTTTCCTGATTTGTAGCTTCTAGTAATAAGAATAACTCCCCTACAGGAGGGTGGTGATGAGAAGCCCATAAAATAACAATGGGTGTAAAGTAACACAGTAGGGGTTGTTGAGGAGCCCTGGGAGTTAAGAGCACTTGCTACTCTTCCAGAGGACCCCCATTTGGGTCCCAGCACCCACATCGCATCACAACCACTTGTAACTCTAGCTCTGGGAAACCCAACAGCCTTTTCTGGCCTTTTCGGGCACCAGAACACACATACATAAAATAAAACAAAATTTAAAAAGGGCTATAACAGCCGGGCAGTGGTGGCGCACGCCTTTAATCCCAGCACTCGGGAGGCAGAGCCAGGCGGATCTCTGTGAGTTCAAGGCCAGCCTGGGCTACCAAGTGAGTCCCAGGAAAGGCGCAAAGCTACACAGAGAAACCCTGTCTTGAAAAACCAAAAAAAAAAAAAAAAAAAAAAAAAGGGGGGGGGGCTTTAACAGTCTCTATCACACAGTTAACCCTCAAGTTTTCGACAAAAAGAAAAAAAAATTACCCTAAGGGATACACACCACCCTTATTCTCTTGCCCATCAGAGCCCAAGTCCTGCTTCCCAGATAGCAAATGTCCAGGGCTGCCACACTGAAGGGAACAAATCCTTACAAAGCTGCATTCTGCAAACGACACCCCCCCCCCCCCCCAGGTGACCTTTCTCTAGTAATGGCTTCCCTCTGGTCTAGTTCCTTGTTCTGTAACACGGTATAGACTCTTGGGTTTCAGATCTGGTCATGGGCCAACTCTCTCACATCCTCCGCCTCGGTGTCCCCCGCTGGAAAGAACTAAGGACAGGGACTCGGTACTGCCACGCAGATCCAGGCCTGTAAGAACACCCCTGAAGCATGCAGCTGCCACTTTGCTACAGAGCCGTAACTCCTGAAGGAGGGTACCATTCCTAAGAGGTGAGAAAGACCACCTTGGAGTGCAGTCCCTGCAGCTGTGCAGAGGCCCGGCGCTAACTCACCTCCAGCCTGCCTCTGATCCACCTGAGTCAGGATTTCCTCCATGGGCTGAAGTGAGGCAAGTAAAACTTCTAAGGAAGTAGGAGGAAAGGTATCTTTCCACCGTGGACTCTTGCATTGAGAAAACGCTTCCCGAGTTACCCAGCTGCCTCCAGAACCCCAAATGAGCCTTAGCATGGCATCCGGTCGCCCGAGGCCACCTTTCAACCTCCACGACTCCAGGCACTCCCTCACCGCTACCTCGGTGCACACCCAGGCGACAGCTGCGTCAACATTAGCTTTAGGGATGGCGTCCCTGGGGTTCGGATTTGCCTCGTTAAAAATCTCCGCACTTCACAGAGCGACTCGGGCCCCAAAGTCAGCAGATTGTAAAACTCGTAAAAACTCAGCACCCGAGAGATCTAACGAGGCTGTACCAGCTCCAGCGTGCCCACGTCACCAAGCGCCACCAAGAAGCGCGTCTGGGGCAGCTGAGGACCCCGATCGCAGCTGGGGGGAGGGGGGGGGCCAGCTCCAGCTGGCGGGTGTGCGAGCCGGGGGCATCCTCACCGACTCCGGACGCGGAGCAGCTACGGACCAGCCCTCCCCCGCCGCGTCCCCGCCGAGACCCTCTCGCGCCCCGGAGCCCCGCGGCGCGCGCGCACGAGCCGAGGACCCCAACTCCAGGCCCCGGGTCCCCATGCCCCAGCCACGGCCCGCCACTTACGGTTCCATCTCGGAGCCCCGGGCCCTCGGTCCCCGCCGGCGCGTCCCGAGCCCGCCCGGCGTCCCGCCGCAGCCGCAGCCCGAGCCACCCGCGAGGCCGAGCAGCCGGCCGCGGAAAACGCATCAGAGCGCGACGCGCGGTCACGTGCGCGGAAGCGGCAGCCGGGCAGGGCGGAGCGGCCTCCTACAGCACTCCCGCCGCTGCCGGACACCTGTCACGTGGGTGATCGTCGCCGATATCCCAGACCCGAGGCCAAAAACCACCGAAGAGCACGGACCCCAGAGGCCTTGTCCAAGTCCCCAAACACTCATCATGGCTGCTTCCTCTTTTCTGCATCTCCGAGGGTGAGAGGAAGTATCTAAGGAACTGTTAGCATCTCTCCAAAGTTTACTACTGTATTTAGGCATCAACACGTGCCACGCTGTTGTGTCTCTCCAGCAACCATTAAGACTAAGGCCCGCGGGTTTCTGGTACACACAACCCAGAAGCTGAGGGAGAGGAGCATGCCCAGTGCAGCCTCTCACCCTCCCGCCCGCAGGACTCAGGGTAACTCTTCTGCCTCCGTTATCTCCCTTCACCTTTCCTGCCTTCAGCGAGGCAGGACTTTGGTACGCATCAGTCCCAATCTTTGAGTGAAACGGATGTTATTCCCAATGTCTGAACGGTACCATTCCACCACCATCCCCGATGTTGCCACATTTTAGGTGCCCCCTCTTTCCAAGATTTGACAGCCTAGAACGGAAGACTCTGCACATGAGCATTAACCAAACGATTCAGGCGGACTTGCTGACTGACTAGCAGTATACCAGCCTGCTTTCTAAAACTGAGAGAACTGGGGAAGCCTTCTCGGGATCAGAGACAAGAAGGAAGGGGCCAGTGGGTGCTCTCACCTTCTGACTAGGGGGCGCTAGTGGCTCCGCTTGGCCTGAGACTTAGTATAAGCACTCAAAGTCCCATGTCCTGGAGACCCCCTCAGATGCGGGCAAGGCACGACAGCAAATCACACCCCGGCCCCTGGTTTTTATTGTTGTTGGTTGTTTCTGTGAGTTACCAGGCAAACCTGTCTTAACATTAAAAAAAAAAAAAAGCCCTTAGCTTGGTTCCCTCAAGAACAGAACTAGAGACAGTAGTCTCCGTGGTAATTTCATCAAGAACAGAGGACTGTACACCGGAAGGGTCTGAGGGAGCTGGAAGCTTCACCACACACAGTGAATTGTTTGGTCTACAGGATAGTGCCAGGGGAACTGCCAGCAGAGTCCAGAACCGTCTCTTGGCTCTCCCCCGTCCATCACCTGTTGCCCATGGGTTAAGGTCTAGCCTACACATCCGGTGACTATTCATCCCAGGCAAACAACTTGGGGCAGACACTGGGCAGCCCATGAGTGACAGATGAGCCTCCCCTGCCAGCACTGATGGGCCAGGGTGTGAGGTGGCAGAGGCTGGAACCATGAGAGTTTTCACTAGGACCAGGGAAGCAGAGTGGAGGGAGGACCGAGGTGGAAAGTCAACGCAAGGGCAGCATGAGTCTGAGCAAAGCTAGATCTGAGGCACTGGCCGACAGGATCCTGCACTAAGAAATGGAGGTTGCTCTGGAAGTGTGAAATGAGACATCTGGGAGTGACTAGTGGTCCTTTGGGGCTTTCTTGGGGCTCCAGCTGAAGGCGGTGACCTTGTCTCCTTGGTAACCTCAGTGAGTGTCTGCCTGAAGGCGAATTCCTCCTGCAGAGCAGACAGCCTATGCATGTGTAGGGAGTCCTCCTCCTGATGCAAGATTGGGGGTGATGAAGCAAAGGGGCAGAAGAGCAGGTTAGCTTCGGACCTCGGGTCACAAAATGTGCTGAAGCGAGGTCATTTGGGGGAGCTTTAAGAAACCCCAATGCAGGTAAACCAGATCTGAAGTGAAGCTTAGGAACAGGCTCTTTGTAGGGCTCCCTCCGAGATGCCAAGACACAGCAAGTTTGTTAATCAACCGAAGCTCTTCCTGAGGGCCGGCTGCAGCTCCGGGCTCAGGTTCTGTGGACACTCTCTGTATCTTGGTAAGAAATCCTCCTTTTTTATTTTTTATTTTTGGCTAAAATTAAACTCAAAACCAACAGTCATAAACACCGCAGCACCTTCCCTACAGAGAGTGACGGTGAGGTGCCGGTGGCTAATCCCTGGTATGGGCATGGCTCTTAATGCTGGGGACTATGGCAAAGCTCCCATCTCACTGCCATGGAGGAAGTCCCCTGCGGGAGGACGCAGCAGCTGGCTACCCGCAGAAGCTTCCAGTCTAGACAGAAGACCAGGCAGAGTCGACCTGCCCTTCCCAGAATTTAATAAAATCCTAGCCCCCTCCACCAGCATGGGACTGCAGCCTAGAATTATCACTGCGGTCGCAAATTGAGGGACAACTGGGGCAATAACACAGTTAGTGTCGCTTAGAGATTAAAACCCTATCTTCGAATCCTGCAGAGGTTTGGTGGGGAAGCCCAGTGGAGCGTTGTTTGATGTGCTGCCCCAGAGCAAAGGGCTGAAGAGGCTCTTTCCCGGCCACATAGGCGTATGGAGATAACAGAGTCAGCATAGTTTCCTCATTCTTTCCAAGTTCTGTGTGGCTCCTTCATTCTACAAGGAGCAGAGCAAGACAGAGTGCCCACTGGCTCCCACTGCCCCCACATTACAGGGGCAGCACTCACAACTCGGGGGGTCTCTGGTGGGAGGAGAGAGGGAGTGAGAGCTAGAGCTAGCAGGCTTGAGTACCTGGGCTTCTGGCGGGTGGTCGGTCCTCAGCTCACCCCATTTCTATGTAACAAACCAGAGGCTGCTCACTTGGATCATAATTTTCCATAAACGGCTGAGTGCTGAGGTAGGGAAGGCTGAGGAGGGCCAGTCCTAGGCACAGGATGGATCTGCTCAGCTACAGGACACAGGGTCACTGCTTCAGCCTTGAACACAAAAATCGGGGGCGGGGGGGTGGTGGTGGTGGGGGGGAGGCTTTTCCTTGCTTTCCTGGCTCTGGACTAAACGAAACAACTCAAGGACACACAGGGTAGGGGAGGATGAGGTACCTGCCCCAACAAACCTGGGGGAGTTCCGAGAGTGGACCTGGACTGTAAGTGGTGATATTAGAGATGTCCACCTGCACATAGGATCTAAGGTAATGTCTTGGGGAGAGCCTGCTCCCCCCCACTCCCCGATGCCCTTTCCTAGAAGGGTATTATGGTTCAAATGCATCTGTTTGTTAGAATTTACTTTTCATACATTGCTCTTCTGGATCATAGTCAAGTAATTTTCAAAGTTATGGGGGCATTCTTGATATTATTAAGACATCAGGATAGGAAAAGAGAGACTATGAGATAGTTGTTATTTTAGAAAGAGCCTCCGGGGTTTCGTTGATGACTCCGTTGATCAAGTGTTTGCCACACAAGCATGAGGACCTGGATTCAACCCCCCAGACTCCACAATGAACAGTCAGGCATGGTGGTTGTATGCTTGTAAACAGCTCCAGAGAGGCAGAGACAGGTGGATTCCTGGGGCACACTGACAAGCCAGGCTAGCAGAGATGGTGGTCGGTGATCGCCAGTGAGAGATACTGGAGAGAGAGGGGGCAGGGGTGGGGGAGCTGGAGAGAAGTCTCAGTGGGTAAGAGTACCTACTGTGCACACATGAGTGCTTGAGTTTGGATCCCAACACCCACGTAAAAAGCCAGGTAAGAAAGAACACAAAGTTGGGTGGTTAGGGAGGTGGGGGTACAAGGGGAAGGGGGAAACATGTAAGAAAAAATTTATTTATTTGTTTATTTATTTATTGAGACAGGGTTTCTCTGTGTAGCTTTGGAGCCTGTCCTGGAACTCGCTTTGTAGACCAGGCTGGCCTCGAACTCACAGAGATCTGCCTGCCTCTGCCTTCCGAGTGCTGGGATTAAAGGCATATGCCACCACCACCTGGCTAAGAAAAAATTTTTGAATAAAAAAATTAGTTAAAAAAAAGCCAGGTAAGACCATGTAGGCAGGCCCCTGTAACCCCAGCTCTGTGGGGCGTAGAGATGGGGGATAGCCGGGGCTTGTGGTTCACTGAGAGATCCTGTGTCAAGGGAGTAAGATGCAGAGTGAGAGAACAGGACAGCAAAGTCTTCCTGTGGCTTCTGTGTATCTGCATGGGTGCACACACCCACATAAATATACCATACACTCACACATACACCACACCTGCACACATACACCACACATTTACACATACACCACACACTTACACATATACCACATGCACATGCACCACATACTTACACATATACCACACACATACACTACACATTTACACATACACCATACCTGCACACATACACCAGATACTTACTCCCCCCACCCCACACTTCAAAAACGAAAACATCTAGCATGTGAGAGGCAGAGGTGGCCAGATCTCTGAGTTTGAGGCTAACCTGGTCTACATGGTGAGTTCCAGGCCAGCCAGAGTACATAGTAAGACTCTACCTAAAAATAAATAAAAAATAATAATTAAAATAAATAAATAAAAACAATATTTAAAAAAGAAATTCCAAGGCCGTGTCTTGTGCCTATGACGCCAGCACTGGGGAAGTTGAGGCAGAATGACCATGAATTCAAGAAAATAAATACTGTGCTCACTCCAAGGCCCTCACAGAAATAATTAAACTTGACTGGAGCACCAAGCAAGAGGTCTGATGATCGTGTGGCTCCTGCAGGTTCAGGACAGGCCCCGGATGGATGTGCTGCAGCACAGCCCAGGATGTGGCAATGTGAAGTGATGGATGTTGTGGGACCCTGAAGGCTCAAGTCCCGGGGGAGTATGTTTCACACCCAGCCTACATATTCACCTTCCTGCTGCCTCAGTGGCATGGGGCAGAACTGAAAAGTTGTTCAGAAAAGGAGGCCCAGCCAGGACCCAACAGGAGCCTGCTCACGCACAGCAGAGGGGTGACGGACCCTACCTCCTAGCAAGTCACCTGTCCTGGGGGCTGTGGATTGTTGGGGTGCTCCACATACGCCATAGAGACCTGCATTCTATACAGGGGAGCCATCTGTCCAGTATCTGTCAAAGGGGTGACCTGGGGCTGTAGTTCAATAGTAGGGTGCTTACCTAGCATGCTTGGGGCCCAGGTTCCATCCCCAGCACTGTAAAATTCAGGGTGCACAACTTTGAGCTAAGACGTTTCTTCATGGGTTTGGAAGTCCATAGTGGAGGTGCAGAGCACTGGGGTGAATACTGGGCAACAGAGCTGGGGTCTCCTGCATCAGCAGGTAGTGACTTCCATGCCGGAGCTCCCTGGGTTAGTGTGAGCCCCTGGGGGTGCTTGCAAACAGACCCCTGCCATTGCCAAGTCTTCACGGCCTCAGGAGCATCTCCCTCTCCCTGTGCTGGAGAACCCCCTCCCTGTGCTGGAGAACCCCCTCCCTGTTCTAGAGAACCCCCTCCCTGAGCTGGAGAACTCCCTCCCTGAGCTGGAGAACCCCCTCCCTGTGCTGGAGAACCCCCTCCCTGTGCTGGAGAACCCCCTCCCTGTGCTGGAGAACCCCCTCCCTGTGCTGGAGAACCCCCTCCCTGTGCTGGAGAACCCCCTCCCTGTGCTGGAGAACCCCCTCCCTGTGCTGGAGAACCCCCTCCCTGTGCTGGAGAACCCCCTCCCTGTGCTGGAGAACCCCCACCCTGTGCTGGAGAACCCCCTCCCTGTGCTGGAGAACCCCCACCCTGTGCTGGAGAACACCCTCCCTGAGCTGGAGAACACCCTCCCTGTGCTGGAGAACTCCCTCCCTGTGCTGGAGAACTCCCTCCCCGTGCTGGTAACCCCCTCCCTGTGCTGGAGAACCTCCCCCAGTGTTCCATGGTTTCTGCACCAAACACCCTGTCACTCTGCTGTTCCACCCCATTGTGGACACAGGACTTGGTTACAACAGCTTGGATCACAGGACTTCTTCCTGTATTCTAAATAATGGTTCCTTACAAACCCTAGACACCGAATACCCTCTATTTCACACGCAGTGGGCCCAGGCGAGGCATTCCTAGGCCACTGCTGCCAGCAGTCCCTCTTCTCCCTCCCTCCCTGTGGAGGCCAACATGGACATCACTGCTCCTCCTCCTCAGTGAGCACACAGTGAATAGAGAGATGGAAGCTTTGCCTGAGGCTGGAACTTACATTTCAGTCCCATCCGAGTGTTCTATTTTCTGGATTCTACGTATTGTTCATTAAGAAACAGCTCATCCCTGAAGCTGAGCTAACTAGCATCCACACACTGTCCCAATGCCAAAATAGAAGAGAGGGAGACTCAGAAGGCCTGGAAAGACTCTGGGCAGGTCCAGAGGCCTAGACCAGAGTTAATGTGGTACTAAGGATCCTGTTCCACCTCTAGCTTCAGGGAACCTCTGCCCAGCCTCTCACTTTGATCTGGAAGCTGCCGGACAGGTGATAAGAGTTCTTAGTGCCTGGTTCTAATACTGAAACCCTCCTCGATTCACACAGCCACCCTGTATAAAGTCCCTCTGTAACACGTACAACTCACACACACAGGAGCATCCCCAGGCCCTCTTACAGGGGGTTTGATTCCTCCGACAAGGTGTTTGATGATCCTGTTTGCTTGAAGCAAATGAAGGGACCACTTTCATTCACACAGTAACAAGGAGACCTTGCCAGAGAGTCTGTGAAGTCATACAGAGGCGAAGAGGGCGAATGAGGCACAGGAGTCACTGTAGTAGAGGACAGGAGTTCTAAGTAGGTCCCACCTCAGGGTCAGAGCCTCAGAATACAGGGCAAGGTCTAGAAGGACCCACATGGCATGTGCTTAGACATTCACTGGGAACCTGGCAGGGGCAGGGTGTGTGTGCAGATGGTGATGGAAAGAGGCACAGGTAGCCAACTTTCCTGGGTGACACTTGGGGTTCAGGAGCAGTTGTCTCTTCGGTTGGAGGCCCTTAAGAGATACTAAGAAACTGGGGAGAGTCTCTAGTTGTGAGATCCTTGCTATGTGCAGCTGAGAAGTGTTTACCACCATATAATATTTAAGTATGGAGTAAGTGCAATGCCTTCACCTCTTCTACTGCAGATGAATATTTGGTTGGCCTCCACTTAGAAACATTATACTGTACTGATGTCAGTGTAAGATAAGAGCAGCTTTTTGTCTCTTGATGGGTTCCTGTCTGTGTCCCTGCAGGAGACACCACACTCGAGAGGAAACAGCGGGTAAGTGTACGCACAGCCTTTGCAGACGCCAACAATTTTCTGCAGAGATGACACCCACTTGCACCTCATCCTGGTCAACAGATCTGGCTTCTCCACTGATGCCATTGCTGGGGAATGGTTGGACTTAAGGCTATCCCTTCTCTTTTGAAGAGCTTCACTGACGGAAAGCCAACCACTTTTCCCCATGAATATGAATGAGAAGTAAAGGTCCAAATGGCTAGTAACCCCCATGGCAGTAAACTGCTACCAAGTTAAAAAGCACTCAGTTACCTCCTTAATCTGTTAGACTAACAATGCGGCCTGGCCTCACTGGTCAGGCTGACTTGTGGTGGTGGCTGTCATCTCTGACTGAGTACATCTCTTGTGGTGGCTGTCACCTTCTCTGGCTGAATACATATCTTGTGGTTGTTATCTCTGGATGAGTACATCTCTTGTGATGGTGGTTGTTATCTCTGGCTGAGTACATCTCTTGTGGTGGTGGCTGTCATCTCTGACTGAGTACATCTCTTGTGGTGGTGGCTGTCATCTCTGGATGAGTACATCTCTTGTGGTGGTGGTTGTTATCTCTGGCTGAGTACATCTCTTGTGGTGGTGGCTGTCATCTCTGGCTGAGTACATCTCTTGTGATGGTGGCTGTCATCTCTGGCTGAGTACATCTCTTGTGGTGGTGGCTGTCATCTCTGACTGAGTACATCTCTTGTGGTGGTGGCTGTCATCTCTGGCTGAGTACATCTCTTGTGGTGGTGGCTGTCATCTCTGGCTGAGTACATCTCTTGTGGTGGTGGCTGTCATCTCTAGATGAGTACATCTCTTGTGGTGGTGGTTGTTATCTCTGGATGAATACATCTCTTGTGATGGTGGTTGTTATCTCTGGCTGAGTACATCTCTTGTGGTGGTAGTTGTCATCTCTGGCTGAGTACATCTCTTGTGATGGTGGTTGTCATCTCTGGCTGAGTACATCTCTGGGTTATCTTCACATGGAACATCTTGGTGAAGGTGGCAGCCAGGGGCTTCATTTTTCTGATGCAATTCTATGGTAAAATTCAGTGATTCCTCTAAATTCAGGGAGTTCTTGAAGGGCTGAATTGAGCCTAGAACCCAGGATTTCAGCTCCCCAGTTTACAGCCTTCCCACTTTCCCTTTCTTGGCAAGGAGCACAACTGTCACCTCTCATTCTGATCACATGGCTGCAGCTTCCTCTAGGGGCAGATTTTGTAAGTTTGTAATTGATGGGCACACACGGACGCCAGCTGATGGAGGGGACAGCCATCTTTGGGAGACAAGTCATTAACAGTTGTGCTCGTTGCCTTACCCTGTTAGAGAAAACTGTCAACCACGTGAGGTTAGTCCCTGGTCCTGGGGGTGGGGTGGGGAGGGCCAGCGTGCGTTAGCATTAGTCATGACTGAGGAAACAAGGACAGTGAGGAGAGGAGCTGCCAACTGAGTAGTAGCAAGTCCGCTGTCTGGTGAAGCCGCCCCAGCAGCTGCAACTGTAACCAGAGCATTCCAGCTGGGGTGCGAAGGAATGACCCACTGATGTAGAAATCCAGTGGAGCGCCCGAGGCTAGTTCAGTGACCCAATAAAACACTTCCCTGCTACAGAAGTCTCTGTGGTTCTCTGCGAAGTACTTTGCTACACAAGACAGCATAAAGCACCCTGCTGTCCACCTGCCCTCATGGCAGGGGGCAGATTTAACCTCTGCCCCTTTCCAACTATGGCAAATCTGTCTTCAGAATCTAACTCAAATAACAAAGATCCACACGCTTGCTATAGGGCAGGCAGCCAAACTGCTTGTCACTTCCCCAGTGACCCTAGTGACTTCACATTGCTGTTCTCATGCAATCTGTATTCACTGGCGTGGACAGTTGGTGTTGACTGTCACCTTGACAGAATTTAGAATCATCTGCGAGATGGACCCCTGGACATGCCTGTGTGTGTGGTGGAGGTGGTGGTGGTGTATTGATTGAGGTAGGGACCTGTGCCCACTGTGGGCAGTACCATTCCCTAGACCGTATAAATGGAGAAAGGCTGCTGTGCATCCATCATCTATCTGTTGTTTGACTATGGCTATGATGTGAACATCCGCTTTGAGGCCATGACACTCTGGCTTCCCCGCCATCATGAACTCTTCCCCTCCAGCTGCCTTTGCCAGGGTGGGTTGTTGGTTGTAGTTCCTGAGGTCAAGGCTCTCCTCTACCCGACCTCGCTCTAAGGTGTTCAGTACCCGCTTGTCTTCGTCTGCGCCTTGAACAGGTCATGTTTCTACGGCTCCAGGGACTTGGTACCCCCTCCTTCCTCTACTGTAATTTTCGTCCATGATGCCCCATCTAGTAAGCTTCTCGCTCTTCTTAGAGTCTTTCTGACCACCTGATCTGACACAGTACCTTCCCGCTACACTGTGTCTCCTGGTCTGCCTTGCTTACTTTCATGGCAGCATGAAATCCCCTTTCTGTGGGCGCCTCAATTTAGTCCTAAGTCTTTCTTGCTCACAGACACATCCCCCACATGTAGAAAAGCCGTGGGAGATACTCAGTGACAGCTGAATGTATGGAGAGAATGACCCACTTGCGGATTAACCACGTGTGTGTCTTATTCTCTTTTCTGCTACCTGCATGGAGACCATGCCCTTATTTGCCGGCTGTTTTACCAAAGAAATGTTCTCAGTGGACACTGAATGGAATGGTGGGAAACACACAGGAAAAGAGATGGGAGATTATCTTATTTCAACAATGTAATTTAAAATGTCCACAAGCTCCTTTACCTGCCAGGTGTCCCAGGAGGTTTCATTAGAGAGATTATGGGGTTCACGGGGTCTCGGCACACCATCACTACACTACAAAATATTTTAAAATTTCACTATGATATGTGTGTGCACGTGTATGATGTGTGACGTGCAGGCACATGTGTGCCACAGCATGCTTGCGGAGGTGAGAGGGTACCGTTTGGAGTTGGTTCTCTCCTTCCACCTTTACACAGGTTTGAGGAGCAAACTCAGGTCGTCAGGCTTGTGTGGCAAGGGGCTTTACCCGCTGAGTCCCCTCACCTGCCCACACTGCATTTTTTTTTTTTTTTTTTTTTTTTTTTTTTTTTGGGTTTTTCGAAACAGGGTTTCTCTGTGTAGCTTTGCGCCTTTCCTGGAACTCGCTTTGGAGACCAGGCTGGCCTCGAACTCACAGAGATCCGCCTGGCTCTGCCTCCTGAGTGCTGGGATTAAAGGCGTGCGCCACCACCGCCCGGCCCACACAGAATTTTTTAAAAATGGCCTTTCCGTTCAGTAATAACTCTCATGGCCAGGATACAGCCCCAGGAAGCCACTGGCTGGGCTTTCGAGATTTACTTTTGGTGAACAGTCTAACTATTAGCCCAGCATACAGCATGCCACCCCCTACTCCCAGCTCACACAGCTACTCAGTAACACCATCAACCTAGGCCCGTGCCTCTGGACCCAGTCCTTTCCCTCCAGCTCCATGCATTAGGTATGCAAGGCCTTTGGCCACAGACACACTTCCCCACCAGAAAGCACGGCACAAAGGAGGAAGGGAAGGGTGCCCTTCAGCAAGCATCCACAGGCTCCACTGCTCTGGCTTCCACTGCAGGTGAGGGAGCAGAAGGAGCTCAAACAAACCCACATCCACAGCTCCTATGTGGCTGCTACAAGCATCTTCTCTGGAAAGGGAAGAAGCTGGAGCTTGGGACCATGTGCCTAGGCCTGAGCACTCCAGCACAGAGGCGAAGGCCTACCCTGCTTCAGGAAGCTCGTGCTTGCGCGTGTGTGTGTGTGTGTGTGTGTGTGTGTGTGTGTGTGTGTGTGTGTGTGTGTGTGTAGGGGAGGGCGGCGGCTCCCCAAAGCAGAGCTTGGCCAGGGCCCCTGTGGCGATAGCTAGGCAGCAGGCATGGGAGACAGGAACATGAGGGAGGAGCCGAGCAGGGACGAAAGCCCAGTCCTCCTAAGGCTAGCCTCCCCGCTCAGGGTTCTGGGATGGAGAAGGATCCAGGACCAGGCCGCCTGGGGCCGCCCTTGACCCCGAGTCGAGCGCGCAGCAGCCAGCAGCCCTTGCCCTGTCCCGGGCTCAGCGTTCCGGGGCTGGGGCGCGGCGGCGGCGGCGGCGGCGGCGAGGACACGGGGCTGGGGCCCTCCGCACCTACCTGTAGTAGCGGTCATCCTTGAACGGCGCCAGGTCCTCCTTGAGCTCGCGGTACGCCTCCTGCAGCCGCTGGCACAGCTGCTTGAGGCCGCTGCAGAGGGGCGGCTCGAAGGCAGGGTACTCCGCGTCCATGCCCGCGCCGCGCTGCGCTGAGCTCCGCCCTCCCGATCGCCGTCCTCGTCCCCTCTCCACCGCCTGCTCCCGGCACGGGCTTCAGGCGCACTTGGGCGGGACCGGGCAGGGGGAGGAGCAGAGGCCCGGAGCTGGGGAGGGGGCGCGCACGGAGGCGCCGGCGCCACCACGCCACCCGAGGCCCCAGTCGCCGCCCGCCTGCCGGGGGGCCCACCCGGGAGAGGGAGGCCCAGCGCGAGATCATCAGCCGCCCGGTGCCGCCCTCCCTGGGTCTTGTACGGAGGAGAGAAGCTGGAAGAGAGATCAGCGAGGGAAGCCGGCTCGAGGGTGGGCCCTGAGGCCTGTTTTGTAGGGCATGCCCAAGGTTGGAAGCGGGCAACCGCTCTCAGCACCGCGGACAGATCCCGAGAACACCCTCCCTTTCCGGGCAAGAAAAGCATTTAAAAATAAACCCCTGGGGTTGAAGAGATGGTTCAGCAGTTAAGAACATTTGTTGCTCTTGCAAAGGACCTGTGTTCGGTTCCCAGCAACCACATGGTGGCTCACAGCTTCTGGCAATCCAGCTCCCTTCTTCTGACAACCACAAGCACGCATGAGGTGCACATTCATATCGAGAAGACAATCAGGGAAGTCATACACAAAAATGTAAATCTATTTATATTTAAAAAAAAAAAGCCGGGCGGTGGTGGCACATGCCTTTAGTCCTACCACTTGGGAGGCACAGGTAGGCAGATTTCTGTGAGTTCAAGGCCAGCCTGGTCTACATATCGAGTCCCAGGGCAGCCAGGGCTACACAGAGAAATTGTCTGGAACCCCTCCCCCAAAAAAACCCGAGTTTGGTTATGTCATAATATTATTTTTAAGGATAATGGGTGGTAGCCAAGAAAAATGCTACGTCCTACTCTCCTTCCCTCAAAATACTGCCTGGAAAAAGGAGTCTCTCATCCCACAAGCCTGGTAGTGGGTACAATAAAAACTCACAATTAACACGTGGGATTATATACTAAAGGAGTGGAGCAATCTCTTGTAAATCTAATAGTAAGTGCAGAAACACCTAAGTCAAATAGTATTGTGTTTTCACTTGGATCCAAGGCAGGTTCCCATGGAAGATCAATCTTGGGAAACGTGTTAAAAAAAATACACTGTGTGTTCCTACAATTAAGGTTAAATTTTAGAATATGGGTCTGCCTTGTTTTGTTTCTGCTGCTGTACAAAATGCCTTCACAAAACCAACTCAGGGAAGAAAAGTTTATGTTAGCCCATGGTTCCAGGTTACAGTCTGTCATAGCGAGGAAGTCATAGTGCAGGAACTTGAGACGTGGTCACATTGCATCTACAGTCAAGAAACAGGAATGAAACAACACGTGTGTGCTTATAGTCAGCCCTGGTTCTCCACTCACACAGTTCAGGATCCTGGGCCCAGAGAATGGTGCAATCCTTAGCACAAGGATCTTCCCATCTCCGTCAACAGAAGCAAGGTCCTCACAGGACAACTTAGAAGACCCTTCTCTCCTAGACAGTGTCAAGTTGATATCACTGTGGCCCTGGAATGTGGCTTGCTTGGGTTCCCAAGTGAATTTAACCATTACTGAAGTTTACACAGCCCCAGGATTGTCATGTCTTCTGCTATCTGTAACTATGCTCTAACTCTACCCATTCTTTTTTATCACTGCTTTTTATTTCTTCCTTCTTAAATTTTGGTTAACTCACCAGGCGGTGGTGGCACACACCTTTAATCCCAGCACTTGAGAGGCAGAGGCAGGCAGATCTGAGTTTGAGGCCAGCCTGATCTACAGAGTAAGTTCCAGGTCAGTCAGGGATGTTACACAGAGAAACCCTGTCTCAAAAAAACCAAAATAAATAAATAAATAATAAAATTATTGATTTAACTCTTTGTTGGCTAGCCAAACTCTTCTCTTAGGCCTTGCGAATCTTCCCATAACTTCTGAACATCTGTAAGAATGTTCATTCTTATACAAAATCCTGTTCCTGTTTCATGGATGCAATGGCCTTCAAGTATAGATTCTCAAATAGCTGAGGCTGGCCTTGAATTCATCCTCCTGCCTCTACTGGGATTATAGGCGTGCACCACCATGCCTAGCTTGTCTTTTGTAGAAATTTTCTTTAGACAGCCACAGATGTGGCTAAAGGATCCTACTTAAGAGTGGGGCACAGAAACATTTGGTAACTCTGTGCACAGGTAGGTGGGGGATAGATCTTGTTGTACTTAAGAGTGTCTAAGCACCAAATGCTCCTATGCTTTCAGTGAATGACCACCTCAGGACCATGCATGCACCTCGGGACACGCCTCTATTAAAGCAAGGCCGCCTCCAGGCTCCCTGAGATGTCAGTTGCTGATGCTGATTCTCTTGTCGTCTCCTTGCCCACTGGGGTCCACACCAGTGATTAGGAGATGGAGACCCACTCCTATGAAACATGGATAGGTGACGTGTCTCTGATGGAGCTGAGGGCTCCACAGTGGCTCCAAAACTCCACTGTGAATTTCATTAGAGGGCCCATCATGCCATTTTTACACTGCCCATGACTGAAATGGTGTTGAAAGTTGTGGCTTTATGTGGTATCTGCAATTATGAAGAATAGGAAGGCTTGAGGGGGTAGACATATTTCAGGCCCTTTTCTGAAACAGATGAACCACCTTGTAGAGGTTAGGAAGGCTGGGCTGGCCCCTGCTCTGCCACCCATGGTTCCATATTATGTCAGGTCACACTCCAGCATTCTGTCGCTCCTCCCATCCAGGGGTGGGATATGGAAACTGGGCTGGCTTTCTAACTGGCATGGACAAGTGGAATGAGTTGGGTGTGACACTACCTGGACAGCCCCGTGTAAGGAACTTGTTAACATGTAGAGAAAGACTTGGAAGTTGAGAGGCTATGTGGAGGGAACCTGAGGTGCCCACCACAAACCACACCAACCACCAGTTTGAGAGCAGCAGGCTTTTCTTCAAGGCACCAGCCTGCACTCAGCTGCAGCAGCCACAGGAGCATGACTAGAGAAAGCAAGTGGTCCAGGAGACGCCCACATGCCACTCAACCAGCCCAGTCCAGCACTGTTGATGTCATAGACTGGTAAGTTGTCAGAATAGTCTCTTGCTAGAACAGAACACATACAACTTGTCTGTTCAGTAGAAAAGGATCCTGTCATTTCTTACTGGAGAGTGAAGGTCTAGTTGCCAGCATTTGAGGGGCCAGAATAAGGCAGCGATGGGAACACTGAAGAGATACAATATACATAAAATGCCTAAGAGGTGTGTGGAGTATTCAAACTTACACGTGTATACTCACCCTGGAGACCACACAGAGCTGAAGGCAGCCTGGTCCTGGCACTCCAGAAGGCGCCGCCGTACTCTGTCCCAGGACTCATCTTTTAAGCCTGACCTCTCTTCTGCCTTCTATCACTGTACATGATGTCTTGCCTGTTTGTGAGCATTCTAAAGATGAGGCCACACAGCACACTTTCCTTTGTTTGCTGAATATTATGTTGAATATGAACATTTATGTTGTTTTATGTTATGGCAGTTTTTAATGATTTATAGTATTCACATGATTAATTCATCCCAAAGTACTTAATTTTGTATAATTTGTGCAAGTGTCACCAGGACAGCCCATTGTCACTTGCGACTCTGCTTGTTCAACTTCAGACAGGATAACAACCACTTTAAGATAGAGGAGCATGTGTGTGTGTATAATGGCACATTCACTTGCCTGCAGAGTCCTGGGGTAGCTCTCCTTATGATCTACAACACAATGCATAGGTATTTCCTCCCAAATGCCACACCCAGAGTTTTCTGCAGTCCCTTATGTGTCCATTTTCCCTCCATACTAAATGCTTTACATATATGGAGTTGTGACACATACACTATTTGGAATTCCTCTCTTTAGTGAATGAGAGTGGCACATCATTATGAAGTTTTTAAACAGCAGTGGTGTATGACAATGCACAGAATCCCTCCCTCTCATTCACTAGTTTATTGTTTTGATGTTTTTGTTGTTAAAGTAGTGTTCAATAGTGCTGCAACAAATATGAATATGGATAATATTTCTATTTCAGACTATATCCTTATAGTAAAAAATGAAGTCATTGGGCTAAAAAGAATATAAACATTATAAACATGTTTATCATGGAAAACATCAAACATATAAAAAGTTAATGAGCCCTTATTTTACATGAACTCATGTGGTAGTCTGAATGTGGAGGTATGGCCTTGTTGGAGGAAATGTGTCACTGTGGGGGGTGGCTTTGAGGTTTCCTATGCTCAAGATACTACCCAGTGACATAGCCCATTTCCTGTTGCCTTCTGATCATGATATAGCCAGCACCACATCTGCCTGCATGCCACCATCCTCCCTGCCATGATGATAATGGACTGAACCTCTGAACTGTAAGCCGCTACCTCAACTAAAAGTTTTCCTTTATAAGAATTGCCGTGGGCATGGTGTCTCTTCACAGCAATAGGAACCCTAACTAAGACAATTCATATGCCATGAATGCTAGCTCTATGAACGCCCAATTCCAACTTCAAACTGTGAAGTTTGTACTTATGTGAAGGCAGTTTTAAATAAAAACAATGAATCTCTCAATCTCTAAAGGTGCAATTTAAGGCAAAAACTACTAACTGTGTTAAAACAGGAGGTACTTAGGTAGGCAAGGCGATGAACATCTACAATCCCAGTGCTTGGGAGGCAGGAGGCAGAGGCAGTAGTACGGATAAAGATGAAATGAGCCTGATCTACAGAGCAAGTTCCAGACCAGCCAAGGCTGCATAGTGGGGGTGGGGTGGGGGACTCCGGAGAACCTTCAGGTTAATGACCCATAGTCCTGCCTCACTATGTAAGGTGGAGAGAAGCCCACCAACTTCAACTTCTGGTGACAACATGCACGCATAAGCACATTCACTCCCCTACAACTGTGCACTCATGAACATGCAACACTCATACAAAGAACCATCAAATGGAAAGGACTGCTCAGATCATTTTCATTCTCTGAGACAAATTAATAAAGATCATCAAGAAGACCTGCCTGGAAAACGAGCTGGGGAGGGCAATGAATCACGAACAGCCAAATGTGATGATTTCTTTCACTCTTCCTTAGAGACCATGTAAGGTTCCTGTTTTTATGGCTCTTAGCTGAGATACTCCCTGAATGCATTTTCCACCAACATGGGCATGTACCGTGCACCCGATGCTTGGCTAGGCATTTTTCAGCACTGTCTTACTTGGTATTCTCTGCCATTTTGGAGACAGGTACGACTATTGTGCCTAGTTTTAGACAGGTAAGGCTTTCAGAAAGTTTGCACACTAGTGTCTCAGGTTCTGTCCGTATGCCAGAGAGGCTTTCCTTCTGTACAATGTGACTAACCAACACTTTTGACCTGGCTACTTCATCTCCAAGTATATTGCTGATTTCGTTCTTGGATAGATTGTGCCTTTTTTTTTTTTTTTTTTGGTTTTTCGAGACAGGGTTTCTCTGTGTAGCTTTGCGCCTTTCCTGGAACTCGCTTTGGAGACCAGGCTAGCCTCGAACTCACAGAGATCCGCCTGCCTCTGCCTCCTGAGTGCTGGGATTAAAGGCGTGCACCACCACCGCCCTGCGATTGTGCCATTTTTAATGAGTATCTACACAGCAAGGAATGGGTGTGATATTTGAATGCTTTTTGTGTCATGTTATTTGCATGTTTACACAGAATTGGTTCATTTCTGGTCAATTTCTTTCCCAATGGTCCCCCAAGTATCTGTGAGATGTCAATGGTTTCAATACAGGAAACAGAATTCACAATATTCTTTTCTCTTCTCAGTCATATACATCCTAGGTCAGAGGTTAATTTCTGTTGTATCTTAGTATGCAGGGACACAGTAGGATCTTCTAGCTATATACCAATAGCTTTCAGCTACTCACACTCGCTTTGTCTTGATAAGGCTCGAGAGCCAGCCCATCACTGGAAGTGGTGGTGCATTGGGGCCAGGAGTACAGCTCAGTGCCTGGCAAGCATGAGGCCTTGGGCTCCATTTCCAGACCCAACCTTGTGCTTTTCATGTTGTATCTGTAGTGGAGACTCATTGATCTCCTCCAGACTTTAAAACCTCATCCATAAAGTTCCACTTGGACACCTGGACAGTGGTCATCGGTGTATTGCATATAACCTGACATTTCTGGACACTGATATTCACAGTATCCTCAGAAAAATACGTATTGTCCTGTGGGTTTGTTGTTGTTGTTCTGATGCAGTAGAAAATTTACTTCTAGGTTATTTCTAGAATGCAATAACCTAGAGAGGGTAGGCAACTCAGAGAGAGGCCTCTGCAGATGTGAGGGAGGAGAGCTACAGAGGTTTTGAGCAGCAGTAAGAGCCAGTAGGACTTGGTGGGGAGCTCCAAGGAACAGAAGAAGGATGAACTCTTCTATGGGGCTCCGGAGTACTAGATGCTGGGTGGGTAAGATGACTCAGTATCCTCAGAGGCAGGTTGGTTGGCAATTGCAAGGCTGGGCACTGTATTCTTCAAAGCACAACTGCCTCCCACCCAAACCAGGCATCATGGTGGCAGACACTTACTGAATGTACCAGTTGTGACTTAGATTGCCTAACCAAACACCCCTCCAGTGCCCCGGGATCTAAGACTGGCCTGTTCTGGTTCTGAAACACACACACACACACACACACACACAACCTCAAACATGCTGGAGTCATTTTCAACCAACCAGGAGAGTTGGGAGTTAAATTAGGAATCTTTTTTTCTTAAATATATTTTATTTTATTTTCATGTGCATTTGTGTTTTTGCCATGGGTGTCAGGGTCCCCTGAAACTGGAGTTACAGACAGGTGTGAGCTGCCATGTGGGTGCTGGGAATTGAACTCGGGTCCTCTGGAAGAAGAGTCAGCGCTCTTAACCCCTGAGCCATCTCTCCAGCCCCAAATTAGGAATCTTAAAAGCTGGGGGTGAAGTAGAGTCGTGAAAGAGGGAACCTGCTGCTGACTGGCCAGCATCTAGGGCACTGGTGCCCCTGGAGACGTACTTTGGTGGGAAGATTCACATCTCGGCTTGCTTTACACTTAACTGTTTTGGTGTAGGGCTTTGCAAACATTAGCTAAACACTTGACCACTGAGCTATAATCCCAACCCTTACTTGAGAGTGCCAGCCTTCAACTTGCAATCCTCCTGCCTCAGCCTCTATGATGGCTGGGTTGATGGGTCAGGTGCCAGCAGGTTCAGGCTATGATTCCTGTTTTCATGGGAAATGAACAAATGTCAGGGGAGCTAAATGAAAACTATGCTGTATCTGCAGCCGTCCCATCAAGAATATCACAACAAAAAATTGAGAAAACTTCATATTAAAAAATGATTATCCAGATCAACAAAGAAGTGCCGCTAATATATGAGGGAGGTTGCAACTGCATTTCAGATGTTTCACTACTTTTGTCTCTTTTAAAAATGAACATAAGCCAGGCGGTGGTGGCACACGCCTTTAATCCCAGCACTCGGGAGGCAGAGGCAGGCGGATCTTTGTGAGTTTGAGGCCAGCCTGGTCTACAGAGTGAGATCCAGGAAAGGCGAAAAGCTACACAGAGAAACCCTGTCTCAAAAAACCAAAAAAAAAAAAAGAACATAAAAATATAAACGAACTTTCATGTTGAAACTCTATCAACTGGAATCAGGTTGTTGCTAGGAAAATGTCTAGGAAAACAAAAGCTTCTGCACCAGTAAGTTGGTTAAATGGGGTTAAAGCGAAAGCGTACTATATATTTTGTTATTTATAACCATGTCATCTTAGTCCAGAACACTCATATACACGTGTAACCCTCGCGCTTTTGTCTGCACTCCTGATTCTGGAGGGCTGGTTGTGAGTCGTTTAGCAGCACAGCCCTGTTCTCAGGGCTTACCTCAGGAGTGCTGCATGAAGGAGACCATGTCCCGCACCAGGGAACAGTGCACTGCTAAGGGCAGAGCAGAACCTTTATTCAGCAGCAGGGACCAGTCAGGCTGCTGCTCCTCACTTTGTGGTGTCAGGGAACCACATCCATGTGGACATAAAGAAAGCACTCCTGTGACCAAGTTGCCTCTCACAGTATACACCCACCACCTTAACAACAGGCTTATGGGCATGGTGACTGGGTCAGTAGACAATGATCTGCTCCATACATTTTCATAGTTCGGGACCAGACTCGTCTCTCTGACCTTCCCCTGCCCTTGTCTCATTGTTCTGACTAGTTTTCTGTCAACCTGACACAAACTAGAGTCATCTGAAAGGAGGGAACCTTAAGAAAAGGCCGCCTTAAGATCCAGCTGTAGGGCATTTCTTAGTGATTGATGTGGGAGGGTCCAGCCCATGTGGGTGATACTATCTCTGATCTGGTGGTTCTCAGTTTTATAAGCAGGCTGAGCAAGCCACAGTGAGCATGCCAGTAAGCAGAACCCCTTCATGGCCTCTGCTTCAGCTTCTGCCTCCATGTTCCTGCCCTGTGTGAGTTCCTGTCCTGACTCCCTTCAGTGATTAATAGTGACGTAAAGTGGAAGCCAAATCAACCCTTTCCTCCTCAAGTTGCTTTGGTTATGATGCTTCATCAGAGAGAGATCAGTGGGCTGTTCTACAGGAGCTTCAAAGAATATGAGAGCAGTGCAGATGATGGAGGCCTGACTTGTGAAGTTCAGAGGGAACCAAAGACCCCACTAGACCATTTGAATTAATAATTTATGGTTCTGGTTAGCTGGCTGAAGAACTGGCGGTGATTAACAAGAGACCCGAACTACTGAAATGAAACCTTTGCTTTGCTGAGACAATCAGTGCTGGTCAATTGGAGCTGAGAAATAAGTGGTGAAATCTTCTGGGAAGTGTTTCCTCAGGGTCAGTACAGAGAACCTGTGTTCTAGAGACAGCCAAGGTTGTACCTTACACTGGCAGCCAAATTTGGTAATCTCAGAGTCACCCAGATGGTACTGTTTTTTTTTTAAACACATTTTTTTTTTAAAGATTTATTTATGTATACAATGTTCTGTCTGCATGTATGCCTGCAGGCCAGAAGAGGGCGCCAGATCTCATTACAGATGGTTGTGAGCCACCATGTGGTTGCTGGGAATTGAACTCAGGACCTCTGGTAGAACAGTCGATGCTCTTAACCTCTGAGCCATCTCTCCAGCCCTGATGGTACTGGTTTTGAAGACAGGAAGGGGTCACAGAGAGCAGCTGAGGCTTGGCTTATCGGTAAAGGTGCAGCCTCAGTAGCAGTTGAAGGCCAAGGAGTAAAGGCATCATGCCGAGAAGTCGAGTCTTGGCATCATGAAGAGAGCCTGTGCGAGGCTACTGGTGAAAGTGCAGCCCGGTTGGAGCTGAAGACCCCAGCATTCTGGAGATGCCAGAGTCATGGGATGACCACCATGAACAGCAGCAGTGATGGAGTGGAGCCAGCTGGAGCCTAGAGGACAAGCTGTGTGTGCTGCAGAGGACGGAGCTGGAGAAGTGACCCAAGGCCCTCGGAGGAGTCCAGAAGACGGTGAGTGAATCCCAGACATTGGACAATGAGTTGCTAACATTTCTGGATTTTAGTTTTGTTTTGATTGTGACTGTGCCTAGTCCTTCTCTCTTGAAGGAAGTATTTAACTTCTTTTTTGATTTTACAGGAGCCTACAGTTGACAGACTGAACTTTTGAAGAGATTTTGGAATTTTACAAAAACTTTCAATTTTAAAAGACTGAATATTTTAAAGAGACTGAATTTTTAAGTGTTTAAAATTTTAAAGATGGAATGTTTATATAGTGCTGATACTCCTATGTGATCTTGGGGATGAACAAGGAATGGTTATGGCTTAACAGTGACATCTGTCAAACTGACCAGGGGTCCCTCATCCTCTTTGATACGATTCCCCCCACACCTCCACAAAGGAGAAGCTTCCTCTGAAGTCCTTCTGACAACCCTGAAAGGAATGCAATGTTATGGAATCTCAATCACAAGAACTCGCTACTGGAGAAGAAATGGAAAAACCAAACAATTCACACACAGCCCAGGGGACTCTGTACCAAGCTTCTCCGGTTGTAGAGCACACTCGTTTTCTTTCAATCATTTCTTCCCCCTTTAAGATGATCTGCGGCCCGCCCCCATTCTTCTTCCCAATACTGAAGCCTCACCACGTTGTTGGGCCTTTCCCCCTCCACTTTTACTCTGCTGTTTTCAGGATGAGCACTTACTCTATGCCAGGCTGTCCCAAAGTCACTGTAGAGCCCAAGGTGATGGTACACTTGTGGTCTTCCCATCTCTGCTTACAGGTATGTCCCACCATGTCCTGTTTTTTGTTTGTTGGAAGGTTGATTCATTTTTATTTTGTGTGTTTGGATGTTCCACCTGCACATACTGTTTGTGCACCACGTGTGCCTGGTGGCCACAGAGGCCAGAAGGTGTCAGATCCCCTGAAAGTGGAGTTAAGAGACTCCGTGTGAGCTGCCATATGGGCACTGGGAACATACCCAAGTCCTCTGCCAAAGCAGGATTTTTGATTATCAAGCCATCTTTTCAGCACCCCCTTTAAGTTACTTATTTAAAGACATCTTATCACTATGTAATCCAGACTGGTCTAAATTCCTGGACTCAAGTGATCCTCCTGCCTCAACCTCCCAAGGAACTTGGTCTACAGTTCTTTTTTTTTTTTAAATTTATTTTTATTTCATATACATTGGTGTTTTGCCTGCATATATGTCTGTGTGAGGGTGTCAGATATTGGGAGTTACAGTTGTTAGTTGCCATGTGGGTGCTGGGAATTGAACCAGGGTCCTTTGGAAGAACAGTTAGTGCTCTTCACCACTGAGCCATTTCTCCAGCCCCAGGCTACACTGGCCTACAGCTCTAGCACCCACTTTCCCTGTGTTTTGAGTTCCATGTTGTGAGTGCTCCAGTGCACATTAGGGACTTTGTATGCCTTTTCTTCTGTGTATGTACTGTTAGCATGTTTCAGCAAACTCCATTACTGAGTCATCAGAGGGCAAATTTGAACTTCCCAGCAATGCCATGAGAAGGGAGGAGTGAGCACTGCTGAGGCCAAGGCTGCTGCTGGCCTGCAGAATGGCTGCCTTGGTGCCTCTGCCATCAGTCAGCTGTGCTGGCAAAGCTGCTGCAGAGACCCATCACAACACAAGAGCTGGGCTGTCCCTGCTGTGGCTGACGGCAGGCAGAATTCCTCACCAGGGACTGAGCAGGTCTGTGTGACTCGGTTTAAGAAGCTCAGGGTTTAGCCTGACCCACCACTTCTTCCTGGGAGCTGTGGCTCAGTTCTCTAACAAAGATTACTGACCTGAAGGGCCACTGGTCCACTCTAGCATGTGGCTCTGGCAGGCCTTGCCCTTCTCTCCCATTGCCTCTGCTTTCCTAAAAACCATTAGATTACATTTCTAAAGCTAGCCCCCAAAGTCTATTCCCTTATGTGGTCACTTCCTCCTCCTGAGACTGACTACCAAAGTCCAGCAATCAGAAGCCCCCTTTGGCTCATCTAATTAACACACACAATTAAAATTAAAACCTCATCCTAACACAGGGTTTCCTCCTTTCCCTTTATAAACTGCCATTTGCCTATGGGCCACCTCTGTCTCCTCTCTATCCAGAGGCAGTCCTTTGTCTCTCTGGGACAAATACCCCTGCCTCCTTTCCCTTGTCCCCTTTCCCTTGTCCCCCATGCTCTAACTCACTGACAACTGGGTCCTAGCCCATCCTAACACAGACCTCCCCTTTCTCTTCTTAAGATGACACCAGCAAGGTCATTTGTTGCTGTTTTTCTGCCTGAGTCAGAAAGCAGCCTCTTTAACTTTTTTTCCCCCTTTAATAAAGACCTCTGTGAAGCAGGTGTTTGGGTGTGATTTGTGCCTAAAATGGGGTCTGGAAGGGAGCCCCCGCTGTGCAGGGGTCCCCTTCAGCACCCACCTTCCTGCCAGCTTCCCTGGAGCTAAAGTTAGCTCTGCAGCTTAGCACCTGCTAGGAGGTGTGGGTAAAACCAAAATGAATGCTTGTTAAGTTCATCTCATGAGATGAAGCTCTGTAAACAAGAGTGTAGCATAAATCTTAAAAGAGCCAGTTATTGGGGTTAACGCTGGAAGATCAGAGCAGCAGAACCAGCCACAGTCACCCCACCTTGCCAGTTCCTCAGCTGATCCTGTTTCCTCAGACTGGAAGCCTCTCAGTCTTCATCCAAATGAATCTCAGCCAACTGCTGCTCAAAAGCCTAAAAGCTTAACCCCAGGGTCTACTTCCTGGTTTTCATGCCTTATATACATACCTTTCTGATTTCTGCCATCACTTCCTGGGATTAAAGGCGTGTGTCGCCATGCCTGGCTGTTTCCAGTGTGGCTTTAAACTCACAGAGATCCAGATGGAACTCTGCCTCCCAAGTGACAGGATTAAAGGCATGTGTGCCACCATTTTCTGGCCTCTATGTCTAGTGGCTGGCTGCTCTGTTCTCTGACCCCAAATAAGTTTATTAAGGTGTACAATATTTTGGGGAACACAATATCACCACACAAGGGGGAGACTCCCATCTCTGGGTGCAGCATTTGGGAACTGATAGGCAGGAGGAAGCCAAGTTGCTAATTCCTAGGGGCCTGGGATGGACCAGAGTCTAAGGGTTCAATAAACTGTATGACCTGCAGCCATAAGGCAACCCTCTTGTGGCAGACTACAGGGCGGTGTCTGCAGTCATCAAAGACACCACTTTTCCCACTGCTGCAGATGGGCCCTAGCAGGGATGAGTGAGGACCAGAGGAATGGTTTCACACAGCTTCACAACAAAGGGCGGGCCTGAAACGTCTACCACGGATAAGAGACCACACTCTCACCTCCTCCAGTCAGCAGCAGGAACCTGACAAAGGCAGGAGCACAAGTCAGGACCCTGGTGGCGCACAGAAAGAAACTCATTCCTTGAGCACAACCCTCCTACAGGAGCTGCACCTGTACTGTACTCTGCTGTTTGGGCCGCTTGCCTTTTCACTTGGGTGAGAGGAAAAACAAGTAACAGAGCAAAACAAGAAGCCAACCTGTGAAAAGAAACTGTACCTACTACTGGACCAAAGTGCAAGACCTTGAGAGGTTCATAGAAGATCCTTGAGGCAACATCTATCATCAGATGCTTCATGTCAAAGGAGGAATCACAGAAGACCTTTCAGTCCAAGAAAGAACTGAGAGAGCTATGTCTCAGTTCCCATCCAAGAATGGGAATGCATCAGGAGGACCCGGTCTTGCTGTTCTGGGAGTCAAGAGAAGCACTAGGCCCTGTCTACCCTGAGGGCCCAGGAGGGGAGGGCTGGCTGGCCCTGCTGAGGGAAGGCAACTGGATTGGTGGCTGAGGACTGCTATGCACCCAGCCTGTATCCATCTAGCTTCCCCCTTCTTTCAGGGGTGCTGTGCAATGGAACAAGGGAGTCATGCTGTATATCTGACAAATGGCTGCAAAAGCACCAGGTGAGGGAGCACCTGCAGAGGAGCACAGGCTGGAAGGGCGAACGGGATTCCTGAGTTTCTAAAATGCTGAGCTGGGAGGAGTTCAAAATGCTCATGACAAAGAGAAAAAAGCTAGAGTTGAAGAAATCCTTCAGACCTATTTCTCACTAATATAAACAGTCATTTCACGTTTACGGCTCTGTAATCTCCCAAGAGCTCTCTTACCTCGTCTCCAGCTTCAAAGTCTCGATGCTTCACAGAAGGCTCCCACCCCTGACTCAAGAGAACTGAGTACTGGCTTTCACATCCTCTGTGGTACAGGAGCACACTTCCCTGTGGAGAGAAGTAGACAGCAGGAAACCCAGAGAAAAAAATGAAGGGACCGTGCACCACTGTCTGCTCCTGACACTGGATTCTTGCTGGGTTTTGCTCCACAATGGCACAACCTTCTTCACTTGAAGCCATTGGTTTAGCAGAAACTTAAAAGACCTCAGGAGTGCGGCTGCTTGACATATGAATAGCTTCGTATTTTCAGCAGATGGCACAAATGTTTCTAAGAACTGCAGATGAACAAACGTACATTAATCTGTGTTCTTGTGATGCCTGGCTGAACAATATAGCCTGTGAGACAAGCTTTTAGACTTCAAAAATTCAGATTTGAAAGTACTGGCATGAGAACACCTCCGGAACGGACAAGCCCATTAGGGAAGAGCCAAGGATAGCCCATCATAGGTGACTGATTACGAATAGGTGGTTACTAAACAGAAGTGGGGAGCTGGTCTGGCACAGCACATGCCTTTAATACCAGCACTTAGAAGGCAGAGGCAAGTGGATCTTTAGGAGTGAGGCCAGCCTGGTCCACACAGCTAGTTCCAGGAGAGCTGGGGATATATGGAGACTTTGTCTCAAACCAAATAAAGAAGAAAGTGAGAATGTAGGAATAATTGAGGTCTCCTCACTAATGTGACCCAGAAACCTTGGATTCAGTTTCAGGACTGGCTTTTGTCTATGGAATCCAGCAATCATTTCAACCTCTTCAATGATCCAATTTTGTCCTTATAAAAAGAGAGGTGAACGGCATCTTCTTCCAAGTGAAGTCAGGGCATCATGCTCTGGTTAGTATTTCTACATCCTTGGGAAACTACACTGCAGTCTCCTTGAGGCAGGCACTCCTCTTCACACTCAATTTTTGGGGCTAGATGGAAACTTATCCCCTATGTTTCTAGGAAAAGGTAATTAAAACTAAATAATAGAACACAACATTTCTAAACTGAGTTTATAGATGGAGATTTTCCAAGTTCTCTTTCCAGGATGTTAAAAATAAATCATGCAGGCTAGAGAGTTGGCTCGGTGGTTGAGAGCACCTTTTGCTCTTGCAGAGCAAACAGGTTTGATTCCCAGCATTCACATGGTGGGTCTCAGCTGTCCATAACTTCCAGTTCCAGGGGCTCAAACGAATGCTTCTGACTTCGACGGGCAGTAGGCACCCACGTGGTGTACACACATACATGCAGGCAAAATACTCTTACATACAAAGTAAAATCAAATCTTTAAAAGTCATAAATCATTCTTAGAAAAGCTGCCTTGACTGAACTGTTCCAAAGATGACAAGTGACTTGGTGGTAGTACAAACCCTGGACGTATCTCCTTCCAGCAGGCCCAGGGAGGAGCTAGGTGCTGAGAATGTTAGTGGGCAGGAGGACTTGGTACTTGGTTTAAGTGAAGATGTCATGAATATTCCCCAATGCTCATGAACACTCATAACAAAATGAGATAGGAAGTAGGTCATCTTTTGGTTCTATAAAGCACTGATTTATAATCCCGTAATTATTTTAGAATAATTCATAATTAGGTTGTGCTGGCGTTGTGCAGGTCTGTGTTCTTCTGGCCCCTTAAGCCCCAGTGAGCATGCCAGTGTTCTGTAGACAGACACTGGAAAGTGCTTGTCCATATGTTCCCAATACTCCAGTCCCCATACCCATGGCTAAAGAGAAAGGAGGCTTGCAAGCACTTCGTACCAGTCAACAGTTACACTGGTGTGTGTTAGCAAAATGACTTAAAACTGAGTTTTAATAGTTTCCCACAAAGTAACTAAGGTGTCAACTTCTTTGGCACCTCTGATCTTTTAGGTACTATACAGATGCATTCACTTCTGCCCCTATGATATAACTAAACATTTATTAGAAAAAATTAGTAAGTAGCATAAATCAGGCTACACAATCTGGTAAATTCAGTGTCATCCCAGATTATACATGCATTCTTAACTGGAGTCTTTTTCAAAAAGAAGAAAAAATAAAAAGTTAAAGCAATTCACCAAGTAGACAACATAATCCTACCTCTCAAACTCAGTAGTGGAATGGCAGGGACATTTCAGTGTTCCCAGTCACGTTGGCATTTCCTGGGGGACCCCTGAAGCAACTGGGGTCATGCCAATGGAAAAGGAAATTTCTTCTCAAATGACCCAAGACCTATAATTCAAACTTGACACACATATAACTGGGTTTTTTTTTTTTTGGATCTGCAAAATTTTATTAAGCAATAGCTGGACAAATCTTACAATTTCAAATCATCAAGAAAAAAATGAGAGTAACCCATCTCAATAACACAGGCAAAATAATTCAGACAAACGGCATCACTCTGAATGGAAACCATTAATCCTAGCGTACTTCCTCCTGCACAATCGAGCCTACAATGCCAACCAAGACAGGCAGAGACAGGAGAGCTCACTGGAAAGCAATGGTGACTGCCAACAGATCTCGTCTGCAAAGTTAGACAAAGCAAGATGCTGAACGGAAAAAAGATAAAAACCAACATGGCAGGGATGGGGGCTGACGTGTACAAAACAGTGCACGCTGTTCCCAAAGTGTGGACAAGAACATGCTGGTGGTCTCGTCTGGTCTGTGACCTATGCACCCCACAATGCACATTTATGAGAATAAAAAGATGAGAGCAGGAGAAAGATAGATGCCAGCAGTAGCAACAGTAGCAAACTTGGAAATTATGTCCAAGTTTATAGGACTAAAAGAATGCATTTATAAACAAATGCAAACAACACACCTTTGGTAAATAGTACAATGCCTTTTCCACTCGAATGTATAACCCATGCTTTTCTACAACACGAGAAAAAAATTATCTACAATAAACAAGATCCTAAAACCCTACCCTTCCCCTTAAAAATCAACTTGTAAACAGAAAATACAGATCAGTTAAAGTCACAAGAAAACTGCACAAAGCCGGAAAAAAAAAAATGGAAACAAAATAAGCCCGTCCTCCAGAGCTTATAAGCCAGAGATAAGGAGACAGATACATAGTGGTGGAGAGTTCTGAAATGTATGCTGTCATCAAGTCCAGGGACTCAAAGGACAGCTGGGAAACAGCTAATGTTGTCAACCCGTCCACAGCCCAGACAGGGACAGCACGGGTTCCCTTCCCACAGGTCCCTTTCTCAGAAAATCTTTTGAAAAGGTGTAGTACTCTTACACATGAATGCTCTAAATGCTGTGAGTGACACTCCTTTCCTTTCTGAACCCGTTCCCAATACAGTCCCTCATTTTACTTCCGGGAGCCCTCTGAGGAGAGCACCCTCATGGGGACTTCCACTGTACTTGGATTTGGTGCTTCTGTAATTTTAGTAGACTAAACATGGTTCCAAACACATTTTAGGGGTGAACTTTCAAAGACATGGTAAATATGCTGGTTTCTGTTCAAGTAGACAGCTTTGACTCAGGAAAAGAATTTTTTTTTTCTACAAAAAGACCATGTTTTGAAACATACTTTCACCCTCATGAAGGGGAAGATGAGCTGCTGAATTAGGCTACTGGAGCTAGAATGGAGTTTTCAAGTTTGCATAGGCATCCCTTTCATTTAAGAGATGGACAAAGGAGGCCAGACACCCCCAGGGCTTGCCCAGAGTCACTCTCCACCCCTGTGACAGAGCAATTCGACCTTGGCCCCCTGACCTTTGATGACAGAATGGACATTACACAGGGGAGCAGGAGTGTGGATGAAAAGGACCAACATGCATGAGCTTTTGCTTCCTGTGTCCATTCGAGCTCTGAGTATTCCTAGCTTATTTGGTCCAGTTTTTCTCAGGATATAGATTCAAATGGGTAACTGTTACAAACACCTATGACCTCTGGTTTGATGAGGTTAGAGCCAAACAAATCTAATGCTGGTTTTTGTTTATTAATATACTGTTTTTCGCCGGGCGGTGGTGGCGCACGCCTTTAATCCCAGCACTCGGGAGGCAGAGCCAGGCGGATCTCTGTGAGTTCGAGGCCAGCCTGGACTACCAAGTGAGTTCCAGGAAAGGCGCAAAGCTACACAGAGAAACCCTGTCTCGAAAAACCAAAAAAAAAAAAAAAAAAAAAAAAAAAAAAAATATATATATATATATATATATATATATATATACTGTTTTTCTACAAGTCTTTATGGAGTTGACTGTTTTTTAATTTAGGGATCCAATGAGACATTGCATCATTCACAAACTGCTGTTAATAACCATGAAGTACCTAGAATTCTGTTACTTGAAGTCTTAACTTGAGGAGAATTTAACCCAATGATGTCGACTAGATGATGCAATTTTGAAAGGAAGCAGTTATCTTACGTGACACTGTGTCCTGACTGCTGCAGCCAGCAGCCTACTGTACACGTGGTACCTGAGACTCCTCCTCCTCAGACTGGGAGAGGAGTCTAGAGGGTGGCAGACATTCTCGCTCTATTCCGCAGCTCACAGGTCAAGCATCATCCAAGACAGGAAACCTGCACCTCCATGGATGAAAAATACCTTTCAGAGACGATTTCCTCCATATTTGATCTTATCTAGCAAGGTTGTAAGTATAACTTTTGCAGTTTTTGCAAAAAGCCAGTTAGAACTAAAAACATTTTGAAGATTATTGATTAAGCTCCCTCTTTTGCTACTCTATCTAAGGTCTCCCTTTTCCTTATGTCCTATCACTTTTTTTTTTTTTTTTTTTTTTTTTTTTTTTTGTGGTTTCTCGAGACAGGGTTTCTCTGTGTAGCTTTGTGCCTTTCCTGGTACTCGCTTTGGAGACCAGGCTGGCCTCGAACTCACAGAGATCCACCTGGCTCTGCCTCCCGAGTGCTGGGATTAAAGGCGTGCGCCACCACCGCCCGGCTCACTTTTTATTTTTAACTAAAAATTTCAAAATAAGGAAAAATATTACCTTAGGGTATGCTATCTCAAAGAAATAGCCTATTTTGCATATAATCAATACTGACATAAAGAGTGAATTTATTTTTTAAGGTCAATAGGATTTTCTCCCAATTCTCAAGAAAGTTACAAATTATCCAGCAAAAAAAAAAAAAAAAAATCTTGTCATATTCTCTTTATTTTTTGCAGCAAAATATATTGCCACCAAATAAGTCATTACAAAGGTACTATTTTTCTAAATAAATAATGAAATGGGCATAAGTCACCAATACATAGTTAACAAAATAGTTTCCAAGAATACTATAAAGAACAAGATAAATAACTATCTCTCAGACAACAAAACAAAGGAAATTGCATTTAAATTATTTCATAAACTGAAAGGCTACAACCGTATTGCACAACTAATGATAAGCACTGATACACCTTTATCAAGCTACAGAAACGTAGGTAAACCAACACAGTCATTTCCAATGGACTAATCAACTCTTGCTGGGACAACTGACCCTTGAGAATCAGCTCCCATATTTTAAACTATAATAGGAAAACTCCAGTATCTGCTGGGAGAAGTCCTTGTTAGTGTTTCTTTGGAATTTGGAAAGAATGAGAAGTCATTTAATTTTCTCAGATCAAGAAACCAGATAGTTTCTTTTCTAATTCTTAAACCAAACACAAGAAAAAACAAAAACACAAACAATGTTTCAGCTGAAAAGAATTTCCTGTAGCATCTTCCACTTGTCAGTTTTCAAATAAAACCCAGACTTAGTCAAAGCCAGCAGACAGTTCCTGTGCTCTGGTGACGAACAACACCACAGCTAAGAACCACAACAACGTGAACTGCTTCTTACTATAAGGTCTGGACATTTGCCCAAGGTGTGTTCCCACGAGGAGAAGAAACCGGGCAAAGGCTCTACAGACAGGAGGAATGAAGTACAGACAGCCAACTACCTACGTTGGACGTCTTAACAAGGTTTTCCAGTGGTTCCTCTTCCAGTACAGTCTATACACCCAAAGATGGTTCCTTTTCCCATAGAGAATACTGTGGAGCTTTTCCCAAAGAGCTGACCATAGCTTTATCTTTTAATATCCTGGGAAATGTACAAATATTTTGATCACACTTATAATTGAAGGAAAGCATTCGAATCAACTGAATTTTAATGTGGCCAAGGGAAGGAGTGGTGTCTCCTTCACACTTTTGAAAAGGCAGAGCAATGAGACCTAAAGAGAAAGATGTTTATAGTAAAATATTCTGGATTAAAACAAACAAAGGAGGTTTCTTGACAAGTGAAGGTACCTGGTGATGGACCATTCTGATGAATGTGATATAAGTCCAGCTTTGCCCAAGTCTGGATCTACCCACTGACAGCTCCTACCTTCTCCCAAAGTCAGATGAAATTCTGACTTTGTCAAGAAACTAGTGGGATTTCCAACCAGTATCCTTGGAAGAGAATAGCCTTGCACAAGCCATACCACCAACTCACCCAGGTGTCTGTGCAGTGCTGTAGGTCTGTCTCCAAGGGCAGTGTCTCTCCTCATAGTCACACCTTGGCTTACATCAGCCGAGCACAAGGCATTTGCATATGTGTCCTTCACTCATATAGGTACCTTCTAGTGAGCAGCACATGTGTGTGAACTAAGCACTGTCCTCCCCACAAGACAAGCTGACTCCTCCAGAGTTTTGGTTGTGTTGAAAGAAAATTTGTTTTGCACTAGTGATAATGTTGGAAGGGTAACCGAGGCCAGATGCCATGAAGAATGAACACTAACACACGCTCCCTACGTCTAAAAGAAGAGCAGGCTCGAAGCTATTCTGTCTTCTTTCCAAAGGCCCTTGTCCTAGTCACTGAAAAGTAAACCAGTAAAACATTCTATAGCCAAGCCACACTGCCTTCAAGGACACAAGAGAGCTCACAGTCTTGGCTTTCAAACACCACTCTATCCAAAGAAGAAAGGAGGACAGTAAGGGTAAGTGGACAACGACCATGCCTAAGATCAGCGCCCTCCTGGCCTGCTGGCTGCTTCTCCCGCACGGTCCCCACTCCTCCTGGGCAGCTGCAGCAGCAGCGGCATGTCTTCCTCCGACAGCTCCTGGCATGTCTCCTCCTGCATCTGTCTGTTCACTTCAGGCGCTGAGTCACGTTGGCCAGGGCGACGGCGAAAGCCTGCACAGCCGAGAAGGGGTACTGGAAGTCTAGGATGTAGGCGTTACCATCAATCCGTCCAAACTGCATCACCTAGGGAAGGAGCGCGTGAAAGGAAGAGGCAGTGAGCAGCAGCCAGACAGATGTGCCAACTCCGAGGGAGGCAGACAGCATCGTCCAGGAGAGGTCTAGAGACCATGTCACTGAATCTGACAGGGCTTCTCTATCTACAGGTTTATAGGGAAGAGGACAGAGGGTCATGGGTGATAATGTAAGGGAAGACAAGGAGCTCACTTGAGTGCCACAGGTGAGCTAAAGTGGGTTCTCCAGGGAAGAGAAAAGAAGACTCCATGTTCTGAGAGAGACCAGAGATATGCCATCTTTGTCCGAGGTCTCTGCCTCGGAGCAGGCTTCCCTGGTCACTTTTCTAGAATATCACATCCTCCTTTCCACCATGTTCCTCCTTTCCCTGTTCAACTTGTGACTTTGGCACTTCCTGTGGCCTCAGAACATGAGATTACTACATCACAGCACAGGATACACACTCATTTCTTTGTAGTCTTTCTCCCCTTTTTGAAAGACATATGAGAACAGTTACTTCCATGTCTCTCAATATTCTTAATTTCACTTAGAATAAGGGCTGGCAAGCTTTCTGTAAAGTGCTGATAAACATTTTAGGCCTGTAATTAATATACTCTGTAGAACCACTCAACTTTGCTTGTGATAAAAGTAGTTGTAGATATAAGTAGAAGAACTGTGTTTCAATAAAACTTTATTTACAAACAGAGAAAAGGGGCTAGATGGATCCATGGGCCAGTTTGCTGATTCTTGGCTTAGAAACTGCCAGGCACACAGCAGGCAGTACAAATATTTGGTGAATTAATTAAGTAAAAATGAAATTTAAAATGGATGGACTTCTCAGGACGGTCAAGAGATGAACTGAGGTGGCAGGGTTAGAGGCCATCCGTGATGTAAGAAACACGATTTACTTGCCTTCTATTAGAGAACTAGAGGATGGATTAGCAATAGACAGAGAAATAAACAAACAATAACTAGGTAATTAAAACATTTAGGAAAAACTCATACAAGGCTCAGTCATTAATTACTTACTGACATAATGCAGTCACTAATGCCTACTGCTTAAACTGGGAAAGAGGGGGCAGTTCTCATGTGTGCACACGAGGCAGGGGAGGCAGGGTAATAAGCAGCTGAGAAAGAAGGGTACTGTATATATTATAACCTCTCTATCCAAACTGCAGAAGAAGGGGTACTGTATATGTTATAACCTCTCTATCCAAACTGCAGAAGAAGGGGTACTGTATATATTATAACCTCTCTATCCAAACTGCACTGATTGAGGAAGCAAAGCCAGGTTTGCCAACTCCTGAGGGAAGCAGATGGCACAATCCAGTCGAGAGTTACACAGGAGGAAGACAGCATATGATGGCTAAAACAGAAATACCAATAAATTAAATGTATGTTCTTTACAAATATAACGACAGATACCAGAAAATGCTGTGGGATGGCCTCTATGTCAAACTGCTCTGATTGGTCAATAAATAAAACACTGATTGGCCAGTGGCCAGGCAGGAAGTATAGGCGGGACTAACAGAGAGGAGAAAGGAGAGAACAAGAAGGTGGAGAGAGACACTGCCAGCCGCCGCCATGACAAGCAGCATGTGAAGATGCCGGTAAGCCACGAGCCATGTGGCAAGGTATAGATTTATAGAAATGGATTAATTTAAAATATAAGAACAGTTAGCAAGAAGCCTGCAAAGGCAAAAAAGTTTAAACAATATAAGTCTCTGTGTTTACTTGGTTGGGTCTGAGCGGCTCTGGGACTGGCTGGTGACAGAGATTTGTCCTGACTGCGGGCCAGGCAGGAAAACTCTAGTTGCAAGAAAATCCCAAACTCCAGGAGACACTGCACCTGAATGAAGGGCAGGTGGTAAAGGAATGGTTGGGGCCTGTGGTTTTTCTTTCTGATCTCATGGAATCATCTGACTAATGTGCATGCATCACTTGGACTTAAAGTACACGAGAAGGTACTCTGAGAATTAGAACCTGAACCAACTAGTTCCACTCAAGGGGTGTGAGTTATTTTGTGCTTCCTGCCTGGCCTTTTAAGGGCCTGTTCTTCCAGTCCACAGCACTGGCCCATTTGCTCAGTGGCTAGTCTCCTTACCTGCCGCCCCTCCAGCTCGATCTGGAAGTTCTTGGCAGATTCCTGGGTCACTCTTCCTCCAAAGTCCAGCTGGTACACCTGGGTGGCTTCGTTCCACAGAGGCTGTTTGTTGGCCATCACATACACGAAACCCTGGCTGCCCAGCCGCCCATCCTCCTTCTCGCTGGCTTTGCGGCACTTGAACTCCTCCAGCTCGCTGGCGGTCCGCAGGCTCCGCTTGCTCTTCCACCCCTTCTTGCTGCCCTGGCCTTGGTTCATCAGCTCATCCCCGCTGATGAACAGCTCAGGCTCGCTCTCGGAGCTGTCCTGGAACTCGTTCGTCTTGTTCAACTTCTTGGATTTCAGTTGGTCTTTCTGACTTTTCACTTTCTTCTTCTCTCTCCCCAGGCGGGGGCTGGAGATGAGAGAATTAAAGTCACTCAAAGTCCTCGCATCCTTTTTTACTTTTCCCTCAGTGATGGCCTGGACACTTCCTTCCTCTGCTCGGCTATCCAGGCGCTTCCGGTTCTTCTTTCCAAACTTTTCTGTTCTCTGGGGGACAGGGCTCTCTGTCAGAGAGAGCACTTCTTGGAAATTGTCTGCAGTCTCTACCATCACCTCTGTGCCCATGTGGCTTTGGAGCTCAGCAGGTGGTGGGGACACAAGAGGCTTCTCCACCACTAAGTGGGGCTTGGGGGGGAGAGTGCCCTGGGGATTTTGCATGGGCGGGCAGGTGCTGTAGGAACTCCAAGGGTGCAAGGCGATAGGTGGCAGCTGTAAACTGGAGCATGTGCTGCTTCCTGGGTATGTGGGGGGCAAGGTGCAATAGGAAAGACTGGGTGGGTACGCTGGCTGAAGAACGACAGCAGACTCCTGTTGTGCAAACTGTGCTGGCGACAGGGCATCTTTAGGGGAGCATGGGGCCTGCACTCCAGGCAAAGAGGGGTTGTTATAGCTGCCTGGATATGGCACTCCCATGCCATACCCCGTCTGGAAGGTGGCAGTGGGGCTGGACGGAGACTTGGGAGACACAAAGGGCACTCGAGCTACGTCCAGGTGCTGGCCTTGCCCTAGCATCAGAGGGGACAGTTTTAAGGGGTTGGGCACTGCAGGTTGTGCTGTCCTTTCCTGAGGAACCCAAACATCCTCACCCAGCACAGGGTCCCACTGGTAAGGGGGAGGCCGCTTCACTGTGACAGTAGCTTCAGGAAGTGGGGGATGCCTCAGAGGCTTCTCCAGCTGACAGTGCTGGGACAGGGCTTCGTCCTCTGTGAAGGCTGAATTGACATAGTCAGTACGATCCCGGGAGGTGTCCGGAGGGCTCAGCAGACTGTAGGAGGACTGGGAGGCCAGAGGGGAGGTGCTGATAGCATGGGCCAGGGTTGCACCTGGCTGTGAGCTGGACCCGGCTCCACTGCACTGGCTGCAGGTATACAGGGCAGGTGGAGGCCTTGCTGGGAGCTGTGCCACAGCCCCACTGGGGCCACCCTTAGGCTTGGCCAGGGGCTGCAGTGGGGGGCGGGAGCTGTCAGCTAGCTGGGCCATCTTAAGTGCAACCTCACGGTTGTTCCTTCGTAGGGTGGCATGGATGAGACTGTTGTCCAGTCTTTGAGTAGCACTCCGTCCCTGGGCCAGCTGACTAGCAATTTCAGGGTATGGAGGTGGATCCCCTGTGGGGATGGAGTATCGAGGGACAGTCAGGCGGTTCAGAGTGGCACTGGTGCAGGGTTGGAGGACCTTCTTCTCAGTGGCCGTGAGTCTCAAGGTAGCAGAACTACCTGGACCAGGAAGGGTGTAGGTGTTCTGGGAACAGAGCATCCGAGTGCGAGGTCGGCACACCTCTTCCACATTGCCACTGCTGTCAAAGGTGGTAATCCTTTCATAGCCTAGGGGAGGCTGGTAGTGCGCTGCCGGAGGGCAGAGGGAGAAATCTCCCTTCTTCAGACACACATCCACTGGGGGCTGCGGTGGTGGCAGAGGGGGTGGAGGTGCTGCTGTGGTGGGGGCAGCAGGGATGGTTCCTGGGTAGGGGGGTGGGGGATTCATCTTTGCTACCTGGACCTCCTGGGGAGCACTGAAAACCACTGCATCCCCCTCAGCTGCCAGCTGAGGCACTGGCCGCAGGGCCTTGGCTGACTTCTGCAGGTGCTCATGGTCCACCACAGACAGCTGCAGAGGTCCCTGTGGCTGTGGCTGTGGTGGCGGCGGCGGTGGCGGTGGCGGCAAAGGCAACTGAGGAGGGTTCTGAATGATGCGGCCCATTTCGACACCTCCAAAAATCACCTGTCCAGGATTGGAGTAGCGACTGGAAACTGGGTATTGGGTGGCAGCATCACCTGCATGCTCTGCTGCCCCCACAGCTGTTGTCTGATTGGTCAAGACATCCAGCTGCACATTTTGATTGGCCAGCAGGGACTGCACCAGCCCTATGCTCTGTGTGGGGGACAGAGCTTGGGCTGAGCTGTGGATTGGTGCAATAGGGATGTTCACGGTACAAGGTGGGTTGTTTTCAGGGACACCCGATGCTCCAGTAACTGCAAGAAAATAAGAAAAAAGAACTGGCTGCAAAACAATGTTGTGGAATTGGGTCAGAATAAGCAGCATGCTTGGATTTATCTGATCTTTTGCAAGCAAAATGCAACATTAAGACTGACATGTGCTTGGCTGAAGACAATCAGGCTGTTCACAAAGCTTCCCTAACATTTCTGGAAGAACACAAAGCCAGCCTGCTGAACGTGGGCTGAGGCACTGTCAGAGCATCTCAATGAGCATTTTTGAACCTTCTGAATTTGGTACCACATGCCTGAATAATACCGTCATACAGAAATGCAGACTGCAGCCACCAAGGTATCAAAAGTTAAGCCTGGCCTCAGGGCCTGTAACTGCCTCTTCCTTGGGGCCTCCACTGGGCTAGCTCATCCTCTGGCTACAGGAATCTGGGTCCCACCTCAAGCTTCCTATCATTCCTTCGCTGACCTCTCTCTGGTCCCAGGGAGCAATGACGTGTGGAGTCTCTGTGGAGTTTTAAGCAGTGTCTGTGAGCCCTGAGGTTGTGCATTCCATCCTCTCGGCTGAGCACTACACACAGCCCTGGGAGCTGTGGCAGCAACTGAATGTGGAGAAAGCTCTTCACTGCATCTGGGAGAACAGAGCTTGTCAAAGGGAACGTGCATGCTGTATCTAAACTGGAAACTCTGGACTAGCTTAAGTACCTAACGTTCATTCACCAAAGGGTGGGTACTAATGTTGGAAGTAGAGTCCATTTCTACAAAATTACCAGTGGGCTTGTACTTAAAAAAGGGAATGTTTCTCAAGTGCCCTTGAGTAACTGAGAATAGAGACAACTCATTGATCTATAAACAAAACAGAACCGTTTAAGAATCCCCACTACAGTAAACAAATCTTAAAGCCCACAGTTTGTAAAGTAAAATTTAAAAACTGTGTGATAAATAGCATCTCTAACTCAAGCCAGGCCTCTGAGGAGACTTGCTTTGCAACCTGGAAGGGGTGTTCAAATGCAAAGGCTCTGAGTCCTGCAGAGAGGGCAGGCATGAGGAGCTGGAATCTAGGAGCACTCCAGGCCTCTAGAGAGATGCTCTCTAAGCAGGGATAACAAGGATGGAGGCTGGGTGAGGCTACAGAGACAGTTTAGTTTTGATTCCACACAGCGCTTCTAGCTTAAGCTCTTGTCTCGAGGTTCCTGCTTTGAGTTCCTGCCCTGACTGTAAGCTGTGAGGTGAAATAGACCTTTTCCTCCCCAAGTTGCTTTTGGTCATGGTGTTTATATAACCAACAGAAAGCAAAGAATGACGACACATGGTGTGAGAAGTGCTCTGTGAACTGTCACGTGTCACTGCTACCTCAACCAACCATGCTCTGGTGGTTTTCCTCCCAGGCACACCATGTCTTCTAAGCTCACTGAGGAGGCGGGCCTTTTCTAACTGCGCCAGCACTGCACTCGGTGACCACTGGACTCAGTGACCACTGGACTCTACCCCCTTGCATGATACACAAGGACAGGGACGGTGACAGACAAGTCCACGGATGGGACACACCTGGTAAATCGTCCTCATCTTCACTGAAAACATTTGGGTTGAAGACAGGTAGGTTAATATAGTCCATGGAAATCTTCCTAACTTCTGGGAGATAAATGGTCATCTGCCGCGGCTGGAGATGCAGCAGGCTGGTTTTATAGATTACTGGTGGAAGAGAGACGCGCAGTTAATGGAGGCACATCAGTGGAGAGCCAGAGTTAGCAGTGTGACGGAGAGAAAGGGAGGGCTGGGGATCTCTCTGCTGGCAGGCAGATCTGCACAGGCTGGACCAGGAGCTTGAGTGGAGCTCATAGCTTCTTCTGATGGATACAGAGCCATGTGGGATTGGCAAATTCTTACTCTGTCTACAGAACCACAAATTTTAAATGCCGAAAACATACCTTATACTTAAACCCTTTCTTTCAATGAGCAGATGTAGGAAAAATACATCTTTAAAAGCTTCATTTGCAACCAGAAGTATAATTTAGTTGAAACAGTAGTGTGCCAAGAGTGCCAAGCTTAGGAGCTTTTTGACATCTGTGGGACTAGGGTACCACAGATGCATAAAGAGCTGCTGCTGTTCAGGATCGAGTTCTTATCTTACTGACTTTCACCTTTAGTGATTTGCAGAATATGTTTAAACCTGAAGATTTAATTTGACTAACATGAACAGTTAGGAGAAAGCCTAAGTTGCAAATTAAATAGAAAAGAAAATTAATTTAAAAATTATGAATCTTCATAAGCAGGTTAAAAACAAGGCTAGGTTTTTGCCAACTCTCTTTTATGTTTAAAAATTTATTAATTTAATTGTGAATGTGTGTTTGTCTGTATGCACATACATACAGACATATGTATGTCATTACACACGTGACCCATAGTCTCACAGAATTAGGAGATCAAACTTACGTTGCCTAGCCTTTGTGCGAGTGCCTTTACCCAATGAGCAATTCTCCTGGCCCATCTGCTATGTTTAAAACTCTTTCCTATGAAGCTGTTTTTTCCTATGAAACAAGTGCCACACACATGTACTTGTTTGTGCTCAGCATCTTCCGGGAAGAGAAGCCACACCCTCCCTCTACACTGCCCCTCAACTAGTGTGGTCTGACAAACCGGCACTGCCCTAGAAGCAGCAGCTTTTGCTGCGCCCTCTGTCCGAGGCTGCCCCTCGGGAGGTGTCTTCTCCCACCCAAACTGAGAGGAGATTCACATTCATTCATTCACAGTCTCACCACTCTTGCCCATAATACAGAATACGGACATTGGTGGAAAAGTTCCATATTGTTCTGAGTTAGTGCAAAAGAGCTATGCTTTATTAGATCAGTAAAGAACAGTTTTTTAAAAAAGATTTATTTATTATGTACACAGTGTTCTGCCTGCCAGCCAGAAGAGGGCACCAGATCTCACTCTAGATGGTTGGGAGCCACCATGTGGTTGCTGGGAATTCAGGTTTCAGGACCCTGGAAGAACAGCCAGTGCTCTTAATCTCTGAGCCATCTCTCCAGCTCCCATGAACATTTTTTTTTTTTTAAATTAAGGAATGATTACAGACATCACTTGCCTCCAGGGGAGAAAAACTAGGCAGACTGCAGTAATGACAGGAAGCTTTATTATTACTTTTTTAACTTTATGTTCCCCTTTAATATAGCTTTTACATAGCTCTTAAGTTATGTGAAAAGTTAAAACTAAAGCAAGTTCATGGACCAGTCCAGATACCCCACAGTCACAGGCCCTAACAAGGACTAGAGGTGATGACAAATGTGAGCAGACCCAGGCACAGCAATGAGCTTCCGGGGCCCCCAGCAAACAGATCATGTTCACAGAGGACATGACCCTGGAGCTGTGTGGCTTCTCACCCTTGATCAGCAGAGGATGCACGTTCAACAAGAAAGCGGGAGAGCTACAGAGTGAGACCGTCTCAGATGCGGAGGAAGAGGAGGAGGATGGTGGTGAAGGGGGCGGTGCCACGGAGGACTGAGCCAGACCCTCTTGCTGCCCTCTCCCTCAATGAATCTTTATATTCAATTTGCCCCCTCCCCCACTCAGTCTCTCTTTCACTCGTTGTTGGCTAAGTCTGTTCTAATTGAAGGAAACAAATTATTAAATATAGGGAATACTCATTTTCTAAGCACATTATATATCATATCTGAAATAACTAACAGTGTAACATGAACAGTATACTTTCTTGAATCCAAAAGTTGACTTCTGTACTATAATCAAGTGGGAAACTCTTTAAGCTTGGCAATAGCAACTATATGGACCAAATGCTCTTTTTTAAAAAGTCAACGATTAAGGGGCTGGAGAGAAGGCTTAGCAGTTAAGAGCACTGGCTGCTCTTCCAGAGGACCCAGGTTCAATTCCCAGCACCCACATGGCAGTTTACAACTGTCTGCAACTCCAGTTCCAGGGGATCCGACACCCTCACACAGACATACACGTAGGCAAAACACCAATGCACATAAATTTTTTTTAAAGTAAATGATTAGGAGAATAGTGAAGCTTTTGTCTTGACACTCTACTAATTCACACTGGAACAGCATGGCCCCAAAGACACGCACTGCTCCTGTCTTAGTGTCCTTATTGGCTTAACTGTGGCTCTAGTTACCATAGCAGAAGAGCAGACTTTAATTAATCAATAACTTTTTTAATCAATAACTTTTCACCTCAGTTCTTTCTCCTAATCTTTATTTTAGGAAGGCTAAGTTCTCAGCTTACTAAGATGAAGGTAATGATATTTAAACAAATAAGGACACAGGTGAATAACTGAGTATTTTGGTGGTCATCAGAGGGTTTTCAGGTTACCGAAACATTGTGAGAAATTTCCTTTGTAGGCAAGAGTTGTGCTGTGGAAGAAAATGGGTGAAGAAGAAGGAAGGATCCATTGCTCACGCACTACAACTTAACATTTATTGAATAAACCCATGTGCACACTGCTACCTCATTTCTTCATCACACTATACAGAGCAAGCCTTATTTAGCATTTTTTTTTTTGTGAGGCTAAGGACTAAATTCTATTCAACTTTATGTTATTTGCTTTAATTTTATTTGAAGTAAAATCCTTGAAAATGAAAAATCTAAATAAGTGTTATTTAAATAAATACCTGTAGCAGGGCAACAGGTCTTTTGATCTGGGAGAGGGCAACGGTGTTAGGGATCAAACCTAGAGCTTCAAGCATGCTAGGCAAGTGCTCTACTGCTGCACTCCATCCTAAAAGGACTTTTAACCTTCAGTTTTCAAGAATCATTTATTGCATAGGTCTACATAGGATATGATTTCTACAGGCAGAATTTGTGAGGAACAATTTTCACTCGGTTCCAGAGAGCACATACTGGATGAAGAGCCAAGGCAGACCTGGCCTCACCGAGAGAGACATGTGGGCAAGGAGGGAAGGCAAGGCAGGAAGGCGGCAGGGACAGGGGGAGCAGCACGCTGTGCCTCTGAAGCCCCAGCAAGCAGAAGGGAGCTGCCATGGAAAGGCTCTTCCAGCACTTCCACATCTTCCCTGCCCCCAAGGTAAAGGCAGCGAGCTTTACCTTGAGTAGGGATGCCAATGAAGACCACAGCCTGGGCTGTGGTCCAGCCTCCACTTCCCTTGCATAGGTTTCCTTCTGTGTCTCAAACCTGTCACGGGCAGGATGTTTATCAGATAAGGAAAAACAAGATTGATAGACATGTACTGCTAAGAACCACATTCTTAACAGCCAGCTAACTTCTTGGTCTTTAATGCCCATCTTTCTTCTCTCTAGAAGTTCCTTGTGATCCAAGAACCTGGACGCTGGACCCTGAATCTGCTCACAATGGCCACATGCTAGAAATCTTCTAGCGCTCTCCTACTTTTACTAGTTTCAAAACGCAGAGCTTATCAGGGGGAAAAAAAAAATCAAAGTGCCAGGGACAAAAGCCAATGAGTAGAGGTCTGTTTTTCTGACATCATCGGGGCTGGAGTCCAGTGAAAGACATACCAACCCCATAGTGTCTTAAGAGCTCATTTTCTAATTTAAGCTGTCACAGGTTGAAACTGTAACTTTTATTCTGATTTCTGAATGGGACAATAAGAAAATGGAATGAGTCTTTACCTGCACCGAGGTTGGTTGGCAGGAACGCAGCCAAGCCCACAATCTTAAATTTGGTTCCCCAGATATTAGATGTGACCTGAGCAAGATAGTTGTGCTGTGGGAGAAGAGGGAAGAAAAGAAAGAATCTCAGTCTGTTTTGACATTGTCTCTTGGTCACTTAGTGAGAGCACTAACATGAAAAGCGCTGTAGTGAGCACTGCCAGAAACATCAATGTCCAACTTCTGTCCTTTTCCGATCAGAGATTAACCAGAGCACGATGGGCTCCCAGGTCCCAGTGGTGGCACATGGAACTGGGAGTGCTTGCTCTGTCCCAGTGTGGCCATGTGTTCAGTTTACAGGGTCATTAGCAGCTGGAGAGATGGCTCAGCAGTTACGAGCACGTGCTGCTCTTGTAGAGGATAGGGGTTCCATTCCTAGCACCCACGTCAGGTGGCTCACAACCACCTGTAAGTCCAGTTCCAGGAGATCAGACCTCAGTGGGCGCATGTATGCACCTGGTGCACATAAGTGCATACAAGCACATACACATACATAAATGAACATATCTTTTTTTTTTTTTTTTTTTTTTTTTTTCGAGACAGGGTTTCTCTGTGTAGCTTTGTGCCTTTCCTGGGACTCACTTGGTAGCCCAGGCTGGCCTCGAACTCACAGAGATCCGCCTGGCTCTGCCTCCCGAGTGCTGGGATTAAAGGCGTGCGCCACCACCGCCCGGCGAACATATCTTTTTTAGAGAGGTTATTAAAGGGCTGGGGGTGTGGTCAGTTGCAGAATGTCCACCCAGCATCATCTCCAACACTGCACAAACTGGACCTGGGGACACAAACCTGTAATCCTAGCACTTTAGAGGTTAGGCTGGGAGGATCAGAAGTTCAAGGTCATCCTTGCCTACATGGTAAGTTTGAGGCCACCCTGGGCTAGAGGAGACCCTGTTTCCAAAAAGGCCAACCAAGTTCAGAGTAGTGATGTATGTCTGTAGTTCACTAGTGAGGAGGATGAAGTAGGAATCTGAGACCAGCCTGGACAAAACAGCATGGCTTCAACTCAAGAATAAGTAAAAAGAAAATAAATAAAGCAGGTGTGGAGGATTGTAATCTCAGCAATTGGGAGGCTGAGATAGGAGTATACTGAGTTCCAGACCAGTCTGGACTGCTAGCTATATCTAAAACAAACAAACAAACAAGCTAATTAATTAATTAAATAACAAAGTAATAACAACATAATGTGAAATAACAAAAACATAACCTAAAATAAATAAAATTTTAAAGGTAAAAAGGCCACCAAAGTGACTGGAATACAATTTTGTTCATTTCTCCTTTTTATCATTGATAAGATTCTACAGATGTCAGCTGAATTGAAACCATTATGTCTTTAAACCTCCCAATTATCCTTTTGTTTCATCAAGTCAATGAAAAACACTTGAAAAAGTCACTGCTCTGCTCAAGGTGGGTGTGGCTAAGATAGAGATGTGAAGAAGACAGCTCCCGGGGGAACTTGGGCCGTCCCTGGTGTGTACACAGAAGTGTGTGAAGAACACCAGAAGGGGTTAGGCACCACATGTGTTGCCTGGGCCAGGGCAAAAGCCTTCACTGAGGAGGTACAAACTGAGTTAGGGCCGGAAGTGGGGGCAAAAATGAGGAGGAGACGGAGAAGGTGACTTAGGCCTATCACAGGCACAGGGCACAAAGGCTGAGGAGGCAGACCAGGGTGTGGGGGCTACGGCCAGCATTCCCTTCCTAGAACTGAGGTGTCACGGCAGGACCAGGAGGCAGAAGTGAAGAAGGGAATACATCTTAGAGCTCCCTGGGAGGAAGATTCCAGCAACAGGGAGGTACATGGAACAGAACCACACAGTGTGCATGCAGGTGTAGCAATGGACAAGACAGCTATGTTAGGAAGGACAGTGGTGCTTCCAGGTAGCCTGACGGGTATAGACAGCATGGAGGCTCCACTGTCAGCTATGCATGTCTACCTGAGTGATGTCCTCAAAAGGAAACTCTCTCCGAGTCAGGCTGGGCGAGCCCATGGAGGGCTTGCGCATGGGCAATCGGGGAGACCGAGAAATCTCTTGAGCAGCCCGGGGCAGCTTGGGTGACTTACGGGCCTCGATGCTGATCCTGTGAAGACAAAGCCGGATGGGTGAAACATGCATCTGCATCCAGGACTCCTCTTTCTCTCATACTCATCCGTAGAGGTTGGCTCTCAATGCTTAAGGCCCTAATTTCATAAAGTGATCTTGCTTTTGATTTAGGAAAGAATGCCAATTAAACATGAAGAAATATACACAGAGTTTAAAAATATGGAGATCAGACCAAGTGATTCATCTTTAAGAGCCTAGAGAATGAACACTCTACCTACTGACTTGCAGTACTGACTTGAAAGTCCACATGCCTTCTGCCACAGGTTTGCAGAATCAGCCCGGGAAAATGGCAGGAGGAAGACTGTTTCTCACCCTAAGGCCACTGTGGTCTATAAAATCCCTTCTGTGTCAGTTTGAATTTCAGCAGACTATTTAACACTGTCACTTATAATATTTAAGTCAAATAACTGAATCCAAAGCTTCTGTGCTGCCTCTGACTCCATGTTCTATCTCGACTCCCTTGTTTACTCCCCCTAAAGATGGTGCTATGAAAACAACTCTGCTAAGGTTTATGATGTCCTATGCGAAAATGCACTAAGCACCAGATGTATACTGTTTTCAAACCTGGTAAGAAACTTTTGGCTCCAGAGAGATGGGAAGATGGAGGATTGAGTTGTGGGCTAAGATTATTAGCTTAGCTGCTGTGGAGAAGGAGCTCCAGGTAGAAAAGATGAAGAAAGGAAAAACCAGTCGCAGAGAGTTGGTAGAACCTTCAAAGGATATTTAGAGACAAAATGTGTGGTAAATGACTCTCTGCTTCGGTAGTGGAAAAAGCCAAACATAATACTTACTACAAGTTCATAATTTTATATGCAGTTTAAACAAACTTTAGATGAAAAAACCAAAACAATGAATCATATTACTGGAGGAGCTGGACAGTAAAAATAATTGTATACTCTTCAGTCATGTTATATTCAAACATTAGTTTGGCTATAAAGCAGAGTTGAGATTTTCATGTGAAACTGTAATTTTAAAGGGGCAGGAAGAATGCTCATGGTCTTAGGATGGACAGAGATTTCTTAAATGCAACCCAAGAGGCACTGACCACAAAAGGACCTCACACATTGGACTATCTAGGAAATGTGTACCTGCCGTAGAGTCTTCTCTCTGTTACAACTCAATAACCAACCCAGTGAAGAATGAAGGAGGAATTCAGACAGGAGCTTCGCCGAAGGAAGCTGACACACCCAGGACAAGTGCTCAGCTCAGCATCATCACTCCTAGACCAGAGTCAAACTGGTCAGACACCACTGCACACCATCAGAACGGGACAACTCTCCTAATGGGACAACGGAGCTGGAAGTAAGAATGGAATCCGCTGGAATTCTTATGTCCTGCTGCAGAAACTTAATTTGGTACAGTCACCTTGTAATGCTACTTGACAGTTTCCACCAAAGTTTAAAATGTATTCACCTCATGACCCTCTAACTCCTTTCATAAGAATATATGCAAGAGAAATAAGTGCAATATCCCCCATAAGATTTTCACAAAATGTTTATAATGGATTATTCATCACAGTCCTAAACTAGGGACTATCAAATATCCATTGATTGGTAAAGTGTATAAGCACGTAGTGACATGTTTGTTTTTAATGGAATAATCTCACAAAGTGATTTAAAATAAAAAGGCAAACCACTGATATCCATGATACTGTGTTGAGGGGAAAAAAGCTAATAAACAGCACCCATATTCATATGAAATTCAACAGTAAAACATAATAATCTATAGTAACTGAAGTCGTACCGAACGCAAGAAACACAGAAGACCTTCCAGGATGATGGGCATGTCCTTTATCCTGAACTGGTGGAGACACACTGGTGCACCACCGTCCAGTGACCCAAATGTTTGAAAGATGAGCATCTGGGCATGCGTAAGGGGGATGTAAGTCACACTCCGATGTCACATGCTACCACAGAACTGTAAACAAGCAAGAGTCTGTCTGTCTAGTCGCACAGCCTTGACAGCAACAGGAGGAAGACAGTGCTCTCCCAGGTGGTGACACCAGCCCTCCTGCCTCAGGCAGCGTTACGGGCACAGAACTCGGCATTCTCTTCAATACAGCAGGTCTGCTCTAAACCACTGTTTTTTTCTCTTCTGAAACCCGAAGGGAAAACACACAAGCTGGGAAGCAACGGCTGCCCCAGAGGAGAAAGAGAGGCGGGAAGGAAGGAAAGGAAAACTGTAATTATCCCAGGGAGAATCTTCCAGAATGAAAAGTGATGAGGAAACAAGAGGAGTTGATCTTGCTGCTGTGCAAGCGTGCACTTCCTTTCCTTCCTCCTCTTCCCCATGTTGTCACAGTTATTTGGGCAGAACAGGTTCTACAACTGAGCATCCATCTAGACCTAAGAGAGTTGGGAATCCTCATCCAGGCGGCTTCAATGGGACTCTGTCTCTAGAACAAACAATGTCATGTCACGTTGGAGGCACAACAAGGGAAGCCTGTTACCTTGGAAGTTTGGGCGATTTGCTAGCTCTGGAAATTTTGGGAGACTTCTTGGCAGCCCAGTCATCACTCAGTTCAATGTCGCTGGAGTCTGAGCAGTTACAGCTGTCAATCACGGTAGAAATCAAGCTGTTCCCATAGATCTCATCTGTAAGAAACCAACCATCATGTCTAAGGGTAGGAAAAAGGGGCCAGCTAAAGAAACCCACTCTGACCCTGGAACCCAGAACCAGCTAAAGAAACCACCCTGACCCTGGAACCCAGAGCCAGTGAAAGAAACACTTTATCCCTGAACCCAGAACCAAAGAAACACGCCCTGACTCTGAAACCAGTGCCAAAGAAACACACTTTGTCCCTAGAATCAGAGCCAGTGAAAGAAATATACCCTGGCCTCAGAATTAGAGCCAAAAAGATAAAAAGGCCAGTGAAAGAAACACAGTTTGGCTCTGAGATCCTTGCCCTCCCTGCCCCTGACCAATGAAACTAACCGATCCCTGAATAGAAAATCTCCCTGGAGAAACTCCGCCCCTAAGGAATCCCATAGAAACCACCCTGCCTGGTCAGTTGTGGCTGTTCTTCCATAGCCACTCTCCTGGACTCCTCCTGCCCAAATGAATCTTTCTCCAAAGAGCCTTGGGTGAAGATCTTCATTCATCGGCACAGAGAAGAACCTTGCTAAGATGTCCCTTGGGAGCAGAAAAAAAAATCTTGCAGAGACGTTGCCTTAGAGGGACCCAGCAAAGGGGAGCAGAAAATAAGGGGGCTGAGCAAAGCTCAGCTGTAGCAGCTCTTCATGAGAGGAGCAGGATTGCTATATCCTCCAGGGAGACTATCCCCAGCTCCAGGTACAGCCTGACTCCTCAAACAGTCAGGATATCTTTCCCTCCAGAGCTGAGCTGTCCCATTTCAACTCCAGGTACAGCCTGATGTCCCGAGCAGTCAGGATACCCTAGTGATGCAACACTCACTTACAGTAAGCAACTGTTACTGCTATATAGGACAGATGGACTTCATTGGCTTCCACATTAGGTCAGAGGTTAAAATAGAAAGAAGTAGTCCTTTTCTTTTTACATTTTTATGCTCTTTTCTAAGCAGAAGTAGGCAATTTCTACTACTGCTGTTAAAATAGGTAATATTTTAGTATCCCAGAAATATACAAAACTGTTCATTATGCCAAAAGCTGAAAACAAAAATTTTACTATTGAGCCTCAGCACACTCAGTCACTACCTACCAAGGCTTGTGTAAATTTTCAACTAGACTAGGAAACCAGGCTAAGGACTTGTTCACAGACTTCCTGGAACCTGCCTTTGACTTGGGAAGGACCGACCAATCCAGGTCTGCAGGAACTACCATCTTGCCGAGTTGGGTCCATGCCAAGGTCTCTGGCGTGATTGGTCTAGAATGGCAATTCTGGAACTGCCACAGGCTGTCTGGGGCCTGACAACTCTACCCAGTACAGCTGACTCCATCAGAGAACTGAAAGGGAGACTCTGGGCAGTGAGGACGTTCAGTGGTAGTTTGGGGTTGCTCTATGGGTTCTTCATATGGAAGCCATTCCTTGTAATTTTGCTAGATGGCCAGCAGAAGGAATATTAGAGCCCCAAAGAGAGGGTAAGGAAAAGTGCAGCGGAGTGAACCGAACACCCAACTGTAAGTAGGCATCCTACCTCCAGGAGTCTCTTGCTGACTCCACCACCCCACACTTCTCATATCCCTTCTTTTTACCACCCAATCCCCAGTCCCACCTCATACCCCATCCCCCCGCTTAATGTTAGTTCCCCATTCTTCAAAATTTGTTGTGCTAACAAAATTTCAGGCTCTGAAGAACCTCACCAAGTAATCAAATTGCAACATTCAAACATAAATAATACGTGATCCCAACATTTAAAACAGATGTTGACATTTCAAAGGACGAGTTTGTTAATTCAAGCTTGTCACTGAGTTTCTGAGTAGATGGTGGTTAACAGGTAGAGTGGAGCCTTTTTGTACAGAAAGAGCTTTGCCTGCAACTAGAAAAGAGGCTGGTACCCAGTACATGTCTCTTGTCACCCCCATTTTAAAGCTATTTACCAAAGCACAGGCACATTGTATCTAGCAAGCCACAGTGCTGTGTCAGAGTTTGAGCACATAAAAAGGTTCAGTCCATATACAATGAACAGCACTTTCTGGGATTTAATATTTGAGTCACTGGACCAAAGGAAGTTTAGTCATGACTCAAACCAGAGGCAAGCTCAGGGTGTGTGTGTGTGTGTGTGTGTGTGTGTGTGCGTGTGCGTGTGCGTGTGCGTGTTTATTTCTGATGGATCAAATTCAGGTTTTATTGCCTGAGTTACCTTCCTAGCCTCCTCAAATTTCTCGATTTTCACTAAAAAATTTTCTGGGACACATAGTACACAGTATAAAAATACACACTAGTTACACACACACACACACACACACACACACACACACACACACACACACACACAGACGAGACAAGGTCATCCCAGGATGACCTTGAACTTACTAAACATATGAGGATGACTCTGCTCTTCAGATCTTCCTATTTTCAATTCTGAAATGTGAGGATTATGTCACACCATGCCTGGTTTACAGGAGCATTGAACTCAGGGTTTTGTGTGTGTTGGACAAGCACTGTATAAACCAAGCTCAATTTCCAGCTCCACAATGGTAATTCTAATTGTCAAGACACTTGAACATTCCTAGCATAAATCATAAAGTTAAGTGCATAAAAAAATCTCACAAGGAACCCAGGTCCCACAGCTGACCTCATCAGTTAATGTAAGGTGCTTTCAGTAACAGTGGTCCAAGGATCACATCTTGAGAAATGACACTGTGGAGTCTTGGGTTAACTAGCTTCTCATGATGAGACAGTCCCGGCTTTTCAAAGTTACAAAGCCCCTCCATCCTCTGAGCTCCTTTATATATCCCATTAGTTGCCAATTAGTCAGACTGTGCCTTGTGACACAGCTTCTATTTCTGTCATGAGGTGTTTGAATTTGATGAACTTGTCAAGTACTTAAATCATCCTGTGCTCTAGCAGGGTTCACAGGGGCTCAAGTACCACAGAAAGTGGGCACTGACTTGGTGTTTGTGTATTCACTTTATAACTTACAATTATAAAATTATTAAGACAAAATACTTCATTTCTCAAAGAAGTGTGAGCAACTGAGCAGTCTGTACTTGGAGTGAGCTGGCAGTCTGACCATTAAGGAAAACCAGGCACCGGGCGGGTAAGTCAGGATGCAGCTAAGTCTGGCCTTGGGAGGCAGCAGCCTCTTCTGCAGAGGAATTCAGACGCACGGGGGAGAAAAACAAGCCCTTTACCCAAGAGACCTACATATTCGGTCTCGGCCTAAGTTGTTACGAGCTGTGCCCTGTGAAGGCCCCTGGGAGAGGAAACTGCAGAGGGAGAGGGTGCAGGCTCTGAGGTACCTGGCCTTGCACCCTCCCAACAGGACTCTCCTCCCGAAACCATTCTGTGCAGTCTTCTACTTCCCCTTGCCCTCTTTTCTGACTGCATGCCCTCAATTCTTCACCCTTGGTACTAGTTGATGATGCAAATCAAAAATCTGGACTAAGAATGAGCACTCAGCACTGGAAAACTGTGTTTGTTTGTTTGTTTTGCTTTTTATTTTATATGGGAACACTGGTAGAGAACACTGCCATGAATGCTGTGATAATGCCTAACCAACATGGTTGGAGCAGACATGTAAATACTGCCATTGCCAAGAGAGGTTGAGAGTGAACAAGGCTGCTGCTTTAAGAACTAGGGAGACCTTGGTCCCACATGCTATGGTAGCTTCAGGGACACAATGAGGGGTAAAGGCCAGTCCAACAGCTGGAATAGTGAATTGGTACTAGCAAGTGGAGAATATTAATAATGAAACAAATCTAATCGAAACAATGTTGTCTCAAGGTCTGGCACTTTGGAATACAAAGATGACCAGTTCCCTCCTTCCAGGACAAGCAGGATCCTGAGAATGATGACTACAGTGTGCCAAGCAGGACACTCTGACAGGTGATGGACATCGAGGTCAATGCTGTGCATTCTGTGGCAGGGTGCACAGGGAGGTGGCAGAATTTATAAGCTACAGGCACTCACAGGTGCATGTACAGTTGGCTGGCAACTAACTGGCACGAAACCCCACAGTGCCTTCCTGTGGGGGCCTCAGTCTAGGGTCCTTTAGAGAGGCATCTTCTACGTGTCTAATTTCCACAGGAACAGAATGTTGTTTCACGTTAGAAACTAACGGATCAGTAAGAAACTTTCACTAGAACCTAACTGGAAAGCCGAATAGTAGATAACAGAGGCCAAATCGGAAGGCTGAGGCGGACTGAAGGCTTGAAAAGCTGAATTCTGTCATCCTTCTGGGAAGACAGGGACTTAATGCTCTCTACTTTCCCCGGCGCTACATTGCGGTACTCAATGGATGCTTACTAAGTGACTGTGAGAGAGCCTGTAGCCAGTGCCAGAAGGCGTACACTAGCAGCTTTTCTTGGAATGGGAGCTGATGTTTCCTCAACCTGAGACACCTGGAATGCTGGGAAAACCCCCAGCAGGGGCATTTAGAGAACTGCTCACTTAGGTAGGAACCAGGAAATAAGAGTAACTCTGAGAATGTTCCACACTAGCCAGTACAAGGGCATGTTTCAGAAACAGGTATTCTCACTGCATGCCTTTAAGAGTGATATTCTACAACCACACAAGAAGGGTCAGAGTCCCTGCAGCAAGGGCCCCACCTGACTTGCTGTCTGTCCGAGGGTCCATGATGACAAACTCTGGTCGCAGCTTGCTAATGCGCCTCCCCTTGAGAATAGGCACGAGTCCTCCCAGGTACTCCAGGTAGAGCGTGTAGCAGGGCCCACCGACCTCTGGGTCATCCTCTGTACGTTTCATGGTGCAGTGCAGCCGCTCATTGCCAGCTGAGGGGTAGCTGACAAAGTCTCGCATGTTGTTGGGGTCTGGAATCGGGGGCTGGAGGCGGGACACAGGCAGAAAAAACACATCTGGGAATCCAGAAAGCACAGGGCAGACTGGCTTCTGTCTCAGCTACTCCGGCAGAGTGCAGGCCATGCAGAGGCCAACTACATGCTGTAGAAGGAAGATTCAGGACCGTGGAGGCTTCTAAACAGTAAGCAAGTCAGGCCCACTGGACACTGAGGTACAGCAACTGGTGGCAGCTTAGACATCTGCTTTTTCCGATATGACACAGTCGAGACCTGCTGACGTTATCAATATTGTAAGGCAACTTAGAAAAGAGAACCCCAAGACTCTAAAACTCTGGTTTATGAGGAGAAAAGTGATCAACAAGTCTATCTAGAGACAGAATGTGGAAAAGGTCCCAGGGTATAGAGTACAAGGTCATAGAAGCCTCATGTGAGCAGAGACTGGCAGGTCTGTTTCACATGCACGTTGCTTCTACATAGGCATTTTCTGGGGGACAGTCTGTATGAAAGATGGCCGGGGGCTGCACTATGTGGGAGTCACGCTCAGTGCAGTGGGAGGAGATCAAGCTTGACTAGTCTCATAACTAGCTTTACAACAAGTTAGTTCCCTTATACGAACTTGTTTCCTGATTTATCAAGTAGAAACAATGATGTCAGAGTCTGCTTGAAGTCAAGACTAAACAAACCAGATCTTCATAAAGTACTCGGTACACTGTCGGGTCCTAAATAAGCTGTTTGCTCCTTTGATCATCAGGATGACACAACACTCAACTGGCCATGAGAAAGGAAGTCAGTCCTGTAGAGCAAACCTCACATGGACACTAGCAGGAAGGCCAGGCGGGCTGCAGACACATAAGGACACACTGGTTTCTGCCAAGCCCATGCAGCCAGCCCCAGACACTCTAATGGGGAAACAGAGAGGTCTCTGTATCACCTCTGCTCCCCTCCTGCATTTCTCCAGTTTCTGGTAAGAAGGCTAGGAAGGAAGGAAACTCTACCTTGATGGTGGGAATGAAGGCAGTGGACAGGTAGGAGCAGAGTCGAGGGGGCAAGGTCAGCTTGCTGACGTCCTTATCCTCTCGAAGGGTGCTGGCGATGGCCTGCTGGCACAGCAGCTGGAGGCTGGACACTCGGTGCTCTACTCGAACCACGTACAGGGCTGGTCCTGAGGCCATAAGCAGCCGGGAGTCCCGATGGCCCCAACAAATGGAGATGATGGGACGCTGCCGGGAAGAGGGGGGGCAGTTAAACTTGTTTCAGCAAAATTAAGTCATTTGACAGTTTTAAGAATGCTGGTTTTTCAAAGCATAGCAGAGAATACTAGGTCTGTATGAACTGGCTTCTAAAAGCAGGGACAAGTGCCTCAGGGCACACTCACTTACACTTCTTACCACAGTGCTGGTCTTCTTGATCCTCAAATTATCCAGAGTCGTTCCAATGAATTAGAAGGTATGAAGAGACAAATCACATGACCTCTTTCAATCAATTTTTCCAAGAGACAGCACTTAAAGGTCAAATTAACAACGGATGTGGGGCTCCCGGTCATGAAATGTGGGCCTAATCCCCGGCTCTAAGCACCCTTCTTTCTCTATGAACCAAACAGGGGTGCTGAGGATTACAAGAGAAGGTGGTACCATGGTGCGTCTGGGACCGATTAGGGCTACAGCTCAGGAATTAAGTCATTGCCGTTCTCAGCCAGCCTCACAGCAATGGGCCAGGAATGGTAAGCAGACTTCTCTTTGGAAAAGGGAGAGTTGGGGAGCAGAGTTCCTAGGGAAGACTCCAGGGGTTTATGAGGATCTTCTCTGAAAACTCAAGCTGCAATCCAAATATGCATAGGTGAGAAACTTCTCATACTGAAATAAATCTCAAACTCAAGAGTATTACCTAAGTAAGAGTATTATATAAGCTGAGCAAGACAGAAAGAGGTAAGGGCTGTGATAGAAAACAGTGAGATTTGTTCATGCTGATCCAGAGAGAGTGCTAATTTAATGAGGTCTCCAGGGGTCTCAGAGACCACAAGTGGAGATGTCAGGTCTTTGATAGGAATGACAGCTAGGGACAGAATTTTCAAAATACTTTACTGACGAACATCAAGATAAAAGGAACACATAAAGACAATTCCTTAAAGTAGCCCCTAGGGTCAGCTAATCCTGGTTTCAACTTCAAAGCAAAGTGCAAGGCTGAAGATAATTTATCTTGTATGTTTATCCATGAGTCTGGGCCACAGCTCCCCCACCAAAGATCATGCACTTACTTATTAGATACAGGAACTCAAATCTGAGGGCCTCTAGAGCATTTCAAGCTGGGTTTCTCCAATGGCATGATTCCACAGAGGGTAGACCATTGATGGTGCTGGAGTCCTGCTGTGGAAGCTCACTATGACTGAACTACATCCCCAGCCCTCAGTCTTAGTTTTAAAGACACCTGCTGACCCTTTACACCTTGATGCCCTCTCCCCAGGATAACATTCCTAAGTTGGTGCTTAAGTCCCGAGAACCAGTCCTCAGCTTGTACACCCTGACACACTAGAGCTGGCTGCTGCAGAAGTACGACTTCTTTCCTGCAATTTTCCATTCCTTTTTGATAGACGAATGGATCTGCTATACCAGCATCACAGGGACTGCAGACTCCTGCCCTCTCTCCTCCTAGTTCCGCTTCCCATGGAGCTATTTCTGTATAATGGTCGATTATATGTCAGGTATAAATTACCCTAAGCGCACATCTCCTTTCTTTATACCAAGAATTGACACTACTAATCCAGATTTTGAGCTGAACGTGAAGTTTCAATCGCCATCCATTTTAACAAAGGAAGCCCATCTTCAGACCCCACTAGACTCTGGTGTCACAGTAAGTGCTCATATGTATTGTCTCAGTACTCTCAACAGCCACACAGGCAGTCCTGTTCCATTTAAAACCAGAGGAAATGGAAATCAAGAGGGTTAGGTAATTTAGTTCCAGCTAATAAACCAGAGAACTACAACTCTTGGCCCAACCCAATATGGTCACCTCTCCTAAGTATTGGTGTCCTGATACAACAAACAGCCTTAAGAATGTGTACTACCTCACTCAGAAAATCAGCTACCTGCCATTTAGTCAGTAATGAACCCCATTCTCTTCCTAGTCCATTTAGGTCAAGGCTATTTTACTGAAGAAACAACAACAACAACAACAACAATAAAATATGTTTACAGAAAAGATAACAGGACAGGAGACACAGGCTCCACAGAGAGCACTGGCCAAGACCTAGATTTTTATGGCAGGAAAGAATCCACAGGTTGGGTGGGATACAAGCACGGATGCACCACCAAGAAGTATGAGTAGAGGAACAGGAGAAAGCAGAGCCGCAGTACTTCTGCACAGTAAGGGAAGATTAGGTATTGCTTCGAGCTGGGCATCACAGGGGCAGTCAGAAAAATCAAGGAGAATGTGGCCCTTGGCTCGAAGAAAATAAGACAGTAAAGTAATACATGCTGGAGGCATTCCACACTGTAAGGGCCCAGGGAAAAGAAGGTCATCAACTTTTGGGCAGACTTAAAGGAACATGTTATCCAGTAGGTGTTAGGGATAGACTTCTTTGAACTGAGAAAGCAGAGCAAGACATTCTCTATCCAGGGAACAGAACACTGGTGGGACATGTACTCTAAGACAGAATCATGAGGTATGTCTCAAGTCAAATTCACAAACAGCCAATTAAGTACAGAAGTCTTATGAATTGAGAAATACTGAAAAACTTCCCATCCTTTTCTACCTGCCTGCTGTGCACACACTTGAATGTGTCCCCAGACATTGAAAAAGTAACCCTCAAACTTCAATGCTGTGGCTGTTATTTGTACATAGGGCTGCTGAGAGGTGACTGGGGTCAGGAAGGCAATGAAGGGGCTCCAGGAAGGCACAGTGGTTTTAGGAGAGGGAGGGAGCCCAGCTGCTATGCTTGTCTTGTCTTGGTAGGTGCTGCCCTCTGACGCACTCTGATGACGTCAAGGCCTTCACCCGAGAGTGCACTGACCTTTCTAACCCTCATTCCAAGTACCAGTGCTTCTGACTCTAGAAGGGGAGGAAATAGCACCACTGGCTATTTTGAAGCTCCCAGCTTCCACGTGGACTTCCTCTCAGCTTATGGCTCCCAAGGGCTGCTGTACCCTACGTCCATCTGTGCTTTTGATCTACCTCCCAGCTTATCAGGGCGTCAGTCAGAAGTTGTCCTTCCTCTCCTTAGCACCCTCATGGCTCCTGCTACAATCTCTTCCCTGTGCAGGGCTTCCAGGCTGACCACCCTGTCCCCAAGTCCACTTTCCACCCTGCCCTTAATCCGTGTTCAGCTTATTCCTTTTTTAACCACAAGGTCTTATTAGTTGCTTATAAACAAACACTCACATCTCCCTGTTTCATTTTACCTCCCCCTCCTTATCTTCTTGTGTACCTGGTCACTTTCTACCTCAGGAAACATGGCTGCTCACTCCGGCTGTTGCAGTGACATCTCTAGCATCTAGACCAATACTTAACCCTACAAACACTGACTGAAAAATATCTGATAGTATAACTTCCGTCATTATGGTGAGACTACCCCCCTTACAACCTCCAAACCCAGCTCTGCCATGTCTACACTCACCTGCTGTCCTGCAGGCTGACCTACCTCCCTTAATGGTTCTTTAGGACATCCTCTCTCCTTTGCAGCTGCTGCTTGCTACCTCAGGGCCATGCTCTACTCTCTAGGCACAGACACTTCTTTCTGTTTGCCCTCTCTCACTACCCACTCCTTTGGCACTTAATCCAACTTCACTTCAACTTCAAAGGTCTCTCTCTGTGCAGGTGTAGGAATCTCTAACTTAAGCTCTAACTTGTCTGACTGCTAGTCCCACTTCCTATCTCCATCCACACATCTGGCTGGACTTATAGCTAGCTGAAAGTCAGTAAAAACATCACTGAGATGTGAGCTAAGGGAGGTTGGCTTGGTTTCTGGGGAAGCACTGATGGGTGGCACCCTGACCTTCAGAGGAGCCTGTCCATAAAGTGGTTCCATGTCAGTATGAATGCCCTACACCTTTACAAACAGACATGAAAACTGTAGGGTATCACAGATTGCACAAGGTTTACTGAATGAGGTAAGAGGGGGGCTGACAGAGCTGGAAAAAGTACTCCTTTTATCCATGTCACCACAGCATCTGGAAGACAATTCTCATTTAAACTCTGGAGCACATATTTGTGATTATTATGTATCTTCTTTAGCTGGTTTCCAAGGTTTTGGATTTTGTCTCCTTGTTTAGCTCTTACACAGTGGGACTTCAAGGCTTATGCCACCACAGTAGCCTCTCAAAATATCAGCTATATATGTGAATTAGTAAGTAAGCAAACATGCTTACTTACTCACAAAGATATAGTATTAGCAAAAGATACTTTTAAATCTTATAAATAAACAAAAGACAGTTTTATTAAAAAAGAGCAAAAGACTTAAAGAGACATGTCTTTAAAGAAATCACCAGTGAGATACTCAGTACAATATCAGGCAACTCAGATCACAGTCACAATGAAACAGCACCTCATATCCAGTGTGACAGCTACTATCAAAAGGACAAAACACAAGAACACAACTTCCAGAAAATAACGAACACTAGTGAGAACATGGAGAAACTGTGACTCTTAGAAAGGTGGGTGGGGATGTATAAACAAGCAGCTGCAATGGAAAATGGTGGGTCATCAAAAAATTAAAAATTATCACATGACCAAGAAGTGAACTTCTGGATGTCTATCAAAAGAACGTACAGAAGAGTCTCAGAGAGGTATCTGTGCAGCCATGTTCACAGCAGCACACTTACAGCAGTCAGCAGGTGTGCTGCTGGATGACTCCATACCAGCACTTGGAAGGCAGAAGCAGGAGGTCTCTCGGAGTTCAAGAACAGCCTTGTCTACATACTGAGTTTTAGGCCAACCAAGGCTACAAAGAGAAATCCTGTCTCACACAAAATAAAACAACTGCCAAAGATAGGACTCAAATGTCCATGGATGCATAAGTAGGCAAACAAAATGTATTATATTCACATAATAAAATCTATTAAGACATAAAAGTGCAGTCAGATACAGCCTGTGCACTGTAACACAGATGAACCCTGAGGACATTATGCTAAGTGAAATAAGCTAGAGGAGAAAAAAAGGATACATTCCTTATGATTCCATTTATATGAAGTCTAAGGAGTATAACTCACAAAAACAGGGGAAACTGTGCTGCTACAGACTGGGGACATCCATCTGTCTCCACCAGGATGAGAAAGATGAACTGACGGAGACTCTCCTGTGGAAAAGGCTCCAAAACAAACCATGATCTTGTCTTGCATTGTTCTGCTTCTGATGAGCTTTCCACTCACTCTTCATTTCAGCAAAGTCTATAAGCCTGCAGTCTAATACAGCCCTCGGAGATCTACCTTAGAGTTAGTTCTATCAATTCTTTGGTTGTTTCTCGTGTTTATAAGAGCTATGTTAAGTCTCTATGTTTCTCTTGTGTGCAGACCTAGAATCCAGCCATCTCAGGGTTTTCCTGTTAAGTGACCAGATCAGAAGCAGATCCCTCTATTTTCTCTCTACTCATGTGATTTCAAAATAGAATCAAGCATTTTGGCCAATTTCCCTGGTTTATATGCCATGAATCAATTGAGAAAAAAAAAAGATTAAAATAAAGCTTGCCAAAGGTAACTACAATAACTTACATGACTATTTACCAAAGACGGAACGTAGCAACTGGCATTTTCAAGTGTCCTCACCTGCACAAGCGTGTCCAGCGTGAAGATGTGCTCCCCTCTAACATTGTAGAACTTGACCATGGCACTCTTCAGAAGAGGACCATTGGGAAGCTCGTTGAGCTGGGGTTGCTGCTCCATCCCAGCAACTGCCAGTAAGTCTCCCTGTGTACACCACTGGGCCACCACCTCTGAAACCACATGAAAGGGTTGGTTAGCATGAGGACACAGCCCTCCTCAACAGCCACATGGTTGTGTCTTCAGCAGCTTCAAACACAGAGCTGCTATGCAAAGACAACAGCGCTCTTCCTCTTTCTTTCATGAAGGTAGTACATCTCTTACAATAATGCTCTACTAACAACAGGTATTTAGTACATGGATGGGGATCGCTGTTCCTGCTGTTCCTCTGAAACATAACTAATTCAGCGTGAAAACCATATCTAAGAAAATTGACATGTTAAAGCCAGGTATGGTAGCATGTGCCTGTAATCCCAGCTACTTGGTAGGCTAAGGTAAAAGGGTCACAGGTATAAGGCAGGCCTGGGCTACAAAGCAGATTGAATTATTAACGTATGCAAAGAGATATATACACATAAATATGTAAGATAAAAATAAACAAATGTGGGGCTGGAGAGATGGCTCAGCGGTTAAGAGCTCTCTGGCTGCTTTTCCAGAGGACCTGGGTTCAATTCCCAGCACCCACATGACAGCTGTCTATAACTCTAATTCTAGGGGATCTGATTCCTGCATACATACTTGCAGGCAAAAATAAACAAATGCTGGCAAATATCTACCTCCAGTATCATCATTCCCAAATCAAATTGTGAACTTCTTCTATAAGAAAAGACCTATGGCTGAGGCATGTTCTATCAGGGCTTTGCTACTGTGGTATCCTTCACGCCCACAGGTGATAGAGTTTACTTATAAATTCTCCAGTTAAAAAAGACCCAAGTTTACTAATTAATGTCTGGGTACCACTGGGCCTGTAAAGTTCAGGTACTGGATGTACATGATATAGGAGAGCTCTGACATTTATGATGATGTGAGAGCAGAGAAAAGAACAAAACCATTTTTGCTAAGTGGCAGATAGCATTAGTAGAGAAATCTTCACACTGGAGAAGAGATGCCTACCTACAAAGAGCTAGTAAATACTGTATCTTATCCTAGTATGAGCAATTACTTATCTCTTGCTGGTCAAATAAATAAGTAAACCAACAAATTAATACTAGTAAGATTCACGGCTCTTCTCCTTCTCTCAGTGCCTTAAAACCACCATCTGGCTATATAGCTCTTTGAAATGTAGATTCACTTTGTAGAGTGGTTCAACTAAATCATCCAAGGTGAGTCACCATGACAACCACATAGTTCAGAACCCAGGGCTAGAATTCAGTGCCCAACCTATACCAGATTACATGGGATCAAACCCTATGTGATGGAAATGATTCTGATGCTACAGTCAATGCACTCTGTAGTCACTCAAGCTCTTTAATATCCTGGAGAAGCTAACAGAGCATTCCCTGAGGAAAGTCAGCCTCTTGGAGCTTTCTCACTGAGTCAGTACATAGCAGAAACCAGGAACCAGGGCTAAGGTAAACAGCTACAAACACAACAGAAGAGGCTGAAAGCACCTGAAATCATACAACCATCAGTAAACTGCATTTTTCATATAAATTAAATTCAAACCAGACAACAAAAAGGAATTTAAAAAATCAAGTAAATATACTGGTAAATAAGATTTTCATTACAACAGGAGAGGGAACCTAAAAGACATGTACATTCAGTATGTTCCGCATATCTGATGCCAGACGGTCGAGAAAACCTTGGTTATTATCATGAGACTGAAATGACCTTCTTTGGATGATAACATTCTGCACATACAAAACTAGAGAAAATCACAGTAAAGCAGCAACAAGATTCTGGTCCCCGACAGCTGAGATGGGGAAGAAACAAAGATGGCAATGTTTCTAAGGCTCCTCATCTGACGCACCCCGCTTAGTGAGTGAATGAGTAACTGTACCCCTCTATTTCTTCTTCCCTTTTCTGTTTTCTTTTTGGACACCAAGTGGATTTGAAAATGAGAAAGCAAGCTGTTGCCTCTGCAGCACTGGACGTACAAAGCCTTCAGATTGCTCACAGCCAAGGGAAGCACATGCTGAGAACATACGGGATCTGTGTGCTAGAGGTGAGAATGAGCCTAAATCTTTATGACCACAACCCAGAGATGTCGTTCATGCAGGTGCGGAGTCATACTGAGAGTTGTCACCTGCAACAGTGAGGTCATCTCTTCAAAAGTACAAACTCCATATGAACAGTCACTTCATGGACTGGCAAGGACAGAACCTGTAATACCAAGGGGTGGAGCAGAAAGTATTGGCTTCTCTGAGATTTAGCAGGGCCAAGTTGTGCTCCACAGTATACTGGGTTACCTCATGAAGCCCTGACAACTAAGGAAAAAAAAAAAAACAAAAAACCCTGGGATTTTCCACTGTAACCAAGGTACTAAGTTCTCTACAGGGGCAGAGTTCCGGATTGACATCTGAAACAGTCATAAACTGGTGGGGAAACAAGACTAAAAGTGAGTATTCACTTGACTGACAGCTGAAGAGAAATATATAGAAGCCTAGGTGTGTCTGGGACATAACATTTCTTATTCAGGATGTACTGTTTATTTTTGTTTTACGTGCATTGGTGTTTTGCCTGCATGTATGTTTTGTGAGTATGTGATATCTTGGGGTTACAAGCAGCTGTGAGCTGCTATGTGCGTGTGGGGAATTAAACCCAGGTCCTCTGGAAGAACAATCAGTGCTTTTAACTGCTGAGCCATCTCTCCAGCTCCCAAAAGATTTTTTTTTTTTTTTTTTCCGTTTTCAAGACAGGGTTTCTCTGTGTAGCCCTGGCTGTCCTGGAACTCACTCTGTAGACCAGGCTGGTTTCAAACTCACAGAGATCTGCCTGTCTCTGCCTCCCGAGTGCTGGGATTAAAGGCGTGCACTATCATGCCCAGCTCAGGATTTTTTTAAATATAAATTATGCTTGAATAACCTTGAAAAATAATCTCCAATGCTTCTTCTCAAGATCCTTAATTTTTTTTAATCTCTGAAGTTGCTGTTTAGAACACCCGTGGAAGCAGCCAATAAATGCACTTTGCAGAAGCCTCCTTTTAGCTTTGCTGCAGCTCCTAGAATGCAGAGGCCTGGCAGTTGTAAAACATCAGTGGTCTGTTCCCATGCTTCACCTACTTTTCTCAAGGATTTCAGGTGTCTGGGCATTTAGGCCTTCTAAACATTTTACACAAAGAAAAACAGCAGATCTATACTATTCTTCTTGTGCTGGTTAGCTTCAACTGTCAACTTGACACAGCCTAGAGTCATCTAAGTAGGAGTCTCACCTGAGGGACTGGCCTATGGGAACATCTGTGGGAATTACCTTGTCTAATACTTAAGTGGGCGGGTCCAGCTTATAGTGGGAGGAACCATTTCCTGGGCATCTGGTCCTGGGCTTTTTTGGAAGCTCGTTGAGTATGAGTCTGTCTGCAAGCCAACAAACAGCATTCCCCTAAGTTTCCTGCGTCAAGTGCCTGCTCGAGTCCCTTCCCCGACTGCCCTCTGTGATGGACTGTGACCCACAAATACAATTCAAAGAATCCAAGTGTGCTGGCGTACCCCTGTTATGTCACTGCTAGAGAGGAGGCAGGGACAGGTGAGTCCTTAGGGAGCGCTGGGCCCATGAGCAACCCTATCTCAGAGAACACGGGTAGTATTTCAGAGGATGAGACCCAGACACACTCAGATCCATGCACATACACGCAAAGGGAAAAAAGGAGGGTTATTTCCCTTCCTCCCCTCTCCTCTAGGGAACAGAGCGAGGACTGAAAAGCAAAGCACATGCTACATGAGGACGGTGGCAATACAACCACATTGGCCAAACCACAGACATCACAGCTTTCACTGAGTGACACCAACTATTTCAAAAATTGCTTGATTCTCAGAGAACTCAATGAATTAATATAAGGGGCAATTCTGGACTGGAGAGATGGCTCAGCCATTAAGAGCACTTGGCGCTGGGTGAGGGGGCTGTCTGTAAAATGAAAAAACTATGCACTCTGGGGGGGGTGGGGGGGCATGACACAACACAACAACGCCACCTTTTGTCCTCTGCTCCCTGATACATATGGGATGCAATGTGAAGGGTCTTTGGAAGTGGATTTTTACCTGCCTGTGTCAGAACACCTGAGCTCATGACTCAGGCTTCTTTTTAGTTAAAAAAAGAAAAAAGGAAAAGAAAAATCACACCAAAAGCCCATCTCCTACCCTTCGTGTGCTAAGCAGAAGTTTGAGATAAGTTACTCAGCCAAGTTCGTCCCAAGTGGAACGCCCTCACCAATAGCTGCACAGAGAAAGTGGACACCCACCTCTGCAGCCTCCAGAATCTGCAGCACAAACCCCACATGACAGGTGCTGCAGAAGAGGGCTGGTCGTGGAGGACGGGGGCGGGGGACTGTAAGGTCTGCACGGGACATGAGTTACAGTGCTGTATTAAAGGGTATCGCCTTTCTCCTCCTGAGACACTCCCAAAGACCAAGGGGATCAGAGACCTTCAGCCTTCATTGAGACCCTGAGGGGACAAGACTTTTTCCAAAGAACCAGGGTCACATCATCTTTAGTAGTCTTGAACTGCAAAATCTGAACATTCTCAGTGTCTCTGCCCACCAATTTTTCACACAGTATTTTCATAAGGTAATGACTAGGCATCTCTGATGTCATATTACTTGTTTCTTTCTATTATTTACTAACACAGACTGTAAGATAATTGTAGTAGTCAGGGTTTCTATTGCTGTGAAGAGACACCAATGACCACAGCAATCCTTCTTTTTCTTTTTGTTTTTCGAGACAGGGTTTCTCTGTGTTGTTTTGATGCCTATCCTGGATCTTGCTCTGTAGACCAGGCTGGCCTTGAACTCACAGAGATCCGCCTGGCTCTGTCTCGCAAGTGCTTGGATTAAAGGCGTGCACCACCACCACCTGGTATCACAGCAAATCTTATAAAGGAAAACATTTAATTGGGCTTGCTTACAGTTTCAGAGGTTTAGTCCACTGTCATCATGATATGACAAGGCAGCATGTAGACATGGTGCTGGAGAAGGAGCTGAGAGTCCCACATCTTGACTCACAGGCAACAGGGAGAGGTCTGAGACACTGGGCGTGGCTTGAGCATATATGAGACCTCAAAGCCCGCCTCCACAGTGACACACTACTCTAACAAAATTATATCTACTCTAACAAAGCCACATCTCCTAATAGTGCCACTCTGCATGAGCTTATGAGAGCCAATTACATTCAAACTATCTCCATAATAGATTAAAAATAAAATCTAAAAACAAGAACTACTGCTGCTGTTCATTCCACATCTAAGACTGAATCTAAGTCATTTTGATATCAGACCAGAAACAAATACTCTGACACCAAGACAGGAAACGTCTTACCTTTATACAGGAACTAGTGGACGACATTAGCTCAGGGGAACCTAACTTTCTGAAATCAGGAGAGAAGGCACAGCACTGAAGTAGACAACCATCCCCAGCTACAGCCCCATAAACAACTCCAGCATTTCAGACGAGGTAAGATTCTCCTAGGTAATGCCTATAATGCTAAAGTCATAGAGCACGATGAACTTAAACCCCAGTGCATGTGAAAAAGACTACTTTGGCTCACCTATTGTTTTCCTATTACCATAATGCACACTTGGTAAACTGAGGTGTCGACAGACATTCAAGGAGCTGATAGGGAGGCAGGCAGATAACACACAGATAAACAGAGAGGAAGCACTTCCATAGCAAGGAGGTGGAGGAAAGGAAGCAATCCTGAAGAATACACAGGAATGGAATGGCAATTACACTGTTTTGAACTGTAACAAGATATCTGATAGAGAACAAAATTCTGGATTCTACAACTAGAGGCAGAGCTCAAGAAATTAGCAAATGTGGTTTAAAAGTTTAAAAAAGGAATTTTTGAAGAAAAACAGAACTTCAGAGTAGGAGATATGTGGAGGAATTTATAAGGGCCAGCCCTATTTTTAACTCCATGGAAGACAGAACATTCAGAAAATAATTAACAGAGTAGCACAAGAATTTAAATTTGCCAGCAACAGAAAGAGAGATACTTAAAAGCCCTAAAGGGACTATTTATGGTATGAATAGTTTCTGTCCTGGGGGAGCTGAGAGAGTAAATAATTCCTTACAAGTGTAGTTCTGAAACAGCAAAATGAGATACCTAAGAACAAGTACAATTTGCTTAAAAATATTCTCTAATTTGAAAATAGACTTAGTAAGTGTGTGGGTAGTACAGATAAGTGCAATATACTGCTGCCAAGTGTGATGTGCACAGACATGACTCATTATATCCCTGAGGTTCCAGAAAAACCTAGAAAAACAGCAGCTGCTGCCACAGCAATGGCTCTTGATGATGGCCAGCTTCAGACAGGAACTAGACGCACAGAAGGGCCTCGCTTGTCTGTCTCCCACTCAGATGAGAGCAGATCCCTGTAATATCAAGGACCAGAACCAGTCCAGGATTAGAATTTAAAAGTTTTTCTACTTTGTCCCAGTGAACCATAAAGAGGCAAGATTTTTTTTTTTTCAAATCCACCAAGGTCACTATGTCTTTAAGTAATCTTGAATTGCATGATCAGAACATAGCCAGTAGCTCTGTCCACTAATGTTTTTCTTGAGAAAGCAGCATTTCCTCACAGGTAGGTACCGGCACTTACCATTGCCCTTCATGTATATGACAGACTGGAATGTCCACAGGTCTTTCAAGATAACTCTACTGCTTAACGATCAATTCTTTAGTAAGCGTGCCAAAATTCTAAGTGCTTCTGTGTAAAGGACAACTTGTGTACCATCTGCTGCCTCCAAATTGACAGGTGCTGCCATCTGAGTAAAGTGACAGGCAGATGTAAACAACAGGACACCCTTGTCAAAATGGACACAGGAGAAGGTGGAGATGAAGAGTGAGTATTAGGGATCCAGACTCAAGCTAAGAGTAGCTGTAGACTTTTAAAGATAAGCAGGGTAGCGTAGCAGAGCGCCTTTGTCAATGAATTCCAGTAAAAACGTCATCATACAGGAGGACTCAACAGGCACCAGCCTGGAAGGCAGGTGTGCACAGGTCCCACCTGTGGGTTAGGTGCATTTTGTACCTTTCAGCCCTGAACGGATGACAGTGGGGGACAAGTCATCATAGTTGTTCATTAAGCTGATGTCTCCCGAGGTGAAGCTGACAGTGAGCAGAGGCTTGATGTTCTGCACAGGGATGGGGTATGCCGCAGGACCATCTGTAGAAACACAGGGCGAGGGAAAGGCAGATAATGAGCACAAACTTGATCCAGGTATCCAAGGCTGCACTGTTGCACAGTGCCTGACTTAGTGACTTTTCTGTTGTCATGACAAAACACCATGACTAAAGCAACTTATAAAAGAAAATATTTAACATGGGGTTCATTGTTGCAGGGCGTCCATCAGCAGGCAAGCAGGCACAGTGCTGGAACAGTCACTGAGAGCTTGCATCTTTATGCAGAAGTAAGAGGCAGAGAGAGCTAACGCAGAATGGAATGGCTTTTTGGAGCCTCAAATTCCATACCCAGTGACATACCTTCTCCAAGGCCATACCTCTTAATCCTTCCCAAACAGTTCCATCAACTGGAGACCAAGTATTCAAACCTATGAGCCTCTGGGGCCATTCTCATTCCAACCATCAAAGTGCCCTGAAAGGTGTCTCCTAACAGATCCCAGTCTGGCCTGGGTGCCACTGAGTGAAGCAAGCACTGAGGCACTCAGGAGTCGCACAGCAGGGCACGAGCATGGGATGGAGGATACACAGTCCCAGAGGTAACCGAGGGTGACAGCCTGCGTGAGTTTATTAACATGTAAGTTAAAGCATTATGTGTTCCTTCAGATATCAAGAGTCAATTGTTTCAATGGTGTATAATATAAAGAATAGTGGGAAAGGGACAAGAATGTTGTCTTTACTGTGGGCCAATGCACAGAGCAAAAAGCTTCACTAAATGTTACAGGCAATAAGCAGCCAAGGCAGCCAGCATTAGTTTCTTAAGTTTTCAGAGAGGGCAGAGTCCAAATGTGACGCTTGAAGTACTTTACCATGTGTGGAGAACACAACCAGCAGAAGGCAACTCTACTTGGAAAGGAGTGCTCTCGTACAAGAGGCCATGAACCAGCTCACCCACAGGCTACTTAACAAAGTAAAAGTTAGGCTGCAGAGAAGGTTCAGCAGAGCACTCACTGCTCTTCCAGAGAACCTGGTTTTGATTCCCAGCACCAACATGGTGGTTCACAACCATTCTTGTAACTTCAATACTGGGGATCTACTGCTCTCTTCTGGTTTCTGCAGGCACTGCACACATGTGGTGCATGGACACAGATGCAGGCAAAACCTCCATACATATTAAATAAATGAATTTCTAACAGCTGGGTTTTTTGGGGGGGGGAAGGTTGGTTTTATGAGACAGGGTTTCACTGTGGAGCCCTGGCTGTCTTGTAACGCATTCTATAGACCAGTCTGGCCCTGAACTCAGAGAGAACCACCTGCCTCTGCCTCCTAAATACTGAGATTAAAGTTGTGTGCCACTATCACTTTGCAAAAAAAACCAAAACAAACAAACAGAAAAAAAAGCAACTTTTTTTTTTTTTTAAAAGTAAAAGCTTCTCTGAACAGTCAGATGATCAGAACTCTTCAGAAGCTTCTGAAGGTGCCACAGTCACACTGAACTCATCTCCAGGAGCCAGTCAGGGTGGCCCACTGGACATTTCATCTGCTGGGTAACCCCAGACCACATTCTTTTTCTTTACTCTAAGCCACTGCATCCTATTATCTCTGCACTCAAATACTGCTACATCTAAAAGGCAAATGTCAGGAAGAGCCTGCGGCCTCAGATCAACTTAGACTTGCTTTGTAACCTAGCTCTTCACACCTCATTTCCTCTTCTAGTAAAATAAGGATTAGTAAAACTGGATCCCATTTACCAGACAGGATTTCTGTTTAAAGACAAGCTGACTGCATTTCATAGAAATTGACAGTTGACTATTCTGAGGCTGCAGAACTATGACCAACATGTTCATCAAGGTTGTGTCCCATCAGGAAAGGGATAATTACCTCCTGAATGAATTTGGGGGTGCTTGAACACTCTCCCTCCTACAACCCAGTGATCCTGAAACCCTCCTGATAATTTGTTTTTCACATGGGAAAAATTCCTAGGAAGCACCTGTCTCTGTGACAGGAAGAGGAGACAAGTGTCAGGTGGACACTGATGACACCGGTCAAGCCCTTCACAGGACGGCATGCCTCATGATGGCAGAAAGATGAGAAACTAGGCAAGGCTTCAACTCAAGGGTCCACAACAAAATCCATCAGGAACAGGAGCCTGCAGCTGTCCGACGCCCTTTTAAGCAAGGAGCTGTTGCTTTCCATTTCATAACCCACTGCTCTGAAGAAAGGACAGTGCAGGGATGGGGTACTGGTGAAGAGCCAGTGCTGGTGGAGGCAGAGGCCAGCAGGGTATGAAACGCTGCTTCCTTCAACGTGTTTCTTCCCTTTGATCTTTACACACACTACCAGAGGCAGAGGAGGCATGAGCTGGAAATTGTCCCCGCCTCCAGTGAAAGCAGACAGAGCACAAACAAGGACATGGAGTACCAGCTCCAGTTGCTGTCTCTGGAACAGCAGAATGAATCTTTCTTTTATACAACTGAAGCTAAGCTACCGGCTTTAAAACCGCTAGAGATGTGGCTATACCTCATATTAAATTATATTAATAGTATAGAACTTTTCATCTGCAATGCCCTTTATTCCTGTTAAGCAGCTAAGACCCACAAAAACCTAGGGACAGCAGGAGATATATGTCTCATTTTATGTCTAGGAAAACCTAAGCCTCTGGAGTGCAATCAACTCAACCAGTGATCTTGAGAAAAGGGTTAACAGGGAAGCCTTGAATCAAGGAGAGAGAGTAGGCCAGTTCTGCTGCATTTCTCCAGGAAGGTGTGTGTGTGTGTGTGTGTGTGTGTGTGTGTGTGTGTGTGTGTGTGTGTGTGCGTATGGTGGTGGTGGTAGTGGTGGACCTTCTTCTCTAAGTGGAGTCACTCTCTTTCAAGGTGTTCTCTCTGCCAAATGCAGTAAAGTGAGGGCAGCAAGCTGCTTACCTTGGGGCGGGGAATAATCATCTGAGTCCGTGTCACTCTCACTGCTGTCCTCCACCAGGAAGATGGGATAATTCCAGGACATGCTGAGGATGCCATCAGACTCGTGCAAAAGGACATGGGCCAGCATTCTACCATGGCAGTCCATGACGATCACCTGTCCATCTGCTGTGCCAAACAACACCTGCAACCAAACAACAGGGCCCTTGAACAAGCAGGAATAAATCTCAGTCTCAACTTGTTTCAGGAAGACAAAATACATGCACATCTGAAAAGATAAACCAATTAAAACTGAGGATGACAGGACAATGTCTTAGTTTCTTTTCTGTTGCTGTGATAAAATATTCCACAGAACCAACATCAAAAGGTCTATTTTGGTTCAGTCCCAGGTGACAGTCCCCATAATGGGGAGTCACAGTGGCAGGAGCTTGAGGAGCTGCCCACACTGTTTCCACAGTCAGGGACATAGAACAGGAGGTGCACACGTTCTCCCATTTATACAGCCCAGGATCACAACCAAGAGTGTTGCAGCCCACAGTGAGTGGATCTTCCTACCTCAATTACTGTGATCAAGATAATTCCTCCCTAGCATGCTCAGAGGCTCTTCCCAGGTGATTCTAACCTGCTTTTGTCAAGTTGACAACGACACTAACCATCACAGCCATACTGCAAGAATTTTAGACCTCTTATACTGAGATGTGAGACTATCAACATAATGATTACATTATGCTATTCAGACATTTTCAAATACCAGAAACACCTGCTTTACTGTTTTTGTTTCTTTTGTCTTCTGTCTAAAAGAGAGCCGCTAAGAAAAGATATTTGATTTTATGGAAAATAAAGATGCAGCAGAAATTCATTATTATAATTCTAATTTAAAGAAAATGTTTATGTCTGACTGAAGAGAAAATACATCTGGTCATGTAAGCATGTTATTTTACCACATTTGGAAAACAAGATGCTCCTAAAATAACTTTTAATTAAAATTTTTGGATGGCTTATAAAATAATAATGGGTTTCATTAATATACTCTCATACAAGTATATTTTTTCCTGAAATAGTTTTTAATCTTCATGTTTAGAATTTTTTTCACACGATAGTAACATTAATGAGTTAATAATTAATGCAGTGAGGCATGGATGGTATTAACATATTCACTGAATGCTTACTCTGGTGCTAAGCATGATGCTAAACATGTTATCACAGTAACAGGAACTTCTGGTTCATGCTGGAATGGACCCCAGAGGAGCCTGACATCTCAGTACGCTTAGGGCTACTCCTAAAAAGTTTTCTTTGATCCCCCAATGGATGTAGGCAAGCACACATCAGAGCTAGCAAAACTACGGAAGATTCTGCAGGTGTCAGCGCCTCACTGAGAGCAGCATGGGGCATCCCACGTAGCAGCTAGAAGGCATGCTGGACATAATTGTGTCACCAGCTAGACATCACAAGAGGAGTCTTGAGTCCCAGAAACCATGATGAGTGCCACCACTGGCTTTGTGACAGTCTCTACAGATCTTGCATCTGACACTATTACAAACTTTATAATTTGTGCTCACTGTAGTTGGAAGTTTTCCTGTGTCCTACCCAGTCCTACAGTTGCTTGGACCCAATTAAACACACAGGCTTATATTACTTACAAACTGTATGGTCTATGGCAGGCCTCTTGCTAGCTAGCTCTTATATCTTAAATTAACCCATTTCTATTCATCTATGTTTTGCCACGTGTCCTGTGGCTTACCGGTCTGCTGGCATGTTGCTTCTCCTTCAGTTGTGGCTGGTGTTTCCCCTGCTTTCTTCCTGTCTCTCTGGATTTCCTACCTGCCTCTAAGCTGCCTTGCCATAGGCCAAATGGCTTTATTTATCAACCACCAGAGCAACAAATATTCACAGCGTACAGAAAGATGTCCCACAGCACTTCTCCTTTTTTGTCTAAACAAAAGGAGGGTTTTAATTTTAACCTAGTAAAATTACATATAACAAAACAACTACAAATGGCGTCCAGACATGGGGCAAGAATTTCCACCCAAAACCTGAGAAAGCTTTTAAAAAAGGGTTCTAAAATGGAGCCATGAGCAGCTTCCTAGTTGTGTCTCTCAAGAAAGCTGTGATACAGAGACATCGCAGCCTGCGGGCTTGAGCTACAGTATAGCAGGTTCACAGCATATGGGCTTGAGTACAGCATGGCGAATTCCTGCCACTGTACACAGTGGCGTATCGGGCCGCATAGCACACTGTGTGGTGGATTTAGCTTTTGCTAGTACAAAAAAAAAAAAAAAGTTTCTGGGCTACATGCTGCTGGATGGAAGCATAGACCCACTGGCTCCCAGAGTCAGCAGAGAGCATGGTTTCCCCAGAGCTGCCATGCTGGAAAGCTGAGGTGGGCGGAGCCAGCAGCCAAAGCTGCCATTTCAGTCCTAGTAATGCTGTAGTTTAAAGCAATAGATTCACGATAAGGTAGGTTCAGATGGAACAAGACTTTAAATGGTTTACAATGTGTGTAAAAATGTACGTGGGCTTGAAAGAGAGAAGAAAATTAATATGAACAGTTATATAAAGAAATAGTTTAAAAAAATAAAGTCTTTAAAGAGACAGTAAAGGTAGTATAAAAAATAAGTCATGTAAAGATGGATATTACACGGAGAATCTGGATTGTGTTGCATTTGACATTTTTAACTGCAGAAAGACATTTGATTGTAAAGGCAGCTCAGTTAAACCAATATGTATATTTTAAAGATATTTTGACTTCAAAATTTGGATCTAAGGATATATTGCTTTGGAAAGGAGGCTCTGCTTTTGTTTCCACAGGAAGCAAGAGGCTATGGATTTGTTCCAGGTTAAGATGAATCAGATTTGACCAAGCCAAACCTCCTGAACCTTAACAGATGGTACCTATCAACAAAGGTTATAGTTGATCTTCCCAGGACTTGACCATTATCTCGAATTTTCTCAGGATCCACATAAGACTACCAGTGCCCCCTATCAGCAGGAAGTAGCCTAGAACACTATGCCCACATTCCCAAAAAAATGGATTATGGATGTTTGTCTTTGTTTAAGTTGTTGGTCACAAATTGTTACTGGTCATAGTCAATATCTTTCTAAATGAAGAAAGGGGGATAAGATATGAAAATATAGGATATAGATATGATAGGATAAAAGGGTGGACTGTTGAACCTACTTTTAAAAAGTAACTTGTTTAAATTGTTTTATATTGGTATAGATTTTAGTTTTTTGATACAAATTTAAAGTTAATTTTGTTATAATGTATGTATATTTCTATTCTTGTTTCAGCTCATTTAAAGAATAATGGATAATTAAGAAAATACATATTAATAATTAGTTTTCTATGATAGTTAAACTTACAGTCATGTTAAGTTTTCTAGGTATACAGAGATATAATTCAATTAGGTAGATAATCTTCAAACACTTCAAAGACCTACAGGGTATGGCATTTAAAATGTTTTGAAAACTTAACACTTTCCTGGACAATGAGACATGTCTGCTCCTTGGCAGCACCGATTTAATTCAGAGAAGAGGATGGGTGTCAAAGACCCATATAGAGTTTATATTTTTCTTGGGAAAAATAGCCATTTGGGCAAGAAATTGTTCTTGCCTGGACTGCTTGACAAAATGTTGTATGGACTGGACATGCAGGACCCCCAGAAAAGTGACCACTGAACTTTGCAAGGTAAGATGGTCCTTCAGGTTCCTGTTTCACAGAGGAAACTGCCAGACATTCTACAGGACACAGGGGAAAGTGACTGAGAGACTCTAGGCCTGTGGGCTGAAGAGGGATGCTCCAACATTACAGAGGAACTTTGGATGACTGTCAAGGCAGACAGCTGTCTCTGTCATTCTAGATTTTTGGAAGATGCTTACAATGCTCTTCCTGTTAACTAAGGTAACATTATATCCTTCTGGGGTCTTTGATGTAGCTGAAGACTAAATAGTTACAATTTTCCTTGGTTATGATAAGTTAGATATGAAACCTTAGACTCACAAATATAGAATAAATAGAATATTTTCTTTGAATTTGCCAAATATAAATAGACTAGATATTGTAACTGTAATTCTTACTTGATAACTTTTGTTATATGTAATTTTCTATGTTAAAGCCTTCCTTTTTGATTAGACAGAAAAGGGGAAGTGTTGTGGAATGTCCTTCTGTATGCTATGAATGTTTGTTGCTCTGATTTGTTGATAAATAAAATGCTGATTGGCCAGTAGCCAGGCAGGAAGTATAGGCGGGATAAGCAGACAAGGATAATTCTGGAAAGTAGAAGGCTGAATCAGGAGCCGCCAGCCAGACACAAAGGAAGCAAGATGGCAAGGCAGAACTGAGAAAAGGTAGCAAGCCACGTGGCTAAACATAAATAAAAATTATGGGTTAATTTAAATGTAAGAACTAGTCAGTAATAGGCCTGAGCTAATGGCCATACAGTTTGTAATTAATATAAGCCTCTGTGTGCTTATTTGGGTCTGAGTGGCTGCAGACCGGGTGGGAAACAGGAAAACTTCCAACTACAGCTCACCATCTACCTCTCACTGTGACAAGCATGCCAATCATCTGTATTTCACAGACACAAATGGCTTAGAAGAAACCATACAACCTGATGAAGTCATGGATTGGTCAAACCTGGGCTATCTGACTGCAAAGACTAGAATTCACACTCAGGACATATTTAGAGCTTTCTCATCCTGGCATCCTTTTGCTCTTGAGATTCAGGTGACAGACATCTCTTCAGCTGACTCTACGATTATATTCTTGACATCTCACAGAGTCTGGGTACATAGTGGGCTCTTGGTGAATATTTTTTTATGAAACAAATGAATTAAAATTAAGGACAGGGGGCCGGGCGGTGGTGGCGCACGCCTTTAATCCCAGCACTCGGGAGGCAGAGCCAGGCGGATCTCTGTGAGTTCGAGGCCAGCCTGGGCTACCAAGTGAGTTCTAGGAGAGGCGCAAAGCTACACAGAGAAACCCTGTCTCGAAAAACCAAAAAAAAAAAAAAAAAAAAAAAAAAAAAAAAAAAAAAAAAATTAAGGACAGGGGCATTTTTTTTTTTTTTTTCTGAGACAGGGTTTCATTGTGTAGCCTTGACTGTTCTGGAACTTGCTCTGTAGACCAGGCTGTCCTCAGACTCACAGAGCTCTGTCTTGCTTCTGCCTCCCAAGTGCTGGGATTAAAGGCATGCACCACCACTGCCCAGCCAACAGTGGCAATTTTAAGACATATGAGTAAATGATTAACTACAAGAGAAGATAAATTTCCCTTAAGAAGCAGTAAGTTTATAGAATTTGTATAGGTGCTTTAGAATAAACCAAACACTCATTAAATATTCTGTTTTGCTCTCATTTTTGAGACAGGGTCTGTATAGCCCAGGCTAGATTCAAACTTGTGAGCCTATTGTCTCACATTCTGGAGTTTTGTGAGAATAGGCATGGACTACCATGCGAGATAGTCCTTTAAACATTATCTATACTTTAATGAAAAAACTTCCCCCAGGGGTAATTGTAGTTGGAAGTTTTCCTGTGTCCTGGCTGGCCTTTGGTCAGGACCAATCTCTTCCATTTGAGTCTACCAAGTAAACACATAGACGCTTATATTAATTATAACTGCTCAGCCTAAGCCATTAGGCTCAGACTTTTTATTGACTAGCTCTTACACTTAAATTAACCCATAATTCTTATCTATGTTTATCCATGTGGTTTGGTATCTTCTTTTAGTTTTGTCATTATATCTTGCTTTCTCTGTGTCTGGCTGGCAACTCCTGACTCAGCCTTCCTCTTCTCAGAATTTTCCTTGTCTGTTTATCCCACATATACTTTCTGTCTGGCTACTGGTCAATCAGCATTTTATTTATCAACCAATCAGAGCAACACATTCACAGCATGCAGAGGTACATCACCCATCATTAATGACAAATTCATCAGTGCATGCAGATTAAAGGTAAATAAGACAGAACTATTAGGAACAGAGAAATTCATCTTGGCTGCCAACAGAAAAACCCAACATCTGATGGCATGTCTACAGGACATTCAAGCAACATGGGCACAAAGATGGAATGTAAGAACACAGCTCAGACCTGCTGAATTCTCCCATCAAACATGCAGGTGTTTAATGTACTTAATGAACAGTTTGCAACAACAAGCACAGAACATGTTTTCTTATACTTTCAACTGAGATGCATGTTTCCAAAGGAAAAAGGTATGGTAGGTCCCAAGCAACACTAATGCTATGGACAGTGTCCATGGAGGATATTTCTCTTCTTCGCTCCCAAATTCCCATGTGGCTTCCTGTGAAGTGAAGGGCCATTTGGGGACATAAGACTTATTGATGAAAACAATCAATTCTTCAAAAGTACTCAGGACTAATGAATGACAATCCTGAAGAATTCCAAGCATCCTGACTACTGTGGGTTCTCATATGAACCTAGTATTCTCATTGGCACCTTCATCACCTCCTGTCTTTGCCATGTGACTATTTGTCTAGCCCCCTTCTGAGGACATGAATGTCAACGGACTGTTTCTATGTCTGCCAAATCCATATGCTAACAGCAATTTGAGATGAGGCCTACAGGAGGGGTAGGTCTAGATAATGTCCCAAGAATGGGGCCTTTGTGGTGAGAATAGGGATTGGTACCCCTCTAGGAGGAAGAGATACAAGTTGTATTTTCTCCCTCTCTACCTCCAAGCATCAGAGAGATGCAATGTGAGTACCTGGGGTCAGCCATCTGCAATCTGAAAAAAGTCCTCACCAGTAATCAAACTGGCTGACATTTTATCTTGACCTCCTTAGAAATAGGAGGAATTGATGTCTCTTTCTGCCAACTTGTTCACAGTACTTTGTTCTGGCAGCCTGAGCTGAAATCTGAAGGATGGGAACTTTGTATATCAGCATGTGTCTCCCCACGACCTGTTACTGTGCATTAAGCGAGGCAAAGTGTCTGCAAAGGGCAGGACACGCCTCTGCGTTTAGTGGCACTCAGTTTCTATTTTAGAGAATGAACAGAGAGCAGCGAGGAGAGCAGACATGTAAGTCTTTAAAATAAAGGACTGGAGATTTAATGAGTAACTGCTATTCAAGATCCACACCAAAGCAAGAGAGAACAAAACACCAGCTCCAAGAGCTCACTATGAATTCATTCCAACTATGTCTCCCACAGGAAGACCGTCCACTACTGAGATGGGCTGAAAGGGAAGGAACCCTCCCAGTCTAGCTGTCAGCAGTGACTGAGAAAGCAGCTGCTTTGGAATAAGTATGTTACAGATAACTGAAGAACACCAATACAGCATGAAGTCAGATCTGAAAAACAACAATCTTATTACAAGTTCTTTTCACACCTGAACACTTCAAATGAGAAAAAGCTTCTGGGAGGCAAGGACTTCAGGAAAACAAGACAATGTAATATTTATTAATACACACGTGGGAAGACATCAGTCTCTGGCCACAGTCCTAGCCAAGTAAGAAGTACAGCTGAGGCAAACGGGCTGGGGTTTCCTCCCCAGCACAGCAGCCGCTTCCAAGCTTCTCCTTGTCTTGCTGTTCAAGGTAGGCCTAACTCTTTCTCTTAGAGACTACAATCATGCCAACAGCCTAACAAATTCAGCTACAGTCAGTCCCGTCCTAAGTCTCTCTCCTAGGCTCTGGAATCATGTCTCCAACTGCCCACCTGCTATATTCCCCTGCAAGTGTTAAAAGCCCTTCCATGTTAGCATGTCCAAGGAGAAATGCATGTTCTTGCCTTCACCTAGAGCAAACACACAGACCTTCCTGCCAGTAAAGACTGTGGCTCTGTTTAGGCTCCAATGCCCAGCATCTGTCTAGAACACAACAGGTACTCATGCCTCATGTAAGGGCTTCAGGGCTCTCCATACAGAATTGATCTCAGGCTAACCACAGCTTTTATTTACAGTACTCTATACTCCATTCTGGTTTTGGGTCAGTCTCTATCATACCTCTTGAGGGCATGTCTGCATCCCAAGATGTCACATGGTTCTGTAACGAATGATCAGTGACTATTGTAAATTAATTTCGGCAAAAATCATTGGCTTTTGCCCAAATTTTTCTATCAATCAAACCTTGACTTTTTTCTTTCAATTAAAACCCAATATTCACATCCTCCCCAAAGACGGCCCTCCCATTTCCTTCCTACTATTTCTTCTGGTGGCTCCTGTTCTTCACGTGAGAGCAGGCATGAGAGTCTGTAAGGTTATGCCACAATTTTATCAGCAGACAGTTAATAATGCTATCTCTGCATTTCAATCACTTCTCAGCTGGAAATACAAAGTACAAGGCAACTTCTTAAGATTTATTTTATTGTATTTTTAAAATTATACATAATGTGTGTATGTATGTGTCCATGAGTCAACAGTCAGCTCTCTTAGAGCTGGCATTACAGATGACATGGTAAGCCACCTCAGAGGGGTGCTGGGAAGTAAACTTGGGGTGTCTGCTAGAGCAGGAATCACTCTTAATGGCTGAGCCATTTCTCCGGTTCTATTTTTTTTTAAAGCAACAATGTGATTTTATTAATCCACATGTGTGCTGGATAGTTTTACATCAACTTGACACAATCTAAAGTCATCTGAAAGGAGGGAACCTCAATTAAGAAACTGCCTCCAACGCCAGGCGGCAGTGGTGTACGCCTTTAATTCCAGCACTTGGGAGGCAGAGCCAGGCGGATCTCTGTGAGTTCGAGGCCAGCCTGGTCTACAGAGAGAGATCCAGGACAGGCACCAAAACTACAAAGAGAAACCTTGTCTCGGAAAACAAAAACAAAAACAAAACAAAAAAAAAAAGAAATTGCCTCCAACCCAGAGGTGGGATAGCCCAGAGACCTAGAATAGAAGCAAACACAACTGGCAAGAGGAAAAAAACAAATGCAGAGACCCACAGCCAAACACTAGGTGTAGCTCGGGGAATCCTGTGGAGGAGGGGAGGAAGGATGGTAGGAATCAGAGGGGTTCAAGGGCACCAAAAGAAAAAAAACCCAAAGAAAACCTGGGCTCATAGGGGCTCACAGAGACTGAAATGACTGGCAATCAGGAGTCTGCATTGGACTGACCTAGGCCCTCTGCACATATATTACAGCTGTTTAGCTTGGTCTTCTTGTGGGACTCCTAACTGTGGGGGTAGGGGCTGTCTCTGACTGTTACCTGCTTTGGAGACCCTTTCCTCCTACCAGGTTGCCTCACCCAGCCTAACAGGAAAGGAGGTGCCTAGTCTCACTACAACTTGATATACCGTGGCTAGTTGATACCCATGGGAGGCCCGCCCTTTTCTGAAGACAAACAGAGAAGGAACAGTGGATGGGGTGGGGGGGGGGGGACTGAGAAGAGGAGGGAGGGGGGTCTTCAGTCAAGATGTAAAAAGAAACAAAAATCAATCAATCAATAAACAAACAAATACGAGGGAGGGAGGGAGGGAGGGAGGGAGGGAGGGAGGGAGGGAGGGAGGGAGGGAATGTCTCTGTGAGATCAGGCTGTAGGAAGCTTGTAGAGCATTTTCCTAGTGATTAATGAGAGAGGGCCCAGCCCATTGTGGGTGGTGCAATCCCTGGGCTGGTGGTCCTGGGTTCTACAAGAAAGCAGGCTGAGCAAGCCATGGGGAGCAAGCCAGTAAGCAGCACTCCTCCATGGCCTGTGCATCAGCTCCTGCCTCCAGGATCCTGCCCTGTTTAAGTTTCTGTTCTGACTTCCTTCAGTGATGAACAGTGATGTGAAAGTGTAAGCCATTTCCAAATAGAACTAGATGAGCCCAATTGTTCCCAGTGGTTTAAAATGAACTGGGAGCCAAGCTCCAACCCTGAGCAGGAGAGGACGAAGATGAAGCAACATTCCTAGGACTCTTATTTTGGAAACAGCAGCATCTCACCAGTACCTTTAACTCTGGACAGAATACTCATCTACACTCTTGGGTAAGATCAGACTGAGGAACTGTATGTCAACAACACATGCTTTGTAAACAGCTCTTTGTTATGGCATGTAATTACCAGCACTAGAATTAGTTCCTGAAGGAGGTGGTGACTTTTTCCATAAGCTTTATGGCCTGGAGCTGGGGAAACCTTAGCACTGTTAGTGGCAGACCTGAATGGGCTGCTGAGGACCAGAATGAAAGGACATCCCTCCTTTTCTTCAGAGGGAGCGTTCATTCTGATGTATAACTCACACCAAACTCCCCTCTCAAACACCTCCCTGGTGCATTTTAGAACAGTGACCTTCAAAGGAGCATCAAGGCTAGGCCTGGACATGATGTAACTAAAGAATTCATTTCTAAAATGGGGCAGCTGTGAATGAAAGAACTATTCACCTGACAGACTATTCCTGTTTTACTTTGAAAAGACATGAAATGAAGTTTCACAGTTGACTGTAACCATCATTCCTAAATCTGTGTCTTAGAGATAAACCTGTAATTCTGTCATTCTGAAGACACCTCATCTCTTTGCTTCAGGAAAGACCACTTCTAAACTAGCCGAGACAGCTGGGAGGAGTTACCCTCTGTTGCCCAGAAAGGAGCTTGTCCATAAGCCCAATGCCAAGAGTGGTTCTCCTCCCTCCTCCCCACAGATCCAGGACCGACTCTGAAGTAGTGCTACACTGTAAAAAGGGAACCCCATCTTTATTTTAAGCCCTTAACTAATCATATATGGGAAGATTCCTTTCTAAAACAGGCAAGGAGTACATGAATCATCACAACTGAGGAAAAGAGGAAAGAGTTAGGAGACAGACTCCTGCCTTTCCTGGCTATCCTTATCCAACCATTATGCTATTTTATTTCTAGTTTGGAGCATTTAGTTTTGTTTTGCATGTATTCTGAAAATTTTCTTGAGTGCTTTGTGGAAGAACTTTCTTTAACTGAAAGAGGCGCAGCTACTGTATTTGTACATTGTGTTTCACTTTTTGTTGCTGATTTGGTTACTGAAGGGAGCAATTGAGACAGAAAGCTGGGTACAGTGGTGCACATCTGTAATCTCTGTACCCAGGAGGGCTGAGGTAGGAGAACCACCAATCTGAGCCCAGCCTGTGCTTAGCAAGACCCTGCTCCAACACATACATTAGAATTCTGGTTGTTCATGGCTCTCTCTGTGCTCAGCTAGTTACTGAATCACTAGATAAATTACAAGATACATTAAATAGAAACTTTTCATGAAATATACACTGAACAAATTAAGAATGGAAGGTGGGAGAAAATTGTTGTATATACATCTTAAAGTCAACCTTTTGTTAGACCGTCTTCAAATGGCTTTTCTACTACCACAGCCTGATGATGGACCTTATCTGAATGAAGTGTCTGGCCAGAAGGCTAGCCTCCAGAATCAATCTTCCAGGGCTCCACAGGCATTCCTGTGGAATTGTTAGGTGGTCTTCTCATGCTTGTCTACAGCAGCCCATTTAGCACCTTTTCCCATTGACACTGAGGGGATGTGTGCTTTCTCAGAGAAGAGATATGTGCTGTTTCAATATAAAAACTATCCCCAATCACACTCTAGTCCAAGTCTTCGAGCCCTGACCTTGATTACACCTAACTGTGACCTAAAAAAACACAGAATTTCAGCACAAATACTTTCATACACTCCCCTTCTCCCTCTCCCAGCCTTGAGTGAACACGGATAGTATTTCTAAAAACTCAAGGCCATGTTCCTAGAATGACACTGGCCTCCCTCAACTTCCTGCCTGTGAAAGCTCAAGGTCTCTAAGAACTAGTTCCAGGCCACAACCCAAGACAGGTCCCAGGTCCTGATTGGGAGAGGTCATCTAAGTGGATCTGGACAGGTCGCAGGTCCTGACTGGGGGAGGTCAGCTAAGTGGATCTGGAATCCTAACTCTATCTACAGTTCTTCCTGCTTGCGCTCTTCCTACTCCAGTGTCGGGTGCCTCTTTCTCTTCCTCCTTCGGTCTTTACTCCACCCAGTCACATCCGCACAGACAGCAAAGCAGCCCAGTCTCCTTCAGCAGACTCCTGGCTGCTTCAGGAGCCACTGTAGCTGAAATCTGCCCTTCCCATTTAGTGTGTGGTGTGCTTGCTTTGTCCTTGGCACCAGTGATAGTCCTGGAGAGACAGTTTTCGTCACTAGGTATCTCAAGTACTGTGGAGCAGCACAGACACAGATGGTAGAACCTCTTAAACCCCTAGGCTGGCCTCGAACTTACACAGCAGCCTGCCTCTGTCCAAATGCACCACACCCAGTCTTCCACTCGTCCTTTTGTGAAGAAGCTTATTAGTGGCAACAAGAAAAAAAATGTTTTCACTATATTTAGGAATATACTTGGATAAATTTGTAGCATTTTAAAATCAGACTGGAAAGCTTTTATGGCTGGCAGAGGAGGGGTAGGAGCAATGTTTGAAAGTACGAGTTATAACAGAACCAGTTGACCACAAACTGGATCTGGTCCTGGGTCCTTTGCACAGAAAAGGATGCTTCCCAACAGGTCTAGACAGTCCTCACTGATTCAGCAAGCTAAGAGGACCCAGCATCACTTGGAATCATTCATAAAAACTCAGCCGGGCGGTGGTGGCGCACGCCTTTAATCCCAGCACTCGGGAGGCAGAGGCAGGCGGATCTTTGTGAGTTCGAGGCCAGCCTGGTCTCCAAAGCGAGTTCCAGGAAAGGCGCAAAGCTACACAGAGAAACCCTGTCTCGAAAAAAAAACCAAAAAAAACAAACAAACAAAAAAAAAAACTCAAGTGTAGATAACCACCTTGGGCCTCCTTTTTGGTGAGTGGTAAACTGGGTATTTGTGTCACTTCAAAGGCCTGATCACGGGGCTGTGTTTTAGAGGTGTGTCTTTCTTCGTCCTCATTCAAAACATGTTTATTTTAATAGATAGTGCATTTGTACTGGAATAGGGGGAAAGACCAATTATTAGGTACTGATTTAGTGATTTATTTAAAGCACTACTTGCACTGCTCATTTCTAGCAAATGGTAAATATTTGACAGTTACTAAGTAAAGACTCTGTTTTTTGTTTTCTTGTTATTTTCCAGATCTTAGAATATGCAGGCATGATCAGGCCACATTTCTCCCCCTCTCTTTTAACCTTGAAAGAGTTATGTTGTCTCATCTCCTAAAAGGAGGGTTAGCACAAAACACTGTCTGATGTGTGCTGGTATTATTCCAAGTTCACTGAGTTTATCCAGTCATCTTTAGGTGACACTGAGGGAAAGCCTGGAAAGCCACCATATGAAGTAAAGGTCTTCTATATGTATGTACTTCATTAGAATAAAACTTTCATTTTCTGTCAAGGTAAAGTGGAATCAGGACTTGAAACAGGGTTTCTCACTAGGCCCTGGGACTTACCAGAGACCAAAATCAGGTCCTCAGGGTGTGTGGAACACTTTATTAACTGAGCTATCTCCCTAGTCCCTGAGATTTCTAAGTTTACATATTTTTGTTTTATTAAATCTAAATTAAGATTTTTAATTAATCATTAAACTTTTAAGGGCAATCTCAGTATTGTCAAAAACAAATGAAACAAAACCAACATCTTGCCTCTTTTTTTTTTTTTCACTTTTTTTATCACTTTTTCTCTTTGGGGTGTGTGTGTGTGTGTGTGTGTGTGTGTGAGGGGGGGGCACATATGTGTAATGCTGAGCCCAGACCCATGTGTATGCTAAGCAAGTACTCTGTCATTGGTCAGTTTTAGCTGTATTTGTTCTGTTATTTGAATCCAAGTCTCTCTATGTAGTTCTGGCTGTCCTGGAACTGGTTTTGTTGACCAGGCTGTCCTGGAACACACAGAGATGGATCCACCTTCCTCTACTTGCTGAGTGTTGAGGTTAAAGGTTTACACCAACATGCCCAGCTCTGCTGTATTTTCACAATCAACCAGAGTGAGTCTGAGTGCACCCATACGCAGTGCACTGGCGCAGGTCTTTTCAGAATGTGTCTGCCCTCCCAGCCTCAGCCCAGCAGAGTGGCAGCCGCTGTCAGATAGAGAAGGAGCTCTCTGCGCGTCACACAGCCTCTGCTTTCTCAGCCAACAGCAGCTCTATAACCAAAAAGCACTTGTCTACAATTTGACGCACAGGCGGTCTAACACCGGAAGAGACACACCTTTGGTAGAAAACTGTCAAAGTTGAAAACCTAAAACAGTGATGACTGTTCATTACTCGAAGCAGATTTGCATTCACTGCAGGAAACATTTCCTGGCTGCTCCTCTCCCGCCTCCCCAGGAGCCTGCAGGGTGTGAGTCCTATGGCAAAGGCTTCTGTTGCCCTGGGAAAGACTCAAAAGCTGCTGTGCTCAGCCCAGCAGGAAAAGAAAAGGTTAGTCTCTCCCTTCCCTCACACACACACTTTTTGGAATAGATCCTTTCTTTAAAAAGAAAGACAAAACAAAAAACTCAGAAACATAGTAGATTAAAACTTTGATGATCCATGACTTTGCTGAAGACCTCTGCTGGTGACCAGAGCAAACTTGTTAAAGAACCTGTGTGGTAACTGTTGGTTCCTGACTAGAACATCGCCAGAAGGGTACGGAAGCCACTGGAGACATGTGACTCTGAGGAATATAACAGCTTGGCTTCAGGAGAGAGAAACTCATTTGGGGGAACTTTCATTTGTAATATATGAATGTGCTGCCGAAATCTTTCTGGAATAAACTCTCCAACACCAATGAGAGTGGAAAAGAGAAGCCACGGTAGACTGAAGCCAGGGTAGCTCCGGAAGGCCTCAGCCTCTGGTCTAGCTGCATTCTCATTTACTCTAAAACCGTAAGGTAGGCCAGGCAAGCAAAAGAGCAGAAGCACATGCGGCAGTCAGCAGGTCGTTAAGGCCATGATGATCTATTGTTTTTCAATATTTATCAATCGAGACCCTTCCTACTTTATTTGGAATCATTGTAAGATTGTGTAAGAAAATATGAGATTTAAGAATCCTTCCCTTTAAAAGTTTTAGTATTTACAGAATAAGTATGAACTGTACTCAGGAAAACTCAAGTCTGGTATAGCTAACAAGAGGTATATTGGGTAAAGAATTCTCCTTCTACAGCACACAGTCCTGCGGAAGCCTGTCCTGTGGCAGAGGAAAGCCTCTGAGAACTGTTTTCTTGAGATTCTTTTAGGAAAAGCAAGAGTCATGGACTCTCTTGCACGTTACTACATATACTCATAAACTATTACCACAGAAGTCTCCAGTTTTTGATTTGGGGGCTTCTGCCAGTCAGATAAAGCACAACTGGCCAGCTGTTAACGGCTACCACTCCCTTTACCTTTCTGAAGAAGAGAGATGAATCCCAAACTCTCAGTAGTGTTCATGAGTAGCAGGACAGATGGCCAAGACCTTAAACCCACTGGTGGGACAGTTTCAAATGTCTACCTCTCAAAGTACTTTCATATTCAAGTGGTCTGGTCTCCCAAACCCCAGAAGACATAGAAGAAACCAATGACTTCTTAAAATTGCAAAAGCATCACTGCTTCATTTGCCTGGATCCGTGTGAGACCTACAGACTTTTTTTTTTGCTGATCATATGTTTCTTTTTAATGTATGCCATCCTTTCCCCAAGCCCTACAATTGTTCTAATATAAACACATCCCAAGTTTATCGAGCTATTTATACTCCTGCTGTTTCTGTGAACTTCTCTTTTCCAATAATTTATTAGTCTGTTACAAACTGAATTAGACGCCCCCAAATTATGTTGTTTTCCAGGTAATTTATTGGATGTGAGTTTATTCTAAGATGAGGAATGAAGCGGTTCTGAGGGGGTGGGGAGAGAGAGAGAGAGAGAGAGAGAGAGAGAGAGAGAGAGAGAGAGAGAGAGAAAGACTCCAGGGTTGCGGGTGTCTTGAGGAAGAGACCCGAGGACACTACAAGCAGTGGCCAGCCGTAAGCCAAAGACACATGTTAATGTCTCAGTCTTGACCTTCAGCCTCAGCACTGTGAGGAATGAGTTCCTGCTGGTGAAGCCACCCTATCTGTGGTGCTTTGCTATAGCAGTCTTAGTGAAATATACATAGTCCTTGTCCACTATCCAATGTCAGCCAGGGTTGCCTTCCCTAACACAACATTAACTTTTAGAATCAAACAAAATGCAACATTTGAAAACATTTGCCTGTTTAAACTTGAAATGATGGAAACAGGAAATGAATGTGTGGTAACTAGAGAAAGGCAATTTAGTGAAAAAAAAAAAAAAAAAGTTCCCAAAGTATATTCCCAAGCTGTAAACCTCTGACAGACTCTGGCCAACTGCTTCCCTGACCAGAAGTGACGAGGACACTGTTCACACTCCGGCCCAATAACCTTAGCCCCCTTTGTATTATCTCATTATTACTGATCATAAGTGAATGGTGCTCATTTTTTCCTACAGAGAAAAATTTTTCCACATTATGATTATTAGCTGAATTTCCTTTTCTATTTGTTACCTATTGATCAACTGGCTGTTTATGTGGATTTTAAAAATGAATTTATATGGAAATTCCATGTAATTAAAACATTAACTGAATGTTTACCACATTAGGATTTCTCTAATCTTTGTTTCATTTATCTTTTTTGTTTTATTTTTCCCTTCAGTGCTGGAAACAGAACGGGAGGCTTTGTGCGTATTTGACAGCTTTTTATTGGCAAACGGTGCCCTCAGTGCTTTGCGATTCTTAAGAGGCTTTGGCATCTGTCCCCCTCAGCCTCCTTCTCAACCTGCTATGGCAACAGTGCACAGTGACGTTTCAGAATCATTACCTGCTGGTCATCAGGAGTCCATATACCACATGTGATCTGGCTTTCCAAGTTGATTTCAGATGACCAGTGTCTTTGTCCACTGACAGAACCAACCAGGACAAACCCGTCGCGGTATGAAATAAGTGCTTGAGTCCCATCATGGCTCCAAGTGAAGTCACTCACCTTAAAGACATATGCAGAAGGGTCAGCTTACAGCATGAAAGGGAAAACACTTTTTATCAAAGCCGAGGTGTATTAATTCATTTAAACTTTTGTTTAAGATCAAGATGGCCTGAAGACAACACTATATAAGGAAAGAATATAGTAGCCAGAGATGGTGGTGCATTCCTGCACTTTGGGCAAGTTGCACGCTATCACATTGAGTTCCAGATCAACCTTAGCTCCAAGATAAGACCTTGTCTCAAAAACCAAACAAATCAACAAAACCAACCTATCAACCCCTCCTCAAGAAACAAAACCAAAATAGCAGCAACAACAAAACCCACCACCCAGGAGCTGGGTATTGTACTGGGTGGTAGGGAAGCAAGACCCTGAGTTTCAGACCCAACTCTGGAGAAGAGTCTGGAAGATGGGTGAAGAGAAAGGAGAACACAGTAAAATCACTGCAACAAAATACAGCAGGGACTATGTGTTAGAACTATAGAGGGCTTTTATGTACTTGAATTCATTAAGCCCACAACAGCCATCCAAGGAAGTAGCATCATTCCATCTATAGAGAATCTAGGGCACAGAGGAGTGAAGTAACTTAGCCTTAGCCATACAGCCAGTGAGTGACAGAGCTGAGAGTCATCTCAGAGACACCTGGTTCCAGAGCTCTTAAGACTTTTATCCACACAGCCTCCTATACAGTTAGTAACAGGTTCTCCACCCCCATCTCTTGGTCAAGTTCTACTCTTCTAATTCTCTCACAGTACTAGAGAGGAATCCTCTGATCAGAGTGCAGGGTAGAGACCTAAGTGGAAGAAAGCACAGACTTACATTGAATGACTCAAGTGTTATTTAGAACATGTATTCAAATGCTGCTTTTCTCCTTTAATTTTCTGTGAATTACTTCTATGGGTTTTTTAATATTTCACTATTCTCATACCCGAGTGATGGGGGACTAGTGTGTAAATAATTAAGGCTAGGCAACAAGTGTAGTTTAGTAGTAAAGAACTTGACAGCAATCTTGATTCCTACCATGGCAGGGAAAGGTGATACGTTTCTTTCATATTACGACTTTAACAATTTAACCATGTCTTCATGATTAGCAGATACAGAAATTTTAAAATATTTATTTTATTCTTCTTAATCATATGTACATGTGTATCTGTTTAAGGGTATGTGCACAGAAGCTGGAAGAAAGCACCAAGTCCCCTGGGTATGACATTACAGGCAGTTGTGAGCTGCCTGCTGTTGGTGGGGACTGGGAACCATACAAAGGTCCTCTGAATCTGGTGACCGCTGAGCCATCACTCCAGCCCCCAGATACAGGATTTGATTGCTTTTTTTTCTTTTCTTTCTTTCTTCCCCCCCAAGACAGGGTTTCTCTGTGTAGCCCAGAACTTGCTCTGTAGACCAGGCTGGCTTCAAACGCACAGAGATCTGCCCGCCTCAGGCTTCTCATTGCTGGCGCTCTCAGCTGTTTCCTCAGCAGGGCTGAGGCTGGCACTGCTGAGCGGTGTCCACAGTGACAAGGCACTGACTGAGGAACAGGCCTTCAACAGCTGTTGTAAGTCACTGGACAAAGTTGTTTCTTTAGGAAAAACTCAGAACTCTGGCTTCACATCATGTTCCATCCACTTACATGAACTAGTTTCTCTTAAGAACACGAAGATTCCAGAGACAGCATATTACACTGGACAATAAATTTCACGTTTTCCCCAAAGACCATTATTATTTGCATGTACTTTAATTATGTGTCATGAAACAGTTATAATAAAAGGAATGTCTTAGAAAGCTAAAACACACAGCCAATGATAAGAAGCAATAAATAGTACATTATAGTTATTTATAATCACTCTGTTGTTTAGCTTCTTAAACTTATTCATAATCCCATATGGAGTCAAATAATGGAATATAAGGTTTCCAAAAATTCTGGCAGAAATAAAAGGTTTCTGAGCATGCAATGACCAAAAATTAATCCACAACCAGACACATAATGAGCCCATGGTGTTTCTGCCAGCGCTTGCCTGTGCTGCATGGTGAGACTTCACTCTAGCCTTGGTTCTGAACATGTAACACACACACTTGAACTGTGCACAACCACTGTTACACCAGCAGATACCAACAAATGCTGTCTGAAGCATCTCCACTCAAACTCAAGTCTGTCCTACCTTACAAACTGAAGTGTTTTTACTTCACACGCAAAGCTTTCTTCTTGTGCAGAAACATCCACTTTATTTTAAAAAAAGAGACTTCATATTTTCTACTATTATCCTTCAGCATGTATTGTATGAGTTATGTTTAACCACACTGTGTTAGAATGTCTGATTTTTAAAACTGGTATTTTAGTTGCTGACTTGAGTTTCATAAAATCATTCTATGAATTTTAGCTTGGGATTAGGGCAGAATTTCCAACAATTTCTGAAATGGACTACATATACTTCTGCCATTTTGTGATACATATTTATGCAAATGGCATTTTCAGCATTGATGATTTTAAGATGAAATACCAATCTACTCTAAAATCTATTGAAGACCGTGTATATACTGCAGCATCAAATGTTCAGCCAAGATTCGATTCTTTTTTGTTTATTTTTTGATAATAGCTCTCCTTATGTGGTCTTCTGCTGGCCTGGAACTTGGTATACAGTCTAGTTTGGCCTCAAACTTGGAGCTATTCTCCTGCCTCTGCCTCCCAAGTGCTGGGATTATAGATATAACCTACCATGCCCAACCAATATTTAACTTTTTAGAGAAAAAACTGAACACATTCATCTTATTAGTATGAAATTTTGCTTTATCTTTAATAAGTGAAAAAATATATGTGTGTGTGTGTATACATATATATATGTATGTATATATATATGAATTATTTTAAAGTAAATTTTTGACTTATCAGTAAATATTTTATTTACATGCTCATTGTATATACTTATCTTGCAGGGATTTCATGGGTGAAAAGAGGTCATAAATGGACAAGTAAAGAAGTCTTGCTCTACTGTGCAACACCCAGAACTACTTGCATTTGACCTAACTATAGTTTAGGCTAACTGACCAACCTTTCCCCATCTCCCCTTCTCTCTCCCTAGCTTCTTGTAGCAACCATTCTAATTCAGCCCCTTTGAAAAGAATCTTTCCAGAACTGGACTATAAGATTATTGGTACTTGTCTTTCTGTGGTATATTTACTTCAGTGACATAATGACCTCCAGTTTCACCAACAGCTGCAAATGAGTAATTTCATCCCTTTGTGGATGAATAGCATTCTGCTGTGTGTATTAATCAATGGGCTAAGGATCATATGGTAGTTCCAACTTTAAACTTTGGAGGAACTTCTATAGTGTTCTTCACGACAGTTGTACTAAGATCCCTAACAACAGCACGTATCTTAGTTAGGGTTTCTATTGTTGCAATGAAACACCATTGTGGGATGACTCATCCCTAACAGGCTTGAGCTCAACAAAGGAGTAAAACAGATACTTTCTGAGAGCCAACCTGGGTCTGCCTAAGGGCCTTAGCAACAGCAGCTAAGACATGATCTGGAGATGACCTGGACCAATGAGAGGCAGCCAAGTCACACCAGCTGATGCATATTCATCCCACCTTCCCCCAGGGTTGGGTGGAGGAGATATAAGGTTGGCCTCTTCCTGAATAAACTGAGCTTGTTGTTTTGACATTTCTCCTGGAGTCTGTGTCCTTGACTCTGAGCGTACTTGACCCCCTTCCCCAAAGGGAACAACACACAGGACCCTGCCACACACCATGACCAAAAGGCAACTTGGGGAGGAGAGGGTTTATTTGGCTTACACTTCACATTGTAGTCCATCAATGATGGTCAAGTCAGGACAGGAACTCAAACAGAGAAGAAACCTGGAGCAAGAGCTGATGCAGAGGCCATGGAGGGTGCTGCTCACTTGCTTCCTCCTTATGGCTTGCTCAGCCTGTTTTCTTGTAGAACCCAGGACCACCTGCCTGAGGTGGCACCACCCACAATGGGCTGGGTCCTCCTTGCAATCAATCACCAATTAATGCCCTATAGCCAGTCTTAGGGAGGCATCATCTCGATTGAGATTCTTTCCCTTCAGGTAACTCCAGTTTGTATGTCAAGTTGACATAAGACCATCCAGAACAGCATGCATGTTCTTACTAGCACTAATTTGTCTCTTTGACATAAGGAGATGGTATCTCACTGTGGTTGTGATGTGCATTTCCATGATTACTGATTTTGAACATTTCTTCATACATCTGCTATCTATTTTTATGTTTTGAGAAGTATTTATTTAGGTCTATTGTCCAGTTTTTAATTGGATCATCTTGGGTTTTTTTTTCTGTTATATTCCACTCAACTCTAAATCTTAACCTCTTGTCAGATGTATTGTTTGCAAACATCCCTCATTCTAAAGGCTGTCATTTTCTCTGTTATATAAAGCTTTCTGGTTTGATATAAGCCTGTTTATTTTTGCTTTTGCTTCCTGTGCTTTTGGGGTGTTATCCCCACCCCCAAAGAAACAAAAGCCACTGACAATCTCACAAAAAGGTAATATAAGATGTTCAAATGAATCGACTGAGTCTACTACCTTAGCACAAGGCAGTAGGAATGCATGGTATCTGCTGAGTAGAAGCTAGGAGATCCTGAGTTCAAATCAGTAGAAGGTATACATAGTTAGGGAGGTCATGTCTGAAAGAACCAAGGATGTGTACCTCAGTGTTTACCAATTGTCAGCAACTCTACCCCCAACCCCGTGTCTGCCTGTCTCCATCTTCCCAAACTGGAGAAATAAAAATAGAGAACAAGTACTAAATGCTAGAAAAAAATAGCAGAAATTCCTTTGAGGGATTGTTTTAGGACTGCAAAGGCCTATTAGTCTCATTTACTGAAGAGAGTTACCAGATTACTTGAAGCTGAGCAGCGGCTTGGCCACACCACTGCCTGAGGCAGCTTTTCATCAGACCTTCTGAGAGTATGTGCCTGGCACAGCCATCCTCAGTGACTAACACTATGGAAGAATGCGTGCACTGTTCCACACCCACTTTGAAACAATGGCCTCACGATCATTTCCTGAAAAAGAAACTGCTACAGCATCACTCAGCTTTTGTCAATTGCTCGATTACTTTGTGCACGCTTTAGCAAGGATCATCTGTTGCTCCTTCTAAAACAGTGATGCTTTTCTTTGAGCTGGCTTAAGGATGCTCCTCCTCCAAGCTGCACAATTGTTCTTTCTGCCAGACACTTTTCCAGGGGTACTAAGCACATACTGCTTCAATCAGTGAGCAGCATTCATTACCTGTCTGTGGAATTGTTTGTTTTTTAAATAAGGTCAGCCCTAACTCCACCATTATCAAAAGCAAACAGGACTCCTCCAAATGTTAGCACTGAATGACAGCAACTGCTCATAGCTTCTAGGGTCTGAAGAACCAGTTTTAAACATCAAAAGAACAGAAAAATTGCCGCTGTGTCATGAGCAAAAGCAATACTTCAGTAGCCCCTGCAGGCACAGTCCCGTGAGCTCTGAGTGCTGCCAGGTGGTCTATGGTCCACACCAGCTCACTTGTCCTCTACTGTTCTTGTGTCTGATGTGTGTTTGTTCTAAAGTCTCTGGAAAAAACCATGCAGGGACTTGACAGGTGTTATCAATTGCACAGCTGCCAGATGGAGATAATGGGGGTTGGAGTGTGGGGGGCGTCCTTGCTGAGAAAGGACAGTGCTGGGGCAACCATGCGGTGGTGCTGCTGCTTGGCTGGTAGGGTGGGTCTTTCAAACAATAATAAAGTCTGGGCAGTTGGGGATATAGTATGAACACACAGATTTTTGCCAGAGAGAAACAGAATGGTTTGGAGTTTTGTTTTGTTTTGCCTAGAAAAAGTGCGGTACAATGTTTTAGAAGGACAATGGGGTTTGGGTTCTCACTTTAATGCCCATAACCCTGTTAGGCAAGTTATTGAACATCCTGACCTGGACTTTTTCTCTTCTATTTGCTGAGAATAGCAAATTTTCAGAATAAAGTTCCTGTGAAGCTTGAAAGAAAAACACATGGGGAAAAAAAAAGAAGGCACTTATGGCATACGTCTTAGTCGTCACACCCAAGGCAACTCTAATGAAGACAAGCTTTAACTGGGGCTTGCTCAGTTCCAGAGGTTTAGTCCACTATCATCATGGTGGACATTGCAGCATGCAGGCAGGTACTGAAGCAGGAGCTCTGTGTTCAGTTTGGACTCTGTGAGGTACTTCCGGTGGTCATCCCTTTGCTGTCTTAGTCCATGTGCTAATCTCTCTGACTGTTTCTCACAGCCTCCTGACCAAGTGAAGAGTCTTGGGGCTCTTTTCGGCCGTGTTTCCTGTTAGCATGGCCACCTGCTGTCATCTGCAGCTCTTTCCTGATACACTTTGTCTTTACTCTAAGGACTTCCTGTTGAGCTACTGCTATGACAGAACTGGGCCTTGGACTGTTCTGGCTTGCCCTTCAGCACCTACCCTCCAGTGTGAGGCTGGGCTGTCTGGCACTCCTCCTTGCTTGTGTTTATGGACACTCATCAAAGGTAGTTTTTGTCCTTGGGGCGCAGTTACTGATGAAGGTTTCTTGCACTATTTTAACTATTTCCCTGTGAGGGCTTCACTGTACATTTCTAGTCTATAGGATCATCATGTGCTCCTTTCTCACCTGGTACTTAAATGTTAAAAGTTCCCCATATTTGAAAGATACTCAGGTGAAATGAAATTCCAAGGCATTAAGATATTATTGTTAGAGTTGATTAGGCTGAGGGTCTTGCAGCATGTCCATCACAGGAGAAAACAGAGAATTCTTTTTTCATGTGAAAGTACATTCATTTAGTAGGTAAGCATAATGGGATCCACTGGCACTGATAAAACCTCATCTGTTTCCATCATGCCTCAGAGTGAGGAGAGAAGGAAATGGTACATGCCCTGTGACACTAATCAGACCTTTTGAAGGAAAACTACAAATATAGAAGTCTGCAGATCCATGGGAAGTGCATGTCCATTTGCAAGGTCAAGGGCATGAGCTCTGTTGTCAGACAACATAGGTCAGAAGCCCAGCCCTTGACTTCTAAGTGTAAAGTAGTTCTCTGTGCCTGTTTCCTCATCTATAATAGGGTGACAGTAATGATCCCTGTCTCAGGGGTCACTGAGAATTAAACCAAACTGTTCATGGAAAGTGCCTCAAACACTGCTTACACCTAGCAGATGTCACTGCATGTGACCTGCAGGCTCAATGCCTGAAACTTGACTTTGCGGATGCCATATGGCTACTGTTTAGCTCCTATGCTGGGGGCTATGAGGCAGTAGCTCTGTGAGCCTGCACATAGAATTCATATGGATATCTATGAGATAGATACTTTTCTAATGTTGCTTATAGGGTCTCTGAAATGCTGTAATTATCCATCTAGCTAAAGTATAGGATTCTTGTTTTCAATGTGCATTAGTTTTTTGCGTGCATATGTGTATGTATACCATGTGCATGCCAAGTGCTCACAAAGATCAGAAAAAGGTATTGGATCTCCCAGACCTGGAGTTATAGGCAGTTGTGAGCCATCATGTGGGTACTAAGAACCAAACCCAAGTCTTCTGCAAGACAAGCAAGCACTCTTAACCACTGAGCATCTGCAGCCCCCATACGTCTTTTTTTTTTAATTGGTGACCTCTAATAGCAGTATTTCGCTAGAAGTCGTCTACCATCCACTCACCTGAGCCCCACGGTCATTGACCAGTTCCACAGACCACCTGCCTTCATACTGAATCCATACAAATATTCCTCCATCTGCATCACATGTGGCCAGTTTCTGGTATGGCTCATTCCATCTCACCAGCACAACCTAGAAAATCAAGAAACTGTTAAAAACAAGAAAAACAACTGGTCAAGTTCATTTCCATAAAGTATTCAGATCCCAAACCTAAATAGGAAAAGGAAGGGAGAGAACGTGGGGATTAGTGTAAGAACTAGGTACAGCTCACATGAATCCAGACACACTTGACGTGTCCTAGAAGACAGCAGACAACTGAGCAAACAATGAAATATGTACACTGATATGAAGAGAGGCCCCACCTGAACCCCGCACCTGTCTCTCACAGGGGTGCAATGTCTTTCATTTGCTGGCCCTGTGCTGTAGAGAAACGGTTTTTACAAAACTCTCATTTTTGAATCATGGTATTATTTTCTTTAGTACAGGAAAAAGAAATGACAAGGCTTAATTTTCTATCTTTTCTGGACTATCTTACTTCTGAACAGCTTAGCATCTAAACAAAGGCAATGTGGAAAACACACAGGTGAAAGATTTAAGTTGCTTTGGATTTTTCTGAGAGAAAATATGAAGTTATAAGCGTCTGTGGTGGTTTGAATGAGAATGATCCCCACAGGCTCATATCATCCTGGTGAATGCTTAGTCACTATCTGAAAAGATTAGAAAGATTAGGAGGTGTGGCCTTACTGGAGGAGGTGTGGCCTTGCTGAAGGAAGTGTGTCACTGGAGGTGGGATCTGAGGTTTCAAAAGTCCACATCAGGCCCGTGTTACCCCCTACCCCTGCTTATGGATCAGGTACTGCTCTGCTGCCATGTTCCCGGCCAGGATAAGGATAACGGACTAAGGCTCCGAAACCATAAGCACGCCTCAAATCAAATGCTTTCTTTTGTAAGAGTTGCCTTGGTCACGGCAGCTCTTCACAGCAATAGAACAGTGCCTAAAACAGCTTCTAATTTTATGAGTATGGGAACTTAACTCCTTTTGTAAGATTAATATATACTACTAATTTTTTAATTAGAACTTAAAGTTTAAATGTTGAAAATTCTAAATCCAGAGAAATTACTTTAATCTTTCTCAATTATAAGTAACCTTTTTACCTAAAAAGGTAGAAAGTCTGGGGACAGCAATATGTTTCTGTGGGTAAAGGTGCTTCCCTCAAGCCTAGAAACCAAAATTTGATCCCTGGAACCTGAGTAAAGGTATATAGTGAGAACCAACTACACAAATCGACCACCTGACCTCCACATGTGTATGCTAACACGTGTGCCCTCCTCATCATAAACACACAGACATAACAATAATAATAAAATTTTTAAAAGGCAGGAAGTCACCGGGTGGTGGTGGCACACGCCTTTAATCCCAGCACTTGGGAGGCAGAGTCAGGTGGATCTTTGTGAGTTCGAGGCCAGCCTGGGCTACAGAGTGAGTTCCAGGAAAGGCGCAAAGCTACACAGAGAAATCCTGTCTCGAAAAACCAAAAGACATAAAATAAAATAAAAGGCAGAAAGTCTGTCAGGTGGTTTGTGAGTTTACATAATAAACACTTGGCGAGTCCGGGAGTCCCAATTAAAAGGGTCAGGAACATCTATGCAGCAGTGAGCACAGCTGCCTTGAGAATCTGAACCATGAAACCAGTAGATCAAGGTTCACCACGTGACTGTCCCCTAAGGCAGTTCCCACCTAGTGACAGTGATGAACTCAGCATCGTTATTACACTTGTGCTTTGTGGCTAATGTTGAGTTGGAGGCTATGAGTCACTTCCACCCCCCTCAGTGAGCTCAGAGTTAAGCTTGAGACCCAGAACACCCACAGACACATGGAGTCTCTGATGTGTCAGGAGAGGACTGTCACCCGTCAGCAAAAGCACGCCAGTTAATCGAGACACATGCTCGTATCTCTCCCTAGTTGTGTACTTGAAGTGCCACTGTAAATGGTTTCCAAGTTCTAACTCAGGTTCTACACTGACGTAAGCCTGAGGGCTAATGGACCTCCTCTAATGCCAGACCCTCCTCATGTCTGCAATACTTCCTCCTTACAGACCAACAATAAAGAAATCCCGTACCTTCTCAAAACTATGCAGGGGTACACCTGACGTGGAGGTCTTTGGATGTGTTTCCAGGGCACGATAAAACTAAGAGGCCCCAACAATAGCCTTAGTCTGCCTTGAGCTGGCCCTAGTTTGCTTACCTCAATTTTTTTTGAGAGGTAAAGAGTATTACTGCATCTTTATAACACTACTAAAAACAAAGGAAGCGGTCTAGTTGTGATCTTTGGAACCCCAGCAATCTTTAACTTAATCCAGTTGATGGCTACCATGCTACAGTCAACTTGCAAGGGTGCAGACACTAAGAAATCCTCAAGTAGCCCCATCCAGCCATGCCTGAACTGAGATCTCTTCCTTGCTCTGGCCAGCCATGCATGTCTGTCGCTGACATATGGGCTGTGGCTATCACTATGAAAGCAGGATCTGTGTTACTGAGGGCATCTTCAAAATGACCAGTTATTTTTAGTGTATTTTGAAATGATAATGTAACTGAAAGCTTTAATACTTATTAAATTATATCTTTGAACTATAAAAAGTATTAAAAATTATTTCAAATTCCCAAAGGCACTTTAACAATAGTAAATACTACTTGTATGCTTAAGATGAACTAAACACTGTTAGATGCCAAAGAAAGGAATTAAGGCATCTCTGGTCCCAGAGTTCAGTTTACTCAACAGGTATAATACAGTGCTCTATATACAATTCAAGAATTGCAAATGCATAGAAGTGGGGACCTTCACAGGTATGGATAAGGGAATAACAAATTAAGATTCACTTACATAAATCTAGTTTTGATTATTTAAATTGATTTGATTGTTTCTAAAAAAATCAACAGCTGAAGTCTTTAAATGACATTTGAATGTGTCATAAAATTCAGAAGTTCCTAACAGACAATAAAGCCAAATTCCTTTACTTCCTTCAGATCTGACAGAGATTTGCCCTGAGCACTGCAATACACAAATATGTGGGTGGTTACAAGTTGGTCTCTGTTGACAAGCTATCCTCCCAGTAGCCCGTAACCATTTCAGAATGGCTACCAAAGAATGGAATATGACAAACAGGAACACCATATTCATAACTGCAGCTTTTAAATTATTTCTTTGGATGGGCATAGTGAACATTCACCTACTTTGAGGGTGTCTGTAAAATGAATGTTTCTGTCACTAGTGGCCACTGCCATGTGTGATCACATACTTAGCTACCATCTAGGAAACACCTCTTCACGGAAATAACCTGCAGTCACAGAATGACACAAACACAAAAGAGCGAGATGAAATGTATTTTAAATTATCTCTAATATTAAAGTAAGATTTTTTTTAAATCTTAAGATAACACAGTTGCTACTGTTGGATAAACAAGACATTCTGACTCAGTTTCATCCTTCTGGAATTGAGTTGAGATGTAGCAGTAACTGGAAATGTGGTCCTTCCTCACATGCTTCTTCACCCCAAGTTCTAGTTGGCACAACTGAGTAGGTGGATGACTGAATTGGAAGCAAGAGTCTTTCCATTGCTTCTTGATTTAAAAATGAAGTACAACTGCTAATGTTTGTTTGGCTGGTTCATTCTCATATCCTCTCCTGTCTGCAATGCACAGCTGCCTGTCTTATCTCCCAACAGCTTATTTCCTGTTCTCTAAACCCTGCCAGCCTCCTTGGCAATGTCAGAACATACCAAAGTATTGAGGAATTACCAGCCAGGGGTCAGCTGGGATCTCAGTTGCCCAGATTATGAAGTTAGTTGCTATGGATTTACCCAGGCATCCTAAGCCACAACTTTCCTACACTTCTAAAGGGTAAGAGGATTAATTTAGTCTGCACCAAAGAACTTCTCCAGCTACAGTGTTAGCAGAAGGCTGCATTCATCTACTAAAAAAGGTGAGATAAGTTTTTGTAGCATGAATCTTAAAAAGTTCTTATTAATAAAATCAAACCCGGGGCCAGTTATTGGGGTGAAATGCTAGATGGTCAGAGAGACAGAACAAGCCACAGCTCACCTCACCTGGCCAACTACTCAACTGATGTTGTTTCCTCAGACTGGAAGCCTCTGTGTCCTCATCCCAATGGCTCTCAGCTGAACTGCTGCTCGAAATCCTGAACACTTAACCAGCCAAATGTTTCTAGTTCCTGGTCTTCATGCCTTATATATCTTGCCTTTCTGCCATCACTCCCTGGGATTAAAGGCTCACTTCTTGGGATTAAAGGCGCGTGTCACCATGCCTGGCTGTTTCCAATGTGGCCTTGAACTCACAGAGATCCAGAGGGATTTCTGTCTCTGGAATGCTAGGATTAAAGGTGTGAGTGCCACCATTTTCTAGCCTTTGTATCTAGTGGCTGTCTGTTCTCTGACCCCAGATAAATTTATTAGGGTGCACAATATTTTGGGGAACACAATACCACCACAAGTTTTAATTCATGCCTTTGAGTATTCAAAACCAACTAACAAACAGTTCGGCAGGGTGTGGTGGCACATGCCTTTAATCCTAGCACTTAGAAGGCAGAGGCAGGCGGATCTGTGTGAGTTTGAGGCTAGCCTGGTCTACAGAGTGAGTTCCAGGGGAGTTAGGGATACAAGAGGAAACTCTGTCTCAAAAAAACAAAGCAAAACAAAGAAAGAAACAAAAAAGAATAGCTTACGACCATCTCTAATGTAAGATCCACCCTATCAATTTATAGCATGGCTGTCAATCAGTATTTATTGAATGCTATTAAAGTTAGAGAAACCTTGAATAAAAGCACAGGACAGGACTGCTAGAAGCATACTTGGGTTATAAGCTAAGGTCCAAGATATGCTACTCCACTCCTTATACCTAGAGTTACTTCTAGGGAAAGCAAGATAAATGCCAGTTAGTGCTGACGCTTGGCTCCTGAAGTAGGTAGGACTCTCCAAATGGTGTAGACACACACACATGAAATGACTTCACTGAGCAACTGCATCACCAATGTTCAGGACCATTTCCTTCAATCTAAAAAGAACACAATTTGAACAAAAATGAGATCTAAAAAAATCAGCCTCCATAACAATTCTGTGATGATCATCACCCAGCTCATCTGATTTTGTAATTTATTAAGTGAAACAGCAACAAGTTCAATTGCACAAGAAAGACAATATCATGTAAATGGCTATATTAACACAAGAAATCTACAGATTCAATGCAATTACCATCAAACTTCCAATAACATTCTTCACAGAACTTTAAAAAGCTAAAACCTACATAGGAACACAAAATGCATCAACAGTCAAAGCAATCCTAACCAGAAAGAACAACCCTTATAGGCATCACATTATCTGACCTCAAATTATACCACAGAGCTACAGTGACAAAGACAGTTTGGGGCCGGGACGAAAATGGGTATATTCACCAATGAAACAGAAAAAGAGACCTAAAAATAAACCTCAACAGTTACAACCATCTAATTTTTGACAAAGATGTCAAAGACATACACTGGAAAAAAAATAGTCTATTCAACAAATGATGCATGCTAAACTTGGTATCTGGCTACAGAAGAATAAAATAGATTCTTATCTCTTGCCCTGCACAAGAATCAATTCAAATCTATCAAAGACCTTAATATAAAACCTGAATGTTCAAACTGCTAGAGAAAAATATAGAGAAAACACTTCAAGATATAGGCATTGGCAGGAACTTTCTGACTGGACTTCAACAGCACAGGAAACAAGCCCAGGAACTGACCAATGAGAGCACAGGAACATAAGAGCTCTGACAGTGAATGAAACATCAGCAGAGGGAACACTTCAGACCAGGAGACAGTGTCTGCAGCTGCAGTGCAGACAGGGAGTTGGTATCCAGAATATAGAATAGCTACGCTATTTAAACCGGGGAAAAAACACCATTGGCCAGCAAGAGGGCTCAGCGGGTAATGGCACAAATCTGATGACTGACTCAAGGTTGATCCCTGATACTCACACAGTAGGAGGGAACTGACTTCTGCAAGTTGTCCTCTAACTCCACAAACTATGCCATGCATGGGATCACACGTGTGCTTACAAACATAATAAGCAAACAAACACAAAATACAGTTAAAAAAAAACTTAAACAGGACAGAAAAGAAATGACAACAAATGCTGGAGAGGATATGAGGAATGAGGAACCCTTCCTCACTGCTGGTGGGACTATAAACAGATGCATACTCCATGGAAATCAATGTGATGGTTTCTCAGAAATCAATACTGTAAATAACATGTAACCCAGCTGTACTACTGGTCCTGGTAATATAACCAAAGTATTGCAAACCCTACCACAGATACATGTGCCTCCATGTTTACTGATGCTCTTTTCACAATAGTATGGAATGGAATCGGCCTGGATGTCTATAAGCAGACAGAATGGACAATGAAAATGTGGTCCAATGAAAAATACAATGAGTCTTCATTCAGCTGCAGAGAAAAATGAAATCTAAAAAGCTGTAGGAGAGTTAATGGATCTGAAAATTATATTGAAGTAACTTCTATACAGAAAAGACAAATCCTGCATGTCCTCCCTCTTATCTATGTGGGCTTGAATGAAGGTACAGGTCTTGAAACTAGACAGGAGACCACGAGAGGGGGAGAGGATTTTAAAAGAGGAGGCAGGGTTAGGTAACAGAATACATGTGCCCTGAAAGCAGAAAGGTAATTACTAGGAATGGAAGAATACAGTGGTGAAGTAAGGAAAAGGGACACAGGGCTGAAGAGTGAGATGAAATGATTAACCAAAAACAAAGCGTGAAATACCCTAATTAAGTAATTTCATATGAAATACAATAGCTAGATTACACTTCTGTGTATTTTTGGAAGACCAATTTCACACTCAAGAATTCCTTCTGTGTACACTCCTTCCCTGACTCTGCCTTTTTAAGATACTGCACTTGATGAGACAAAAGCAGAAACTGCTCATCACAGTACTCACTGGGTTATTCAAATGGACTCTGGTCCAAAGAACATGTATAGTTCTATACAGAACATGGACAGTTAAGTTCTATGTAAATTCATTACATGATTGACTGCTTAAAATCAAGGTGATTCTGGCCAAAAACCCCTCAAGGGATGAGGTCGGCAGAGAGTAGGTCAAACCGGAAGGGACCTGGGCTCTAGATGTTATGTACCAGGGAATACTGTGACAGTGGTAACAACAGCTACCATGCATTTGGTGCCAACACCGCTCGCTGCTTGGCTCTCTACTAACAGCATTACATGGAGTTTCTCATTTAACTCCAGAGAGTTCTCTAATAGTAAAAATTATGATTGGCCTTACTTTTAGTGATTCAAAAACTGAGGCATACAAAAACCTCATAATTTGTTCAAAGTCTCAACTCAATGGTGGAGCTACATGTAAAGACTGGTGGTTTAAGTCAAAAGCCCATGGTCCTTAGCAGTCTCCTGCCTCTCCACAAATCATCTCCAGGAGGACTGAGGAAAATATAAAAATAACAAACCATGTAAAATCCCCATAAAGCAAAATTATATAGGTATAATGTGCCCGGGGAGGGGGTAATAAGAAAAATAGATTAAACTCAAGAAATACATAAAACATTCAGATTTGTAGTGGATACCCATTCTTGACCTCCATGAGGAGAAATGCCCAGTCCACTCAGGTGTTGATCCAAAATGCCATCACAACCCTTCTGCAGAGCACCAGACTGCAGGCAGGCTACTAGGCTCTTCCATACTTCTACTGGCCATCACTGTTCTAGAGGTAAACACCAAGATTGTTCCAGAAGTTGTACAGGGCTCCGAGAGATAGACTGCACTGCACCTTCTCACCTGCATTCTGAGCTGCTACAGTCACAGTATTACTGGATTCCAATCCATTCTGAATATGGTTTGGCCCTATCAAAGGTCTCTGAAACCTGACGCCAGTGTAGCTATAGAGTACTGTTGTGGCCTTTAAAAGGGACTAGTAATTTTCCTGGAGTCCACTGCTCTTCTGGTCCTGGGATAGTTATGGTTCTAAGAGTCGGTTGTTCTAAGTCACTCTGGTACTTCCCTTCCATCTCCTCTATACACTAGTTTCTGTCCATTCCTGTTCGTCCTTTCTGCTTTCCATCACAAACCGAGCCATCCTAACAGCCTCACCAGAAGCGAAGCAGGTGCTGGCACCTGCTCCTGGATCTCCAGAACTAAGCTAAAAGAATTCTTTTCCTCATAACCTACTTGACTTCAGCTATTTTATTAATAGCAACACAAAAAGTTTTGTAAAGCTTACCATCAATAGAGGCAGTGATCTCAGTGATGACTAGATTTAAATTTTTCAAAACATCGTATTTCACTGATTTTATGTGCATGACTGTTTGGCCTGCATATATGTCTGTGTATTGCATGCATGTGCTGGTGCCTGCGGAGGCCAGAAAAAGGGTCGCATCACCTGGGACTGGAATTACAGATAGTTAATGAGCAGCTGTGTGGGTTCTGAAAATTAAACCCAGGTCAAACGTAGGAAAAGCAGCCAGCTTTAACTACTAAGCCATTTCTCTAGCCCTAAACTTAAAAAGTGCCTGGGGTAACATTTCAGCTAATGAATGAACTGTAATTTTTTTTTTTTTTTTTTTTTTTTTTTTTTTTTTTTTTTTTTTTGGTTTTTCAAGACAGAGTTTCTCCATGTAGTTTTGGTGCCTGTCCTGGATCTCACTCTGTAGACCTGGCTGGCCTCAAACTCACAGAGATCCGCCTGGCTCTGCTTCCCGAGTGCTGGGATTAAAGGCGTGCGGTACCACTGCCCGGCACGAATTGTAATATTTACAATCAAGATGTTATACAGTGTGTTTTAGGCTTTTCCTGATACAAGCTGAGCTGTATGTTAACATTTCTGTTGGTAAGACTACTTTGGAGAGGGGACAAACATTTAGGATAATTAAAGAATTGTGAAAAGGACCTTCCTGGGTATGGTTGTACATTGTACAATTCCAGCATCAGGGAAGCTAAAACTGGAGAACTGGGGGGGTCTGGGTTATAAAGCAAGTTAAAAGCTAGAATGGGTTACAAAGGTGGATGGTACCCAAATTTTACAGAAGGATCTGAAGTTTGAGGATGAGTTTGCCCAAAATGAAACATGTACTAATCTGAAGTCTAGGATTTGACTCCAGAAACCATGCTCCTTCTGCCACAATGTGCTTTTTTAATTTGGGCCCAAACACCAGTCTGTGGACTGTTGTCTACAGCACAACTTCATAGAGGGGCCCCACGTCAGAAGGCCCGAGTACAGATGTGCAGTCCAGAATGGCAGATGATATGCACAGCAGAAAACTGGTTAGAATGGTGTCAAGATGCTCTATAGTTAACATACTGTCATTCCAAGTCCTTAAAGTCCTGACATGTTTTTTTGTCAAGATGGTAATTCTGTGGAAGGACAGAGGCACAGTCAACAGGTCATTATGTGGGTCATCACCAAATGGAATACAGAAATTTTATCAGAATGGCCACACACTGAGACAGATGAGGGTAACACTTTCTAAAAGAAAACAACAGTGTGTTGATTTTAGTCAACCAGCTGGTAACTGAAAGGCCTGTGTTGGGGACTGGAGTTATGATCTGGTATTAACTCCAGAGTTCCTAAACCCACTTTTACAAGTTCTTCATGTGCTTTGTCATGCCTTTGCATTGAACACACTTGAGAAAATTACTTGATGAGTTCTGGACCCTCCTCTGAATCAACAATCCACTCAGCCCCCCAAGCCCAAGAATGCCTTATCCTTATCCTAGAAGTCTGCAAGACAACTATGTTCAGGTCAGTGTTGCAGAACAGTCATTGCTCAGGTCCACTTAGGGTTCTAGTGCCACCTCAGCCCAATTTAGACAGCTGGCTGATCCCTGTCAACAAATTCGAAGGCTTGGTCAGGAAAAAAAAAAAAAAAAAGAATACGGGGGGAGAAGTGAATCTTTATAAATAAACTCTTGACAGGCTTGAATTCTTAGCTAAAAGTCAGACTGTTATCTGGGGAAAATGTTGAGCACCTATCCTCCCAGCCACTCGGGGGAGGTTGAGGCAAGCAGACCATGAATCCAGAGATCTGATATTTAGAACAGCCAAAACACAGCCTCTGGTTCTGTCTTCACAATCAATCGTCTGAAGTGTGTTGTTGATATTTTACTCTTTTGGGGGGGCCTGCTACCCAGCTTCCAAATAAATCACACATGGAGGCTTATTATTACTTATAAATGCCCGGCCTTAGCTTGGCTTGTTTCCTTAACTTATCCTATCTACCTTTTGCCTCTAAGATTTTCCCATTCTCTTACTTCTGTCACTCTTACTCTGTGACTGGCTGTGTAGCCGGGTGGCTGGCTCCTGGAGTCGTCCTCCTTCTCTGGCTACTTCTTTTTTTCCTCTCAGATTTCTCCTTCTATATATTCTGTCTGCCTGCCAGCCCCATTTATTCTCTCCTGTCTTGTCATTGGCCAGTTCATTATTAGACCATCATGTAGCACGAATCTTAGAAGGTCTTATTAATAAAATCAAATTTGAGGCCACTTATTGGGGTGAATACTGGAAGATCAGAGAAACAGAACAGGCCACAGCTAACCTCACCTGGTCAACTTCTCAGCTGATCTTGTTTCCTCAGACTGGAAGCTTCTGTGTCCTCATCCCAATGGCTTTCAGCTGAACTGTGCTGCTAGAAGCCTGAAAGCTTAACCAGCCAAATGCTTCTAGTTTCTGGTCCTCACGCCTCATATACCTTTCTGCTTTCTACCATCACTCCCTGGGATTAAAGGCTCGCTTTCTGGGATTAAAGGCGTGTATCACCATGCCTGGCCGTTTCCAATGTGGCCTTGAACCCACAGAGATCCAGAGGGATTTCTACGTCTGGAGTGCTAGGATTAAAGGTGTGAGTGCCACCATTTTCTAGCCTTTGTATCTAGTGGCTGTTCTGTCTCTGACCCCAGATAAGTTTATTAGGGTGTACAATATTTTGGGGAACCACAATACCACCACACCATCAGGTGTTTTACATAGGCACAGTAACACAGCTTCACCGAGTTGAACAAATGCAACATAAACAAAAGTAACACACCTCAAATAATATTCTACAACAGCAGTGCTCTTCTGCATCCCCAGCCATTTCATGAACAGGTCAAAGCACTGCTTTGGTCCCTGTAGACTCCCTTGTCATCTTCATCCTGATGTGGCTGAGTTTTTGTCTCTTCCAGGACACTATTAGCACATGTCTGTTGACCTTTATAAGTTTTATCTCCTTACTGTCATCCATGGCCTTAAACAAAGACAACCACCAAACAATGTGAAACTGTACCATGAAGATAATTTTAGTGAAAAAGTATGACATTATTTGTGAACCACTTTCATTTTAATCATTTCATTATAATCCTCACAATATTACCATAGGACAGATAATATCATGGCCAGATGATAGCAGGGAACTAGACAGAATATTAGCATAATTTACAAAGTACAGCAGAAATGGCTGCTGGAATGTGTACTGGACAGTGCTTATATTCTGAGCAATGTAAGGTGGCACAATGAGGAACATGCCTGGACTGAAGTTACAAGATTGGGCCTGAGTTCAGCTTCTGAATCTTAGTGGCTGTGGGACTGAGAAAAATGAGCTGATCTTAGCCTCTAATTCAATAAACTACTTCTTATAATCCACAGTAACTAAACTGCCTATGACATCTCTGAACCTGGCTTCTTATTGGATTTGGACAGAGCATCATTCCCTCTTGACTTCCCAAGATAAATGGCATTTATTATGCTCTTTGACTCATGTATGTGAAAAGGATATTTTCCTAATTAATATATCACCCTTTGCTGTAACGACATCTCAAATAATGCTAGAGTTAATGATCCGTAAGTCTCATGGTTTTGTAATGAATTAACAGTGATAATATGGGAAGTGACATTTATCCAAATTTACTAAGTGGCTTTCTCTATCACAGTATTTAAAATATATCATTTTATTCTTACTACACACCTGTGTGGGAGAAGTATCTATTACTATTATTTCAGATCTGAGACCCTGCTTCATAAATTTAAAGCAATTTCACTGAAGCAAAAGCAGCAAGGAGAGGCCAGCTACGGCCTTCTGCTCTGTCACCCCCTAGCAAAGAGGAAAGATCACAGGGGAGGATCTCTGATGTGGGAAAGCTATTTTCTCATCCAACTATTACACAACTCAAACTGAGAAAGAATCCTCATGGCCTCATGAGTCACTGAAACCACTGTCAGCCTGTCCTGCCAGCCTTTCCAGAGGCCCACGAGATCAGTAGGCACAAGGACCCATGAGAGAGCCCAAAACTAAACAAATATAAGTACAGGCAAGGGTTTCACGACCCCAGAACAACCAGCCAGTCAGACAAATTCCCAGAACTCGGCTTGGGTTTTGCACAGAAGACCACAATGAATCCTCTGGAATCGTCTAAAGAATATAGATCATGGTACACTTATGTATCAAGCCAAAGTGATGTTCTCACCACCATCACATATTCCAGCTTCTCTTTTACACATACACACCTAAGTGCCTACTACACTAGACACCAAAAATAAAATGAAGCATCATGCCCCCTGCCTGAATGGAGCTTCCTCCTCAAGGGAGATAGGTGTGCAAGTGGTAAACGGATTACACATATTACCAGTGATGGTGACAAATCTAAACAAAGAGTAGTGGCCAATTTGTTCTGCTTAAGATTTCATTAAGAAGTATTTCTGAGTTTTTAAAGATTTGCTATTTGTGTGTGCGCACGCGCGCGCGCGCGCGCGCGCGCGCGCGCGCACACACACACACACACACACACACACGCTTGCATAAATTCACGTGCACCATGTTTACATGCCACAGAGCCCAGAGGTATGGGATTCTCAGGAACTGATTGTGAACAGCCATGTAGATGCTGGGAACCAAACCTGGGTCCGCTGCAAGGACAGCAAACACTCCCTAACCACTGTGCCATCATCTCTCCAGCCCCATAATCTGAGCTTTTAGAAAGATAAACGAAACCATACCATTGTTCTTATTAATAAGGACACCTGAAATGGTCTTCTTAGACAGGCAGAATGCAGATTATCCACACAGCAAGTCAAAATTTCAGTCTCTCACAACCTAGTAAGCATTAAGACCATGCAGGAGAAAACAAAAAAACAAAGCCTCCTGTTTGAATACAAGTTTGTCATCATTTATCCACATATTTAAGAGTAAATCTTTGAAAATGAATCATTTCCCACTAACCCATATGACCCCAAAACCCATTCAAAGGGGGTGCAAAGGCTCTGTTAAACCTGTCCTCATCCTGTTCAGTGAGGCTTGCTGCAGAGTTAGTGCTGGTTCACAAGTGCCTCATGCTCTGTGCTATGTGCTTCACATGCCTTCCAAACTCCAAGGGCTACGCTTTCAAGGACAGCCTCAGATAAAATCATGCTGCTGTGTCAAAAAACAGAAACAAAAAAACCTACTCACTTTTAAGGAAAAAAGTTGTATGTCTTATTTTCTTGCCTGTAATCATTTCTCCCAACTCACCACAAACCAGAGATAAATGTCTAAACGAATCCCAAGATCCTACTGGGCCCTCTACCTGGTCTGGACAGTGAGACACAAGTCATGCTTGTCTGTGGCTCTTACCACAGACAAACTGAAAGCTGATTTCTCCATTCTAGAGCCTGGTAAAGTGCTCCGGCTCTTGTCAAATGGAAAATCTGAGTCATCACCACGTCGATACCAATGGCTCTTACAGCAGTACCCTGCCCTTCAGTGCGACAATGCACACACAACCTGTGTTAGGTGTGTTTCTGTTGGCATTATTGTGTTTCAAAGTTGTTTGACAGGCCCAAGCAATCCATGTGAAGCATGGATGCTAAACACAGAAAGTCCATTTAAGGGCTGGCATTTGTTTAGTGTAATTGTTTCCCAACTCTTTGTTATTGCCTGGATGCTGGTGAGAGGTTGTTCATAATTTCTGGGAAACCTGTCGAGAAGGCCTCAAAGTAAACTCAAATCTCAAATGATTCTCATTTTAACATGTAATGGAAAATACAATTAAAACCTGCTAATAAGATCTCAAAAGTAAGGGAATACAGGGGCTAGTCATTTTTACTTTCAAGCTCTTCTATCTAGAAGGCATTTATTTCCCCTTGTGTTTCAGTTTATTAAAATATTAGATTAAAGTAAGTACTTCCAGGCAGCCTGTTATCTTGTACAATTAACATATCCTAATAAAAATGTCTAAAAAGTACCTTCTTCCACCCAGAAAACAAACCAACCAACCAACCCAAACTGGTTCTTTTCCTACATATTTTTAATTCCTTGTTTTCCTGAACACCTTAGATTTTTGGCTTGTCATTCTTTTCTATTTTCTTTTAAGCAGCCCTAGAATTTCCCACCAATATTCCTGCTGGCTCCACCCTATCCACACTTGGTCATCTACCAGAGCCTTATCTGGACTACTGAATTCTGAAGTAGTGTCAAACACCAGTTACACACGGACGGCTCCTAGTTTCTGCTCTACCCTAAACCTCAACTCCTTTACAAAGCTGCCATATTCAGTCTCTACAAGGAGGTCAGACCAACATTTCCAGACTTATAAGAATGAGGCACAGCTCTGGAACATTGACCTCAACCCCACTGATTTCCCAGAGAACCTAGACTGCTCTTGGTGCTAGAACAAGGTTTTCACCTTATTTTCTTGTCTGTAATCACTTCCCTTCCTGTAGGCTTGGATGCTACTTGGAGCCTTGAACATTCCAAGGAACTGATTCAGTTGTTGAAGTTACTGTCCAAAATACTGAAAAATATAAAACATGTTGCTAAACACACAGAAACAAGCCCCAGGCCTGAGCCAAATACCTTAAAGCCTCAGAGAAACTCCATACCTGAGGTTAAGAAAATGGCTCAGCTGTTAAGAAGAGAGGATCTGGGTCCAATTCCCAGCACCCACACGGCAGTTAATAGCAACCTGTGACTCCACAGTTCCAGAGGATCCAACACCCTCTCCTATCTTCCCAGGGCACTGTAGGCACGTGATGCACAAACGTACATGCAGGCAAAACACCTACACACATAAAATAAAAATAAGTATTCTTTAAAAAGAAACCCCATACTCTGACCACTTCTCAACATACTGAGGCAGCACGTCCCTTTACTCTCACGACTGCAGGGAGATGGCTGCAGTACCCAGTATACAAGGCCCACAACAAGTGCTGGGGACTAATCACACTGACATTCTGTGCTTCTACAGAATCTCAAGAGGCCCTATTTTGAGATGATTTGGACCTTTTTTTTTTTTTGTATATAAGAACTCCCTTCCCAGCCATTTGTGGGCAACTTCAGCCACAGGTTCTGCTGAAATGAAGTGTGGTACTCTATCTTTACCACCAAAGAATGATGGTAAGGAACCACCAAACCTACCTACACCCAGCTCAGAGTCCATCCAGCACTAATGCAAAAGGTTCAATGTGTCTGACTGAGTTGAAGGCAATTCTACTCTTCCAGTTCATCAGACCAAGATGCCCCAACATTGCAGAGGAACTGTGGGTGACGGTCCAGGCAGCCAGCTGTCTCTGTCATTTCTAGAATTTTGGGAGTTGCTTACAATGCCTTTCCTGTTGACTTAGGGATAGTATATCCTACTGTGTGAGCACCATTCCCTGTGCATGTGGAAACTTTCTGGAAACTCATCTTAACCGCTAACTTTATAAATGAAGTCATCATAATTCCTGGAGATAAATGCTAGAATATCCTTCTTTATAAGTCTGAATGAGCTTGAAACTTGCAGTAGTTTAAATATCTGTAACTGCTGGGTGTGGTGGTGTAGGGAGGCTGAGGCATGCAGCTTCCTGTGTGCTGGCCTACATACCAAGTTCCAGGCCAGCCAGAACTACAAGATGATACTGTATCTGTCTGTCTGTCCATCCGTCCATCCATCCACCTACCCACCCACAACTCATTTTCCACCTTAGGATGTGACTTTGTAGCTCCATCAATAAGAAACATGGATTATTTCTCCACCTCTTGAATTTGGGCTTGTCCTGTGGCTTTGGCTAACACAAAGCTGCAGAAAAGGTGATATGCCAGTTCTGAGACTGAGCCAAGAGATCCTTTCTGCTTCTGCTCTCCCTCAGCCATCTCCCTCCTCCTTGGCCACCTTCTCCCATATGCACACCTGAACCCTGATCATGAAAACAAGCCCAGGCTAGCCTGCTGACTCAAGAGAGGCATATGGCTTGGTTGCCCATGGCATTATAAGTGACGGCCTGCCAATCTCAGAGCTGGTTGGCAGCTGACCAGAGACACATGATTGAGTCTTTTAAGACCAGAGGGTGTCCTACTTTATCCCAGGCCAGAGACTAACCCACAAAATTTTAAGCTAAACAGGTGTTTTAAGGACTAAGCTTTGGAATAGTTGTTTTACACTACAAAACACTAATAATAATTGTTATAACTGTGTGTTACAAGACAATACAAAAACATTCTAGCATATGGAACGACCTCACAAGATGTTTTGTACTTTCCTAATGCCAAGGGTGACCTGACCACCTGACTGGCTCACTATCCTATTCATCTGCTTACTTTCAACACTCAGCACAGTAGCTATTACCAACACAGAGGCTCAATATCTTTGGTTAAGTGACTGACAGTAAATAGTCAAAAATATTGAAGAGATGCTTCTTTTTTATTTAAAACAACAGGTTACCCTGCCTATTAAACTTAACCATGTAACTTTCTAAGACCCATTTCCTCATTTATAAAAACAACTGAAATGAGCCAGGTGGCGGTGGCGCACGCCTTTAATCTCAGTACTTTGGAGGCAGAGGCAGGTGGATCTCTAAGTTCAAAGCTAACCTGGTCTATAGAGTGAGTGCCAAGGCAGCCAGGGCTACACAGAGAAACCCTGTCTCGAAAAAAACTAAAAACAAACAAACAAACCAAAGAAGCCCCCCCCAAACCAAACCAAAACAAACAAAACCCCCAAAACAAAACAAAAACCCAACCAAACAAACAACAAAAAACAAATGGAATAAGAACAGTACCCTCAGGTACTACTTTGAGGTTCAAATGCACTCACTACTCACATCAATCCTTGGCATGAAACCCAGCACAAAAAAACCCAGCTATATATTCAAGTTAGAGTTACTGTTACCCATTGCTTTTCACCTTCCAAGTAAACTGTGAATTAACTTCGCCAAAATGATGTTATTATGTCGAAGACAGTGGTAGGCATGCAGTAAACACATGCTATATATTTCTTTATCAGACTGAGCACACACAATGTCCAAAAAAACCAAGATGGCTTCTCACTGCCCATCCACGTTCCAATGACTTGAGCTGAAAGGTGGCTCAGGAGGTCAAGAACTTGCTGCACAAGCCTGAGAACCTGAGATCCAGTCTCAGCACCTATGTGAAAGTCAGGCACAGCAGTGCTGGGGGGGGCACAGACAGGAGGATTCCTGGGGCTCACCAGCCAGCTGGACTAGCCCAATTGGTGAGCTACAGGCCAATGAGAAACCCCATCTCAAAGGAGGTGGAGAGAGTGACATCTGACCTCTGGCCTCCACATATATTCATATATGTGTCTCTCCTTAAGACAAGAGGACCACGATCCTAAGATCAGTCTGAAATATATAGTGAGGATATGTCTCAGTGTCTTTGTCCTAGTGAGTTTATGTGGAGGTCAGAGGACAGCCCTTTTCTTCTACCATGTGAGACCTCATGATTAAATTCAGGCCACCAGGCTTGGAAGTAAGCACCTTAACCCACTGAGCCACCCAGGCCACCAGGCTTACATGTATGAACACAAAATCTTGCTTTGTAGTCCACTTGGCCATGAACTAACTGTCTTGTCTTACTTTCTCCAATGCTGTGGTTGCAGGCATGTGCCACCACATAAACACAGAAATGAGCAAGTTTAAGTCCAAACTTTCCAACACTTAACAGTCCAGGCACTGGATTTTAGAATACTTGAAACTTAAGAAAGCTAATGTGGAAACTGGGTTAGTTTCATTATTTCCCCTAAAATAGAAATGCTTCTACAGATGGTGAACTTGGAAGTTGTCAGAGATAAAAGAACTACGGCAAGGCTGCTGGCACAGCGGAGTACGCACTGGTCCTTTGAGGAAGGGCTGGGTTTGGTTTGGTTTTCGAGACAGTTTCTCTGTGTAACAGTCCTGGCTGTTGCGAAACTCACCCTGTAGACCAGGCTGGCCTCAAACTCAGAAGATCCGCCTGCCTCTGCCTCCCGAGTGCTGGGATTAAAGGCATGTGCCACTATGCCCGGCTCACTCACTCAAGCTATCTTGAGAAATCTTGAACTTCAATGAACAGCAAAGGAATCACATGTGAAATCCTGTAAATAAAAACATACTGACTTTACCCATGACCCTACAGCAGCAAGGGTCTGTGTTGATGTCCATGGCTTCAGGAATTACTAAAGGCTGTGCAGATGCCCACGGTCTGGTCAGCCACTTGAGTCCATGTTGGTGCCTGTGGTGATTTGAAGGAAAATGGCCCCCAAAAGGAGTAGCTCTGCTGGAGTATGTGTGGCCTTGTTGGAGGAAGTGTGTCACTATGAAGGCGGGCTTTGAGGTCTCATATATGCTCAAGCCATACCCATTTAAATAGACTACTACTTCCTGTTGCCTATGAGTCGAGATGTAAGGACTCTCAGCCTCAGCACCATGTCTGCCTGCACACCACCATATTGCACCATGAAGATAATGGACTAAACCTCTGAAATTGTACGCCACCTCAATTAAATGTTTTCCTTTATAAGAGTTGCCTTGGTCATGGTATCTTTTCACAGCAACAGAAACCCTAACTAAGACAGTGTCCAAGAGCCATGCTGCCACCAGGGTCATGCTAGTCTGGGTGGCCTGTGCTATCACCCAGGTCCAGGCTGCTGTCCACGGCCATTACAGCAGCCAGGGTCTGAGCTGATGTCCATGGCTCCTGTTATCACTGAGGACATGTTGGTGTCCAGGGTCATGCTGCTGCCAGGGCCATATGATCTAGTTGTCCTGTGCTGCCACCGGGGCTATGGTGACATCCTGGCCTGAGCTGCTGCCAAGGGCTATGTCTGGGTCCATGGTCCTGCTGCAGCTGGAGTCTATATTGATGTCCATGGCCCACGCTGCCATGGGAGGCCATAGGAATCATGTGTATTGAAATCCAAGGGCTGTGTTGTACTGGTTCCACCCTTCACTGGCTCTGGGAAAGCTGGCCCTGCCCCTAGCTGGACATTGCAGCAAGAGAGCTGGCCCTGCTCCTCATAGAAGAGATGGCCACACCCCTCACCACAGACATGGGAGAGCTGGCACCTATGGCAATGGGCATAGAACAGGCAGCTCCACCACTCACCTGAGGGGACAATCCCAGAGTCCTGGACTGACCAGCTTAGCTACCATCCAGGCCCACATCCTGGGTCTTGGGTTGGTGCACCCTAACATCTACCCCATCTAGTTCCTCCACATGCTAGAGTGCATAGAAGAAGTGGTCCTGTGGAACCATGGCTGCATGGTCTCCATAACTCAGGACATTGAGATAAACAAAGTGTGTGAGGCCAACTGAACGAAGTGACACACAGCAGATTCCAATGACACTGGGACTAAGAAGTATTGGAGAGGCAGGGAAGACAGAGGAGCCAGGTGTATTTTTTGTTTTTAATTAATTTGGGGGAGAGTTCTTTTGAGGAGGGATGCTGCAGGGTGAGGGGCAGATATAGAGGGACTGGGGGGGTGAGTGGGATTGGGGTGAAATTCCCAAAGAATCAATAAAGAATTGTTATTTTTTAAAAAAAAAACAACCTATTGACTTTAAAATAAAAAACTTATTTCACCTAATCTATCGCACAATATCATATATTTTACCAACAAAAAGGCATTCTTGACCCAAGCAGTAGAACCCGAGTAACAGCACCTCATACAAATCGCTTACTTTCACACAAACTAAAAGTCCAGAGGTAAGCACTTGTCCGTGGCTGTCAAAAGCACCCCCTTGTCATAGCTACTGGCACAACAAACCCGTCCAACAGTGTGAGCTTGCCTGTCTGTTCCTGTCTCACAAAAGAGCGATAAACATGGGACTCATGGTCAAGGTTTCTTTGTGCCTCGCTGCAGTCTTGGAAGCTAAAGAGCAGACAGCTCTTCCAGTTTTGTGTGCTTGTGGCCCCAGCATAACTAACTCCTAAATCTAAGTGAGCTTTGGAACAACAGTGGCCTCGAGGTGATGCTGCAGGGCTTCCAGGCTAGATGAACAAAGATGGGATTTCTGCCTCGGGGCTGGGGAGGTTGCTCAGCTGGTCAAGTGTCTACTGTATAAGCATGCAACTGTAACCTCAGTGCCTGGGAGGTGGAGACAGGCAGATCCCAGGGTTTTAGTGATCAATTACCAAACTGCTGAGTTCCAGATTCAGTGAGAGATCCTGTCTCAAAAAAGAAAGTGGGATTCTTGTACAGAGTTGTATATTCTGGAGCTAGAGAAATGGCTCAGCAGTTAAGAACAGTTGCTGCTCTCTTACAGAGGACCTAGGTTCGGTTTCTAGCACCCACATGGTGGCTCACAACTGCCTCTAACTCCAATTCCAGGGTATCTGACACCCTTTGCTGGCCTCCATGGGCAGTAGGTACACACATGGTACACATACATGCATATGTACATACATTCATGCAGGCAAAACACTCACACACATGAAATTCTAAAAAAATTTAAGATAAAAATATTAAAGACCAGCAAGATGGCTCAGTGTTACAGTAAAAGCACTTCTTAAATCTAATGACCTGAGTTTGATCCTCAGAACCTATAGTAGGAGAAAAAGTTATCCTCTGACTAAATGTGTTCCATGATCCATGAATGCCTGCACAGATACAGACACATCAGACACATCATACAGCAATAAATAATTTTAAGGGTTATAAAAAAAATAAGGTAGAGAGCTAAAGAGGAAGGACTACACACAGAAAGATACACACACCCTGTCCTCTAGCCTACACGTACAAGTGCGCGCGCACACACACACACACACACACACACACACACACACACACACACACACACACTTACTTCTGCTTCTATTTATCTTTCTCTTGGTGTCAGGTGAAGAGTCTAGCTATGCTGAGACTATGGAATTAGACCACACACAGGGAGGCACAGAGGCCTGAAGAGGGCTTAATTAAGCCTGGACATCAAACACAAGGGTGAAGAGCTTTCAAGATGACCCCCTCACCACTCAAGCATCCTAACTCCTAGAACCCACCTAGAACTGCCCAGGAGTCTCCTCCTGAGATCCTGACTGACCAGAGCTGTAGCTAGAGGTTTCCTTATACAGAACAGGAAGCTGGGTGGGGGAGACACTGCCAGCCGCCGTCAGGTCAAGGAAGATGTAAAGTACCGGTAAGTCATAAGCCATGTGGCAAGGTATAGATTTATAGAAATGGATTAATTTAAGCTGTAAGAACAGTTAGCAAGAAGCCTGCCACGGCCATACAGTTTGTAAGCAATATAAGTCTCTGTGTTTACTTGGTCGGGTCTGAGTGGCTGCGGGACTGGCGGATGAGAGAGTTTGTCCTGACTGTGGGCCAGGCAGGAAAACTCTAGCTACACAGAGCTTTCTGCTCTTTCCCACCAGCATGTTCTGTGGTAGTATGCTATGCAGTTGACAACAGATAACTAAACTGTAGGGGAGTCAGGCTGGAGGGATGAGGCACAGAAGGCCCATGACAATAACCGGGATTAACTACTGGCACCCAGCCACAGTTCTCACCTTCCTGAAACTCCGTGATGTTTATTTTCTTTTGCTGTTTTGTTTTGTTTTGTTTTTGAAGCAGTTTCTCTGTGTAGCCCTGCCTATCCTGGAACTCACTCTGCAGACTAGAATGTCCTTGAACTCAGAGATCCTCCTGCCTCTGCCTCCTGAGTGCCGAGTGCTGGGATGAAAGCCCGGCTCCATGCTGCTTCTTAGCAAAACATCAGGATACTCCAGCCCCCTTATTTCTATCAAGCCACAATCTCCTTTATTCTATCCTTCCAGATGTTATTGTTACATCTGTCTTGTCCCATCATTTTAGTTTCTTTACTCTAGTGTGAGCCCATAGAGATCTCACCGCATTCCCACATTTTTTTTTTTTTTTTTTGGTTTTTTGAGACAGGGTTTCTCTGTGTAGCTTTGCGCCTTTCCTGGAACTCACTTTGGAGACCAGGCTGGCCTCGAACTCACAGAGATCTGCCTGGCTCTGCCTCCCGAGTGCTGGGATTAAAGGCGTGCGTCACCACCGCCCGGCTGTATTCCCACATTTATATATTAGTTTAAAGATATGTATAGTGGTTCACATCCATAATTTCAGTTACTAGAAACTAAAAGTTCAAGGCTAGCCTGGGTAACACAGGGAGACTCTGTCAAAGGGAAGGAGGAAAGGAGGAAATAAAAATTTTAAACCCCCATTTAATTGCTTAACTTATAGCCAAGAACCTGATTGTTTAACACTTAGCTTATGTAAGTATAGCAGGCCACCATTTTGAAGAAAAAAAACACCCTGAAATTTTGAAACACATCAAAAAAATTGTCTTTAATAAGATAATTTGAGAAAATGACACATTTTCATACCTATTTAAAAAAATATATAATGAGTACTAGACAGAACCACTTATGAATAAATTCACAGTTGAAAGGCTGAAACCATGAGTACTTATCTAACACGAGCTGGTACAGCATGCTGTCCCCTATATTTCCTGTTATTACTACCAATGGAAAAGCGGAAATGCTTCTATAAGCAACTTTACTCTTCAAGGAATTAAAAAGTAAACAGTGAGTTTGTGAAATCATACCACAATCAAAGTGATCAACTATGCTGCCTGAGTCACACCCCAGTATGGCAGCTTTCTTCTCTCAAATGGCAGAACTCTCATGATGGAGTATCAAATGGAGAATGAAGGAAGTATCTTCTTTACATGTTGTAACTCTTCCCTGTGGCTTCTATTCTTGGAAAAGCAGCATAAATAACAAGAGACCGCCATCATTTGCAATCCATCACACTTGTAATTCACTCCTAGAAAATATCGGCATTACTTCTTAACAGCACAGCAACCAGGCAGGCCTGTCCTGCTGTTATTAATAGAATCTTCATGGCCCCATTAAAGCAAGTCTGTGCAATCCAAGGTCCTAAATAATGGGTTATGCCAACCTGGAGCTCTGCCTCTACTCCCAGAGTGAAATAAGCATCTTTCCAAACGAAAGAAAACAGTGTTTTCAGCTTGTCCCGAGACAAGTGCACACGCTGCAAGCCCAGGAGGTCTGCCAATGTTTCCTGTCTCTATGGAATCAATCAGGCTCCAAAGATGAAATCTTCATCTCCAAGAAACTAAATCTAATTTTTAAAAAAAAAATGACAGAAAGGATGAGAGGAGAGAAGGATGGAGAACTAAATCATGTTTCCAACTGCTACAACTTACAAGGGGCTTGATAAAACATCTGTTGACTGTATCAACAACAAATTCTAAAAACACATTTTACAGTAGCTTGGAGATGAGTATTATGGTAAGTCCTTAGGCAAAGTCTGCATAATTGAAAAGACAATTCCTCAAGGAGCAAAGGCTAGAAGACACTCAAGTTTTCCACTGCCTGTTTAGTCAAGTGCCCTCTCTCTGAAAAACATTAGTATCATTAGACAAAAGTTTCACATAGAGATGCACTCCATAGCCATTAAATGTAGCTGAACATCATCATTTTACAAGCCTGATCCATGTGCAGAGCTACCTGGGATGACAAAGTCCACTCAACTGAAGGGCCATGTGTGCCAATTCTGTGGCTTTACTTGGAGTCTCCTTGGTTTCTTACTTATGGCTCCTCTAAGGCACACTGCACATCTATCACCTAGCACACAGTAGAGTACAGAGGTATAAACACATGCTAGTGCTGTAATCCTCTATTAGTTTCTGGACTCAGCTTTCAGTCACACAGAAGAACTTTCTTTGATTTAACATTTATTTACAGTTCTGCTACTATCTGCTTACACATTATCTACTTTCAAGTTCTTTTAACTAAACAGGGTCAAGTTGATCACATTATCAACAGAAAATGCTATCAATAATTTCCATTATCACTGCAAAAAAAAATCTAAGTATCAGACTGATTTCCTCATCTTTATACTCAGACTCAATTTTTTCTAAGCACTACAATGTATGCCTTTTCATAACATAAAAGTAACCAAGCAGCCGGTCGGTGGTGGCGCACCCTTTAATCCCAGCACTCGGGAGGCAGAGGCAGGAGGATCTCTGTGAGTTCGAGGCCAGCCTGGTCTACAAAGTGAGTTCCAGGAAAGGCGCAAAACTACAGAGAAACCCTGTCTCGAAAAACCAAAAAAAAAAAAAAAGTAACCAAGCAACAAAAATAAAACCAAGTATTCCCAAGTCTACTTGTTGATGACACAAATAAGAAGACAATACTTTAGAACATAAAAAAGACAAGATTATTACAGATGGGACCATGAGCTCCTCCACATGCACTGGAAATATTTTTTTAGTTTCAAGTTTAGATTATCTAGAATGTACGGAATGTCTGTCACTGCAGAGCTGCATTTTTATTAAGGACAGTAGTTCTTTACTATTCTTTCTACACTTTCATGTATTTTCACCTGCATGAGTGTTGTGTATGACTGCACGGTATGCCTTGAACTCATGTAGGTCAGAAGAGGGCACTGGATCCCCTGGGACCAGTGTTACAGACAGTTATGTGCCACCATGTGGTACTGGGAATCAAACCCAGGTCCTCTGGAAAAGCAGCCTGTGCTCTGAGCAGCTGAGCCATCTCTCCAGCCAGTTCTCTACTATTCTTGAAGCACTCCAGGATTTTCCAATCACTTCATACTACTCAAACTCTTAACACCGAAATCGATTTTTCTTAAACCTAATCTTTGAGATGTGTGCCACACTGCACTATGTGTCCAGAGATCAGAACGTCAACAAGACAGTTCTGCTGTCTGTAACTCAATAGGTCCTATAGTTCACTGCTAACAGCTTTCCAAGTTTCAAATGTTCCTATCTCTACAGCACTGCTGTAGTTGTTCTGACCTTTCTGCTTCAGAGGACCTGAAGGAAGTCAAATCAGCATGCATCACAATGGGTCTTCTGAGAACCTGCCAGTTCATACCTGTTCTGCTATTGTTGGGTTTTTTGTTGTTCCTGTACTTCCCTAAATTATCCAATAATTTCCTTTGTCTTAGAAACAGCAGAATGAATTTGTTTGTTAATATTTTTGAGATCAGGTCTGGTGATCTGTAGCCCAGGTTGGCCTTGACCTCACAATTCTCTTGCCTCAGACTACCAAGTCTAACAGGCGTGTGCCACCATACACAGCTGAAGGTGGAATTATGTCTCTTAAAACTTAGAAAACAAGAGATTCAAATCTACTCCAAGAAGAATGCTCTCAACAGGCCTCTGTTCTGGTACTTAATCTAAGTAGCTATTGCCAGTTATAAGGCAAGTGGATTTTGATTTTGAAGTACACGGCTTTGCACAGTGAGTATGCCTGTGCCAGGTAAGGAACTAAACACCTTGCTATACTCCCTGTGGCCTCAACTCTACTTTAGAATGTATAATCCGCCAGTGCTTTTTAGGTACCATACAGTATGCTGCACAGATCACATGTCATTTTGCCAGCTAATAATTCTAAAATTTCAATGGCATTATCTACAACTGGAAGTTGTATTTCTGACGTACAACGGGAAACTGAAGACAAAAGTGAATTTAGCCCGTACAGCTGAGGTCAGGAGCTGGATGAACATCAGCTATGGCTCCAGCCAGGTCCAACCAGGGTCACCAGACATCATTTATCTCCCTGTTCGAAAAATCTCTGTTGGCGTCTTTTCTGGCTCCTGGTACTAGAATACAGATGACAACTACTCCAAACTTCAAGTTCTCTTAAGTCCAGTGGAAATGCACAAGATCTGTTTTCCCTTGACAGCTGTTCAAAGTTTCTCTGTATCTCACTGCTCTGTAAGAGCTATTTGATACCATTTCACTGATGCCAGGAACACAGAGCACCTAAGCCGAAGACATCACCAGCTGTCTCACAGTGGACTGGACTCTCAGCAGGAGCCCCAGCTAAGGTGGGACTGGCATGAAGGGTGGGTGAACGCTAGATGTCTTAAACAACAGAAGTCACACAACGCTATATCCCTAACAGAAAATAAAGATACAGATGTCACACAATGTTATATCCCTAACAGAAAATAAAGACTTGGAGACTTTTTAAAAAATTGCTCACTGTCAAAACTACTCTAATTTCACTAACATCATGTTATCCACCACACAATTTACTCCCAGGAAACCAAAGACACTACTACTGCTTAAACTACAGACCTGGGTTTTGAATCCTTCCCAAGAGTATAGTCCATATGACACGACAATGCTCCTTTCTGATCAAAACAAATAGGAGAAATGAGAACAGGCACTTAGAACAAATGCACCATGAAAACATACAATTTTTGTGGTTTTGTATGTATGGTTTAAACGTGTATCTCATGTTCATGGAAACAAATGCGAAGAAGAAAAGCTCCCTCCTTACCTCCTGATTCCCTTTGCGGCAACACATTCCTTCTAGAACTATTCTACACATACAAACACATCTGAGTATAGATTTCCTAGGAACAAACAGTGGCATCATCTGGTCTATACCTTGCTTTTGAAAGCATACCAGAAACTCACTCAGCTCCCACTTTTGGAGAACCCAAGAGAAAATGTCCGATGTAGGATCAAAGCAAGCTCTCCTAGTGAATGCCCTCCGTCTCAAGGTCCTGATCCTGCCTGCCGCACTCTATGCCCAGGGATGACTCAAAGCTCGCAATGCTCAGTTGCCCTCCCTTCTAAAGTGGCATTACTACAAGAACTACAAAATAAGAGCTGCACAAACTAAAGGCCTGAGGTTAAAACTGTGGCTTTATGTGAAAATGTGTTGGTATTTTTAAAACTGATTCTAATAAGATATAAAGGGAGACACCTTAGCAAGTTGGCACTGTATTTTGCACAATGGCTCTTTGAAACTATAAATTAATTCCACCAAGCACCTTCAGAATAGGTGAAGCTACACCATGGCATGTTTTTCTACTCTTGTAGAAAACTTTTATGATCACACAGAAACCTAGAATAGCGTGAGAAAAGATTCTCTGCACTACACTGAATGAACAAAGGAGCTGCTAAATATTGCAAAAATTAAAAACATTAATGTGAGATCTCGAGATGGCTCCCCACTTTATAGCACTTGTTGCTCCTGCAGACGACCCAAGTTCAGCTCCGAGCACCCACACAGCAGCTCACGAGCCTGTAACTTCAGTTCCAGGGGACACAACACCCTCTTTTGGCCTCTGTGGGGTACTGGTACACACATGGCATATACTCACAGAGACACATACACATAAAAAAAATATACAAAAAAGTGATACAAGTCTCTATCATGCAGTCAGTACTCAAGTAGTTTAATTTCTAGACATCATTTTGATACAGAAAAAAATTATCTAAAGAAACACAATCTTAACTCCACAGTGGCAGGAACAGGATATTAACTAACACTTGGTGTCGTCTCTAGTGCCAGACAATTGGCAGGCCCAGGTCCCTGAAGACATAGCAGACACTCTTCCTAACTGAACTATTTTTAGGCTCAATAAATTATTTGTAACCTGTACACATAAGCTATAAGGGAAAACTGTATGTATTTTTCCATATGACAAAATAAGCAATCAAGAGAATACTGATCTTGACCATTAGTAAGCCAGCTATCATAATCTTCCTGGATCCAATACAGAGGCTGTGTGGAGTAAAATTTTAACAGTTTTTGTGTATAGATCAAATGCAAGTATGGAACATTCCAGGCACCAAAGACCTTTGAGAAGTATACATACAACCATTAAAACCCCCAGTATTAACTGGTCAAGCCTAAACATCAGTAATTGCAATCTGTCTATTATGCTGTCACAGTAACCACAACATATCAAACTTCACTGGAACAAGTTTGGTGTGATCTCTGGAGGATCACTTTGGGGACAAATAGCAAGAAAGTCTGGAGTCAGAGTTAGTACAGATAACCGAGGAGTTGAGTTCACATCCCTGGCAAATGCTGATGCCACTCAAGTGAGTATTTTTAGATCTAGGACAGTTATGCAACAGAGCTGTTTCAATGATGCAATGCGTCCTTCTGTAAAGACCAATAAAAGTGATCTCAGACCAGTTTTCCAACTACAGGGGAAGATTCAGAGCTGACATGTCTGAATATTTTGGAGGCAAAATACAACTACAGGGAGGAACAGGTAGATATGAGGAGCATGCACAACCACCAGAGGTCATGGTGACATCTGGGCCTGCCGAGGGCCATGTGTGGGTCCGTGGCCCTGCTGCAGTCGGCGTCTGTGTTGCTACCGAAAGCCATTTGGATGTCCATGGTCTGTGGTGCTGCCACGGGCCAAACTGATCTACATGGCCTGTGCTGCCACCTGAGGCCATGGTGATATATATGCTGGCCTGAGCTGCCGCTGAAGGCCATGTCTGGGTCCATAGTCCTGCTGCAGCCAGGGTCTGTATTGATGTCCATGGCCAAAGGCTGTGCAAATGTCCACGGACAGGGCTGCCACCTGAGACCATGTGCATGTCTGAGGGCTGTGCTGCTGCTGCCAGGGGCCATACTGATCTGAGTGGCTGGCACTGCCACCTGAGCAACATGATGTCTGAGCAACATGCTGAGCTGGCCCCGCCCCTGGCCTGCAGAGGGAGAGCTGGTCCCACCCCTCATTGGCCAGCAGCACCCCCAGTGATAGTGTTCAGTGACACAAGTGCAGGAGAGCTGCTGGCACGCCCCTCCACAGCCGCTGCTCAGTGGCATAGGCAGTGGCGTGGACTCAGGTGAGGTGGCCCTGGCTTTGGTAACGCAGGAGAGTTGGCCCTGATGGCATAGGAATAGGTGAGCTGGCCCCGGCCTTTGCCGGCTCCACAGCGGGAGGGGAGGCCCAGAGGAGACCCAGGCTGACTAACTCATCTACCACCCAGGCCTAGATCCAGGGCCTTGACGTGACCCACCCAAAACCTACCCCATCTAATCCTGAGCTGTTGGAGTATGTAAAGAGGCCAGTCCTGTGGAATCATAGCCACAGGATCTCCATGACTCTGAGCAACAGCAAGAGTCTCAGTGAGGGTCCAGTATCGATGGTGTAGCAGAAGCCAGAGGCCCTGAACCAACCCACCAACTCACTGCATTGAAAGCTGTTTGGGCAAAGGGGTGTACTGCATGGCACACCTCAGCACCCAGTGCCACTACACAAACACAAATGTGACGGGGAGGCAGGACAGACGGAGGAGCAGAGTGGTAGGAGTACAGTGACAGCCTGACCGGTATGAGAGAAGGCTGTGACTGACAGAGGAGCAGGTCACCGCCCACAAGGGTCGGCAAGATGTGCTTTTTTATTTTATTTTCATCTTAATTTTTCTTTATTTTCTTTTCTTTAAGGGGGAGGTTACAAGGGTGGAGGGCAGATGAGGAAGGACTGGGAAATGAATGAGATTGGGATGCATGATATGAAATTCCCAAAGAATCAATAAAAAAACTATGTTAAAAAAGAAAATTATGCAATGTAAATGGAAGTAATAAAATGAGCACCTATCTTTTAATCTGTCAAGAGGCTCTCTTTCCATGCTCCTCTCCAAAAGGAAATGAAGACTTTAAGTATATACCTTTCCAAACAGTGCAGGCCTTTTACTGAGAGAAAGTGTATACATACTAATTTGAAAATGATGCTAAGTGGCTTGCATCCTTGAAAGAGAGATGCTAAAAGATTTGAACAATAAGCTGTAATTTAGGGGCTCACTGCCAATTCAATGAAATAGAACACAAACCCACTAATTAAGGGGGGAAAGACAACAAAACTTAGGGCTAGAGAGATGGCTCAGCAGTAAAGAGCACTGGCTGCTCTTCCAGAGGACCAGGGTTCAACTGCCAGCACCTATATGGTGGCTTACAACCCTCCATATAACTCCAATCACAGGGGATCCAAGACTCTCTTCAGTCACTGCATACAGATGGTGCACAGACATACATGCAGGCAAAACACCCATACATATAAAGTAAAAATAAAGGGAAATTATAAAAACAAACAACTCACTGAGAGACATTCTGGCACAGCAGGTTAAACAGGCTTCCTAGGTTCTTACCTAGGAACTTACTGCTTATCTCTTATTTGCAAAGGACAACACACTACTATCTTTGAACACTAAAATACACACAACTCAAAACTTTTTAGAAACTTTCTAAAAACTAGCTAAACACTACTCTAGTCAAAGAGTCAGTGAATCTGGATAGACCACTCATGGTAACAACTGCTCCTGATACTGCTCTACTGAACACTGTTCAACAGACAGCCTCCTCTGGCAGCTCTAACCGAAGACCACCTCAGACAGACTCGGGAGGAACAAATAAAACTAGATGGTAACAAGCTCCGACTTCATCACAGCACTCAGGGTTGGCCTGGTAAGATGGCTGAGTGTTTGCATGTGTTTGCCTTCAAGCCTAATTACCGGAGTCTGATCCCCATGCCTGGACAATATGGTAGAAGGGGGGAACAGACTCCAACTCCCACAGGTGTCCTCTGATGTCCACTCACTCACCATGGTGCATACATACACCCGCCCCTACACACATATAAATCACTGCAATTCATTTTCTTTAAAGAATTCATGGCTGGCAAGGTGACTCAGTAGGTAAAGGCACATCCCCCAATCCTAACAAGCCCAATTCACTCCCCTAAAAAAGAGAACTGACACCTTCTCTGACTTCCACAAGTGTACTGTGCATAAGTGATACCCCATACAGTAAGTGTAACAACAAAGAATGCACTATTAACTGTTAAGTATAACATGATAAATTCAAGACAAATTAAAAATCAAGAAATAGAATTTAAAATTAGAAGTTTAAAAGGCTGTTTGAAAGTTGGGTGTGGTGGCTCATGTCTATAATTCTAGCACTCTGAAAATAAAGGCAGGAGTTTTTGGTGTAGAGGTCATCTTCAGCTACAAGTTCAAGGCTAGCCTGGGCTATGAGACATTGTCTTTAAAAAAGCAAAGCAAAACAAACAAACAAAAGTATAAAAAATTGTTAGCAAAAAAGGCAGGAAATAAATACCAAAGACTAACAACGGGGCGGGGGTGGGGCAAGACAACAGAAACAGGATGAAAAACACACTATTAATAATTACACTGAATGTAAATTTCCTAATAACATAAACCTTGTAGCAGGATAACTTCGGATGAGGATAACTGCTTCCAATGGCAGGAATAGACTGTACTTTTGTGCTGATCCCTCACTGGACGGGCTTTTGCTTGTCCGAGGGCCATTTCACTTACTTGGACCTTAGAGGATTACTCTGATGATCTTTCATCCCTTCCAATATGAAACAGCTGAGTGACAAGTAACAGAAAATGTGTACTAACGGATGGATGTCTCCCCTTTCACCTCCTTTCTGGTTATTGTTATCCCTCACTCTGTGACAGAACCTACGTTTTCATCAGCTCTACACTGACTTACCGATGGTGTTCTTTCTCACCACGTTCTTGATCACTCTGAGAATCAGTGTCAACTCGGACCCTGATTCTTAGAGCATGTTTTATAGCATGTGGCTGTGTAGTTTCTGCTCAGATTAAAACCTTCCATTTTGGAGTGAGCTTGTTAAGAGCTGGGATGTTGCTGGGTGGTAGTGGCTCACACCTTTAATCTCAGCACTCGGTTTGAAGACAGCCTGGTCTACAGAGTGAGTTCTAGGACAGACAGGGCTTCACAAAGAAACCCTGTCTTGAAAAACAAACAAACAAAGAGCCCCTGGGATGTTAAAGGAGGGGTGAAACAACAGGATTTCTAAGGTCAGGAGAGGTGAGACACTCCATCTTTCAGGGGGAGCTTAGTCAAATCAGGAAATAAATAACTTACTGGCTTCCAACAGTCCCTGAAACTGACCAGACGCACTGGGCCACCCCCTCTCCACTCCTATATATACAATTAAGGATTGCTGAGGGACAAGCTCAACTGCCCAGAAAAGCCAGAAATCAGCAGAGCTGCCAAAACCAACCAACCCACTCTGCCACCTGTGGAGCTGCCTGCAGGTTGTGCAGTGTACTCTGGGTGTCAGCTTCAGCCGAGCTAACAACATGCTGGAGTGGACTTTGGTGATGCAGCTTGTCTGAGAGTCATTTCTTGTCTTGTAAGCAACCAAAATTAAAACACACTGGTTCTTCAAGTTGGACTTGGGTGGTATCCTGACTTTGGTCTGCTGTCAGTTCCCTATCTGAGGTGAATAGGTCTTTGTTAAGAATAGTGTCCCACAACACACACCTTAAGCCAGACACTGCTTTTCCCAGAAGAGACTGTGAGTTCAGGGTCGGTCAGTCCTGGAATGCTGTCTCAAGGCTCTGCACCCTGATGCCCACCAATACGGACAGCAGGCACAGGAATGCCTAGTCTAGCAAAGCTGGGATCACACACACAGTGCCTTCTCACTGGCCCACAGGGGCTGGGTGCTGGGATGCTGTCTGGAGTGATGCTGTCTGGGGTGATCTCCTGCCCCGGGAATCTGGAGATGGGGGGCAGAGAGGGCTGGTGGTGCTGCAGAGAGTTTCAGTTCCTTTTTTCAAAATCAAGAATCAATTCTGATCATTAGCCCAGCTAGTCACAACAATCGAGTCCCCCAAGGCCAGACCCCAAAGGTCTGCTTTAATGATCCAAAGGCCAAAAGCTGAACAGCAAGCCTAATGCTAATCCATAGAAAGGCACATGAAATAATTACAATAAAATGTAAACTTTTATTGTGTTCCAAGGCCTACTCAGCTTAAGAAGGGAAGAAAAATGTGTAATTTTAATATGTTTAACTACCAAGTTTGAAATCATGTTAGTTCCTTTGGAGAATATAACCAGAAAAAGATGTAAAAATAACTGTCAAAGAAAGATTCTTTAAAAAAGAAAAAAGTGATGGAGATTCTCCCTTCAAGTTCCATCAATACACACAATTGTAAACAAGACTCATTTCCTTCTAGGTCAAGGGGGAAGGGTGGTGGCTGGCACAGAAACCCACATAAGGGAAAGAACAAATCAGGGAAGGCTTCCTGTGAAGGCTACCTTCTGATGTCACCTCTTTCTGATGTCACCTGGAAGGTGGAGGCAAGAAAGAAGTTCAAAGCCATACTTGGCTAACTAATAGTTTGAGAACAGCCTGAAATACATATTACATATTTCCAAAAAATAACAGTAGAGTGGTCCTGGAATATCTCTAAGTAAAAGAATGAAAACTGGTTTAAAAAAAAAAAAAAAGAAGACTCTTCAGTAGGGTGAGGAATCCCTTTAAAGGGATTTGGAGCACAACATTTACAAAGCACACTTAAATCCACACATAGACGATTATTTGCCTCTATGAATAGCTCCCTAATACTTGCATCAGTTTTTAAAAGAACATCTAATGTGTTTAGTCCAAATGCTGTAAGTCTTCCTCATCCCTGAGTACGTACCTCCACAGAGTTTACAGAGCAGAGTCTGAGAAGGAGAACTTCGAATGGCAGAGAAGGGTTGAAAGACTACAAGTCAGGCACTTCTCCTGGGGAAAGTCCAGACTAAAACATTAAAAACAACATTTGTGTGGTACTTGATCAGTCTCCTGGAAATTCTCCAATTTAATCCACAAAGCAGTCAAAGTACTATAAGGACTCATTCACTTCACCCAAGTGGAAGATGGTCAGGTTTAGTAGAACGCCAAGCCTTCCTGAGTGGCTGAGAGTCCAACCCTGAGGGAGCGTAAGCCATGCCTTCTGAATACAGTGTGTGCCTGAGGTCCTAAAGCAGCACAGGTAAGAGGTCAGAGCATCACGGAGAGTCAGTGCAAGTGAAAGCTACGTCACTTGGCTCTGACCAACAAACCGTGAGGCAGGCACCTAAGTTCTTGGAGACTCTTCTGGGCACAGGATCACACCTTTGGTGTAGCTCTGCCAGCTGATGAACACAGGGGCAGATGGTACACCACTCTCTGTTAATCTAATGGAGCTGCTGGCATCTGTGGGCCTGCTGGCTTACCCTGGGCATCTTTATGTAAGATCTCAGAGGTACATCACAAGCAGTGCTGACACCTGGGAAAGGCAATCTTCTCAGAATGTTCTTCCCACAGAAGCCAACATTTACATCTCAAAATGCTTGGTGGAAGACACACCTCCAACAGTGAGTAACTAACAGGCCTCTGCTTAGCCCTGCCCTTCACAACAGCAGTGTATCCTTTCCTGTATTCATTCAAGAAAGCATGTTCTTAGGAAAAAGTTCTCATTTCTGGACAAACAAACTCTTGACTCAGGGGGACAGATTAAGCAAATTACAACTCAGAAAGTAGGTGACTGAAAGTCACCAACCCAGTGCCTCTGAGAACTGCACCAAAAGCCAAGTGTCTTCCTACTGGTTCCCTGACTGTCAGCGGGGATTACCGAGGGCTCAGCCTTAGCTCCCTTGACTCTTCTTTCTTTCATACTGTGTGTCTTTAAAAACAACCAAACAGAACAACCAGATAGGTCTCTCTATGTAGCCCTGGCTATCTTGGAGCTGTCTACATAGATCAGGCTGGCTTCGAACTAAGAGATCCTCTTCCCCTCTACCTCCCAAATGCTGGGAACAAAGGTGTGAGCTACCATGCCTAGCATATTGTGCAGTCTTTAGAAAGAGGAAATGAGTGACTCAATAGTTTCAAATTCAATTGCACAGGGTAACTCTCTCCCTCCCTACCTCTAGTTAAGGGTTAACTCATCAACAGGGATAGGGAAGGTGTCTTTACACAACCTTTAACAGCAAAAAGGTATTTGAGAGTCCATTTCTCACTCCTGCACTGTCTCCATAGTTTGAGTCAGGGAGAATGGGCAAGGTTTATAATATATAATTTCTCATTTTAAATAATAGCTCTGCAGTAAAATGGAGCTCTATGACACTGAGGAACCTTAGATTAGACTCTGCTCCAAACAGTGGACTCAAGATGACTCCATCTTAAACAAAGTGACCAAATTAATTGTCAGGATTCTCCAAAAGGAGTGACCAGCCTTAGGAGCTACCTATAAATAGACTGAGAAACTAATGAGATTTTTAAAAATATGTATATTCACAATTCTCTCACTGATTAAAATTCTGACTACCTTAGTGGTAATCTCTGTTCTTTAGTTTAGCTATGTATAGAAGAGTGTTAAGACAGACTGCCTGGCATGTCTGAGTGTGGGTAATAGTGCTTGCCTTGCTGTATGGAAGCCACAGACAGAAGACTCTCCAATGATTACAAAGTGTATGTTGATTTTTCTTACCAGCAGTACTCTTGAGTCTACTTATAAGCTAGAAGTAAATATGCATGGGTTCTCTATAATGTGCATTTAAAAAAAGGTTTTATCCCACCCACATACTAATCAGGCCCAATCCTGCTTAGCTTTCAAAAACAGACAAGATCAGATGCATCCAGGGTAGTATGGCCAAAGACTAAAACTAAAATTAAAATTTCTAACTCTGATTCGAAATCTAGCAATTAAGACTACCATATTTGACTATGTTAAAAAAAAATTAATAAGCCTTTTTCACAGCAGGTAATTCAAAAAGCAAAGTCAAAAATTATATAAAATATTAGAGAAATATTTGTTATATATGCCAAAGATAAAGGACTAATGTCCCCAATATACAAAGACTAATTTTTTTAAGCATGGTCTTATGTAGCCCAGGCTGGCCTCAAACTCATATTTCTGCCTCTTCCTCCTAAGTGCTCATTTTACAAGTGTATTACCACCATACCTAGCTACAAAGAACTTATAAAAGTTTGAAGGTTTGAGGCACAGTGGTAAGTGCACAGTTAGCATGCACAAGGCTCTAGTTCAATCCCTGGTACCAAAAGTTAATGAATTAATTAAAATAAAATATGAAAAAGATAAAGGGACCAAAATTCCTAAATATAAATGAATGAGGAGATGAAGCACACTATAACGTTGATTACTTGGAAGCTTGAGCCAGAAGGCTTCAGAGTCTGAGGTCAACCTGAACAACACACCAAGACCCATAATTCACAAGGAAGAAAAAAAAAAGGGCCCTGGATATTTGAAAAAAAAGCAAAAAAATCTCAACTTTGCTCTTAAAAAGATGCCCATTACAGGCTAACGTCTGATATGGGGAAACACGAGTCTTTCTCTTTGAGTCTGAGTCACTCCTATGAACGTACTTTCTAGGCCCAGCCATTGTTCTTTACAGCTGAATCATTGTCCATTGTGTATATGGACCACACTCTTCTTACCCGTGCATCTGCTAGTGGACCAGCCTCGAGGACTCCCTATATAGAACAAGAAACTAAAAAGGTTAAAGAAAAGACTGTGTTCCCAATTCTCCAAATAACAACCAGTGACAGAGTGAGTGTGGGTATAACCTAGGACTCAGAGGACAGGAGAGGGTGACAGTACAGGTGAGAAGATAAACCACAGCAGAAGGACACCTGAGTCACAAAGAAGGACAAAGATTCAAGTGTGAAAATCATGGCACATATATCCCTCCCAAAGGAAGAGGAGGGTTCTCAGGAGAGCAAATCACACACTAAAGCAACAAGTTAGCAGTAAGAGCACTTCAGTAAGAGTGACTCTCCTTGTACTTTGTTCCAACTTCCACATATGCTTAATTGAGGAAAACATGTACTGCCTTTTATCCAAGGTTCTAAGACCTGCCGTTATGACTTCTATAGGAAGTGTGTCTGACATTACACAGTACAGTACAATCACTACTAGCAAATGAGCAGTTGCAAGGTGGCTAACCCAAACTTAGATATGCTGAATTCCAAGACTAAATACTTTTTAGAAGAGTACAAGTAACATTCAAAAATTTTATACTAATTACATGTAGAAATAATATTTTGAGTATATTAGGTTATGTCTTATTAAAATTAATTCACTCATCTATTTTAAAAACAGCTCCTACTTAAAACTTCCAATATTGGTTATGTGGTTAATACTATATTCTTACTGCATAATGGTGATCTAGAATATGATATCGCTTTCTTTTTGAATTTTGAAAAGTGTCACCAGTCTTTAATCCCAAAACTTGGAAGGCAGAGGCAGATGGATCTCTGGGAGTTCCAGGCCAGCTTGGTCTACATAATGAGTTCCAGGGTAGCAAGGGCTATGTAGAGATCCTGACTCAAAAAAAAAAAAAAAGTAAAATAAAACAAATAAAAGAGAAAATGTAAGAACTCTTGTTTCCTTAAACAATTCCTTTGGTAAAGAGAAAAATGTTGATTTATATTGAAGATTCTAACTTCAGTAGGTGATTTCAATCTTGAAAATAGGTAATTTGGTATTTTAAGTATAACTAAAAGGAAAACTAAACAAGTACTCGTACTCACGTGAAGTCATTCCCAATTGATCACAATCGATCACTTTTGTTTTCTGTACCAATAAAACCATTTCCCAAAGTCCTAAATATTAACTCACCGCATCTTACAAAGTCATTAAATATTTATTTCTGCTACCAGGAAGTCTAAAGAATTTAACAATTAGTGCTTCCAATGTAATTTTCTATTTAACACTCATTCCTGAGGGTCTAAAAACGGAAGCAAAGAAAGAGAAAGAACTGAACAGTTTACACATTGTTAGGTGGTGGGTTACACAGGGAGGAAAAAGGATGCTATTGCCTTGAACAGGAGATATTCTAGGATAAAGGAAGGTCTCTAAGACAGAGACAGTTTCTTCTGTATTTTACAAGATCAAATCTAACTAGGCCAAGAGGAAAAACAACATATGTCACTGAGCATTCCCTGAAACAACAACAATGAGGAAGAGAAACCAAATGGAGACTGCCAGAAGGTACAATAAAAGCACCTAGCAGGGCAATCTTAGGCAAAACATATACAGGCCTGTTTGTTTGGGAAGCTCGGAGTCAAGTGTGTGGGCAGACCCAACTAGAATCCCTTCCTACCCCATCCCAGGCCACATCCCAGGGCAGCTTTGACTTTCAGACAAAAAAAAAAAAACAAGATAAAACAGAACAATAACCACCTCCTAAAATACGATGTCCATCGCCAAGTGTTCTAAGGATCCATTTCTGCAGTTCGACCTAAAGGGCTTGTTGAACTGTCTACTAATAATTCCATGTACACTGGAGGCCACAGGTCAGATTCTGTTGTCTTAAGAAGCAGCTGCACAAGCTTCCTATAATACATACTCAGGAGCGCCTTGCAGATAAGAAAGCAACATACTATGGGTTCCCCATACCCTAGGAACCCCAAACTGATGGTGGAACTAGTGACAACAGCCTAGTCTCTCTTGGTGGGATGCCCCCTACCCTACAACTCCTCATCAGCTGTTGTAATCCTCCTGTGCTTCTCCCCTCACATGGATAGGAATAAAAAGTTTATAAATAAAGAATGGGAGTGAGCTAGAGATCTGGGAAAAGACATCTACTAGGATAAAAGGCTCAATACCCTTTACAGGTCATTTACACAGCATCTTCCTCTCCCACCTCTGCATATAGCAGTCGGCTTTTTTCTCACATTATGTTGTTGGTTGCTTTCAAGTCCTCTGCAAACCGGCTTCTTTCACTATGTTACTCTTGATGCCAACGTTTCCAGTCCCTATTCCCCTACCATAGGATAACAGTGCATCTAAGAACAAAGAACACATTTCCAGAAGAGAGGGAGTCGGGGAGAGAGAGGGAGAGAGTGTCTTAGGGCTCTATGGCTGAGATGAAACACAACAACCAAAAACCAAGTTGGGGAGAAAAGGCTTTATTTGGCTTGCACTTATGTGTTGTCATTCATTACTGAAGGAAATAGAGACAAGAACTCTAGCAGGGCAGGATCCTGAAAGCTGGAACTGATGCAGAAGCCATGGAGGGTGATGCTTAACTGGCTTGCTTCCCCTGGCTTGCTCAGCCTGTTTTCATATGGAATCCAGGACCACCAGACCAGGGATGGTACCACCTACCATGGGCTGGGCCCTCACCTACTGACGACTAACTGAGAAAATGCCTTACAGCTGGATCTCAAGGAGGCATTTCCTCAACTGAGGCTCCTTCCTCTCTGATGACTGTAGCTTGTGTCAAGTTGATTCACAAACAGTCAGTACAGGAAGAGAGAGGAGAAAAGAGAGAGAAGGGGAGGGGAGGGGGTAAGGGAGGAGAGGAGAGAAAGGAAAGGAAGAGGGAAGGGGAAAGAAGATAAGAAGAGGAAAGAGAGAGGAGGAGGGAGGGAGGAAAGAAGGCAGGCAGGAAGAGCAGATGTGATACAACCCCTGCACTGGGAAAGCGCAAGAATAGAACCCCTGGGGTTTGCTGGCCAGTCAGCCTAACCTAGTATGTGAGACCCTGTCTCAAAAACCAAGGTAGACAGCTCCCTAGGAATGACACCTGGGGTGCGCTCCAGTGGCACACACTGGCACACACACACACACAGAATTAAAACAGTTTAGTAATACCAAATCTTAAAATTTACTATTTTCAGGCTCTTACAAAAATACTGGAAGTAAAAGGCACTAGGATTCAAAAGGAGTAAGAAACAAAGGGAATACCCCAGATGATAATCACAAAAGGGATTCTGGAATCAGATGGGAAGCAAGCCACTGAGCAACTCTAATGGAGATGCAGTAGCACAAATGATTGGGGGGGCGCTCTAGGGACAGAGTTAGACCAAGTGAACCACATATTGGATGGAATTGAGTGGAGATAAAAGCACTGAACAGAACACTAATTTCTGAATTCACATTTGACTTCTTAACATTTTTTTCTCTGAAAATGATCTTTCAGTGGTGTTTGCGGTATATAAAAGTGCTGCCTTCTTCCCTCCCACAAACAACTGCTACTACCGCTTTTTGTCATCACTATGTCTGGCCCCACTTGACCACCCAGCCTTGCCTTCTCCTAATCTCCACACTGAACTGTTGGGTATCCAAGGTACTTGTTACAGCCATTCACAACCACTCACTGTCTCTCTGCTCACCAGAGTGCCTCTTCATGTCACCTTTTGGAAACAGTGTCATATGGGAGGAATACAGAAGTAAACTCAAATCCTAAGTCTGCTGTCATCGAGCCCTGTAGCCTAGAGGAAGATCTCATCTCTGAGCTGCAAATCTTTCGACAGTATAGCAAGGTTAATACCAAGTTATAGAGAGCTGTTCAGGGCTAAAAATAATGAACAAAGAGCACATGAAGAATTATGGAGCATTATGTGACAAGTGTCATCAACAATAGCAACACTACAGCCACCTGAATGGTAGCCATTGTGATGCCCAAGTCATCTAGGCCGGAAGAGTTCTTATTTCATCACTGTACAGCCGAAGCCCAGCAGGGTCTGCCTCAGCGTGGTCCTTTAAATGGTAAAGCAATCAAAGTGAGCTCCTCAGGGATAGCTCACTCTCTGATGTGCCCAGAGAGCTTCTCTGATGACATGGGTCCACAGCACATCATCCTCCAACCTTCTACAGTACTCAGTAGAGATTAGCTCAGTACAACAGCTACCACACACTTCTTCAGGCATGGCCTTATAAAAGGGGGCAGTGAAGTTAACTGTGGCAATGTTTTAGAATATATTAGCATACACGTGCATGGAGGAGCATGTGTCACAGTGTGTGCAGAGGTCAGACAACTTTTGGGAGTCAGTGCCCTCCTGACATTGTGAGTCCCAGGGATGCACAGTTCATCAGTTGCACAATAAGTTGCTCTCTGAATCAAAAGAGAACAGCAAGTGGCAAGAACCACAAATAACTACCATTGTACTACCTACTGCTAACTACAAATAGATGATCTAGGAGACTCTGTGCAAGAAATAAAAGCTTTGTGGGCACTGCTGGCTTTAATACAGAATGAATTTCACAGTAGAATTAGTGTATATATTACTAAATGTTAAATTCTGCAAAATGCTTCTAAACTGAAAGTTTTCAATGCCATAATAAAACCCATTAGTTTGTATGTTAACCATTTTTTCAAGTGTTTTCAGCTCTTATGAATTTAAGAAAGCTAGTCAACCCTGTGCTCTAAGGTGTAGACCCGGAGTCTGGCTCTGAGTCTTCACCCCACAGCATGACAGAGCCATAAAACTGAATTTAGAAGATCCTCTCATAATCCAGACATTCCTGTTTTGTCTAGAATTATGATGCATGCCATCCAGTGGCTTTAAAAGAAGGGGAAAAGTACTTTAGAATGATTTTTATAATATTTTAATAACTCTTGGGGAAACTAAGTATATATCATTAAGTACAATCTCCAGAAAAGCTAAGTGATAGCGTTTAGGGAAAAGAGCTGTAAAGAGGCTTGTACTAGGTGTGGTGGTGAAAAGATGGGAAAATAGTGTTTATGATATGATTTGGAAGCCAGATACAGAGGGAAATCTTGCTATAACAACTGGGTTTGGGACCAGAAATCCTCAGGGAGATCAGAGAAGCTTGACTGCTGACTCTTTATCTACTGAAATGGAGAGTACCAAGGGTCCTGGTTTAATGGTGGAGGGGCCAGTAGGAAAGGAGTTATACTGTGGTGACTATGACTTGAGACTACCAATGTCCAATCTTAAATCTCATATGTCAAATTGAACGATGTAATCTGGAACCACGGGGAGAAGACAGGAGACAAAGAGATAATCTTTAAAGAGCTGTACCCTCTCTAACATTTAAAGATGGGGTGGACAGAGTTACAAAGTAAGGTAGAAAGTCAAGGCCAGGAAAGTAAAGTAGGAGAGCCTGGTATTCTGGAAAGAGAGAACTCTACTGATGCCATAGGTACCTCAAGTGCAGAAAGGAGACCTATGGGTTTAACACTGTAAGGTCACTGGGAAGGACAATGCTTCCTTGGAGTGATAGGGAAAGAAGCCATAATGGACTGGAATAAAGAGTTAAAGAACTGGCCGGGTGGCAATGGCACACGCCTTTAATCCCAGCACTTGGAAGGCAGAGCCAGATGGATCTCTGTGGGTTCGAGGCCAGCCTGGTCTACAGAGTGAGAGATCCAGGACAGGCACCAAAACTGTCTCAAAACAACAACAACAACAAAAAGAGTTAAAGGATATTTTGAAAGACTAAGCAGCATTTTCTACTAAGTTTGTCAAACCCGCTGAGCAGACAACTTGAGAAAAGCACTGTCAGTGCAACCACAGGAGTCTGTTCAATGCACAGAAGAAGGGGAGCACATCAGAGAAAGCATCTCACAGCACATAACCAAACTTAAGCAGCCATGAGACCACACTGCAGTAAAGTGGAGTATATACGGCTGGCTGCTAAGAGCACTCGTAATTAAACATATATGTCTGCAGCTGAACTGATGGAATGGTAATAAAGAGCCTCACTCATATAAATGAGATGATAATAAAGAGCCTCACTCATAGAATGGGCAGGTCTTGCCATTCTATTAACAAAAATTCCCATTTCAAAGCCCTTAGACTTCAAAACTGTGGAAGGGGACTACAGATTTGCATTTAATACAAGTTTTGAGAAAATGGGACTAAGCTGAAGAGCCTCAAAGGGCTCTGAATTAAATTCCAGCTCTCTTCCATACACATTCCATGAAATTAGACAAAATGTCCAGTATCTATGCTGTTGTGACTCTTCTGGGAACCATGGAAACAGTCACAAGGCTGGAAGCTTCTAGTATCAAGGTTGTTTGTCACTGGGCAGTGGGATAACTATCTCAGTGTGTGTGGGACTTCCCTGGATTTAGCATGGCTAGTACCACACTGTGAAACTAGCACAGTTGGTCACTCTACTCTGCAGGCAGTCATAAATGGGACACATTCTAATGTGAAAAAAATAGAAGTTAATGAAGAATAAAAATGTACAGTGAGGGAAAAATGACTCAAAATAGTTTCAACAATGAAACAGGTCACTGTCTATGAAGTACAGACCCCTATGTGGTAGGCAGACTTCTAAACTCACCCAGCTTAACTTGTATAACCTGTAGTACCCTTCCAAGAATAGAGATGGGGATAGCCAATTCAAGGGGCCCTTCTCCAGAGACAGAATCAGAAAGATTACACAGAGAGCAGAGGCTGAAACAAGTTCACTGAATGGTCCCCTAGGCCCGAAAGCCTTTGGTCCTACAACCCAACAACCTGATTGAGCATACTGTGTTACCCAGACTGAGAGATCTGGAGCAGAGCTACACTGTATGACGATTTCAAAACTACAGCACTGTGAGACCTAAAATATATGCTGCTTTAGCAAACATATTCCTGCTGATTTATTACATATCTTTTAAGATAGTACTCAGGTTACGTATATGTAAGACATGTGTTTTTTATACTCACCATGATAAGTCTGAAAGTATCTATAAAATATAGTTCCTCAAAGTATAAAATTCTCCAAGAATTAATAAAAACTTTGTATGTGTGTATATATATATATATATATATATATATATATCCCTGAATTTGTACTTTAAGTAAGAAAAGTTCAAACTCATAAGAAAGTTTTTAGTAAATTAAACTCACACTGAGAAGCAGACTCTCAACCTGGCTTTACACTGAAATTTTCAAATTTCGATGGTAGAGTGTAAAATGGTATAACCTGGAAAACTATTTGGCAATTTCCACTCTTAAGTACATGCCAACACTATGACTCAGAAATTCCACTCTCTGAGTGCATAGCTCTACCAAAAGATATACACTGTGCATGAATGTTCATAGCAGTTATGATTATAACAGCCCAAAACTGGAAGAAATCCAAATGTTCATCAACAGAATGGACAAATTGTGTATCTTACAACAATGGGAAACTAACACCAGTTAGAAAGGACCGTCTAACAATGTACACAACAGAGATGAATCTTGGATGTTACACTAAGTTTTCAGTGTTACCCTTCAGTGAGGGTGTGTCTTACTGAAGCACAGTAGCACCTCTATGAAAGACCTGATGGACACGAAACCAAGAACACCTATGAAACAAAGAGTAAAGCTTGGGACTTTAGTTTTCATAACTATGAACAATAAATTTCTATTGTTTATAAACTGCCTAGTATGAGATATTTTATTACAGCAGCAAAAATGGTCTAAGATGAATATAAAGTCAGAGAAGGAACAGCAGCCGGTCTGTGTAACAGGTACTGGAATACTCCATAATTAAGTTGATGGAAGTTTACATGTGAGACTATGAATTATATTGCTACAGTATGACTGCTGTGCTCCTCTCTAAATCCCTAAGTTGAAATAGAACCTAAAGGGAAGGCCTTTATAAAGGGATTAAGTCATGAGAGCAGAGCCCTCATGAATGGGATTGGTATTCTCAGAAGATTCCAGAGGACCTCTCAACCTGTTCCAACAAGAAACACTCATCAGTGTGCAAGTCAAAGGAGCATACCCATCATCCCCATGAAACCCTGCCAGTTGGCAACCCAGATTTCAGACCAACCTCCAGAACTGTGGGAAGGGAGTCTGCACTGGTCATAAACTACCAAATCTGTGGTGTTTAGTTATAGCAGTCTGAATAGATTGAGACACATATCTCAAAAATATACTTGCTTTTGCATAACCATCTAATGACATTTTAAGATACCTGAAATCATCACAGATTCCTCATATGAAACAATCAAATAAGCTACTGAACAATGAAGCATATTATCATGGTGTTATACAAATAAACACTTAGCAAGAAACTATCAATCATGGCCTTCTTTTAATACAGTTGTTAGCACTTAATCATTCCTCAACAAATAATTAGAATAAACTTCACATATAAAGCCACTTTTGGGTTTTAGAAGGCCAGAAGAATCTATGTATAAATATAGAATACACAAACATCAATATAATAGAGTCTATACAGTGTGAAAAAATGGGTCTTATCAAATTAATGAGTTCTTTTACCTCCAAATACAAGAAACACAGGCTAATTTTAAGCCATCAGCACAGAAACAGTCATTGGCTACTGAGGTGGAGACAGCACCACTGTGGCTTTCACACTGAGCCTTAGGATAGACCACACCCTTTCTCTGTCATGGAAACCAGGAGCCAAAAAAGCTGGTTAGGATCATCTAGTGCGATTCTTCCACCCTAATTCAGAAACCCCATAGGGTATCCCCCAAATAGCTGTGCCTTTCAGAAAGGCAGCAGCAACTCTGAGGAAGGGAGGAAAGCAGGAAAGGAGGGGACAGTGACTTACTTGTGGAAGGACAGGCCACTGTGAACAAAGCCCATCTTAGGATCTTTCTTGGTGGCATACAGGAGACAGAATTCACAGTATCAAGTCTCACTACCACCAAGTCTAAGAAACTGAAATAAAGCTTGGGGCCAGGAAGGAGGCTGAAAAAGACCACTATAAGTGACCACAGAAAAACTGAAACAAAATCACAGCTCACCTCACTGTTGTGGCCTCGCAGGTTGAAGTTTATCCTCTGTGGCGTACTCCTATCTCTGCGACAGTGGCTAGAGGTGAAAGTCACCCCCACCACACCTCGCCCATTGCCTGTGGCCAACCATCCTTCTTCATAGTATCGTCTTCTACACACAGGCTTCTCCTTCTCACTCTTGGGGACACGCCCTTTCCAGGACAGGCAGAGGATGTTGGAGTCACTGCAAAGCACAGGCCCATGTTCCACTGCTGCATACATACTTTTTTCAATGAATTATTTCACTTAAAAAGTACTGAGAATTTCAAACCAAGTTCTTTCATTGGCTTATTTTGTGGCTGAACTTATTTTGGTTTGGTTTTTTCCTCCTTTAGTTACAACTGATGTAGAGTTTAATTAGGTCAGTATTTTATAAAGATCCACCAAATGCATAGTGAAAAAAATTCCTCTATAAAAGATATCATCAGTCTGGTAAGAAAGGCAATGCCTAAAAACACATGGGGTCCGTTTTCATTTTCAAGTTCTTAGGGGAAAAACATGCCAATCCTTTGGAGAAAGAGCTGTTAGAAAGTGGTGATGGAGAGCCAGTTCTCTTCGCCTTTACTCAGTTTGGTTATTCTCAGCCTGAGATTCCAGTTTTGTGTAATGTGATTCCAGAGATAAGGGGTTGCGAACACATAGATTTCAAGTAACTTAAGGCAGTAAGAATCCCTCTAACTGGATTTTTCTATTCAAAAGTTCAAATGCAGACAATACAAGATCATCTTCCTTCTGAAGCCACCCTCTGGCACATTTTCTGAACTAGACAAATTTCTGCTGTATAGCTGAAAAGCTTGCATAAGAGAAAAGGCACACTAACGTGCAAAATCAGACTGGAGCTCATGTGCAGACAGCAGCCCAAATTTTTCCCACTGTTCACAATCAGAAGTTTTCTGTCTCCAAGACTGGCCCTGTGTCCCGAGGAACACGGGGCTCCCTAGAATGACTCCTCCATTGGTTGGAGCACCCCTCAGTGCCATAGGGCCGGGAGCAAAGCCCCTCTCCTCAGCAGAGGTAGAGGATAGAACTTCAGACTGGACCAAGTGCTTTCCTTGTCCTTGCTGACAGAGAGGCTGCAGGAGTTTGTTTCCCCTTAAACTCGTTTCTCTGCTTTTCTGCTCCTAAAGATCATGTATTATTCTATCTTGATGAAAAAAAAAGCAGTCTCTGAATTAAGTCCATTAAATAATCTTCCTCTCATATGCAAGTCTTGAAGCCATTCACCCAAGTGTGTATCAGAGTCCCCCGAGCTGTAGCATCTCTTGAGCAGCTCCGCACTTGGCTGAATGGCACCTTCCTGTTCACATTCAAGCCTGTTCACACGCCTTTAGACCAAGAAAGGGTTTTCCTTGATATTTATTTTGTAATTGACAGTTCCAATTAGTATTTTAAAATACCTTATATATGCAGAAAAGAAAAAGATAAACAATAAATAAAAAATTGTCCAATAGTTAGCTAAAGACACAAAGGAACCTGTTCCTTTTCAGGTCTGCCCCGTCACTTGAGCCACAAAAACAGTAAAAGTCACTGAGTTTCAGTGCAGAGTGCTCAAGTCTGCTCCTTCTCCAAGCTGGAGAGGTACTCTTGAGCTTACTCTCTGCGACGTTTGCCTCTGCAAACTTGCTTTACCCACAAACACCATCAGGAAAATTCGTCATTGGTGATGGACAGCTCTCCACGGACTCCAGACCCCAGCAGTATGGAGCTGTTCCATCTGATGCTTAGATTTCTTTTCATATGTGTAGAATGAGCCTGTCCTCTTCTGAAGGTGAGTGTGTGGAGAGAGGTTTGACATATACAGACACACTCTTCAGCTGGCACTTGATATGTTTGTTTTCCCAGGTAATTCAGGAACCATTAGATTATTCGTGACTTGAAGGTCTTGGACTCTTACAAATCTGTAAAACAACAACGACAGAAAAACAGGATATATGTATATTTTTCAAAATAGCAAATAAAAGGTCTAACAAATAAGTACTGTAGCTGAAATTAAAGAATAGTTTTTACATTTACAACTACTGGATGAAACCACTGATTGTAGTGACTGGTAAAATCCAGGTAGTGGATGGATATGAAGAAAACATATAGCAGGAGGAGCCATCTGCCATACACTGTCAGACTGCACCTGTCAACGGTACCGCACTGCCCCTTCTAAAACTCTAGGCCCTCAGTGTGGTTCTTTCCCCTACTGATGACTTGGTTTAAGCAAATTTTCTCAAAAATAAAACTTAAAAGACCCAGGAAAGTTAGTGAAATGAATTTGTAGGTTTTTTGTTTTTTCCATCATTATTAAAGGATATTCCTTAATAACCCGAAAGAACAAAGACCTTTAAAAAGCTCTTGCATCTGACGGCCAGCTATCACTGAGCAAAGCACAGCTGTTCACTCAGTCTTCAACTTTTCTACTAGCTACTAACTCCTAGAGCAGTGGTTCTCAACGTTCCTAATGCTGCAACCGCTTTATAAAGTTCCTCATGTTGTGATGACCCCCAACCATAAAATTATTTTCGTTGTTACTTTATAACTGTACTTTTGCTATGGTTATGAATTGTAAATATCTGATATGCAGATGGCATTAGGTGACCCCTGTGAAAGGCCACTGGAAACCCCAGAGGGGTTGTGACCCACAGGTGAAGAACCACAGCACTAGATCCTCTTTGGCTGTCTTCCCTGTGTTTTTTGACATTTGCATCAATTTGCCAAAGCAACAGTGATCAAACTGTCAGTTCTATCAGGACTAGCAGGCTATGGAATATTTTAAAGCCAGAGTATCTTCACAATAGACTTAAACCAGCATTTAAAAAAATGATTTTCGAGACTGAGTCTTGCTAGTTCCTCGAACCTGGGATCCCCCTGCTTTAGCTTCCCAAATAAACAAGATTACGAGCATATGCCACCAGACCTGGCAGCAATTTGATTAAGTATTGACCTTTACCTAGAGCATTAAAATTATTAATTTAACAAAATGCTGACCTTTTAAGTTTGTGGCTTTTTAATATTTCACATTCTAGATTATCAAATAAGCATCAAAGCACCTCTAATGATGGTCAGAGTACATGGGAATCCCAATGGGGAGTATTCGTATACAGCTTAAGTGGCAAACTGAACTCACTATTCTTCTTCCCCAACACCATATCTACTGAAAAGAATAAATGACAAACTGCTTGTCTACTGGGCAGACATTTTCTTGAACATGAACAAAGGGAGCCTGTCACTTGGGCAGTATTTGTTGTCAATAATAAAAGCTGAGCTTTCAAATTACAATCAGAATTTTAAGAACATAAGCATCCAGTATTCTAGATTCAATAGCTCCCTAAAGCTCAAAGACCTTTCCCATGCAGCTGAAGGTAATACTACTAAATAAATGAAGGAATTTTGTATTTTATCTCTTTGTACTTCTAGGGCTTGGATATATGATTTGTCCCCAAGAGGTTAAGGTGCTGGAAGCTTGGTTTCCCAGTGTGTCATACTTGGAGGTAGTAAGACCATTAGGAGGGAGTCCAGGTGCCGGTTTCTGGAATTCCCCAAGGAGTAATGCTGGTCTCACACACTGGGTTAGATCTCACATTAATAAGTTAGTTCTTACAGAGCAGGTGTTGTAGAAGAGTGAGTGTGGTCCTTTGCTTTCTCTTGTCGTGTGATCTCTCTCTCTCTCTCTCTCTCTCTCTCTCTCTCTCTCTCTCTCTCTCTCTCTCACACACACACACACACACACACACACATACACACACACACACACACACGTCTGTGACGAGATGCAATTTGCCCTGTTATGACACAGCTAGAAGGCACTCACCAAAGACCAACAAGATGGGCCTGCTCTAGGTAGTGGTGGTGCACACCTTTAATCCCAGCACTGGGGAGGCAGAGGCAGGCAGATCTCTGTGAGTCTGAGGCTAGCCTGGTCTACAGAATAAGTTTCAGGACAGCCTGGGCTACACAGAGAAACCCTGATTTAAAAAAAAAAAATCAGAGATTGGGCTAGCTCAATCTCTGATACTCAGTATCCCAAACTAAGAGCTTTTCACTCTAAAAACTGCTCAGCTTTGGTTTTCCAGTTGAAACACAAAATGGACTAAGGCACATTAGTACTCAGAAGATGCATGTCCTTAGTGAAGGACTAATTTCCAGATGACCACTAATGATAAGAAAACCGAATCTGAGCAAAAGGCAAAAAATTTGGGAGGGTGTGTTTTGGGGGGACAAAGTCTTATCTTACTATGCAGCCCTAGCTAGCCAGGAAAGCCTTGAACTTAACTTATTTCTGCTTCAGCCTCTGAAGAGCTCTTATTTCAGGGAAAAAAAAAAAAAGATTTGGGTGTTGGGGGGGGGGAGTTCACTGATGTATTTCAAAATTTATATACCAATTAGCTTTTAAGAAATTTTAAGTTGAGCTGGGAAGTGGTGGTGCACACCTTTGATCACAGCACTTGGGAGGCAGAGGCAGGCAGATCTCTGTGAGTTGGAGGTCAGCTGGGTCTACATAACAACTTCCAGGACAGCCAAGACTACACAGAGAGTCTCTGTCTCAAAAAAAACAATCAACCAACCAACCAAGAACAAAAAGACTTGCTTTCTTCAAATGTATTCATATTACACTGGTTTTCTCCACCAATTAAGATCATTGTTACACTAACCGTCTGATCAAAATCTACACCAACACCAACTCTCAACAACAAACTTACAGGTTAGTAAGTAAGTATAAGGAAACAAAAGTAGAATATGTAAGAAATATGCAATGCAATTTTCTTGACTAACAAATTGTGGATGGTGACTCCCCAGTTACTTAGAAAGTTAATCACACACCCCAACCATCTGTCTAGCCATCCAGCAAATGCCTCGCAGTTAGCCTATTATAAAGAAGCATGATCTCACGTCATAGCAGTTTTCTAAAATAACAGCTAGCTGTCTGATTTAGGGACTAATTTCTGGGGACAGAGACTCAAATGCTAAATTTCAAGTCAGGCAAGGGCCGAGTGCCCACAGAGGTCTGTTGCTTTGAGAGCTCCTTGGAAGAGAACAAGTCTGCTATACAGCTCAGTAAGAAGAACCTACACATGAGCTAAGAGTCCTAACACTAAGTCCACTCCCAGTCAATTCTTGAGAATACTCTGGAGAGTACTCAGCGCTTACTAAACTCTCAGCTAGGTCCGTTACTGTGAATAATGCCCAGGTAGTAAAAGCAGTAACTGCCATGAACAAGGATAGGATTAGAGGCTCAGAGGGCTTATGAAGTAAGTCCATCTGGTCTGTTCAGTAGGCAGTATCCAGGAGCACTTGAATCACAGCTTCCAAAAAGTACAGATCAGAGACATTAACTGCAGAGTCACTTGACATAAAATTGAGTTAGCCACCAAAAACAGAGAGCTCAGCAAGGGAGAAGATGAGGATGGAGAAACAGATCTGTTGGAACACAGTCCAGGAATGGAGTTGCAGGAGAATTCTGAGTGCTTGTGAGTATACTCCCAGAAAACAAGTCTTGTGACCTTAGTTTCTTCAAAACACAGAATTGTTCTAGGAATGTATTTTCAAGCTCCTCCCAGGTATAGCAAATAGAAGTGAGTTTACCTCAGATTACTCATTATTGCTTGCTGATGTTATTCAATTAAATGTTTAAACTATCCTTTATATGCCTCTATGTAAAAACATGTTTTTGCCATGTGCAGCTTGTCCTTGTGATTGTATACAGCTTCAACTCCTGAAAACTTTACTCTGTGACCTTTCCTAGTGCTCAGAGTATACACTGTCTGAGGCTTTGAATAAAGTTGACTATTGCATGAGACTTCAGTCTGCCTCATTTATTGGCTCCATTCTCCCATGCCCCACCACCTCTAGAGTGGTGACATGGGTCTAGTGGTGAACTCTAACATCCCATATCAGGTAAAAGTGGAAGATGCAGTTAAGAAGTCTAACAAAAGTTAAGAGAGTCCAGAGTGAAGAATGAAATAAGAACAACCACAGCACGCTCAAGGAGGAACTGCTTCCTGAGCAACCACAAGCCCAGGCTGGGCCAGCACTGGGAATGCACAGGTCAGTGAAGTCTAGGCCCTGAGCCAAGCAACACCAGCACAGTGGGAGAAAACAGGCAAAACAAACGTCTGTGCAAAGAGATCAATGCTGCCAACAACAGTCAACAAACACTTCAGGCAAAGTTGAGAAAAATCTTCATGCAACTATGTCCCACAATGCAGCCAATGCAGCAGGAGCTAAAGCAGATGTTGCAAGAGCTGGGCCAAAACAAGGAAAGTTTAGTGGCAAAACTCCAGTGACAAGAAAACCCTAATTAGTGAGAAAAAGTTAAACTGCTGTTAAGACTAAAGGTGGGGCTGGAGAGGTGGTTAGTGGTTAAGAGCACTGGCTGCTCTTGCAGAGGACCTAGGTTCAATTCTCAGTACCCCCAAGACAGCTCACAAAGTATGCAACTTAAGCCAAAGGATACTCTCTTCTGACCTGTGCAGGCACAGGCACACTTGTAGTACACACACACATACATACATGTGGATAAACACTCACACACATTTAAAAAAATGGTGGTTCAGATTAGAGAGAATTTCAAGGAAAGAAAAAAAATCAAATTATATTGCTTAGGTTAGGAAAAACTCAATACTATGGATTAGAATTAACATATTTAATAGAAACAATGCTTTATGCCTGACCCTATCTTAACTTCACAATAATTACCTTTTCTCAAAAGACCATTGTAATATTTATTTTACATCTAGATCTATAAGCAACAGAATGGGCTTCCAGAGCACAGGAACTAAGAAAAGACCTCCATACAAACAGGCACTCCTGGAGAGGCCATGATGACAGACAGACAGACAGACAGACAGTAGCAGAGCAGACAGTGACTGAGCACAGTGAGCAGCCTTGTCCACACCGGGTAAGATCAGGGGTTCAAATTTGAGTTCAGTGTTTCCCAGACTTTCAGATACTGAAAGGCTTGTTAGTTGAGATCCCTAATCTGAAAAATCCAGAATCTGAAATGCTATTTTCAGATGGGAGGTGATCAGCCTTTACAACTCTGCAGCCAGACTCACTGGGCAGTATGGTTTTCATGCTCCCCAACTGGATCCTTCTGTGACTCCATTCCCTAAGGTGTGAGAATATGGGAAAATTAAAACAAATATATAAAGTCATTGCAAATAATTGTCTGGCTGCCATACAATATTCAATAAATGTTGGACATTGCTATTGTTACTTTATTAATATCCTACCATTTGTAAAATCTGGAATAAAATAAAAGGCTATTCAAAGACAACTCACTGACTCTATTTTAAAAGTAGGAATAAAGAATAATGCAGAAAGGGGGATTATCACCAACTACAACTAAAGGCTAAAACATAACACTTCTTACTGAATGGCCATATTATGATAGTGACTTACTGAAAGAAGGAGAGAGGCTGAGCAAGAACTAAGAATTTTGCATTACCAAGGGCCCGCTGTTCACCTTCACATTCACAACCTCCCAGAGAGAGAATGCAACCATTTTACAAATTCTTAAATCAGATTCAAAGATTTTAAATGAGGTTTTCAAACCTCACCAGTCTAAAAGTGAAAGAAATAAGACTGAACATCTCCCACCAATACTCATCCTTTTCCACCAAACTACACTGCCAAGATTAACAAAAGTCATTTCCACTCCCCACCCCTTGTTGCTGTGAAATAGGAAAAGACATGACTACTTGATGAGAACAAAAATGAATCAAAACCAAATCTGACTATTCACAGGCTCCAACAGATCTAAAGGAAATAACAAATGACTTAAAGGGAGAAAATAGTGAAGTCTTGAGAGTAGGGTAATTTTATTATCATCTAATTTTTTTTTTTTTTTTTTTTTTTTTGGTTTTTCGAGACAGGGTTTCTCTGTGTAGCTTTGTGCCTTTCCTGGAACTCGCTTTAGAGACCAGGCTGGCCTCGAACTCACAGAGATCCGCCTGCCTCTGCCTCCCGAGTGCTGGGATTAAAGGCGTGCGCCACCACCGCCCGGCTTATCATCTAAATTATTAAAGCAACATGTTTTGTAGTATCTTTTGTTCCTGCTATTAAACGAACATCAATTTAGCTAAAATAGAGGACTGTATCTTATTCTTTTAAGAATTCATACAATACTTACTGATAAATAAAACACTGTGTAGATAGATACAATCCCCTAAATTTTTCAATAAACACTCAAAATAACAAACAACCAAAGTGAAATGGACTTTTAAAGTGACCAGCCACAGATTCAGAAGTAACTTTCCCAGCATTCATGGTCACTCAGCACAGTGTGAGTGTGACAGAGTGAAATGACAATCATTTCCCAATTCTGGTTTATTGTTTCAGAAAACAATTTGGCAAGATGCAGAAAGTGATTAAAAGCAACATTACCAAAGCTAAAAGAAGTCCACAAATTTGCTATTCAATATCATCCCAAATTCCAGTTGGTATATTATCACGGGGCAGGGGAGGAAGTCATATAAAAGTGGAAAGTACCTAAATTCACCTTTATCTACACATATAATTAATAAATAACAGAATTTAATGAAAACAGATTGAAAGAGTTAAGTAAAATGGGAAAACACAACTGTTATGATCTAAGTAAATTTTGGTATGCCCCCAAATTGTTATGTTAGAGCCTAACACTCAGGGTGATGCTCTCAAGTTTGGGATCTTGGGCTGGAAAGATGATGCAACAGTTAAGAGCACTTATTCTTTCCAAGGATCTGGGTTCAATTCCCAGCACTCAATGACAGTTCACTAACATCCCTAACTCCAGCTCCAAGGGATTCAATGCTTTCTTCCAACCTCTGAGGGCACCAGGCACACACGTGGTACACAGATATACATGCAGGCAAAACATTAATACACATAAATTAAAATAAATAAGCCTAAAAATGTTTTTAAGAGGTGGGAACCTTGGGAAGTGATTCCACCATGAAAACTGCATTCTTATAGTAGATTAATACCTTTATACAAAAGGCTCCAGTAAGTTTTCTTGTCTCTTTCACAATATAAGATCATTCCGGGTGCAACCCTCCCTAAATACCAAATCTACTGATGCCTTTGACCTTGGACTCAACTCCAGGAAATAAATTTCTATTGTTCACAAATTACTCAGTCTTAGGGCATTTTGTTATAGCAGTAGAAAGAAGGAAGACAGTAAAACAAGAATAAATTCATGATGACAAGTTTGCCCATGTGTTTCTCAAATTCCCACTAAAATGACCAGAGATAAAAGAAGAAATGCAGAAAACAAGAGACCATTGATGGGTCTTCTAAATTACTAAAAGACAAATGGAGTATAAGAGATCAGACTGACAAAGAAAGTACCAAAGAGCCTTGATTCAGTCAAGCAAGTATACTACCTCAACCAATCATCTCTTTACACAAGGGCTGGCTAAAGAATGACACAGGCCCACAGAGAAGCAGACTTTGACTCTAGCAAGCTTTACTGTCCCACCGGGACAGGCAGGGGAACATGAGGAAAGGAGAGCCACACTGCCGTTAACTGGAGTGCTATGCAGTGAGGTGACCAGGAATGAATACAGCCTGTTGTAGCAAAGCAGTGAAATCCTCAGTGATCTACAAGATTCACAGATGGCCACTACTAGAGATGGGCAGAGTACCAGAAACCTAACTGTGGGCATTCTGGAATCCTACCCTCCCACTTAGTACGGTAACTTTCTCAAAGGGAAATGGAGCCTAGCTTTGATCACTCTACATGGATGAGAAGAGCTTTGGTTTTCCAACTGGGTGTGATGTGTTGACAAAACCACACCTTCTAAATATATTATGATGTATCTACTAAATACATTATGATGTATGGACAATTAACCTGTCTTCAAAAACTCTAATTGAGGAGTGCCTGCTAATGGATGGATAAACAAAATACAGTACACGCTTAAATATAGTTATCATCCAATCTTAACAAGGTAGAAAATTCTGGCACATGATACAACATGAACTCTGAGGATACTATGCTAAATTTTAAAAGCCAATCCCCAAATGACAAGTACATATGGACAAACATTAACATGAGGCGCTCAGAATGAGTCTGGGGGAGGTTAACAGCGTACAATTCCAATTTTACAATTACAGTGTTGCATGGTACGTCAGCTGCCTGGTATTGTGAACATAGATAGTACCACTGAATTATATACTTATAATGGTTAAAATAATATATTTTATGTGTTCTTTACCACAGCAAATTTTTTCCAAAAAAGAATTATGAAGACTATATAAAATGCCAGGCTTAGTGACATATACCTGCAATCCCAGCACTCAGGAGATCGAGACAAGAGGATCATGAGTTTGAGACCTGCCTAGGGTCTACGAGATTGTTTCACAAAGAAAAAAAGAAACAAACAACCAGTAAGAAAAATATAAGGACAAAAAAAACCTTGCATTATATCAAGTTTAAAATTTTAGAAACACAGAACTATTTATGGTCTTGATTGTAATTCTGAAAAATGAACATGAGGAAAACATTCAAAAGAATTATGCTAGTAAGGACTGCAGTGACCTCACCCATTTTATTAGCATGCTGTGGGCCGGGTACATGCAGCTCAGCGACAGTGGAGACTCAGGTAGCTCAAGTCTCTGTGCTCTTGCCCCAGCACCACCAAAGAAAAGGACAACATAAATGTACTATAATGTTTTGCTATTTGTCATGCTTAAACTCATAAAACAAAAACACAAAAGGAGACACAGCACCAAAATAGCAAAGCTCAAGCGTCTGTGACCACAAAGCTCTCCATGTCCATTCTTACCATACACCTTTGGTGTGAAATGTGAAAGCTTCATACAGTTACAACATTTGAAGACTGCAATAATGAACTAAGAACCAAAGGGGGGCTCTGGACACGCAAGTAAGATCTAATTTTAGGCAAACACACAGTTTTGCTCTCGTTTTCAGTTGAGGAAGAAAGTTTAGAAAGAAAAAGTATTTGGGGACTTAGTTGAGCCAAAGCGTGCTATCAATGAAACTAATTTCTTCCTACTTCTTTTTGCTCTGCTTTTTGAGTTGTTGTTGTTGTTGTTGCGGTTGCTGTAGTTTGAGCCAGGGCCTCACTGCACAGCCCACACTGCACTAAAACCCACTATGTAGCTCAGGCTGACCTCAAACTCATATTCTCCTGCCTTAATTTCCCAAGTGCTGAGATCACAGGCATGTGCCACCATTTCTTTTAACCAAGCTCAACTCTTCTGTGAGAGAAGTATAAGCACTAAGTAAATCTGTCATGTTATCAATGGGGGACAGGGGACGGGGGACAGGGGATGGGGGACCGTGATCAGAATATATTGTTTGAAAAAAATTGTTTTCAATGAAAAGAAAAAAGTTTTTACAGGAGAGACAAGAAAGTAAGATGGGCAAAGATTCTAAAGACAGCTCTGGCCAAGCTGTTGGAGCCCTGGCTTTGTGCACACTTCTGTAAAGTTTACATTCCCATCTGCACAGACTATTTGCTCTGCCCTGGATCAAGACTATTACAAAGGTCAGAGGACTGGACAGATGGCTCCGCAGTTAAGCTATTCGTGTAGGGTACCCAAGTTTGTTCCAAGCACCAAATGGTGGCTGATAATGCACAATATTAATTTAGTCTGTGTGTCACAAGTCATCATATGAAATTTAGCCCCTCATATTCCCTTCTGTTTTACATTCCTTAACTAGTCACACGAAAGACATGAAGTCTCCCTAGTTCCTAGATTTCTTCCACCTCTACACTGTAATGATAGGGGTATACTTTAAGACATTCTACTTAAGAGAAGACATTGTAGAGGCATCCCTGAACATATACAGAAGGCCATCAAAGGAGAGGATCACATGGAATAAAGGGATCCCACAACCGATCCAGTAGTGCTCCCGTCCAATACTGGGTTTCTTTCAGCACTACTGTGGAACATGAAAGATTTCTGAATCCTTTAAAGCAGTGACAAATATCTCCAAGTCCTCTGAAGGCAAGTTAGCTCTGTGAGGCAAAGAGCATGTGAGAGTGGCCTTGTAAGTTGTACACATCTTAACTGTGATAGTAAGCAGCCTTTTTCAGTGAGTTCAACTTATCCTACTTGGCAAAATAGCAAGGGGCCCCAAACTTACAGCTGACGGTCAGTTAGAGGGACAGACAGTTCTCCAGGACTTGGGGCTGGCATATGCCATGAGACAACTGAAGCCTGAGAGTGAAGTCCATGTGGAGACAAAACTGAGCTGAACTACAAAACGCTCAGCTAGTGGCAGACAACTAGCATGGAAGCATTAAGACTCTTATACATGGTGTTGATATTTAGTCAAGAATGATTCAAAGATGCAATTACTAGAGCTGAAGGTGTAGCTCACTGGCACAGCATTTGCCTACCATTTGTGAGACCCTAAATTTGCTCTCAGGACAGGAAGAAAAAAAAATCTTTTTCTTCCCCTCCCCCACCTCCTAAAAACAATCTTATAAGCTCTAAATGACACTTCATCTCCCTTGATTATTGCATATGGGTTCAGAATGCACACAGAATGTTCAAACTAACTTTTGAATGCAACTGACAGAGCTCTCAAATTCACACAGGGTAACTATGTGTGTAACCAATGAGGCAAAAAATGAACACCCAATTTCCATAGCCTCAGATGTCAGTGGATGCCAGGAGAAGTGGCCCACACTTTTAATCCAGAAGCATAGAGACCCTGTTTCAAACAAACAAAAAAGCAAAATGTTAAGTGCTGTGGGATATCTTCTGTATGCTGTGAATATATGTGGCTCCCATTGGATAATAAATAAAGCTGTTTTGGCCTATGCAAGAAAGCTTATAGCCAGGTGGGAAATCCAAGCAGAGATACAGAGAGAAGAAGGGTGTAGTCAAGAGATGCCAGCAGCCACCCAAGGAGCAACAAGATGCCAGCAGACCGGTAATGCCATGGCCACGTGGCAACATACAGATTTATAGAAATGGGTTAAGATGAAAGAACTAGCTAGCAAGAAGCTGTAGCCATAGGCCATACAGTTTGCAATTAATATAAGCCTCTGAGTGGTTATTTTATACCTGGTTCAGGACCATGGGGCTGGGCAGGACTGAGAAACTTACAGCTACACATAAGTCAGTGGAGTGTGTGCCTAACCAATGAGTAAGTGACTCTAATGAGATGCAAGAAAACAAGGAAGGACAGACAATACACTGGTGATGGCTAATGTGAAGGAAAACTATAGGAAAAATCAAATTCACGAAGTTAGCACGTTTTATTTTTTTTATTACTACAGACAGGGGAATGAATACAAGCTCACACACTATGGCAAAAGGAAGGTCAGGGAGCTGACTCTTTCCTTTCACCTTGTTGAGACAAGGTCTCTGGTTGTTCTTGCTGCTTCATACTCAGGGTAGCTAGTTCACAAGCTGAGTGAGTAGGAGTGCTGGGACTACAAATGTGCACCATCACATCTGGCCACTCTTCATGGATTCTGGAGATCAAATTGGGGTCAGAAGGCTGTGCAGCGAGTGCTTGCATGCAGTGAGGCATCTTGCCAGCCCAAATTAGCAGATTTTAGAACAGGGCTTAAAAGGGGATTTCTTCTGAAATCACGAGGACAATACATCACAATGATCCGAAGGAGCTGACCACTGGACAGATGTTCAATTAATTCTACTTATTTTAATAAACAAGAAATTTGATCTTATAAAAAGCAATTCGAGAATTTGTTTAACAGGTTCATTTGTTCATTTCTTCAACTTGCTCCATTCTGTGGTCAGTGGTGGTGGTGGTATTATACTTAGTTTTTCATCTTACTGCAGTTTTGATTTTATTGTTTTGTTAGTTGGTGTTTGTTTCTGACACAGTGCCTGGCTATGCTGCCCAGACTGGTCTCAAATGCCTGAGCTTAAGCAATGCTCACTTCAGCTTTACACACTATACTTGTACGTGTTTAATTTTTCATTTTTCTTTTAAGTACGTGACTGTTTGGCTGCATATAAGTATGTGTATCATATGAGTGCAGTGCTCAGAGGCCAGAAGAGAGGGATTGAATCCTTGAATTGGAGTTAAAGATGGCTATGAGCTGTCATATAGGTGCTGGGAACTAATCACAAGTCCTCTGCAAGAGCAGCAAGTGCTCTTGATTGCTGAGCCATCCCTGAAGCCCTTTGCTGTTTTAAAACAGGATCTCATTATATATCCCAGACTGGCCTCAGTAACTATGTGGCCTAGGCTGGGCTGGAACTCAAGACTATCCTGTGTCAACCTCCCCAGTGTTGGGATTATACGCATGTATCACCACACATGGCTTATTTTAATTTTTAATGCAAGGGTCAGGTGTTTTGCCAAGTTAAATATCTTTACATCTGTAGCAAAATGACCCCTTCTATTAGACCCCTCTGACTTCACCTAAGGGCACTGTTCTGTTACAGTCACCATGGGAGTGGCCACTTTCTACACCATGCATAAATTTTCCCAGAAAATCATTAATTTGGTGCAAAACTGTTTTTGCAGTGTTGAATTTGTTATCTGATACTAGTTGTCTTAGTAAGACGAAGCTCAACCCTAATTAGCTTTAACAATAAAAACTGGAGTCAGATACTGAGGGTAAAAGCTGAAAGATCAGAGAAGCAGGGCAGCCAGCCACCAGAAACTTCTTACCTCTCCAAAACCTCAGACTGAAATGGGAGAAATCCTATCTCTATGGATCCTCAGACTGAATGGGCTGAGAGCCTGTCTCTACCTCCACAGCACTGGGATTAAAGGAGTGAGCCTCCCATGTGCTGGGATCAAAGGTTTGAGCCTCCCAAATGTTGAGATCAAAGGCTTGAGTCTCCCAGGTGCTGGGATTAAAGGTGTGAGGCTCCAACATCCGGCTCTCTTTCTCTTTTAGACTGGTTCAATCTTGTGTAGCCCAGGGTGGCCTTGAACTCCTGATCTTTCTGCTGCTTCCTCCCAAGTGCTGGGATTAAAGGTGTGTGCCATCACTGCCTGGCCTCTATGGTTAGCTAGCTCTGCCCTCTGATCTCCAGGCAAGCAATATTTGTCAGAACACAAACAAAATATTATACAACATTAAGGTTTCTATTGCTGTGAAGAGACATCATAACCATGGCCTCTTTTTTTAAAGATTTATTTATTTGTGCATACAGTGTTCTGCTTGCATGTATGCCTACAAGCCAGAAGGCGGCACCAGATCTCATTATAGAGCCCACCCCCCACAGTGACAAACTTCCTCCAACAAGGCCACATCTACTCCAACAAAGCTAATAATGCAAATCCCTATGGGGGCCATTTTCTTTCAAACCACCACATTTCACTCTCTGGCCCCCATAAGCTTGTAGCCGTATCATAATGCAAAAAATGCATTCAGTCCAACTTCAAAAGTCCCCACATCACAATGTTTGAAGTCTGTTCTGAGATTCATGCAATCTCTTAACTTGTAATCCCCTATAAAATCAAAATAAAAAAAAAAAAAAACAGATCATGTACTTCCAACATATAATGGCACAGGATATATACATTACCATTCCAAAACATAGGGAAGGGAACACAGTGAGAAACTACTGAACCAAAGCAAGACTGAAAACCAGCTGGACAAACTCCAAACTCTGTATCTCCATGTCTGATGTCAAAATGCTCTTCAGATCTCCAACTCCATTTAGTTTTGTTGACTGTAACAAATTTCTTTCTCTTCAGCTGTTTTCACTCCCTGTTGGCAGTTCTCCCTGGCAGGTATCACACGGCTCTGGCATCTCCAAAATCTTGGGGTCTTCAAGGTAATCCAGGCTTCAACTTCAGAGCTTCACCCAATGGTCTCTCTAGGCCACCATTCAGGGACACCCCTGACACATGCCTGGCCTCAGCAGCTTTCCTTAGTCATGGAGGGAGATTCCATAGTCCTTTTCTTCTATCCTCAACTCTAAAGTCAGAATCACATGACTAAAGCTGCCAAGTTCTGCTACTTGCTGGGCCTGGAACATGGTCCCCTTGTTCAATTACATCTTCACCAGCTTTCTCTTTTCCATGGTTTCCTTCACTGCCTATGCTTGGCTATCCTAAAACTGAATCTGTAGACCAGCATGGCCTCAAATTCAGAGATCCCCTAGACTCTGCCTCTGGAGTGCTAAAATTAAAGGCGTGTACTACCACACCCTGCTCTAAACTTTTAATTCCTATTCACAAGTTGGAAAATTAGCTGGGTGGGATCTTGCTCTGGTTCACCATTCCCTTTATTCCATTTCTTAATCTGTTTTTATCTCCTTGAACACAAGACTTAGTTCCATTCCATTTCCTAGTTCTCCTTTTCTCCTCAAATTGTACATTTTGTATTTTTCTTTGCTCAGCTTGCTTCTTTTCATTATAAATCTTCATCAGAGTTAACACTAATAACCACATGACAGAGTTCATACTAGGCTATTTTGAGACTTCCTCTGCTAACAGAATTAATACAAAACTCTTCATTTTAGCCTCTGGCAAACTCTGAGGAAAAGGGCAAAAAGTAGCCACATTCTTCACCAAAATATCACAAAAATGATCTCCACACCACATGCTAACATTCTTCTCCTCTGAAACCTCTTGAGGCAGGCTCCCCACTGTTCAAATCACTCAGCACTTCCATGTTCCTACTAGGATGGCCCATTATGTCCCACTTAAAACATTCAACTGCTTTTCTAATAAATAGTCCCAAAGTCCATATTCCTTCAAATAAAAGCATGGTCAGGCCTATCACAGCAATACCCCAGTCACTGGTACCAACTTCTGTCTTAGTTAGGGTTTCTATTGCTGTGAAGAGACACTATGACCATAGCAATTTTTATAAAAGAAAACATTTAATTAGGGATGGCTTATAGTTTCCAAGGTTTAGTCCATTATCACCATGGCAGGACAAGGAGGCATGCGGGTGCACATGGTGCTGGAAAAGGAGCTGAGAGTTCTATGTATTGATCCCCAGACAACAGGTGAACTGTCTTACACTTGACATAGTGTGAGCATAGGAGACCTCATGCCCGCCCCTACAGTGACACACTTCCTCCAACAAAGCCACAATTTCCTCAACAAGCCACATCTCCTAAAACTCCCTAATAGGGCCCATTTTCTTTCAAACCACCACACTAGTATACATGCTAAAATTAATGTGGTTCTGTTATATATCACCTTAGTGTACATTTTTTTGCTTTATGCTTTGTTTTTTGCTAATGACTTATTTGCTGTTTTACATTTATTTTATACAATGTTAGATAAAAAGCAAACTTAAGCCTCCCTCCTCCTGTTATTTTGGAGACAGAGTCTCACTATATAGCTCTAGCTGCCACAGAACTTACTATATAGACCATGCTCCTTGATCAAAGAGTAGAAAATGTGAGCCTGTGATAGAAGCACTGAGGGAAGGAAGCTAAGCAAGGGATTGAGGAGGGGGTGGAGAGGTTCTAGATTCTGCCATATAGAATCCCAGACTCTTCTCTGGTCCCTGGTCTAGATTCAAGCAGACCCCTCCAATAAATTATTTTGTCATTTTAGTCCAACTAAGACTCTTACTTGTTACCAAGAATTCCCTAACTAACAGAGGGCTCAAGTATGGTGATATTTTATTTGTATTAAAATATTATTTGTATGTTAATAAATAAAGTTGCCCGGGGGTCAGAGCTATTAGCAAGCCATAGGAAAGCAGGGCAGTGGTAGCGTACGCTTGTAATTCCAGCACTTGGTAGGCAGAGCTGGGTAAGTCTCTGTGTGTTCAGGGATACAGCCATTATTGGATACACATGCCTTTAATCTTAATACCAATCATGGAAAACCTGGAGGCCTATACAGACAGGCTGTGAGGAGGCGGTCATGTGGTTGGGTTTACAACCAATGAGAAGGCAGGACAGGAACTCTATATAAAGACTTTAACACAGGGGTAGCTCTGGTTCGGAGAGGTAGGACCACTGCAGGAGGAAGGGTAAGGTTTTAGCTCTTAGCTCTGACCTCTTGGCTTTCTTCTTTGCATTGGTTCTGTGTTTATTATTTAATAAGAAGGTTGGATACATCTACACTCAAGAGTCTTTTTTTCATTATTTTGGAAGAGGCAAGACAGAAACCTATGGTGGTCCTAACCCAAGTTGAGGTATTTTCTGGTAGGTCATTGAACTACAGATGAACTCCTCTGATTAACCTATCAATTAACTGCTTGTTAAGAGGGAAATGAGAAAGCCGGGCGGTGGTGGCGCACGCCTTTAATCCCAGCACTCGGGAGGCAGAGCCAGGCGGATCTCTGTGAGTTCGAGGCCAGCCTGGTCTCCAAAGCGAGTACCAGGAAAGGCGCAAAGCTACACAGAGAAACCCTGTCTCGAAAAACCAAAAAAAAAACTTAAAAAAAAAAAAAGAGGGAAATGAGCTATTCTGTTCTACACTGTTGCTTTGGGAGTACAATACATCAGAGACAAAGCAAAATTTTGGGGATAAGACCAAAGAACTCATGCCAGCTGGGCATGGTGGTGCATGTCTTTAATCCCAACACCAGGGAGGCAGAGGTACGATGATTTCTGTGAGTTTGAGGTCAGCCTAGTCTATATAGCTGGTTCCAGGATAGCCAAGATTACATAATGAGATCCTGTCTTTAGAAAAACAAACAAGGGCTGGAGAGATGGCTCCAGGGTTAAGAGCACTAGCTGCTCTTCCAGAGGTCCTGAGTTCAATTCCCAGCAACCACATGGTGGCTCACAACCATGTATAATGAGATCTGATGCCCGTTTCTGGCATGTAGACATAAAAGCAGGCAGAACACATGTATACATGATAAAAAAAATCTATTTTTTTTTAAAAAAGAAAAAGAAACAAACAAAACAGTCAGGTATGATGGCACATGCTTGTAGTCCCAGCACTGGGGAGGCAGAGGCTGGGAGATACACTGGGTTTATAGGCCAGCCAGCCAGCCAGTCTAGCAAAATCTGTAAGTTGCAGAATAGTACAAGACTCTCAAAACACAAAGTAGGCAACACATGAAGAACAACACTTAAGATATCTTCTGAGTAGACACACACACACACAAATGCTCATATCCTTGTACCCACATAAAACTGTACACAACATGCACTTACACACACACACACACACACACACACACACACACACACACACACACACACGATAAAATCGTATTTGTTACATTTACCATAATTTACAAACAAAAACAAGCCCCCCAAAAGAGTCAGAGACAGACAGAACCCCTTAGAATACATCCTAAGGCAGGATGGTAGGCATATAAATAATATGCCCCTGGCCCACCCAGCTCAATATGGTGCTGGGAAAAGGCCAAGTGGTTAGTGTAGGTGGGCAAAAAGGAATTGTCTCTTCAGGGAATGGAAGAAGAGGGTTGAACCAAGCAGCCATCTTCTGAATTTAGTGGTAACAAAACAAAACAAAACTCACTCAACACAGCTTATATTCCTCTGGGTAGTGTTAAGACCTGATCAGCATGGTCTGTGCATTACTAATTCCTAAGTATTTCAACATAAACGGAACAGTTCCTCACTCCTCAGAAATCACTGCTGGTTTCCTATCAACCACAAACAGATGGCAACTCAGAAGAGCCCTGTTTCCATTATGCCAACTTGGCAGGAAGCACACCTGCCACCACCTGAAACACCAATCCCTCCCACCTTTACACAGAAGATTCCTAAACACAACTAACATAATACCTGGATGTCAACTGACCGTCATCCTTAAAAGCATTCAGGAGAGGTGTCTCCTTACAACTCCACAGTTAAAAAAATATGAAGGCTCAATCACTTCCTACTGTAATTATAGAAATACTGTAATTTTTCACTGCAGTTCCACTGAAGGGTTCAGACAGAATCTCTGCCTGATTTTGCTAGATTTAGCCAGTTTTGCTAACATATTTTTATGTATGCAAGTCAGAGCACATCATATCACATCAAACTTGGAGGAAACTTGGGGTGATGAGAAAAGTTCAATTTGAGATATATTAGATACACCCTACTTTTTTTTTTTTTTCCTTTTTTTGCAGTGCCGGGGACTGACTGAACCTAGGGCATCATGCATGGGAAAGGAAACAGTATTCTACCAATGAGTTGCAGCCCCAGCCATCCTTAGAATTTTATATACATGAAAAATGTGTATCCTATTTTTATAATATCAACATAGATTTCTTAGTTGACATTTTTCAAATAATCAGAGACCAAGAGAATGACAGGCTATTCACAAATTATTTCTAAGGAAGGATTCATGAAAACTACTTTCTATACACACCCAGAGGCACAGATGAAGAATGGATGTTCCCTTCACAGGATTCCAAGATGCTCTTAATACTTTCTGGATGCATCTGCCAATCAGGAGAGCTTTAGTCATTTACTGCTTTCTTGCCTGCTTAGCAAATCAAACTGTTGATCCAAAGTTTTCTTTGGAGGGGACAGTCTCAATTACCTGTGTTCCTGCCATATACCAGTATTCAAATCCTCCAGAAGCTCTGTTCTTGAAATAAAAACCAAAATTTTTAAATATGGTATACAAGGTCCAGCATGAAAAAAGATCCTTCTCACCAAGGCATCAGCATTTCTTCTCTCACACTCAATAAATTGATGCTTTCCAAGAAACCATTCAGTAGTGCCAAGCATGGTAGTAACATATGCCTTTAATCCCAGAGGCAGAGGCAGAGAGAGGGAGGCAGATCTGTGAGTTTTGAGGCCAGTTTGGTCTATATACTGAGTTAGTTCCAAGACAGCCAAGGTTACATAGTGAGACTCTTGTCTCAAAATAAATTAATTAAATAAATAAATAAATAAAAAGGAAGAAAGGAAAGAAACAACTCATACAGTAGAAACTATGAGGGGAAAGACAGAAAAGTTTGCCTCCATAAGGAAATTTCAACTTTGATATATCAAAATATGTCACAAACATAAATCTGAAAGGCAAACAGACTGAAAATATTTACAATACACATGTAAGAAAACACAGGTTGCCGGGCGGTGGTGGCGCACGCCTTTAATCCCAGCTCTCGGGAGGCAGAGCCAGGCGGATCTCTGTGAGTTCGAGGCCAGCCTGGACTACCAAGTGAGTTCCAGGAAAGGCGCAAAGCTACACAGAGAAACCCTGTCTCGAAAAACCAAAAAAAAAAAAAAAAAAAAAAAAAAAAAAAGAAAACACAGGTCACAGTAAATTCCAAGTTATCTTTAAAAAAAAAAAGGCTAGTTGCCTAAGTGTTTGTTCTATGGCTACAACTGTTCCCACACATTCCAAACGTATGACATGTCCAAACTCACATTCCAAATCTCATTAAACTAGATATTCCTTCCCACTGCACCCAATGCTTGTGATTCCCCACAGCCAGCCAAAGGCTACTGTTTCAGTGTTCCTGAGATGTGATGAAACTCCACGACCCAAAGCAACCTGGGGAGAAAGGAGTTCATTTAACTTACACATCCTAAATCCTAGTCCACTGAGGGAAGCCAAGGCAGAACTCAAACCAGAAGGGAACCTGGAGGCAGGAGCTGATGCAGAAGCCATGGAGGGTGCTGCTTACAGGCTTGTTCAGCCTGCTTTCTCATAGAACCACAATGGACTGGGTCCTCCCACATCAATCTTTACAAAAATTCCGACAGGCTTACCTACAGTCTGATCTTATATCAGTGGTTCTCAACCTGTGACCCTTTAATACAGTTCCTGATTAAACTTTTGGTGACCCCCAACCATAAAATTATTTTCATTACTACTTCATAACTGTAATTTTGCTACTGTTATGAATCATAATGTAAATATCTGTGTCTTCTGATGGTCTTAGGAGACCCCAAAGGGGTAGTGTAACCCAGAGGTTGAGAAGTGCTCTTATGGAGACAATGTCTCAATTGAAGTTCCCTCCTCTCAGGTAACTCTAGCTCTGACAAGTTGACATAGAACTAACCAGCACAGCCAGCTCTTGTATGTCTTCCATTACTAACCAGAGTCTCCTGTGTTGGTTGGCTGATTTTTTTCAAGATAGGGTTTCTCTGTGGAATAGCTCTGGATGTCCTGGAACTCACAGAGATCTGCCTGCCTCTGCCTCCACAGGGCTGGGCTAAAGAAAGGTGTGCACAACCAGACCTGGCTCCAAAGTCTCCTTGAACCTAAAGCTTTTCCTCTCCAAATCAATACATGCAACTCAGCTACTTGGTGCCTGCAACAGCAGTCAAGTCAGAACAGATGTGAGGTCCTAGGAGGAGACTGAGGAGCACAGACCGACAATGTCAAAACAACACTGGAATTTCAGCACCAGCCATCAGCCTGAGCATTAAAGCAAGCAAGAAAACAACACAAATGAGATGCCTTCTCACACCCACAGCTCCATTTTCTGGATAGCTAGAGATTCTCATACTCCAAGAAAAAACATGTATCCTGTGACATTTAATAAATTAAAGCTGATCTACCTTTGGGCTGGAGGGATGGCTCAGCAGTAAAGAATACTAGCTGCTCTTCCAGAGAACCCAGGTTAAATTCCCAGCGCCCATATGATGGCTCATAGCTGTCTGTAACTCCAGTCCCAAGGGATCCAACACTCTCTTCTAGCTTCTGTGGACACCAGGCACACAGGTAGTACACAGACATACAGGTAAGACACCCACACATGCAAAATAAATAGTACAATAATTGAAAGCTAATCTCCTTTAACACCATTTTGTGTATCTGTTTGTGTTTATTTGGGGTCTTTTTTTTAGGCAGTGTCTCACTACGTAGTTCCTGGCTAGCCTGGGACTCACTCTGTAGACCAGGACGGCCTTGAACTCAAGAGATCCAAGTGATTAAAGATTAAAGATTACACCACCACACCCAGTAAAGTGTGATTGGTTGACTGATTTAAATTGTTTTTAAATAAAAAGGGAACAGATGCTGGGCGGTAGTGGCACAGGCCTTTAATCTCAGCACTCAGGAGGCAGAGGCAGGTTAACCTCCAAGTTTGATCGAGTTCCAGGACACTCAGGGATACAGAGAAACCCTGTCTCAAAAAACAACATAAAGCCCCCCGGTAGACAACAGATGGACAATTAAAATAAAGAATATACTTCTTTCCAAGTTTTCCCATCAACACACAGTTTACATTGTCAAAATAAGAATGGCATTAAGAACATCAGTCACATAACCATATTAAAACAAAGAAACAGTAGGCACAAGGGTGAAATTCCACACACAAAATAACAGAGAAACCAAGAAACAAATTCCTTTCACAGAGAACAAAGCATGGCCACGAAAGCTCTGAACTAATATTTATTTCCGTAACAGAAGGGTTACATCTCAGTAGATTTTTCTTCCAATAATGTCTAGAAAACAATGTTGTAACATAGTTTGATTCTTAAATCACTAAATAACAGATAGTAGGTAAGACCTAGTAGACACAAAATGGAGAAAGGAATTGGACCAAATCCGAAATTTCTAGGTGCTCATTCATTTCTAGCTTGTGAATGAGTCCAGACTCCACAGCACACTTCCTTCTTCAGACATCTCACCCTGGGGTCCACTTCACTGCTCATTAACACCAAAGGAGGCCCAACTCAAACCAATTTTGCTAGTCATTAACAATCTAGTAAAAGGTCCGATAACTGACTAAAATTAAAAGGTTGAAGTAATTGGCTTAAATAGACTTCCAGAAACTGACAGTGCTACCATACTTCCCCCAAGTTTGGCTGGTCTTGTACACTGTACAAGAGAAACAGATCAGTTCCTCAAAGCTAAGCATATGCCATCTTCCTGTGTCACAAGAAGAAAGTTCACCATCTGAATATGGATGAAAGACAGCTAAGGAAGCTGCATCTACATGATTCTCAGATAGACAAGGAAATCAGTTACTTAGGAAACACAGAAAGCCAAACAGCAAAACTGATACCCAAGGCTCACAGAACTAAGAATGAGTCACCCCATTTCTGAATCCAGGGATCAAGCTGCCCCAGGTTGTTATCTTACAACAAACCCAGTGCAGGAAATGTTTGTAAGGTTGACTTCTAAGCACCTCACGACCACTGCTGAGTCTACCATTACCTCATGAACAGAAGAAAAGCATTTTCAGCCTAAGAGAGATCTACAATACTGAACATTTCTCATTTGTTTTTCTTATACAAAAATGCACAATTAACACAAATCTCATTCATTATGAAGACTTCCTATTGTGTTACACAAATTTTCAAAGCATTTTAATTGATCAAAACTTTAAAAATAAACTGGGCATAATCCCAGCTCTCAGGAGGCAAAGGCAGGCAGGTCACCGAGTTCTAAAACAGCCAGGGATACATAGAGAACTCATACTCACACTCTCACTCTCAAAAAACACCAAAACCAAACCAAACAAAACAACAAAACAAAACAAAAAACACTGTAAAAAATATATTCCATACAGTCATTCAGCTTGTTCAAAATCCAGAAAAGCTCTGAAGTTATTAGTCAAAATTAAGAATGGATGTAATTAGGTAAAACTGAATTATGGTGTTAATCTGTAAACTTCACACATCAGCACTTTGTTGACAATAGAGACCCAGCTCCACACAGCAGTCCAGAGGAAGACAGAGATGCAAAATCAAAGCACGATGCTATGAACCCAAGGAGATGGGGAATTACTGGTCCTGGAAGTTATCATGGATAGACTCTGGGCAGCACCCCAATCTACACTACTGAATTCATTCCCAAGTCCCTCAGACCACACGGCCACTTCCACTCTCGTTTCTGTCATTTCTGTCACAGGACTAAAATGATCACTAAGGGAACAAGGTAAGCAAACTGTGAACTTTCCAGCTTTCATTAAGAGCTGTGTTCTATTCAAGGCATTTAAAGTATTACAGGATTTCAGAAATTCCCTACATGTGAAACTGGGTTTCTCATTTCACGGGAGAAATGACAGGAATGAAAAATGGAAAAGGTTCAAACTGTCTGGCAGAAAACATGATGAGCATCAACCACATTCATCTACCTGGTTCTCCCGATGATCCGACCTCCTTAAACCTTCTCTCAGATAGATTAAGCCCAAGACTGCTTTTTAAAATCAATGTTTCTCTAATTTGATAAATAGCGAAGTATAGTTAAACTTTCTGGCTATTTAACAATTAATAGTAACTTAACTGACAATCCAACAGTCAGTTCTGCTGGCCAGGGCCATAAGCTACAACTCTTAACATGCCGGCCACTGGAGCTGCACTTGCCCATCCGGTACTTCAGCTAAGAGGGTTGCTGTAACTTAAAACAGGAAGATATTCCTGCAAATGCCCTATGTGGTACCAACACTGCTCATCTACTTTCCACAAACATTTTAAACTGTCCCAGGACTAACAGTTGGTCAGCCTACTGTTCACCTGAGAACCTCTGACACTACTTTATCACAGATGCCAGAAATAGTGATGTGCCCAAGGGAGACAATCTATTCGTGACAACCAGAAACAGGAGAGGATGACATGGCACTGGAAGGGTTTCCTACACAAGCTCTACAACTCCCACTGGAGTTTGAGAAGTCACACACACACACACACACACACACACACACACACACACACACACACAAATCAGGAGTAATGCCTCAAACAGTTGATGATAATCTTCCCTTCGTTAGTGGGAAAAGAACATGTATCCAGTAAGATGAGTAACATCTGTCCATAACTTTTGAGTGAACTTCAAAAACATTGAGCAACGGAGGGTATTTTTTTGGTGGTGGAAAGGGTTATTTTTCATGTATTTGTTGAGACAGGGCTTTGCTATGGAGCCTTGAACTGACAGTCCGTTTACCTCAGGCTCCCACGTGGAAAGATAAGCACACACCACCACATCTGTTCCTGAATGAAACTCTTTTTAGAAGCTAGTGTTGTAATCTAGCCAGACCAACAACTAAAATGCATGAGTCAAACATTTCAATTTTTCTTTGAAAAAGCCAAATTCTCAGCCTTAGCTAGGCATTAATAATATAATACTACAGAAACTTTAACTCAATGGCTCTAATATGCCTATTCAAAAAGATGTCCAAACATTACAATTACCAAAAGAAATAATAATTTAACAACATAATACCTCACATAAAGTGTTTACAAATTCTTTTGTGTCCATTACAGTGCAAATTGAATAGCTGAATAGTTTTTAAGTGAGAAATCTCTTACATGGTAGTATATATTATCTTCTTCAAAGCTCTTATTCATTTTGACTCTAACTGTATTGGTCAAAAAAGTCTTATTATCTAACCCACAGACACCTACAAAACCATAATCTATAATACTACACCGTTACTCTCAAAGGCTTTCTAGATAGATTATTATGTCCTGTGTGGAAGACAGGGTCTTACTATGCAGCCCTGGCTGTCCTAGAACTTCCATATGTAGACCAGGCTGCTTTGGACTCAGAGATCTGCCTCCAAGTGCTGAGATTAAAAGCGTAAGACACCACATCTGACTACTGTGCTTTAATTCAACTCTTAAGGGTATGTTGACAACATGTAAGTACAAAAACTGCTACTCATCCACTGACATCAGAAAAATATACATGGTTCTCAATTATATTTAAGAAAGAAAAGAGCATAATTTTTAAAAGACCTTAAAAATCAAATTTTAGGGGCTGAAGAGCTGGCTCAGCAGCTAAGAACTGGCTGTTCTTCCAGAGGACCTAGGTTCAATTCTCAACACCCACATGACAGCTCACAACTGTCTGTAACTCCAATTCCAGGGGATCCAACACCCTTACACAGACATATATACAGGCAAAACACCAATGCACATGAAATAAATCTTTAAAAAAAAAAATCTTAATTTTAACTAATACTCTTCTATGAAGGCGAGAGAAAAAAAAAAAAGAATAAACACACTGATAGTAGTCCTGACCCGTTAAAGGAAATGATAATTAAAGGGAAAAAATCTCAAGTTCATCCTTTCATAGTAATTTGATGAACAAATGGTAATTCATTTATCATTTCTAAAGAACACTTTTACTCTTAAGTAAACAGGCAGTAGGTGCTAATTCCCTGTCTTCTCGTTTCTTTAGTTAAATGCATCCCAACTCTCCTTGTGACTTCTTCCCAATCCTGAACCATGTCTGTGGAATGTCAACTGAGAGCAAAACTATTCTCAGACTCTTTATTCTCATTCTGAGTATGGGTATGTGTGCTTGCCACCCTTTTTTTATTATTACTATTTCTGAGGATAAATTCCTATTAACTGTAGATATTCCAGGCCAAACACTTTGTGCATTTTTATTAGACAGCTCACAACAGCTCTTCAAAGGAAAACATTAATCTCTACCTCTTCTGCACCTCGGAGTAGATACATTTCCCTTCATGTGTACCAGCCCTGGTAATTACTATCATCCTTATTCACACTCCACACTGGCAGGTGTCCAAATATTAAAATTATCAAAAAAATGAATAGAAGTCACATTAATACCATACTGTAACTGATTTTAAATTTTACCAAATTCGCTTGTGTTAATTAGGGTCTAAATTTCCAACATTACAGCTGAAGATGGCATCTTAGTCCTGAGCTCAGGCTGCCATAATAAAATATAAGTCCCTTAGTATCCATGGGGGTTTGGATCTCATTCTTCTCATGGAGTCTCTTTTCATGGAGTCATTACCAATGCACAGGAAACATAAGAAATAAATCAATGTATTTAACAGTATGGGGACACAATCTGTAAAATTCAGTTTCTTCAATGTAAGTTACAAAGAGAAAAAAAAATAGAGAACCTGTGGATAAAAGAGACTTGAAGCCAGGCATGGAAATAAGTACACATCTGCAATTCCAGCACCAGGGAGGCTGGATGATCACCACAGTTCAAGTCTGATTACTACAGTCTGGTCTACATAACAAGTTCCAGGACAGCCAAAGGATACATAATGAGACCCTGCCTCAAGAAGAGAGGGAGGGAGGGAGGAGGAGGGAAGAGCAAATCACGGGGAGGAGAGGACAATGCTAAACAAATCATTCCATTGCAATGTATGGACCTTATTTGGGTCTTAATTAAAACAAGTGCAGATGATTCCATAATTAAATCTGTTCCTGTCTTAGACTATAGGTCATGACACATACATATGATAATCGGGGAGTAATAAGTGGACAGTTGATATATTAAGTGTCCGTGTGTGTGTGTGTGTGTGTGTGTGTGTGTGTGTGTGTGTGTGTGTATTCTTTTTGAAGCATCACAGATCAAACCCAGGGCTTCTCACACACTAATCAAACACTCTTAGTGTTGAGTCACATTCCTAGTCAGACATGAGGGAGGGTGGCAGAGTACATGTGGCATCAGAGGACATCTTGCAGGTGTCAATTCTCCCCTTCTACCAGGGAGATTCCAGGAATCAAACTCAGGTCATCAAGCTTAGCAGCAAGCACCTTTACCCACTGAACTATTTTGATAACTATTCACAAAAAAATCATATTTATTGTGAGGAGCCTTTTTAGAGCTGTACTAAGATATAGACAAAATTACAAGGCAGTTTATTTGCTTTTAAACTATCCAATGACAGGAAAGAATTAACCCTAAAATAAGGCTGAGGATGTTGTATAACTGCTAAAGCTGGATGAGAGAGAAAATACTTCAGAGTATACTAGTGTTTACCTTTTTTAATGGTTAAAATGTTCCATGTTAAAAAAATAACTTAGCCGGGCGGTGGTGGCACACGCCTTTAATCCCAGCACTCGGGAGGCAGAGCCAGGCGGATCTCTGTGAGTTCGAGGCCAGCCTGGACTACCAAGTGAGTTCCAGGAAAGGCGCAAAGCTACACAGAGAAACCCTGTCTCGAAAAACCAAAAAAATAAATAAATAAATAAATAAAATAACTTATAGCATGCTCAAGGTCCTGGGTTCAATATCCAGTAGTCCTACAAATAATGATGATGATAATAATAATAAATAATAATAATAAAGTTAACATTTAAAGAAAGATTTTCCCATATCCTTAGATCCTTTTTCTAAAAGTGTTGGCTTTGGCTGAGTTTTTACAGCATACTGAGGTGCTTCATATATATTACTCATATTTTTCTAATTTTCCATGTATCCTTTCATCCAGGTCATTCTTTGCTATATAGACATTTAAAATAAGAGAAATTCTGACATTCTAACACATGGATAAGCCTTGAGGACAACATGCTAAGTGAAACAAACCAGTCAGAAAAGGAAATTTTCTGTGTGGTTTTAATTGTGGTCAGTTTCACAGAGGCAAAGGGTGTTCCAGAAGCCGGGAAAAGGGAAAAACAGAAAGTTCTTGATTAATGGGCTCCAGACTGGAAACCTTAGTGGTAACTGTTTTTTAACAACGAATGTACGTAACGCCACTGAACTGTTCAAAAACGGTAGTAGTAGTAAAAGGTATCTCAGCTTTTATTATATACTTTACCATAAAATATTTTAGTTATGTTAAGATGTAGTAACTAAATTAACATTACCCCAGCCAAGCTCAAAGAATCTGACATTGTTATCTCAAATTCCTGCAGTTTCAACAGTCTCAGTCTGGGCAAATGACAAGACTTCAAAGGCCCTTACTTAACAGGAAGGAATGCAGTAACTACATCACAGCATTTTATCCTGAGGCTTTACTCAATGTTTAACTGCACTTTACCAACAAATGCACCACCTGGTCACTCACTCCCAGTCTTTTACCTTTTCCCTCTACAGAAAACAGGAGAAAAATGGATGTTACAAATGTGGTTTAAGGTATGAAGCCACTGACTGCCACCTACCTTATCCATGCTCACAAGAGCCACTCAATACCCTCCTGGATCCAGCCTGCAGCAAGCTCAGAAAGAAAACCGTGTTCACAACTGGTTCTGAAAACTATCCAGACGGAGGTTGGACTCTGGCTTGAAGAAAGGCTGCTGTCTCCATCATGCTTCATTACTGAGGATCTCAGCACCAACAGCGGAGGACTCGATTTAAAACTCTCTTCATAAACAATTGCTACCACTATTGACAATATTAATAAAAACCTCTCTTCCCGAGGCTCAAACAGAGTGAACATACTAAGAGCACCTGCTGCTCTTGCAGAGGACCTGGGTTTGGTTCCTAGCATCCACATCAGATGGTTCACAACCACCTGTGACTCCAGATCAAGGGGATCCATCACCCTCTTTTGGCTTCAGACAGCACATACACACACTCAGGCACAGACACACAAAATAAAACTAGAAAGACAAAGAGGAAAGTTGTAAGAGGGAGGGGAGCAAGGAAGGGAAAACTCATTATAAAATAAATAAAAGCTGGCTTTGTGTATCATCCATCCTTTTAAGGGTTAAAATTCCATTTGAAGTTTTAGCTGGGGGGGAGTTATGAATAACTAAATTCAATTCTTGTCTCCCTAGGAAAACCATGAAGTTCAATATGATTCACATTCATCGTTTCTAAGTTATTTACAATATGTGTAGTAAATACTGTTATTCCTCAGAACGTGGGTGAGGGTGGCTTTCTACTCATCCTCCAGGCCTGAAAGCTCCACAGTGTTAAAAATATTTTTTCCTACATGACTTCCTATAACTCAGTACAGGATACTTCCAAGTCTGGAGGGCAACACCTCTCCCATCACCTGAAAATACTGCTACTTTCACAGCCCTTATTAAAAGAGTCTCTTGGATGTTTTAAAGAAATTCTCATCATCTAGCAACTCTTTCACACAATTACTCTTCTTTAATTGAGGAAGTAAACACTAGATCTGGCTATTCATAAATGCTCATACAAGCATTTCTCCAACAGTATCACAGAAAGGACACGTGTGACTCTCATTTGGAATGTAACTATCACTACATTACATCAGCACCCAGTTGCCCCCCTGAAGGCTGGAAGTCTTCCCGTGGGTTTTCTGGATTACAGTATGGCTATGTACAAGGGCCCAGTCACTTCACATCTTTCCCAACCTGGAACTCTCCAGGAACAAGGCACAGTCCCCCTGAGCTTCCTCCAAGAACTAAACTCCCATCAAGGAGTGGAAACTCCAGGTACAGAAAAACAGGCTCAAAATAAGACGATCTCTGAATGGTTTTTATGTTCATTCCTCTAAACCTTAGGAACAATTTCCTCTCCTAGAACCTGCCTCAGAGACTTAAGGAAACACCCTTAAGATGCTCGACCGCTGTAAAATAACGAGGTGGGCCTGGTGTGGTGGCACAAACCCTTAATCTCAGCTCTAAGTTATCAGGGCAACCTGGTCTGCATAGTGAGTACCAGGCCAGCCAGGATTAAATAGACCCCGTCTCAATAAATAGAGATACATACATACATACATACATACATACATACATACATACATAGATCGATAGATACATAGATTGAATAAACAATAAAAGAAAAAATGAAATTTTAAAAAGACTAGAGTCCCCAAGTAAAGAAACAATGAAAACAGTTCCCTCCCCCAAGGGAATAGATTATCCCCAGAGGGAGAAGTCTTAACCTGACTTTCGGATTACCTGGGCAGGTTGGCAGCGGGAAAGAATGGGTCCCTAAGTGACATCAACCCCACTGACAACTGTCAACCCCTCCACCTCCAATCCAAGCCACAAAGCTAGAGACGGCCCTCACCTTCCCAACCAAGCGGTGCCTCCACAGAAAGAAGTGGACCCCTCCTTGCTAATGGCCCTCCAAACGGAGAAACTTCGCGTGAGCGGCATCAGGAGCCGGGTTAGGAGGGAGCAGGAGCAAAGAGGAAGGCGAAAGGCTTGGCGCCGGGAGCGGAATCTCCGTGATTTTGCCAGAGGAAACCGCACAGGCTCCAGACAGCGGGAGCGCCGCCGGGATTTCCATGCAGCTGCCACGACAGGTGACCCGGCCGCTTTGCAGACACCCCGCGGCCCCGCGGCCCGGCGGGGCTGCCCGGCTCGAGGTGGGGAGGGCAGGCAGGGGGAAAGAGGGGAAGGAGAGCCGCCCCGGGACCCCGAGGCCGGCGGGGAGGCCCGGCCCGGCGAAGCCAGGCTCCCCGGGAAAACCGTTGGAAGGGAATTTTCTGTCTCCACAATTAAGGAGAAGAAAAGGAAAAAAAAAAAAAAAATGGCTCCAAGCCAAACGCCTTCTGCTTTACACACACACACACACACACACACACACACGCACACGCCTGAGCTCCTCGCTCGGCCCGTCGCCTCGCACGCCGGAACAAAAGGCAGGCGAGCGAGCGAGCGGGCGGGCGAGCCAGGCGCGGGCCGCCCAAGCTGGGGGTCCGCTGAGGAGCCCCGCGCCGGCCGCTCCCGCCGCGCCCACCGCCCGGCCCCCGCAGCCCGATCCCCGCCGCCCCGGCCCCTCACACGGCCGCCCGGCGCAGCCTCACCTCCCGAGCGGCCCTGGCGGCGGCCCCGTGCCTCTCCGCCTCCGCCTCCGCCTCCGGCAGCCCCTCGGCGCCGCCGCCGCCGCCGCCGCCACCTCCGCCGCCGCCGCCTCCCTCCCCCCGCGTCTGGGCCGAGACTCCGCCTCCCCCAGCCGCCGCCGCCGCCGCCGCCGCCGCCAGTCCGGGCTGAGGGCCACGTGACGGCGCCACGTGATCCCCCCGGCGCCTCCCCGGCCCGCCCGGCCCGCCCCCAAGCGGACCCGCGGCGGGTGGTGGTGCTGCCCGTGGCGCGCGCGCCCGCTCGCCCGCCCGTCCGCCCGCCCGCTCGCGCCCGCTCGCCCGCCCGCCCGCTCGCGCCCGCGCCGGGTGCGGTCTCGAGCCTCCCACGCGCCGCCCGACTCCCCGAGACTCTCCCGTTGCCCCCGCCACGGCCACGGAGCCCACGGCACCTGGGATCCCCCACCCCTCCCCCGAGGCTCGCCTCCTCCCGAGTCCTCACCCGCGATCCGGTCGGGGCTTGCCAGCGGGGGCCGGAAGTGGACATCACAGCGGCTCCCACCCGCCGCCGCCGCCGCCCGGGAGCACACCGCGCCTTGTACTATGAGCCAGCGTGGCTCCCGTGGAAACAGTCATTCAGGGCCCTTCGGTGCTGCTGCTGCTGCTGCTGCTGCTGTCGCTGTCAACGTCAGTACTCCCTCCGGGTGCCTGAAGGGAGGAAAGAATCCATAGCGTCATTTTAAGTCACACAGGCTTCACAGCCTTTGCCCCCACCACCACCACCACCACCACCCCCTCGGTTAAAGGGATGTGCTAAGAACGGAAACTTCAGCCAGCCCTCGGTTTTTCCATCGTTAACAAAGAAAGCGTTGCCGGGTGTAGAGAATGCGTGGGTTAAAAAAAAAAATTAAAAATAGACAAGATCAGCATCTTTCCTTAAGGCAGGGCTAAGAGCAGGAGATCCTCTCTTCAAAGTGTTAGGCACTGTTTTCCATGTCTGCGTATCTGCAAACGCTTAAGAGCATTTTACGGTTGTGTGTGTGTGTGTGTGTGTGTGTGTGCGCGCGCGTTTGTGACAGACAGGGTCTTCTTTAGCGCAGGCTAGCCTCAAACTCAACTCTCCTGCCTCAGCCTCTTGAAGGCTGGGGTTTCAAGCCACCGTGCTTTTCCCTTCCGCTAATTCTATCCCAAGTTTGTACAGTAAGAGTCCGTCAGGTTCCAAAACCGCTGGATATTTTACAAGTGCTAACACTTGTTAGTGTTTTAGTTCGTTTTTGAGGCGGGGCCTCGCTGTATCACCTGGAAACTCTCTGTGTAGACCGGCCTGCCTTGGAACTCAGCGAGAGCCTCATGCCTGAACAACACAGGTGTTCTTTCTACTGCAAGCGCTCTTGTTTACTATGTTTTCTGTTCTCTGCTTCGTAACTGCCTCCCCATGCCTTGCCCCATGCCTTGCCCCTTAAAGGCCTGTTCTCCTCCGTGACATTTTCAGAAGGAAGGTGCCTTGCTTAAGACCTTATGGGTCGCACCTGGGCACTCACTTATAGTAATCTGTTAAGTCGGTTGTGAATCTGCATTTTACACTTTAAAAACCTTTCTAATTATGGAATGGAGAGAGTGTCCTCTTATTTAGAAATCTGGGGCAACTGGGAGCCATTAGAAGGCAGATTTGGCAAGGGGATCCTTCTACTGGCCTCTGAAATCTCACTGGCCCTGTACTTTTCATTTTGTTGTGTTTAAAATACGTTTTCAATATTAGAATTTTAGTAACACGGTTGGAGAAATTAAACCAATATACAATAACTGCTGAAGATGTGAACAACATCTTTCGTCGTTCAGTGGTACTGACTCAGTTATTAGCTGGGTTTCCTTTGGCTCTAAGTTCAAGTTTGAGAAAAACTTCGCACCACCCTGACCAATCCCCTATTAAGCTGTGAGGGATGTGTGACCTCTTTTGAACATTACACTGTGGTCTACCTTGGTGTCCCACAGTGAGCTCAGATTTGAACGGATAGTCAGTCGCTCTGGTTTAGTAGTGTAACGACACAGTTGTGACATAAATATTGTGTACTTGCCATTGTGTGTCTGAGCCTCGGAAGGAGGATGGGAACAACATGAAGATGGGCACCACCACACTGCCCTACCCTAAAACTGGTCCAGCAGGCACAGGGCTCTGCAGTTACAGCTAGGTGACTGGTTGGTCCCTCCTTGCCTCTCCATCCTTCTCTTGACACCCTATCACATTATGGAGATACCCAGATCCCGGAACCCCAGAGGTCCTGTCACGAGGTCTCTTTCCTTTCTCCCCACTACCCAACATCCCTGTGGGCATCTCCCTTCCCTCCTGGCTGTGACAAAATCCAAAGCTCAAGTATTTGCTGATTCAACCCTTCAGTCACCAAGATATTCAGCACAGGCACATGGAAACTGCATCCTGGACACGGGGAGATGGCAAAGGAACCAGAGCTTTTGGAGAATAAGATACAAGCCTTTAGTTTTTCAATGTGTTCTGAGAGCCAAAAACGTTTGTGCCAGCTTGGGCTCCATTACTGGAAACACAGCATACCTGCAAGAAGGACAGAATGCCCACATCCCGGGCTGCTCTGAGTCAAGCCACATCTACACTCCTCCCAATTCTGGGTGCTACCAGTCATGTGTGGACGGACGGTGCCAAGTGCAGGGCAAATTATAAGGATGCATGTAGGGGGTAAGAACTCTCGTCACTGTCTTACAACATCAAGCACTTTTACAAGTAGCTGTTTAGGGTAAAAATGTTCAACCCCCAAAGAAACTCAAGTTCAGCTGCTGAAGCTGTGCTTGCCTTTACTGAGCTCCTACTCTGGACCACAGTGTCCAGAACAAGAGCTCTGTGTGGGTTTGCAGGGTGGGATGATAGTTCACATAAGGAAAGAGCCTCTATCAGGGTAACCCTAGAGGAAGTGGATAGCCAGCCCTGACTGGTAGCCTTGGATTTTGTGGCCATTTTATTTCTCCAAGAGCTGGCCGAGACACTCAGAACAACTTCAGTTCCCAGCTGTGCCTCTGCCTGAGAGCCTCAGGCTCCAGTCAGCCAAATGTTTCCTCTCCCTCATCCTTCCAATACCTCCCAGAGCAAAGTCACAGCTGGACCCAAAGCCTAGGACCAAAAGACTGCTTGGCTCACTTGTGGGAGGGGGAAAATGGGGAACAAGAGGGAAGGGCTTTACAACATGAGACCAAGCTTTTGCATCTGTCTCCTTGATGCAGTCTGAAAGCAGGGGAGGTGGGCAGGGTGGTGAACATGGCCTGCAGCCGGAGCAGCATTCTCCATCCAGTCAGCCCTTTCACTGGTCTAAAGGGCATATGCACGGCCTTGCCTACCCCAAAACACTTATCTAGAAATATGTTAATGGTGCCTTACCTCTTGCTCTTTTCTGTGTGTTGTATTGTCTTCTGGAAGGGTCTTACTATGTATCCCAGACTTGCTTGAAACTCATCTCATAACTTTCCAGAATGCCAGAATAACAGGCATATGCCACCATACCTGGTCCTTGATTAGTAGAAGTCTCTAGAAGGGAGAAGTTATTTATAAAAGAAACTTACATTCCTGTGGGAGAAACGAGACCAGTATCCCCAGGCCCTCTCTTGCATAAGGCCGTCAAGACCAGTGGCTGAAGGGTTGTAGGGAGGCCTTGGAAGAGAAGTTATTGAGAGAGGAGAGGAAGATGTGGCTCTCCTGTGTAAGACTGTGTCGAGGCTCTAAGGGGTTGTATGCTGGAACAATTTGACCCAAACTTCAAAATGCCGTTGCCCTCTAGGAAACAGCCACCTTAGAGTTGGCAGCTCAGGGCTATAAAGTCTGAGGTTGAAGACATCAGAGTAATGCAGCTGGAGCGAAACCAGATAGCAAACTCATTAAACACTTTGTCTCACCAATTTTATATAACCCATTTGCTCTATTGTGTTTCATTTTTGTTTGAGCCACCACGTGGAAGAGTGAAAACTCCTGAAGCTGTAACAGATTGGGGCAGAGCTCAGTAATGGAGCATTGTATTAGTTACTTTTCTATTGCTGTGATAAAATGCCATGGCTAAGGCAATGTACAGAAGGAAGGGTTTGTGTGGGCTTATGGTTTCAGAGGGCTAAAAGTCCATCATGGCGGAGAGTCCTGGCATCAGGAACAGCTGGAAGTTCACATCTTGAACCATAAACATGAAGTAGAGATAGTAAAGTGGGGATGGCTCTTGGCTTTTGAAATCTCAAAGACTGCCCCTAGTAACATACTTCTCCCAGCACGGGTACACGTTCTAAACTTACCCAAACAGTGCCATCAGCTGGTGACCAACTGTTCAGATGTCAGAGCCTATGGTGGAAGTTCTCATTTCAAAACACAACAAGCATGTTATTAGCTGAGTTCACGCCTCAGTCCTACTCCCAAAATAAAAATACAATTCCAGAAAAACAGATGAGGCTAGAGAGATGGGTCAGCTGTTAAGAGCACGTGTTCTTACAATGGTCCATGTTCACTTCCCGCACCCACAGGGCAGCTCACAAATGTCTGCAACTCCAGTTCCAGGGGACCCAATGCCTTTTTCTGACCTCCCCAGGCACCACACACACACATGACATACAGAGATACATTCAGGCAAAATATACATATAAATAAGTAAAGCTTAATTTTTTTTAAGGAACATGATCACAAGATCTGGGCTGTCATTCATAGTTGACATGGTGCTTAGGCAAGCTTAGGCACATTGCTGCTTCCCTCCAGCCTGCCTGAACATTTTAGTCTGTGAATGGGAAGAGAGCATTGGTATCTGATTCTTTGAACTCTCAAATTTTATGCTGCGTTTTTTGGGGATTTTGTTTTCTTCTCTTTTTTTAAGATGGGGTCTCCCTGTGTAGCCCAAGCTGGTCTTGAACTTGTGACAACCCTTCTGATTCAGCCTCTTGAGAGTTGGGAGGCTGAGATTGACAAGCTTGTGTCCTTATGCCCAGCTCTGATATTTGTTGTCAGGGTGGTTTTAGGGCATGCCTTTTTTTTTTTTTCTTTTACTGGCGTCCATGAATAAAGAGAAGTAGATCTAATTTCCTGACACATGACTTCTCCATGGTTTGGAATATTTAAAGCAACCTCCCACAGGCAATTTGATTTTGTTTTTATTAAGCCATGTGAAACTGAGGAGCGAACAAAGCTAATTACAAGGTAGTATAAGGCATGACCATGCAATTTTATACCCCAGTCGAATGAAACTATTAAGTACTAAATATAAAATCCCAAAATAAGTTTACAAGGGCTAGACATCTCAACTGCATTACACTTCTCCACATGAAGTTTACCTCAGTTTACAATGGGGGGTTGAAGGTGTGTGTGTGTCACATTTTAATGTTTAATTTCTACCTTTACCCATCCTTTCTATTTCTGTCCCTCCCACACCATTTATTTGTTTCTTTGGCCATGAGTCCAAGATACACTTCAGAGCCAATTACATAATAGCCAGTTAGCTGGCTGTAGTGTCTCATGGCTTTAGTCCCAGCACTCCGGAGGCAGTGGCAGGTAGAGCTCTGAGTTTGAGACCAGCTTGATCTGCGTAGTTCCAGGACAGCCAGAAGCATACAGACCCTGCATCAAAAAAAGTTATAATAGCCAGTTAAAAATTACTAACAGGTGCCAGGTGGCGGTAGCGCATACTCTTTTAATCCTAGTACTCGGGAGGCAGAGCCAGGTGGATCTCTGTGAGTTCAAGGCCAGCCTGATCTACAGAGCGAGATCCAGGAGAGGCATCAAAACTACACAGAGAAACCCTGTCTTGAAAAACAAAAACAAAAACAAAATTACTAACCGGGCCAATATTCAGTAATTACTCTATCATAAGTTTTCTGAGATGTTATTTGTACCAATAACCTTTTTCTCCTTTAATATTTTTACAGTTATTTATTTTGTTCATATGTGTGTGGGTATTGGGGGTGATCTATTGCATGTGTAGAGGTCAGAGGGCAATTTTCAGGTGTTGTTTCTCTCATTCCACCATGGTTTTCGGTACTGAACTTAGGTGGTCAGGTTTGGCTGAAAGCACCTTTACCCAACCAAAGCATCTCATGGGTCATTCTCTGCTTCTTAACGAGACTGGACGTATTAAAGTATCCCCTGTCTCTTATACAGCCCTTCAGTAAGCTGAGGTAAACGTGGTGTAGAGAAGTGCAATGTTACTCTGGGTCCTTAATTTTGAAGCCTAGAAAGTGAGAAGTGTAAATCCAACCTGAGGATGGCTAACCTCCCCTGCAGATGAGGCAGTATCTGTGGCCGCTGCTGCCATCTTGTGCCCAGGAGAGGAACCAGGCGACACAAAGGAATTGAGAAGACAGTGAGTAGCTTAGGTGACTGACTCAGAAAGGGCCATCCTGTGCGGATGTTCCGCACACCTTTGCAACCTTGAGATGTCTGTATTCTGGCATGATAAAATGCTCTGGCAATTTTTAGGTTTGGCTCAGTCTTCGTTACAAAATCTTCCCAGCTGTTTCAATACATACTTGGCTCCGAGGGCCTCAGGCATCTTTACATCCACCCTGACTGTGATCCTAGGTCTGTGGATTAGTATCGACGTTTACCCCGAAACTCCACAGCAAACCTTTCGAAAGAGTCATGGAATAAAATGTAATATAGGAGTTGTACATGAAGTTAATAGAAATCATCAGAATCCTAAAAAAGCAAGCAAGCAAGGTGTGGTGATGCAGGAAGATAAGGAGTTGAGGGCCAGCCTGGGTTACAAACTGAGTTTGATGAGGCCAGCCTGGGCTACATGAAACCCAGTTTCAAAACCAAACCAACCAAACAAACAAAAGAGCAGATAATGTGCAGTAAAGATGTACTGGAATCCACAAATACTTAGTAAAAAATCAGCTTACTAATTAAAACTAGGTGATTAACTTTATCTCTTATTTGTAAAATAGTTTTTTCTTTTTTTAATTTATTTTTATTTCACGCACATTGGTGTTTTGCCTGAATGTATGTTTGTATGACGGTGACTGATCCCCTGGAGTTACGGACAAGTGTGAGCTGTCATGTAGGTGCTGAGAATTGAACCCGGATCCTCTGGAAGAGCAGCCAATGCTCTTAACCGCTGAGCCATTGAGCCATCTCTCCAGCCCCCAAATAGTTTTTATTTAAGTGTTTTAGCCATTTTCATTTTAACCAGAAAAAAATACTTAATTTTTTTATAACTGCAAACTAACGACTTGAAAAGTGATACTGACCAAAAGAACAAAATATGAATTATCCTCTATGTAATTACATATCTCTCTAAAGAGAATGATTTATTAAACATTTAATAACTTATACTTGAATAAAACTAGACAGAAGGCTGAGTGTGGTGGCTCATGTCTGTGTTCCCAGTTTGGAGGATGAGGCAGGAGTATCAAGTTCAAAGCAGCCTGGGCTACCTAGCAGACTCCAAGCAGCATCAGTGATAGTGTAGGACCCTGCCTCGAAGTAAAGCAGGAAGAGAAACTAGGCAGAGGAAGGGGCTGTCTGAAGGACCTAACTGTTTGAGCACTGGACCACAGAAGTGAGCAATCACAGCAATAACATGTTATGGTGATATTATATTTGTACTGAAATGTGATTTTATTTGTATGTTAATAAATAAAGATGCCTGGGGGTCAGAGCTAATAGCAAGCTATAGCAGAAGCCGGGTGGTGGTGGTGGTGGTGGTGGTGGTGGTGGTGGTGGTGCATGCCTTTAATCCAGATCACATGACAGGCAGATCTCTGTGTGTTCAAGGATACAGCCAGCATGGAGACACACACCTTTACTCTCAATACCAACCATAGAAGACCTGGAGGTCTGTATAGACAGGCAGTGATGAGGAGGTCATATGGTTGGGTTTACAACTAATGAGAAGGCAGAACAGAAAGTCAATAAAAGGACAGACAGACAGGAAGTAGGTCTCTTGCTGAGGGGAAGGACAGTAGCAGCAGGAAGGGTAAGAAAGGTTTTAAGTCTCAGCTCTCAGCTACTGCTCTGACCTCTTGGGCTTTTAACTCTGCATTTGGCTCTGTGTTTCTTATTTAATAATAAGACCATTACATCTACAACATGCCTGTATTAAACAACCTCCCAGCTACAAAATAATGCATGAGTTCAGGATTCTATAGCAAAGCAGTAGATTGACAACCACGCCCTTTCAGATGACAGCCCCTCCACTGCACTGGGGCCAGATAACTGGCGCTTGCCCATGGAGCAAGCCAGAGCTGTTGTTACAGTAGCTGAGAAAGAGGAGTGCTGCTTCATGTTCTCATCTCCTGTCAGCCAGGCAGCTGCCAAGAACCGGAACCCAGGGAACAGAACGCGATAGAAGGAGGCTGAGTCCCCAAGTCTCCTGGGATGGAGAGCTGACAGTCAACAAGAGATGCCCAAACAGGACAGCTAATGGAGCACAAAATTATTTTGTTAAGCCCTGGAAAACTGCAGCCAATATCAATCAGTATAAATACTAACCTGTTTTGAGTTGGAGAAGTCTAACAAGAGTTAGAGAAATGTTTAACCTTGGGGGAAAGAACGGCAAGTCTCAAGTTCACTGCTGTATCCCCACTCCGAGTGCCTAGCATGTTGGCAGGTCGCAATTGGATATGTGATGCACACACCCGGTGCGTGGTAGAATAAACAAATCAGTGGATGAGTAGATGAAAGAACTTGAAAGGAAGAATGATCTAATTTTGGCTCATTTTCCTTGGGTTCAGCAAGGCTCCACCTCCTACGTTAGCAGAACTTCCCAAAAGAGAACCAACTGGAGGGCTAGGATTTAACACATGAGCTTATTTTATGGGAGCACATTTCATATTCAAACCATAACAACAATGATATAAAAGATATAATAATTTGGAACAACATAACACTAAACATTGGTGGGAAATATTCTAAATACCAAAAAGGCTACACACAGAAACCCTGCCTTGAAAAACAAAAAAATCAAACAAAAATCCATATATCCAAATGAGTTTCAGATTACATATCAAAGCAGTTATCATAAATCGAGCATGTATATAATGCAGGCCAGTTTCTTCCGAAGAAAGCATCTGCTTCTGATGCTCTGGCCTTGTGACCCTGAACACAGCAAGTGACAATAATGAACATCAATTAGCATAGCAATAAGAAAATGTTTGCGTTTGATATTACTTTTAAGAAAAACCTAGAAGGTATGCAAAAAGTTCAGAAGATGAGAGAGGAAATTAAACTGGCAGGCACTCATGTCTCTAAAGCAGAATTCTAACTATGAATATTTGACTTACTGAGACCGAAGGCTGGCCAGCACAGTGACACACACCTACAGTCCCGGCCCTGAGGAAGCTAAAATGGAAGACTGTCACAAGTGCAAGGCCAGCCTGGGCTACAGAGCCAAAACCGTTTGTAGAAAGCCATAGTGTAGCTCAGCTGGTAGTATGTGCCTAGCATTCATGACGCCCTGGGTCCACAGCACTCTATAAACGGTGGAGTGGAGGACCTGTAATTCCAGCACACAGTGAGTTTAATCTGGGATGTACAAGACCTTGTCTCCAACACAAAAATAGGGCCAGCATGATGGCTCAGGAGGGAAAGGCGATTGCCTCCAAGCCTAGAAACCCGAGTTCCATCCCCAGGGCCCACGTGGAAGGAGAAAACTGACTCCATCAAGCCATCCTCTCACTTCTGCATGCACTAGCACACACTCACAAGCACATGTGCACACACAGACCCACACACATGTGCACACTCCCACACTAAATAAATGCAATAAAATTCTAAACTAAAACGTCAGTACTAGTAATAAAGATTGCTATTAAAGAGCTTAAATAAGACAACACAGAGCACAAAATGGGATAGTGTTCCTAGAAATCACTGTCACTTGGGGAAAAAATCAATTTATATTTGACTTACATGCTACATTTTAGTGACCTTGCCACATATCAGATGTGATAGACTAGTTGCCTAGCAACTTGAAATTAGTGATACATGTCCCCTTTCCTTGACTTAATTTTAAGTCAAGTTTCTCAAGGGCTATAAGATAGGTAAGATGGAAAAACCCATAACACACTGCAAATGAGTTTTAGGGAAAAACTACTTATGTAGTCTGCATGTAGGATGCTGAAATTAATTTGGATAGTGTCATGGTCTAGAATGCTTTTTTTCTTATGACAGTGACACTATTTTAAAGCCACACACACACACACACACACACACACACGTACATACATACACACACACACACACACACACACACACACACACACACACACACACATCATACAGGAGAGATGACTCAGATGACTTGTGTTCAATTCCTGGGACTCACACCAGGTGGTTCACAACCACCTGTAACTACAGCCCTAGGTGATCTGACACCCTCTTCTGGCCTCCACTGGCAACTGTACACACATGCACATGCCACACACAGACACACATGCATGCACATAATTAGAAATAAAAGCTTAAAAAACACATATACATCCTATGTAATCACACTCGTGTGTGTGTGTGTGTGTGTGTGTGTGTGTGTTTGTGCATGCAAAAACATGGGGAAAGAGTAATATGGAAACATAATGATAAATTCAAGTCTGAGGCTAAGACAGCTTTTGTAGTGTTCTGTATAGTCGCATCAAAAGAAGGAAAAATACTTCTGCAATCTCCAGGTAAACATTCTTTTGTCAATTTAAATTTAAACACATTCTAGTGAAAATTAAGCCTGAAATACAAGCCAAATTCATTTAGTGCAATGTACCACTTCTGAGGATATATATATATCCTCATGTATATATACAGTACATTATTCTCCTACAATGATCTAGGGAACAAGACTAGGAAAAATTCTAGTGTTTGGGAGGTCTAGATCCCCCTGTGCCGGAACCTTAACATGAACCTGTGCTTTTAAAAATCTTGGTCAGAGCGCCTCCTACAGGAAAAACTTACTCAATGCTATCAGTCAGACTCCAGATTGAGGTCTGTTATCTGCTTAGGTATTTACTGAGTCAGGGTCCTGTTCCGGAACTCCATGAGTTCAAATGATCTCAAGTAATTATGAACACAGGTACACACTACAGAACCAGGCTAAGATGATGATGATGATGATGACATGTGTGATTATTCCTAGAGTCTCAAACATTACTAGCAATTTCTCTGCCACTGAGTTGCACCTCCAGTCCAAGATTCAGACTTATTTATTAATATTTGTTCATTTTATATGTATGTATGAACACTTACCTGCACATAAGTGCACCATGTGCATGTTTGGTGCTGACAGAAGTCGGCAGAGAGTGTCAGGTACCCTGGAACTAGAGTTCCAGAGGGTTGTGAGCTGCTTGCTGGGAACTGACCCTGGGTCTTCTGAAAGTGACAAATGTCCTTAACTGCTGAGCCATCTCTCCAGCACTCCAAAATTCAAATTTTTAATGCAGCTAATAGTGTCATGTTCAGTATGCCACAAATTGCTTCCTTATGGCAGAGGGAAGTATTTCACATTAAGTGCTGAGTTTTAAAAAGCCCACTTTGCATGGCAGATTAGAGCCAAGACAGTGATGGATCAATCCAAATGTTTTGAATTTATGAAATTTCAAATTTTGGATTTTTGGAACAAGGATGCTCAAGCCTTACTTTATGCATCTACCATACTCTCTCTTTCTTGTATTGTAGTCTGAACTCTGTAAGAATAATGTGTCCCTTTCCCTAGATCCCAGTACAGTACTCCCAGATGAAATGCAGATATTTGACTTAGTACATGCTTAAGTGTTTGCCTGTGGCATTTTCAGCTGTTACTGTTGTTTGGGAAAACAATTTTTTTTTTTTGGTTTTTCGAGACAGGGTTTCTCTGTGTAGCTTTGCGCCTTTCCTGGGACTCACTTGGTAGCCCAGGCTGGCCTCGAACTCACAGAGATCCGCCTGGTTCTGCCTCCCGAGTGCTGGGATTAAAGGCGTGTGCCACCACCGCCCGGCTTGGGAAAACAATTTTAGATGCATATTAAGTACCATATGTTAATTTATAACCTAATGATTCTATAGCTAAGGATCTTTAGGATTTATTTTTAAATTTGTATGTGTTTGTGAATGCATGCCACATGTGTGTGTCAGGGGAAGAATGTGAAGAGGCCAGAGGAGGGACCGGATCCCATGTTGCTGGAGTTACAGGTAGTTGTAAGCTGTCTGACTAGGTGCTGGGAACTTAGTTGTAAGAGCAGAAAGTGCTCTTAACTACTGAGCCATCTCTCCACCCCATTTATTTAAGAGATAATAAAAAAACTTTTGTATACATTATTATTATTATTATTATTATTATTATTATTATTATTATTATTATTTTTCTACTTACTCAAGATACTGGAAACCACCTAAATTCCATCAATAGGGAAATAGCTAAATAAATGGTGACTATTACATATAATGATGTAGACTGCCATCATCAATACCTGAGATTGTTTAAAATGGGGTCCATGTTTTTGAGGTTGGCTGTTAACTCCTGAGTTTTTCCTCAGCCTCCTGAGTGGCTGATACTACAAGTGTGCAGCCCCACATTCTGCTTGTAGTGGGTGATTTATGGAGGGAGTGGTACTGGGCATAGAACCCAGGGCTTTGCAGGTGCCAGGAAAGTGTTCTACCATTGAGCCATGCCCTCAGCCCCCAAATGTGGGATTTTAAAAATAAGTCATGGTCATATGGAAAAAGGCAAAATGCTTATTTTCTTATTCCCCCCAACCCAGTCTCTTTCTTTCTTTCAAGACAGTCTCACTGTGTAGTCGTGACTGGCTTTGAATTCAGTGATATCTCACCTCTGTCTCTCAAGTGCTGGGCTTAAAGGCCCATGCCACACACCCAGCAGAACTGCTCATCTTCTACCTCCATAGGTCAGACATGTGCATGCCTGCACTAACTGCACTGGTTCCCTTAAGATCCCGGGACCTAGTCAGATTAGGTCTGCTTTAGGATTCTGAGAGGCAGACAGGGCAAACAACTTAAATTACTTGTTCTCTGACCAAATTCCTTCCAGAAGACCAGAAAGAAAGTCACACAGGTCCAACTGCAAAGTTAAAACAAAACAAAACAAACCCACATGATCTTTAAGAGACATTAAGGGGCTGGGGAAATAGCTCAGTTGAAAAAGTGCCTACTGTGCACCATGAGAGCCTGAGTATTAATCCCCAGCAACCACATTAAAAAAAAAAAGTTGGGTCCAGCAGCACATTTCCATAACATCACCTGAAGAAGGCATCCAGTGTCCCTCTCTATCATACACATACATGTATGTGATATGTATGTGATATACACCCACAAGTACACTTGTGCACACCCGTATAAATACACATATACAGTGTTCGCGCTCGCACGCGCACACACACACACACATGCACACTCACACACACGCACACACATGCACACACACATGCACACTCACACACATGCACACTCACACACACAGGCACACTCACACACACAGGCACACTCACACACACAGGCACACTCACACACACAGGCACACACACACGCGCGCGTGCACACGGGACAGGATCAGTGGCGGTCGTGAAGACACCGTGATGGAGTAAGTGCTAACAGCAAGGGTGGGGAGCCGGTGGGGTGAGCAGTGCTGCTCGCCACGCAAGCGTGAGGCCCCGTGTCGGCTCCCAGCACCCACATACCATCCAGGTCTGGGCTGGTGTGTAACCCATGCGTTGTGCGGCAAGGGGAGAAAAGGACTGCTGAGACGTGCTGACCGGCCAGCTTAGCTGAAAAACAGCGATCCCGGGCTAAGGGAAAAGCCTTGTCAGCTAGGCCATGCCGTTTGGTAAAGCCTCTTTATTTTATTTGAACGGTTTTAACTCCCCAAACTGCAGTGATTTGGTTTCCAGAGCTAAAGTAACTTATTTTTCTAGATTCGTGCTTTCCCTGCTCTAGGAGCAAATTCAGAGTCAGCCTGGCTGCCAGCCACATGGCACAGACCATTCCCCTCTCAGGTGGAAGCTGTCAGAGGGGACAACCACACTGCAGTGGACGATGCATACTGAGGGAAGCTGGTGGATGTATGTGGGAGCTAAAACTTCCTTTCCTTTGGTTCCTTGAGGCACAGAAAAAAGTAATAACATGTCCAAGACCTCAGTATTCCATCAGTGGCTTTGATAACTCCTCTATCTTGTCAACAGGGGTTTTTTCCTGCAGTGGTGGGGTCGGGACCCCAGGCTTGTACATGCTAGTCAAGTGCTCCACCACTAAGCTGGGACCAGCCTCAACAACAGTTGTTTCCTGAGGGATCAATCAACAGCCCCTGCAACACATCCTTCAGTGTTACTGTGTTACTTTTGTGTTGTTAGGACCTAGTAATTGAGAAAACTTACAGGGGACAGATGCTGGCTGCTGGTTTTGGGCTCATTAAGGCTGACATAGTCTGTCTTCTCCATTCCATGTCCTGCTGAAGTTCAGAACTTTACCAAGACTTCTGTGAATCCTTCATGCCACTTTATCAGTTTTGTTTATCTCTCTGGGTACATCTCTATCTTTCTCAAAGTGAAACTAACTTCCCTGTCTTAATTTGACATAAAATCACACTTCCAAAGACCTTAATAAATGCAGACATCGCTGAGAATTTGAGGAAGACAGAGGAGTTTGACAACCACAACGAACAAGTTCATATGGCTATTAGAATACCACCTTGAGAAAGACCCCACATGGCAGTGCTCACATTATAATCCCAGCACTCAAGAGGCTTCAGTAGATCTTCAGTTTGAGGCCAGTTTAAGGCTACAGAGCCAGTTCTAAAGTGCGGAAAGACCCCTCTTTGAGAAACTATATACTGACAGGACCCAGTAGTTCCACTAAAGAAACTATGCAAAACAGGGGCTGGAGATGACTTAGCAGTAAAGGGAACTTGTTGCTTTTACAAAGAACCTACATGGTGGCTCAGAGCCATCTGTGACTCTCGGGCTCTCATGTGGTGCACATTCAGACACATGAAACCTCAGACAAAAATTTTTAAAGTAAGTATGCACAGTAAACAGGAAATACACAGATGACTAAGAACTCTTGAAGTCAATATTTAAAACAAACAAACCCCTAACCAATTAAGACTGCTTTGTCATTCTAGTCAACAGATCCAAACCATGCTGATGGCTGTCGGTACATAAGATCCTGCAGCTACCCGGGGAAGCAGTTAGCTAATTAGTGGATTTTAACCAAAGCAGGTTCCTTGCTGGGGCAGGCTCAGCATTTCCTTGGCAGGAAAAGGGAACAGATGTGTGATAGATGAGCCTGTCTATCACAGAAAACCCTCAACAGAACTGGCTCCAATCTACTGCACATCCTGGGCCAGCAGGAGCAGCAGGGACGCCCTTTAGCAAGGTGGGTGCTTCGAACCTCAGAGCAATGACATCCAGTTACGCCTGGGCTGAAGACTGGTGTCAGTATCTTTTAAAGCTCCCAACGCAGCTCTAAGACACTCGAGAAATGGGTATTTTCCCTCTCAAGTAGAAACCTTGCACTTGATAGTTTTTAATATACACACTGCTGCAGCACACAGAAGACAACCTTCAAGAGTCAGTTCGTGGGGCCTTCAGGACGGCTCAGTGGGGAAAGGCCCTGGCTGACAACCCTGGTGACCTGAGTTCAATTCCTGAGACCAAACTCTCCATATGGTGAGAGACGAGACCCCTCCACCCCAAACTGACTTCACCATATGTATGTGCATGTGCTCTCTCGCTCTCTCTTACACACACACACACACACACACACACACACACACACTCCTGCTCCATGTTTTTGATAAATAACAGATCATAGAAGTTCACATGTCCAAGTGGCGAGATCTCCCTGGAATGGAGAAATACTGTTTTATGTTCTTACAGGTTAGGAGACAGTCACTGCAGGTATCCCGAAGCACTGGGATTGCGCACTGTGTGTTCTTCTTTCGCTTCCTTTCCCCAGTCTACAACAAGAACTGTGTTCTGGGTGTCACACACTAGGAACGTCTTCAATTAGAAATCGGAGCTGCAATAGACCTTACCTTCATTTAACAAAAACCACAGTGGCGAGCAGTAAGCGGTTTAAAGTGCAGTGCGAGAAAAGTTCAGGAGCCAAGACATGGACGGAGCAGTCCCGACAGGGGTGCACTAAAGCAAACTCAGGGACATTTGAGAACAGAGTTGTAATAGAGAGTAAGATGAGCAGAGCCAGAGTGAGTAACGAACTGTAAGGCTAGATGAGGGGAGGGAGTGCTGGTGTTCTACAGAATAGTAGGGTGACTAGGGCTTACAATGTTATACATGTTACACTGATTTGGCCATCACACGTGGCATACTTGGGTCAAATTATTACAATGTACCCCATAAATATGTAGTTACTGTGTGTTGGACAGCATTAAAATGTTCATATAAATGAAAGTTTTAATAATGGAGAATTAAAAACACTTTTTTTTCTGAAGAAGACAAAAAAGTATTAAAGGTTTTTTGTTGTTGTTGTTGATGTTTTAAAGACAAGGTCTCACTATGTAGCCATCGCTGGCTTGGAATTCACTATGTAGACCAGGCTAGCCTTGATCCCACAGAGACTCCCCTACCTCTGCCTCCCAAGTGCTGGAATTAAAGGCATGTAAAGTTTTAACTGAGAACTTGGGGGCAGTGGAGTACAGATGAAAAGGTAGAGCATTTGCCTAGCATGCCCAAAATCCTGGCTTCAATCTGTGGTACTCCGACTCCCACCCCCAAATAAAACTTGCCCCCAAGAAAACTTAAAAAGAATCCTCTGCCATCCAAAGCAAAACAACCTGATGTTAAAAGAAGACAAAGAAACTCAGAATGGGCCAGGTGGTGGTGGCACACAACTTTAATCCCAGCACTCAGGAGGCAGAGCCAGGCGGCTCTCTGTGAGTTCTAGGCCAGCCTGGTCTGCAGAGCAAAATCCAGGAAAGGCAGGCACCAAAGCTACACAGAAAAACCCTGTCTCGAAAAACCAACCAACCAACCAAACACACACACACACACACACATACACACAAAACAAAAAAAGAGTCAGCGTGGTCCGGTGGCACACACGGATTATTCTGGCAGTTGGGATATACAGGGAGACCCTGACTTTACAAAGAAAACAAAGCCCTTCACATATTCCAGAAAAAAATGATAACACTCTGGTTTAGTTCGAAAATTTCAAATAACAAACAGTACAAAGAAATAACCCAAAGAGGGACTGAAAATCAGCAGGGCAAGAACACAAGGTGAGCAAACCCCCTATAATCCAGTAATTCACAAGAGTAGAGTCTGCAGGGTGGGGGTGGGGGTGTCACTTATCTTTAATCCCAGCACTGGGGAGGCAGAGGTACTCAAAGTCGGAGGCCAGTCTGGTATACTGAGAGCATTCAAGGACAGCCAAGGCTACACAGAGAAACCCTGTCTCGAAAAACCAAAAAAGAAAGAAAAAAGAATAAAGCCCAGAGTGGACTGGGTAAAAGGTCGAAGGCAATGAAAAAAAAGTCCCAATCTTGAGAAAACTGGCAAAGACAGTATCGGTCTCTGAAATGTTACTCACGCCCAGCTTTCCTGTGGCAGTGGGCCTCTACTCAACACTATCCAATCTACTTTCTTCAAGACTTCCTCTCTTCTCCCTTGCTCTGAAATGCATACTGAGGGAAGCTGGTGGATGTATGTGGGAGCTAAAACTTCCTTTCCTTTGGTTCCTTGAGGCACAGAAAAAGTAATAACATGTCCAAGACCTCAGTATTCCATCAGTGGCTTTGATAACTCCTCTATCTTGTCAACAGGGGTTTTTCCTGCAGTGGTGGGGTCGGGACCCCCAGGCTTGTACATGCTAGTCAAGTGCTCTACCACTAAGCTGGGACCAGCCTCAACAACAGTTGTTTCCTGAGGGATCAATCAACAGCCCCTGCAACACATCCTTCATTGTTACTGTGTAACTTTTGTGTTGTTAGGACCTAGTAAGAGAACTTACAGGGGACAGATGCTGGCTGCTGGTTTCGGGCTCAGCCTGTGTCTCCCCAGCCCCTGCACGTGTGCAGATCTTGGTAGCAGAAGCACATGGGTGAGGATGTTCTTCACTTCACATTGGACAAGAAGCAGGGCAAACAGGGAGTCCAGAAGAGGCCAGGGCAGACACAATCCAAGGACACGCACGCCTCCAGTGACCTACTTCATCCAGCTCAGTCCCACCACTCCCGACAATGCCACCATGTCGCCAACCCACCAAGTAACTAATAATCCATATATTACACCAGAGCCTCATGATCGGATTTCCCCTGGAAAAGCCATCAGACACACCAGATGTGCTGCACCAATCCTTAGGTGTTTTAGACACAGGTTAACAGTGAAGAACTGAGGAGGGGTCAGCCCTTCCTTTTAAGTAGGTTTAATAACTATCTACAAAGTGCAGCGTGTCTATTCTCCACCTTCTCAGAGAAAAAACAAAATTATAGCAAACTACCCATTACAACCTATTGTTAATAATAAAATTATTAAACTTTGGTGGTGTTGGGGATTAATCCCAAGACGACATGTATACTAGACAGAGGCCCTACCATGGAAGTATATCCTCAACTCTCAGTAATTCTGGCTATCACCTATAATGTATCAGAAATTAAGGACAGTCTTTGTTAGCTGTAATCAGTAATGCTGCTACTGTTCACTAAAATTGATTTCTCAATGTACACGTTTCTATCAACTCTAAGATATAATCAGGAGCCCCTGAATTTGAAGATAACTATACTAACCACATGAGGAAACATGGGCTCAAAGGTTTTGACTTACTACAGTACTTAAACAAAACAACCTATTATCAAATATAAACTAGGGCCCAGTGTGGGGGCACACACCTTTAACCTCAGTACTAGCAAGGCAGAGGAAGACAGATCTCTGAGTTCCAGGACAACCTGGGCTACATAGTGAGACCTCATCTTGAGGAAGAAAGAAAGGAAGAAAGGAGGGAGGGAGGGAGGAAGGGAAGAATTGACGGACAGACACCTTTATATCACTACTGTCTCCTCATATTTGGGACTTGGTTGAAAGTAAAGACAGCAGTCAACTTCTCCAGTGGTAAGCAGCTGGTATTTCTCATCATGGATGTCTAAAGTACATCAAATCAAATAATGTCAACCAGATTCCAAGAATCAGAGCCCAGACAAAGGTGTCCAGAGAAACAGCTCTTGCATTTGCCCACACACTTTTTAATAACTAGTGAGACATTCTTCTTTCAATCAACACCTTTAGCTGTCCTTGTTCACTCATTTTCTCAACCCCCTTCTGAGTCTAAGATCCTAAGTTTTCTGCTTTAATATAAGTGGTATTGGTGATAAACACTTGAGGCATATTAAAAACTGAAATGATTTAGGAATGAATGAAATACAAAATCCAATAATGTTCCAATACAGCCCTAAATTCTATAAAATTCTACCTTCTATTTAACAAACTTTAGTATCAAGCATATTAGTTAACAATCCATCAGAAAGTTCACATTACAATGCAAGAATAAAAAAGTACACGGATGAGAATTTTGATACACACAGTGAGTTGTGGCAACCTGCAGATTCTTAACACATGTGCACATTAACAGAAAAGGAATAGCTGCTTTCAACCAAAACAGAAAGAAACCAGGTTTGATATCAATGTACATAACATCACCAAAGTTCTTTTTTCTGTTGTAAAATTCCCACCATGAACCAAAAGGCATGATGATCTTCCTAAAGGATGCAAACCTCTGGGAAAATTCCTACCATGAAACAAAAGGCACCATCTTCCCTAAGGAATGCAAATCTCCATTAGCGTGTCTCTTGCCAATTAGCGTTAGAAGCACATGCGGTCTATTTCAACCTAATACTGTTTCCTAAAAGGCTGTTTCTCTACTCCTGCCTATCTCAAAAAAAAAAAAAAAAAAAAAAAAAAAAAAAAAAGTCTAATAGGGACACAAGTAAACCTAATTTCTCAACACCTTGGAAGTGAATCTTTGTTGAATTCAAGATAGTGTAGCCCTGGCTGTCCTGGAATTCATTCTGTAGACCAGGCTGGCCTTGAACTCAGAAATTTGCCTGCCTCTGCCTCCTGAGTGCTGGGATTAAAGGCATCAATTTTTAATGTAACCGCCTATGAAATTATGTGGATTGTTTTTGTTTTTTGGGACAGGGTCTCACTATGTAGCCCTGACTAGCCTGGAACTCTCTATGTAGACCAGGCCGGTCTCAAACTCAGAGGATCTATCTGCCTCTGCCTCCTGAATGCTGGGATTAACAGTGTGTACCACCATGCCCATCTCTGTATTTTGTTTTATGCTTTGAATTCCATTATTCTGAAAAGTACATTTACGCAGATTGCAAAACAGCATAAAAAGAGTAATATTTGATTTAGCTGGATTTAGAGCATATGGATAAAAATATAACATTTACCCCCATGTGGGGGGCCAGTCCCCACTTCCCCCCCCCCCCAGGGTACTCTTGAGCAGGGAGAAATGAGGAATATGTAGATAGAAATATAGAGGAGAGAGACAGTTAGAAACATAGGACAGCCTTGGGAGGGCCTGGGTCAAAATCCACCAGCCCCTTCGGTCTCTACTAAAGGGCTTTTAAAGGAATGCCAAGGGGTGTAGTGGGTAGCTGTTCAAGCTTTGACTGGGAAGTACTACTCCCATTGAGGCTTCAGTAACTGTCACGCCTACAAGGTGGAGCCAAGAGAGGACCCCTAAAGACCTGAGATCCAGGTGTGTTGGCTCTCTTGGTTCCTGGATCCTGGACTCTGGAGGTAGACTGAGCAGAGTTCTCCAGAGAACACTGCTGGATTGCGCTTCACCTTTCCCAGACCCTGTAAACTTATCCCCCCACAAAATAAACCTCCCTTTTAACTACGAGGAGTTGCCTTAATATTTCAACCAATAAAGGGGTGGAGCAAAAGACCTCTCCCCAACACAACCAAGTGCAGACCATCCCAAACACCTGGTGACCATGCACATGGTCAAGCCATCCCCTAATGAAGCCCTGCTGTGTAAAGCAAGCTCAGTTCTCACTAGGAAACCTTTGTGAGCTCCCACATCCCCATTAATGCTGACCTCGCTGCATTTCTTTTGTTTGACCCACTATAATATGTATTTTGCATATATATATATACATATATATATATATATTTCCCATAGTTTCAGATGACCTAAGAGTTCAACCACATGCAAGTCTTCCAGCCCTCCTCTCCAAATATTAAGCATAAATGCAGGTATCTTCCCAGTTGTTAGATGTACAGACACATACTTCTGCTGCATCTTGTTCTGCATGGGCACACTTGGGAGGAAAACGTTATCAACACAGTGTGAAAAAGAGAAAACTAGAGACACAAAGCTGAGTTTATCTTTTCCACTTGTTATTTCTAACTCTGCAGCACAAAATGCATACTTAACAGGCACAGGCAAAATTAATAACACCCCAGTTACAATAATTTAACCAAACTCTACTATTTTTCTGGTGTATTTAAGTGGTGTTTAAAAAAAAAAAGGTAGGAAAACATTTATGATTTGATTTTTTTGATTACGTTTACTTATTTGTGTGGGAGGGAGGTACACACACGGAGGTCAGGAGACAACCACGAGAGTTCTTCCCTTCCAATGTGTGGTCCCTGGATCAAATTCAGGCTGTCAAGCTTGGCGGCAAGGGCCTTTACCAACCGAACCACCTTACCAGCACAACCATGATTATTATAAATAATAATAAAGCCAAATTGAAGCCAATTGTTAGTTCTTCCTTAAAAACATTTTTTTAATGGTCCAACAAAATCAGTTGGGGGCTTCCATCTGAATAAATGAGCCTGCACCCTTCCCCACAAAATGCTCATAAAAAGTCTAAATATTGTATGAGACATTGTATGGGCCTCTTTCACATCTGTGGTTTGTAGTTCCCAAGTGCTCAACATCTGGCATTTTCACTTCTGGGTGAGAGAAAAGGCATTCTGGTCCATCAGTTCCCCCACTCGCTCCTGGAGGACATTAACCAGCTCCGCAATGACAAAGACATGTGTGTCATCAATGTCTTGAATGATGAACTTCTTCCCCAAGGCATTGGACTCATCCAAGTACAGCAAGAACTGCTTCATGGCAGGGTCACTGCAGAGACAAACACAGATTATAGGACGTCCTGTGGTCACCCACACCACCAAGACTGGAGCAATCACACTTGTACACGATGAATTTTTAAGATGATTTTTAAAGTTCGGAACTATTATCCGATGTCTCATTTTCTCTCAGCTTAAAGTATTAATGATTTGTAGCCATGACTTCACGTTAGAAGTCGAGTTAGGACAACTGTAAGAGAAAGGCACAAGAAGAGAAACCATGGCTATCCCTCTGCAGTTTAACGGGGCCTGGAACTACAGCTCCCTTAACTGACTGAAAAAGCAATGTCCAGACTCACGGACAGCACAGGGAGAAACAAAAAGGGCAGGAGAGGCAGTTCTAGGAGCCCATGGCGGGGACAAAGCCAGTGGAACAGGCTTCTTCCAGATGGTTGATGGACAGAGAAAGGGCCCGCCCACAGGACAGGAAGTCAGAGGCCTTGCTTCTCAGACTCACTTGTCCTCTGCCTATATAAATGGGGTAAGGGAGGAAGGAGCAGAGGGTGGGAGGGAGAGGGGGCTGGCAAAGATCCTTAGTGTAGTATGGTGCCCTAGAACCAAGCTGCTTCCTCCTTTCCCAGCAAACACGGCACCACAGGGACTCGTGGTGACCTTGGCCGCACTTCACTCTCCAAGCCCTTCTGTCCTCGACTGTCTTTGGTTCTACAAGGATCTCAAAACAGCCTATGAAAACCACACACTGTTTTCTTGAGGAATGTGCTTCTCACAGTGGGATGAATAGTTGGTTTGTAAACTCAATCAGTTCTAAATGTAATACAGTAATAAGCATAAATGGGAGGTCATAAAAATAATAAAATTGACATCTAAGTGAAGTGTAGTATTTTGCTATTGTGTAAGCTCAATGCATTCACAGCTGACGCCAATTACTCTCAATAATTCCCTTCTAAGAGGTGTTAAAAACAGCACTGGCTAAATGGTTATAACACCTAGTATCTCTACATTTTTCTAAATGAAATGAATTTACATAATTCAGTGAAGAGCTAAACCACTGGACCCAAGGAGTGCTGTGGCACTCCCCTCAGGGCTGAACCATGCTGCCAATGTTTTTTTTGTTTTTGTTTTTGTTTTTCGAGACAGGGTTTCTCTGTGTAGCTTTGCGCCTTTCCTGGGACTTACTTGGTAGCCCAGGCTGGCCTCGAACTCACAGAGATCCGCCTGGCTCTGCCTCCCGAGTGCTGGGATTAAAGGCGTGCGCCACCACCGCCCGGCGATGCTGCCAATGTTTTAAAAACGTTTGCCGATGGCATGTTATCCCTCTAGCTCAGCTGTATCTTGTAATATCTTCACTGTAAGCCTTCCTGCCTTTCCCACATCCCAGTCTGGATTCACTGTTGCAGAGACCCAGAGGGCACTGGCCTCGGAAAGTCTCGGAAAGATTGTTTAAGGGACATTTGTTATGAAATGTAGAAAGCTTGGAATATTGTAATCTGAAGCCAGGGGTAGGGGTAGTGGGGTGGTGGTGGTGCAAGCCTTCAGTCCCAGCAGTGGGAGGCAGAGGCAGGAGGGTTTCTGAGTTACAGGACAGCCTGGTCTACAGAGCGAGTTCCAGGACAGACAGGACTACACAGAGAAACCCTGTCTTGAAAAAAACCAAACCTAAAACCAAAGGTGGGGGGAGGAAGAATATTCTAATCCAAATAAAGGACTGCTTTTTTTTTTTTTTTAAGTAGAGGGAAGGCTCTGGGAGAAACCTACCAGCAAAGGAACTTTATAAGGACTCATAACCCAGTGATTATGTCCATATTCGGTTGAGATCCTGGGATCAGGAATATTAAATAGGAAAAACATTCTCTGCCCTGGAAATGTAAAGGGCAGACATGATCAATCTGTCATCGATAAACACTGCTCCCAGCGCACTGTAAGTACGGTGTGAGGACTGGGGCGTGTTGCTCGGTGGCAGAGCATCTGTGTGGAGGGTCAAGCTCCAGCACCACAAACAGAGCCGGACTGTGAAAAGCACAGAGAGTACCACGGTGAGCTCAAATGATGCAGTCAGCTGTGAAACAAACAGAAAATTTTACTGCCCAACCGTATCAGCACCCTTCACCTAGCAGAACGACAAGTGTGGCTTTGTGAATGGAAGCCATCCTTGCAGTAACACTTAGCCAACTGGCATGTATTTCTTGAAAATTTCTATCCCTTGGTGAGGAGGGAATGAAAACAGGCTCTCCAGTCAGAGTCCAAGATGTGAGGGACGCGGGAGAGGCTGAAGGTTTCTGGGTACCAACAACGCGGAAAAGCAGGCATAAAAGACACAGTGAGGTATCACAGCAGACTGTAAGGGCAGCGGGAGTGGTGATGGTGGGGGTGACGTGGCAGAGACAGAACATTCAGGGTTACAGAGTTAACCAGACACAAAAACATTTCATTTCCAAAACCACTTTTTAAATTTAAGTTTTCCCAACCTGAGATTTCAGTTTGGAGTCCAGCAAACTGCAGGCACTGGATAAATATGTCAGTCAGTTCTTAAGAGAAAGAAAGTAGCGGGATCCACAGCTCCTCACATCCCAGCCAGGGTTTACAGCTGCAGACACACAGCCCTAAGTGACAACAGCCTTAGCTTACACATGGGAAGCCTCACTTCAATCCTCCTATCTATGTCTCTCCCTGTAGTGACAGAAAGGCTAAGAGAACATCTTGGGATTTAGGCTGAGGTCACAAAATCTGATTCACTTCCCTTAACAGGATCTGCTCAGTACACACATATATGGATGTTTACATTTTCGTCACAAATGTGTAGGCACTGTTCTGGTTGCTTTGGAAACGTGGCCCTACTAAGGAAGTAAAGGTTGACAAGTCAAATACTGTCAAAGAAGAACAGACTGCTCCTCACGTACACTAAAAGCTTCTAAGCCAGGCTGTAAGTGTTGGCTCGTTTCACACTACACAGTCCTCCAGTTCGTTATTTATTGTATAGTCAAGTAGCTCAGTTTCCACCTCCCTCACAAACTGTCTGAGGCAGCGCCAAACCTACTGGTAACTGCACACCAGAGGTCAATTTCAGCACCTAGAACTGAACATCGAGAGGCTGGGTGCATGTCTGCTTCAGTCTCCATAACTGCCTTGGTTGGCTATTTAAGAAAATGCTAGGTGTGAACCTGGGGGTGATGGCGGGTCCCCAAAGAGATACTTTCACTAATCTCATCTTGCCATAAAAGTACAAATTTTCAAGTATTTAAATAATTCAGCCTTAAGAGATGTTTTTCTTTGTTTTGAGGGGGTAGGGTGGGAGGGAGCTCAGGACTGAATCACATAAAGCACAAGCTGGCTCGCTGAGCTGTACCTCCAGGCTCCTGGCCTTATACCGTGCTCTAAGATAAACCCTGGGAGGAAGGAATCTTAATACAACCAGACGCTTTGATATTTAAGTTCATCAAAGGCAGAACTAAATGGCCGCCATTAATAGTCTGGCTTAACTGCTTTACTGTGGGCCACGTAAGATTTGATTTAAGAGGTTGCTGTTTTGGATTAAGATCCTACACAGATCAGGCTAAAAATAAAATGCAATCGCTCATGCTTAGTTTCCAAGTCACTAAGCTAGAACAACCCTTTATCTGATCTGCAGAGAAAACAGAATTAGTGATGTGACAGATTTCTCCAACAGGCCTGTTCTGACATGATAATTAAGCTGCTTGGCTTAATCTATGCAAAACACCACCCTCCTCCAGTTAGCCAGTTATTTTTCTATGGTTCTCACTTTCCTTATTTTCAGGTGTAGGTTCTTGGGCTGGCGTGCAGCTAATGGCAGCAATGGTGAAGGATGCACAAAGCCTTGGGTTCTGCAATTGCTAAGAATTCTTCAAATCACAGAGAAGGAAAAAAAAATGTTACAGTAAGCTCTGCAGTCTCAGGGGTGCACTGGGGGTGGGGTGGGAGGGGTGGGGTCGAGCAACCTATCCCTGATGATGAGGGATTGTACCCCAACGTGGTATGTAATCCACCACTTCATGAAAACAACTCTCTATGCCCCCAGTATTCACCTCATCCGACACCTCCTGGTTCAGCCCTAATACCTTCCTGAACTCTTTCCTGTTCTAGATTCCCTCCTACCTCAACAGTTGGTGGTTTTTTAAACTGAATCTTAGAATCTCATCTTCCCAAAGTCTAAATCTGCACTATTTCTATGGTAGCCCATGTTACTAAAGAGCATTTGATATGCTGTAAAAATAAAAGATACTGGACTTTGAAGATATTCTTTAAGACTTAATACATGGGGCTGGAGAGAAGATTTTGTGGTTAAGAGCACTTGTTGCTCTTGCAGAGGACCCAGGTTCAGTTCCCAGCACCCATATGGTGGCTTACAACCTGTTTCTATCTCCAGACCCAATGCCCTCTTCTGATCACCTCAGGCACCAGGCACAGATAGAGGCATCACTCATACACATAAAATAAAAATAACGACTGACTTGGGCTATCTGGGTTAAATACTTCGCCCGTTTCACTTCACTTTAATGTAGTTACTAGAAAATTTAAGACTATGTATGTCGCTTAAACTTTATTTCTACTGGCCAGTGCTGCTCCAAATGCTGCAGGTTTCCTGGGATTTGACCTTGCTCCTCCCTCAGTTTTGCCCTCACAGTAAAAGCACCACCACCTACACAATGACTCACAATATGGAAACAGAAAAAGAGACAGCAGCATTTTCGACAAAGGGAGCACGTGTCCAGAGAGCAGGGCTTTCAAACAGCCAAGGGAAAGATGGACAGAGTTCAAGCCTCAGCAGGAAGGGACAAAAGGCCTGTAGTTTAGGTTACTTTGAGGTACTCAGCTCTACAAACTATTGTGGCTTCTTGCTTCTCCTCTGGAAGCTATGCTAAGGAGTTTAAAAAACCTGCTCCAATTGGCTCTCATTTCTTTCCAAGGAGCACATTCTGTAGCGGCAAGGACTTAATCAAGTTCCTGTATCATTTTATTTTTTACTCTTCTAAGTTTTTTTTCTTTTTCTTTTTTTTTTTTCAGAGCTGAGGACCGAACCCAGGGCCTTGCACTTGCTAGGCAAGCACTCTACCACTGAGCTAAATCCCCAGCCCATATTTTTTACTTTTCAAAGAGGTTTCACTATACAGCCTTGGCAGGCCTGAAACTCACTATGTAGACCAGGCTGGCCTTGAACTCCTAAGAGATTGGCCTGCTTCTATTTCCTGAGAGCTGGGACTAAAGCCTGCCCTACCTTCCTGAATTCTTCTAAACTTTAATCTAGGCAAGTACTGATGGTCTGAGAATAAAGTTTCTCTAATCAAGGCCAATCTAATACACATGTCTCTGATCAAAAACTGTTGGAAATAATGCTAATTACATTAATTTAAAAGACAATAAAATGTAACATCAGTGAGAAAACTTAGCAACAAAGTCTGTCCCACTCATAAGAAATTCAAGTTGAAGCCTTGATTTCATTTATATCAACAAAACAAAATTTTGGAAACGGCATATATACATAACAAGATCCAATGTGTAAATTTAAAACTCATGAAGTTTTAAAACTACAAACCATTCTATAAGCACTCCTTTCAAGACGTTGACCATCTTTTCCCAGGCAGACGGTGCAGATGACCTCAAGAATGCTAAAATAAATAAATTTAATTTAATTTTAAAAGGATAAAGTGACATAAAATCCAAAAATTTCAACCTACTTTGGGGATTTACATTTGAAATAAAATAAAAAATTAAATGTCAGTATTAAAAAGCTAACATTGACATAACAGATATTCCCATTTTTACCAATGCTAAAGCAGATTACTTGGAATATTAATAAAGCACAAATCTTACTTGCAAAAAAATTCTAGCCGGGCGGTGGTGGTGCATGCCTTTAATCCCAGCACTTGGGAGGCAGAGGCAGGCGGATCTCTGTGAGTTCGAGGCTAGACTGGTCTATGGAGAGAGTTCCAGGACAGGCTCCAAAACTACACAGAGAAATCCTGTCTCGACCCCGTCCCCCTAAAACAAAACAAAAACAAATTCTACTCATGGCTAATTGATCCTTAAAAAGTAAGCTCCAAGCCCGTTGCGGGTGGTGCACGCTCTCCCCCCCCCCCCCCCCCCACCATCCAGGACTACATAGAGACCGGGACTCAGAACAACAAAAAAGCTCCATTCCAAATCCAGGAGCCCAACACAAATTATATAGGTTCATTACTCAAATGTTTTCTTTTTATATCCAGGAGAACGATATAAAGGCAAGATTCCGGGGAGGGCAGAAATTACAAAATGGTAGTTCTGAAAAGGGCCTCAAAAATCACAGTGATCCACCACCTTATTTTACCGATGAGACCAAGTACCTCATCAAAGTAGGTAATTTTAATTTACAAACATCCTGATCTCCAGATCAATAAACTGCATCCTCCAAAGATCTGCATCGGAAGGTCCCTGAGTGAGAGCCAACCTAAAGATCCCTTTAGTGTCTACACCCAGGCAGGAAAACCGTGACACAATGCGTGACGGCCCCGCGGCCCCCACATCACAGGCCTCAGGAAGGGTGCGGGACTCCGACCCGCCCACAGGCCCGGGAGGCTCCGTGTCTTTCCTCCTCCTCCTCCCCTCCTTTTTTCCGAGGAGCCCCCACGCAACCTACTTCTTCCAAGCCGCTCAGAGCCTGCAGGGTTCCTCCGCCCACACGCCCAGGAACCGTCGTGGCGTCGCCGACCCACTGCGCCTGCGCCGCGCGTCATCGCGCCCGCGACACTCTAGTGGGTGGGGCGATTCTCTGGGGGCGGGGCCAAGCGCTCGGGGGCGGGATCACGTGCCTACAGCCGCCGGGCCAGGGCGCAGGTCACAAGTGGCGGCGGAGGGTGGGCTGTGCAGTCGGCTGTGTCCACCGGGAGCGGAGTCCAGGCGCTGGCAGGTAGGACGGGCGGGCGGGCGAGCGGGCTTGTGGGCGGGCAAGGGCGTCCCTGCAGCTGAGGGCGGGGAGGACCGTAGCCCTGCACGGACACGGCTCCCCGTGAGGTCGCGCGGCCTCGGAGGGACCCGGTGACCTGCCGCGGCCCTTAGGGCCTGATTCTGGCCCTTTTCTTGAATGAATGATCGCTGCGCTTCTCTGGTTGCTCCTGAGGCTTGGAGGACAGCACCTGCGTGCAGGTGAACCCTCCAGGGCTCTGTAATCTCATGAGCCACACCTGCGTCTTTCAGGCCACATCTTGCACGTCTTTGACCTCGGAGACTGATTAGTTGGAAAGCTGATAGGTTTCTAAACCCAGTAACCGTCATTTTAAGGTGAAGGCCTCCAGAAGGTTCTGAAGTTAATCCCATTCCCAAATTCTGATCTGTAGGCTTTTTATTATTTTTAATAATTAATTAATTTTTAAATTTTATTTGCTTTGGTATTTTGCCTGCATGTATATCTATCTATCTGTGAGGGTGTATGTCTGTGGGAGGGTGTCGGATCCTGGAGTTAGAGACAGTTGTTAGCTGCCATGTGGGTGCTGGGAATTGAACCCGGGTCGTTTTAACACCTAGCCGTCTCTCCAGCCCCTGATCTGTAGTCTTAATGGAGCTGTGTTCTCAGCAGTTGAGGCAGGAGGTTGTTGTAGCTTCTTGGTCGTTATATTCCCACATTTAAACTCATGCTGACTTTTACTTCACACACGTCTCCTCCCTCTAACCAGCCTCGCTCGCTCGCTCGCTCGCTCGCCCGCCCTTCCACTTATTTCCCTCTCTCCGTTCCTCAAATTGGTTTTTAAAATTTTTTATTGAGTTTATTTATGTGTGTAGGTTGAGGTGGCATGCATGTGCCAGAGGGCACAGGTGGAGAGGTCGGAGGACAGTTTGAAGGAGTTGGTTCTCTTCCAGCATGTGGATCCATGAGATGGACCTCAGTTCACCAGGCTTGGCAACCCTGGTCCCTCAAACATTTTCCTGCTGTACCCACTCTTTTAAAATCGCCCCAAGTTTACTCTTCCCAAGTGTCTTTACTTTCTTTCTGCCGCAGTGGTAATTCCCAGAGTTCTTTTAAACAGATAGCAACACAGTGACTCTAAAGTTAGGGAGAAGTGGCAGGAATCTCAAGGAGCTCATCCTCAGAAGGAAGAGCAAGCTGGGCATGATGCCTGAAGCTTAGAATTCTGTCTCCCTGGACGCGGAGGCAGCAGAATCCTGAGTTGGAAGCCAGCCTGGGCTACATAGCAAGGTCCTGTCTCAAAGATATGAAAGGATCAAAGCTGGAGCCTTTATGTGACCTGGCTTCGAGACTTGGTGTTCATAGCCAAGCTTGCACCTTCCTGTGCTGCTTATTGGGATAGAGAAATAGGTCAGCAGGGTGGGATGGAGTCCAGAAACAGGCCCATGTTACATAGAGTTAGTTAACTTTTGAATAAGGCACTGAGCTATTTCGTTGGTGAGAAGAACATTGTTTCAACATTTTATTGGAACTGTTGGATCTCTATATAGAAAACAGTTCACTTATCATCAAAATACATAAAAATTTAACTGGGCAGCAGTTAAGATCACTGGCTGCTCTTACAAACGACCCATTTTTGTTTCCCACCACCCACATGTTGGCTCACAATCATCCATAGTTTCAGTTACAGGGGATCTGATTACTCCCTCTTCTGGCCTCCAAGGTCACTGCACACGTGTGGTACATGTACACACATGTAGGCAAAGCCCTCATACATATAAATTAAATCTTGAGAAAATTAACTTGGAATGGACCATAGACTTAAACATAAAATATATCACAAAACTGTCTTAGAATTGTAAGAAAAGATGACATGATGTAGGCAATGTTTTTTAGGGGGGGTTGTTTTTGTTTTTGTTTTTACAGACGGTTTCTCTGTGTAACAGCTCTGGCTATCCTGGAACTTGCTTTGTAGACCATGTTGGCCTCAAACTCACAGAGACTGCCCTGCCTCTGCTTCTGAGTGCTAGGATTAAAGGTGCGCACCACCACAGGCACACAGTGGTTTTTCAGGATGTAAAATTCAATAACCACAAAAGAGAAGAAATTGATAAGATAGAGTCTATCAAAGATGCTCATCAAAATGTGGTTTTAAGGAAATAGTCAAGTCACAGACTTGGAGAGGATAGTTGCAGTGTGTCTCTACATACATTTGATAGAAGACTTACTTCCAGCATATATAAAGAACTGATAGCCAACTTAAGCAGGCAAAAGACGTGAAGAGATAATTCAACAAAAGAATATATGAATGGCTAACGTGCACTTGAAAAGATGCTCAGCATGGTTTTCTGGAAATTTCATAGTGAATGATAGTGAGATCTGTAGTGTGCCTACCAAGCAAGCATCAGCAAGCATGTTGGACAGCTGGAACCCTTTGCTTTGTTGGGTGCAATATAAAATGTTGCAAATGTGCTCAAAAACATTGAACATTGTTTTCTGACCCAGCAATCTCGATCCTGGGGCATTTATTGAATAAATATGAAAACATGTCTCCAAAAACTTGTTTCACAATGCTCAGAGGAGCTTATGGTAGGCAGAATGCTGCTGCCCCTCCCCCCCCCAAATGCACATGCCACATTGCCCGGAACCTGTGATTATATTTTATGTAGATAGCAAAAGGCATTTCAAAAGCGGAACTAGGTTTACAGACTTTGAATAGATTTTTTAACATAAAAATGATCCTTACTTAGTTTTATACAGGTATATAATAATGTATTTGATCATATTTACTCCTCATCACCCTCTCTTATTCCCTTTAGGTACCAGTTTCCCTGATTAGTGTTAGCAGGCTCCATATTGGCTTTCTCTGTCTCCATTCCCCCTCTTCCCATCTCACTATGCTGACCTGCCTGGCTAGCCTGGAACTCTATGTAGCCCAGGCTGGCCTTGAACTCACAGAGATCCACCTGCCTCTGCCTCCTGAGTGCTGGGATTAAAGGTGTGTGCCACAATGCCTGGCTTAAATCTGTTTTAAAACAACTACAAATTTGGCATACTATTACTTGGCATTGTATAACTGACAGCATCACGTGACAGAGTCAGTTCGGAACCCTGCAGTGGCCCCTCTTCCCTACTCTCAGTAGAACGTGTTGACAAAACCAGTAAGAGGAAACCGGAGAAGCACTCAAAACTAGTTCCCCCAGCCTGGCAATGATGGCACACACCTTTAATTCCAGCACTCAGGAGGCAGAGGCAGGCAAATCTCTCTGAGTTCGAGGCCAGCCTGGTCTACACAGCAAGTTCTAGGACAGCCAAGGCTACACAGAGAAACCCTGTCTCAAAAAACCAATAAAAGTAAAAAATGAATTTCCCCAGTAGACATTTGTAGAGCACTCTGCCTGTTCTTTCCAAGTACATCTGGGACAGTCGTCAAAATAGAACCCGTTCCGTGCTTTAGCATAGACCCAGGCAAGATTGGAAAGGGTTGAATTTATTGAAGCCTGCTCTTAACCACAGTGGAATTAAGCTAGAAATAATACGGACATCCGGAGAAATCCAAACTGTTTGAGAATTAATCCCACTCTTTATGGGTTGGCTGAGCTTTGATGGGATAGTCTTGAAGGACTGTATTCCAGGAAATAGGCTGAAAAATGTCTTCCCATGACACCAAGGAAACAGTGTGAAACTTGGTTTTTACCAGTAGCATAAATAAGTGGACCTTATGTGCATGCAGGGGTGTGACTGTCAATGTCAAGTGACTTTAATCACCCTCCACCTTATTTTAAGAAAATTTGTATCACTATTTTATTTATCATTTGTGTGTGAGGGGTGGGTATGTGTGCTGCAGGACCTGCGTAAAGATTGATGACATGCAGTTCATTCTCTTTCCACTGTGTGCATCCCGGGGATCCACTTGGGCTTGGTGGCAGGCACTTTCTCTTCACTGAAGGATCTCCTTGGTGACATCTTAGTTTTTGAGACAAGGTTTCTCTCCAAACCTGGAGTTGACCAATTTGGCTAGACTTGCTGGCAGCCAGCAAGTCCCAGGAAACCTCCTGTTGCTTCCACAGCACTGGGATCCTAGGCACATGCTGCTGCCCAGGCTTGTAACACACCTCCAAACTCAGGTCCTCATTCTTTCCTTACAAACATTTTACTGGCTGAACCATCTCTAGAGACTTGGAAATTAAAACTCTTGAAGTCCAGCTTTTGAGCCTGACGGTTGTAAGTGTCTGTGATAGTTTGTGGAGATATTTCACACTGCATACAGATCAGAGGACACAGGACTCTCACAGGAAACAGCCCACAGAGATGAGCTCTTAATCAAAGATGATAAACCCTGAGTCAAACATACCACCACAAGGGCTAGGCAGCCCTAACTGCTAGAAATAGAGTTCCAACACAGAGACTTAGATTTGCAAAAAGTGCTCAGGAGGCAGAGGCAGGTGGATCTTGGAGTTGGAGGCTAGCCTGGTCTACATAGTGAGTTCCAGGACATCCAGGGCTATGTAGAGAGACCCTGTCTAAAAAAAAAAAATTATAAAATGTAAAGGAATATTTAGAAATGGTACATTAGCTCCTTGCAACATCACATACCATCCTGAGACCTAATGGCCCAAACTGCCATTTATGACTCAGCCATCAGCAGATCCGTAGGGTCGGTCGGGCTGGTTACACCGGAGTGGCCTCGCTTGCCTGGCGGTTAGTGCTGCCTGTTGGCTGGCATTTGCCGGCTGGCTGCCTTAGTGGGAATTTGCTGCTTCTCTCCACGGCTGCTGGGCCTTCGTTTATCAAGAGCAAACATGCATTATATATGCTTGTGATCTCTAAAGGATGTTTAAAAACATTAAATGTCCATGTTGGGGTTCTGCTTAATAGCTTGATTTTTCCTGATTTCCCATTAATTACGACTCAGAATTGAACACAACTCAAAGAATAATGAAAGTGCCAGCAAACTGTATCCTAGTAAAGTCTGGTTTAATTTCCGGGGTGGAGCCCTTAGTTGAGATGTTTTTTCTTAGTTTTGAGTAATCTAACTGCGGGCAACCCACTGTGATAGTGACATGTCCTTAGGGTCAGAAGAAAGAGTTTGAAGTGTATACCAAATTACTCTTGTTACATTACTTTCCTGCACCGGATGTCTCTTGTGATAGTGATATGTCCTTAGAGTCAGAAAAAAGGTTTTGTTTCTTTGTTTTTTGTTTTTGTTTTTGTTTTGCCAAGACAGGGTTTCTCTCTGTAGTTTTGGTGCCTGTCCTGGATCTTGCTCTGTAGACCAGGCTGGCCTGGAACTCAGATCTGCTTGGCTCTGCTGCCCGGGTGCTGGGATTAAAGGCGTGCGCCACCACCGCCCGGCAGAAAAAAGGGTTTTAAGTGTATACCCAGTCACCCTTGTCACATTTCTGTCCTACACAGGATGCCCCTTGGTGCCTATTGTATCATCTGCTGCAGAAGAATAGGAACCTCTGCTCCCCGTTTAAAACGTCACACGTCCTGGAGAAATATCCGTGAGTACGGTTCAAGGAACACCATTTTCTAGTAGACATATTGATGGGATTGTGGCCACTCTCCTGGAGTTCATTACAACACTAACGGCCCATTCTGAATCTCACTTGCCTATGTCCTCTGTACTGATGGTTCACACTACATTTGTGAGCCCAGAGCCACACAAGATCCTTCTTCTCAGGAACTCTTAGCCCCCCTTGTTTGTCCTGTCAATTCCTGCTCACTTTTCCAAACTTAAGTGCCATGCGTTCTCATTCAGCACATGCATACTAAGCCCTTGCAGAGCCAGGTACCTCGACTAGGTTCTGGGGGTACAGTGCTGAGCAAGGAGGACCTTCTCCTTGCCCTATGGAGGCGTGGGGTCTTCTCTGTCTGCCCCACATTGATGCCTGGCACCTTAGGCCAGGGTGGAGCCACCGTTTGCCGTTTAGTAGAATCAGTGTGGAACTCGTTTAATTGTCTGGCTTCTCCCATGGACTAAGCTCGGAGAGCAGTGTCTTCATTATTCTGTCCCATTGCTTATTGTCACCTATGTCATGCAGGAGGTGTTCCCACAGTGTTTGTTGAATAGAAGGATGACATAACATGCCTCCCCTGAGCCCTGATTCTTTTATTTGTATAACAAGTGCAGAATGTTGGAGTACACTGTGAAGATGTGTCTTTGCCATGGCACCTTCTGATTGGTTTAATAATGAGTTGAATGGCCAGTAGCTAGGCAGGAGAGGATAGGCGGCATTTCTGGGGAGAAGGAGGAAGAGGAAAAGGAATCTAGGTGTGCAGGAGATGCCGGGGAGACCCTGAAGAGGTTGGACATATGGTACAGAGTAGAGGTAACCAAACCTCGTGGCAGAACATAGATTTAAAAAGCAGGTTAATTTAAGTTATAAGAGCTAGTGGGATAAGCCTAAGCTAATGGCCAAGCTTTCATAATTAAGTCTCCATGTCATTATTTGGGGGCTGGTGATCCAAAGATAGTCTGACAACAAAGCCAGCTACAAACAAGGCTGGCCTTGCTCATCCTTCATTTATTGACAACATGTATTGACTCTGTACCAGGTGCTGTTTTTAGCTCTGAAGTTACAGTGTTGAGTAAGATGAAGTCCCTGTCCTCAAGCCATTTCCTTTGAAGCTTTAAGATAGACCATTGGAGTTGGGTATGGTGGTGGAGTATGCCTTTAATGCAAGCGTTCAGGAGAGAAAGGCCAGCCCCAAACACAGAGAGCAGGCTAGCTGGGATTACGTAGTTAGACCCCGTCTCTCCAAACAGAACTAAACAAAAATATGTTGGGCTGGCAAGGTGACTCAGCGGATAAGAACGGTTCCCGTGCAAGTGTGAAGACCTGAATTCAAATTCCCAGAACCCATCTAAGTAAAAAGCTGAGTGTAATACATGCACCTGTACCTCCAACACTGAGGAGTGTGGGGCAGAGATAAGGTCACTGGGGATTTCTGGCTGCCAGCCTAGCTCCCAGGTCTGTGAGAGGTCCTGTCTCAATGGAATAAAGTAAAGAACATAGAGAATGATAGATGTCCTCCAGTGGCCTCCGTCACCATGCATGGGCATGTGCACCTGTACATGAGAGAAGGCATGCATTCGCACACGCGTGCGTGCACGCACACACACACACACACACACACACACACACACACACACACACACACGTGTTTACAGTAGATGTTTTCGGAATTCTAGGGAATTCCGATCCTGAATTTTCCATATAAAGATAAGCAGGAGCAGCAAAGCACGCCCTCTGCTTTCCTTCTCTCAGCGTTCGCAGTGTAGCAACCTTGAGAACATTGCGTTTACCTCTAGTGAGGGAGAAAAGGAGGGACGGTAGGAAGAGTGCAAGGAAACATTCCAGGAGGTGTCGCAGGAATCTTAAAGGGTCTTATTAATAAGATCAAACCTGGAGCCAGATATTGGGGTGAAGCTGGAAGATCAAAGAAGCAGAACAAGCCACAGCTACCTCACCTGGCCAGTTCCTCAGCTGATCCTGTTTCCTCAGACTGGAAGCCTCTGTGTCCTCATCCCAATGGCTCTCAGCTGAACTGTGCTGCTAGAAGCCTGAAAGCTTAACCAGCCAAATGCTTCTAGTTTCTGGTCTCCATGCCTTATATACCTTTCTGTTTTTGCCATCACTCCCTGGGATTAAAGGCTCACTTCTTGGGATTAAAGGCGTGTGTCATCATGCCTGGCTGTTTCCAATGTGGCCTTGAACTCACAGAGATCCAGAGATATTTCTGCCTCTGGAATGCTAGGATTAAAGGCGTGTGCTACCACTGCCTAACCTCTATGTTTAATATTGTGGCTGTTCTGTCTCTGACCCCAGATAAGTTTATTAGCGTGCACAGTATTTTGGGGACTACAATACCACCACAAGGAGGCTGGAATGTAGCTTGGGAAGAGCATGTGCTCACACGCACAGACCCTGTGTCTGATGCCCAGTGTTGAGAGGCACACTGAAAGGCCAGCAAGAAGCCACAGGTGGTAGCATTAGAGAAGAAAACACTGGATGCTCCCTGAATCTCCATGTTGAAGGCCAGAAGACACCAGAGGGCCATCTTGGAATCAGAACTGTCCCAGAGAGTTGCAGGCAGGAAGCCCTGTGTCTTACCTCTGCAGACCTCCTCATCCCTGTTCTTGACCTACCGTGAAGGCCCATGAGTTCCTGGGGGAAGTGTCTCCCTTCTAGATCTCCATGTGTGTCTGACTTGAGTGGCCAGCCTTCCCACTCAGCAGTCTAGGATTTGAATATTTTGCAATGGGTGTGTACTGAATAGGCAACTTTCTGCTAATAAGATTTAAAAATAGATATTTAAAATGTTTCCAAGGTCCAAACAAAAATTTACACTCTTGTTGCGTATATTTTAAATGGGGCCTTGTGATCTCTGGTGCTTCAGCTACCACGTACACTGTGATTATTTGGAGGAAAAGTCATTTTAATGTTTCTACTCGACAGAGAGTCCCTCTATAGTGGCTGGGAAGCTTGGTGACCCTCCTAGTGATCACGCTCAGTGCAAGGCTGTGACCCTACATTGTACTCAGTATATCCCTTGTGACTTAGTTTGAGGGAACAGAACAGGAGCTTGAAGGATGAGTGTGGAAGCCATAAGCATAAATCATACATTTTCCTCAGTGCTGCCATGTATTATAGTGGCTGATAATAAATATAATATGTAATGTAATGTATTACCTATATAACAAGAATACAATTTTTGACCCAGTTATACACAAAAGGTTTACACTGTTGCCTATTTCTTGTCATACTTTAAAAATGAAATCACGTTGCCTTTTCCTCTTTCTTTTTGAAGGGAATATAATAAGAGTCACTGGATCCCTCCTTTTAGGGTAAGTGTCAGTGAACAGTTAATGGCTTCATGATGCTACTGTTGGAAATCTTAGCAGAAGTGACTTGTAGATGGCATGTCAGAAGGTTGAACATGCCTTTGTAGAGGAACATATGTGTACGTATTTATAAGACGTGTAGGGGCATTGCATGTAGTACATTCACACTAAGAGTGCCCTAAGTGTCCATTTGCAGGGGAGTGGGTAAATAAGTTGTGGTAAGTGTGTTTACGTCATGAGGGAACAGTATGTACAGACGACAGTGTGGGTGAGTCACACAAACACAGTCTGAACAGAAGAACACATCTAGCCCGAGTCCGTTCACACGAAGCTCAAAATCAGGCCAAACAGAACACTGTTGTTTAAGGATGTACACACAAGTGGCAGACACATGATGCAAAGCGATGACATGATTACTGCTACCGATCAGCCGTGAAAGAATGAGAGAGAACGCACTGTGGACTTTGGGGCACCGCTAACCTTCTATTTCTTCCTTGGATATAATCATGCAGCTATTTGCTGTTATTTTAAACTGAGATGAATGTGTACACATATGTCCCTGTGTGTGCATATACATGTAAAATGACACTTGTGTGCTACTGTATGCTGTGTTTCCTAGTAAAATAGAAAACAGTTCACTGTGAAAAGCTCTTGAGTCATATTTAGATCCCAATTTATGATGTTTTTTTGTTTCTTTTTAGGGGCTCTTTATTTCTTACATATGAAGTTCTGGCCCTGAAAAAGTCTTTAACGTTAGACACTCAGGTGGTGGAAAGAGAAAAAATGAAGTCTTACATCTATGTGCACACCGTTCCCATGGACAAGGCAGAAAATCGTGGTAAGATACCTCCATCCTTCTAAAAGGGAAGCTAGCTATTACATGTGGAAGTGGGTCTGTTTAGAGAACCGTGCTGACAGGGTAAGCTCAGCCTTCTGGAAGAGTCAGCAGAGCCAGGCTCCTGAGTGTCTTAGTCACTGTTCTGTTGTGGTGAGAAGAGGCTGTGGCCAAGACAGCGCTTATACAAGGAAGCATTTGACTGGGGGCTTACAATTTCAGATCATCCTGGCAGGGAGCCGAGAGCTACATCCTGATCCAGAGACAGGTGGAGAGACTGGGCCTGGCATGGGCTTTTGAAACCTTAAAGACCACCCCCAGTGACACACTGCCTCCAACAAGGCCACACTTCCTAATCCTTTCCAATAGTTCCATACCCTGGTGACTAAGCATTCAAATACATGAGCCTATGGGGACCACTGTTATTCAAGCCACCACACCAAGCATTAACTAATGGCCAGATTTGGGGCTTCTGTGTTTCCCCAGGTCTTCAGCTCCTTTAGAACAAAGTAAGAACTGGCTAAAGCCCTTGTGTCTGACCCCGAGTTCCTTCTTCATTGAGGGTCATCAGTTCAGTTTGGCAAGTACAAATGTTTGTTTTGTCAATTAGCTCAGAGTCCATCATGCTGTAGGGGTTAACTCATGCAGTCGAACTCATGAAACACATTGAGAGATAAGAATTCACCGTATTTATTGCTGCCATCTGTCACAAAGACTGAGTGGTCTGTCCATGCTGGTTAGGACATCCCCTTCTCAAGGTAGAGGTTGCTTGCAGGCCTCTTGGTTACTTGATAGATGTGGTAGTTTAGCTCAGAAGAGAGTCTTTCCCTTAGCTCTGGGCAGCCTGGTGAGCCCCCACCCTACCCTGCCTTGCCTGTCTGTCCTAAGATGTCAGCCCTCACGTGCCTGCATGGGATGGGCTCCTCTGCTCCTTCTGAACTCTGTATTAGCACCACCCCATCTTTATTGCATCACCTCCCCGGACTTCAGCATCCATTAGGGCTGCTTACAGTTTCAATGTGGAGACTGTTACCACCTCTTATAATTTACCTGTCTGGTGAGGCTCAGCCTCACTCTTAAGGCATTTCCAAGTTCAGTTCTAGGTTAGCTATTTACAAGGAACATTCTTGTGAGTATTAGTCAGCTTCCGTTATTCAGGAGGAATAACTATAGTTACTGTTCTCATTTTCTCCTTGACCTTTTCCTGGAGTCCAGGCCATTCTGTGTTCCCATAATAAATACTTGCGTTTTCAGTGACAATAAGAGGTCAAAGGTGGGTTGTTTGTTGTTTTTTTTTTTTTTTTTTTTATGTTCTTTGCTATTAACTTTGGAGCCTGGTGTATGTGTTTCTTTTTGAGGTATTGGAGCGCGATATTAAAAGTGCACACTTGGTCTTACTTGCTGCCATCATTTTAGGGCTTGTTTGGCAGGCAAGAAAAGAACTTCACAAAGCAGTAAGGAAAGTGTTGACAGCATCAGCCAGGGTACTGCGGAGCCCATTTGCTGGTACGTGTAGACACGTGAGTCCTCATCACTGGTCTGGAGGTCGTGTGGACCAGCCACCCTAAGACTAAAAAACATTCTTAGGCTCATATTTTATTAACTATAGGAATCTGGCTGAGGGACATCCTCTTGGCTGTATTTAATTTTACAGCTAAGGGCTTTGAACAGTTTTCCATTTTTGTGTCTAATTATATTAAGATAGTTGTAAGCAACTGCTAAGAATGAATATTCTTTTACAAAATATTCAGAATTTAAAATGTGTAAGAAAATCACTCCATGCTTTCTCATACTGAAACTATTGCATCAACAATGTGAATTTTATTTTTATAATCAATCAAATCTCCAATTTGGAGTTAGCTCGAAAATGCTGTCCTGGCTGGGCATGGTAGTGCACGCCTTTAATCTCAGCACTTGGGAGGCAGAGGCAGGTGAATCTCTGTGAGTTCGAGGCCAGCCAGGGCTACACAGAGAAACCCTGACTCAAAAAAATCAAAAACATAAAACTAAAACTAAAATGCTTTACATCCCAATCTCTTTACAAAGTTGATATCATGAAGAGTAGACAGGAGGATTTTCTAGAATTAAGAAAGACTAAAGAGATCTTATCAAATCCCCTATAAAACTGTTTTACAGTAACATTTGTATGTGGAGTTTGCCTGGATTTTAGACTTTCGTGAGTGCTCCTGGATGTGATGATAACGTCATGATTATAAGAAAGAAATAAATTGGTTTTTTGTTTTTTTTTTGAGACAGGGTCTTTCTACCTAGCCCTGGCTGTCCTGGAACTCACTCTATAGACCAGGCTGGTCTCAGACTCAGTTCTGCCTGCTCCTGCCTCCCAAATGCTGGAGTTACAGGCATGTGCCACCACATGCAGCAATAAATTTGTTCTTAGGAGATGCAGGTTGGACCTGAGAGGGTAGGAAGTCATTGTGTCTGCAGAGGTAGTTTACACACGTGCAGATGATTCATGTGGCGGAATGACAGTTGCTGGTGCAAACTTGAGAGGCATGTGGGTGACAGTGAAAACGTATGCTTTCAGTTTTTTCTACATTGAGTCTACTTCAAACTAATGTTTTTAGTGGAAGAGAGAAAAAAATGACCACATAATGAAAGATAGCATACAGTATTAAAAGTACACATGTAACACATATAAAAAATAATACGACAGCTAAGATCAAACGTTTGGTCATCATCTGTATCTGCGTTTAACGCTCCATTGCAGTTTCTAACTAGTTACAGGTTACCATCTATATAACAGTGCATATAAAAACATTTTGGAGCTGGGAAGATGGCTCAGTCAGTACAGTGTTGCCCTTCATGTGTGAGACTCCTAACCCAGAACCTCCATAAAGAGCCGGTGATTGGAGCCCACCCTGTGGTCTCAGCACTTGGGAGTCAGAGACAGGAGGCTGTATGGGGCTTAGTGGCCAGACAGCCCAGGGGGATTGGCCAGCTGCTTCAATGAGAGTTTGATTCAGAAATGTGCAACATGCATACTCCATAGATGTCCAGATGTTGTCGCAAGTGTTCATGTTGCCGTGTCTTGTGTGTGTCTGTCATGTTCTTTTGGCAAAGACTCTTTCAGCACAGTTGACATAGAAGACCCATGACTGTGCCGTGTGGCTGCTCCTGAGGAAGAGCCAGGAGGACGATAAGGCTGCCCGACTGAAGGCTGTGCAGGAGATGTCAGAGGCCCACTACTGGCACAGTAAGGAGGCCCGTGGGTTAACCACCTCTGTTCTGCTGTAAGAGAGAAGGGAGTGAGGTTATGGGAAGGAAGAGTCAGGCAGTCTGAATACGGGAACACACACTCTCTCTCAAACATTGAGAAAACTCCATGCTAAACTGGAAAGCGAAGTGTGTTTGGTAAGGGCAACTCCCAAATTGGGTATGTTCTACCAGAAAAAGATATACTATTTCACTGAGAGAAACTCCTGATTCTGAGTTACCAGTTTTCACATTTGAACTTCAGATTTTTAAAGAAGTTACTCAGAGCATGACCTGGAGTGTTGAGGAGAATTGTGTGGTTGGTGGTAACTGAGCCACATTGGAAGTTGAGCTTCCCGGGTGTGTGGTTGGTGGTAACTGTGAGTCACGTTGGATGTTGAGCTCCCAGGTGCTGTAGGTGCAACTGAGTTGTGAAAAATACTTGGGAAATTTGGAGTTTCAAAGTTTTAGAACAGTTTAAGAATTGGGGTGATGCCGGGCGGTGGTGGCGCACGCCTTTAATCCCAGCACTTGGGAGGCAGAGCCAGGCGGATCTCTGTGAGTTCGAGGCCAGCCTGGGCTACCAAGTGAGTTCCAGGAAAGGCACAAAGCTACACAGAGAAACCCTGTCTCAAAAAACCAAAAAAAAAAAAAAAAAAAAGAATTGGGGTGCTTTCAAGTAGTTTTTTTTTTTTTTATTTACTCTTGTGATGAGTCTGAGTTAATCTTGATGTTAACAAAAACTGTATTTTCACAACAGACTACCAGTACAGGATAATTGCTCAAGCCTGCGACCCAAGGACCCTTATTGGTTTGGCACGAAGCAAAGAAAGTGATCTTCGCTTTTTTCTCCCACCTCCTCCTCTGCCATCTTTAAAAGAAGTAAGCCAGCATGGGATCTAGGGAGTGGGAAGGGTTAATGTGTGGGTGCAAAGAAATAAGCATGGGGAACTGGATGGAAAGCTGAAATCTTCGTTTCCACAGGTGTATGACCCTCACAAGGGGCTCTTCCGCTGCCATTTTCTGCCTTTGTGAGTTGAGAGAGTCTGTTCTGTTAGTCAACTCCATAGCATGTCAGTACCCAAGAGAGGGTGCCTTGTAGTAACTTTTTTTGTTGCTGTCTTGTTTTTGATTTTTCAAGACAGGGTTTCTCTGTGTTGAACTGGCTGTCCTGGAACTCACTTTGTAGACCAGGCCACCTGCCTCTGCCTCCTGAGTGCTGGGATTGTTTTGTTTTAAGATTTATTTTTAGTTATGTCTGTGTACCTAGATGTGGGTATGGGCATGTGAGTACCAGTGTGGAGGGAGGTTGGAAGAGGGCAACAGATCCCCAAGAGCTGGAGTGACAGGTGGTTGTGAGCCACCAGACATGAGTGCTGGGAACCAAACTTGGGTCCTCTGCAAAGGGCATGCTCTTAACTGCCAAGTCATCTCTGCAGCCCACCTTGTTGTTTATAGATGAGATTTTTCTCATCCTGAGCACTCCTGACATCTTAGATCAAATACTTTTTTACTGGAGGAGGCTGTTTTGTGTACCACAGGATACTTAGCAGCATTGCTGGACTCTGCTCCTAAGATGCAAGGAGCCCCCCAAGTTGTAACAAAGAAAGTTGTCTCCAGACATTGCTAAATATGTCCTGAGGGTTAAAGTACCCCAGGGGAGACCCATGGCCAGAAGCACGTTGAACTAACTGCAGGTGTCTCGGGCACCTTCCTTAGATGAGAAAGCAACACTAAAACTTTGATGTAAACGATCACCTGAAAAACAGAAAAGTGAACACATAGACCATTAATTATCATGAGAAATGAAATGTTAACAGACTCCAGGCTTAGTGATACCTTTAATTATTAAGGGTATAGTTCATTTTGAGTCAAGATATCAAGAAGTTCCTAAGGTAAAAGTTGAGTTATAATTCCAACAGTCCTTTTTTTTGTTTGTTTATTTTTAAGATTTTATTTTGTATGTATGTGTGGGGCCTGCATGTATGTACGTACACTACATGCATGCTAGGTGTCCACAGAGGCCAGAAGAGGGCATCCAGTCTCCTGAACGGAGTTACAGGTGGTTGTGAGCCATCATGTAGGTGCTGGAACCAAACCCATATCCTCTGCAAAAGTGGCTGTGCTCTTAATTATTGAGCCATCTTTCCAGCCCTTGTAATAGGTCTTTAAATGTGACAGCAGCCATGGCAGCGTAGAACCACAGACAAATGATTGTGCACCTCCACTTCTGTGGCTGCGTACTTTCCAGATCATGACCACTGTTCATCCTGCGTACTTAACGTGTATGTGTGTCTTGCTCTGACTCTTCGGGTGTTCTTTTATGACACTCAGTTGTTGGGTTTGTGTCTGAAGACTGTCTTTGCTTTTTATTTCAGGATTCCTCCACTGAAGAGGAGCTCAGGCATTTGCTGGCTTCTTTACCTCAGACAGAGCTCGATGAGTGTCTCCAGTATTTTACATCCTTGGCTCTCAGTGAAACCAGCCAGAGCCTGGCTGCACAGAAGGTTTGCTTATGTCTTATTCAGCAAATGGTTTGAGCGCTCGCTGTTTTCCAAGACACTGTGCTGGGCCAGCATTTAGAACCTCAGTTGTTAGCCCGGTTATGGACTCTACTGTGCACTGGGCTGCGTGGTGTCCGGAATCAGCAAAAGATAACCATAGACATGGATAAGAAAGATTCGGGTTCCAGGAGTCCTCAGCTCAGCTTCTGAGCTCATTTATTGTTTTGTAGGAGCAAACTCTGGTATTGCACCTTTAGAATCAACAGTCAGGATTGGGTCCAGCTCAGTGATAGAGTGCTTGCCAAGCATGCTCTAGACTTGGGTTCAATCCTCAGCGCTTGAGTTGAAGCATCTAGGCCTGTGTTCTAACCTGAACTCTAGATTTGAGAATCCAGCCTCCTCTCCTTGGAGTATAGCAAGACTCTGGAATTTAGCGGATCAAGCCTGCCTTCCCTTGATATAGCCCTCACCCTCTGGTCTTGGTCTGTTTGCTTAAGTTGCAGCCTGGCGGTCCTGCTCAGTCCTTCACGTGTACAGCCGCCAACAGCTGCAGGCCGTTGCTGTGGGGCACACATTGAGTCTGTCCCCCGACTTTCTACAGCCTCCTGTTCTTACACATCTCCTCTACCACGTTGGCTTTTGTTTCGTCTTTCACTTCCTCAGTGGTTTTCAAATCTTCCAGATTTTAGGGTGTTGGTTCCCGTTTGTGCTGGCGTTGGCTCTCCTTTGGGATTGTGTCTTTCCTTGGTTGTGCCTGTGGACTCCAGGTTCACTCTCAGATGAACGGGACTGTTTTCTAGCGAGTTCCAAGGACCATGAATGATAGATTTGTCCTCACAGAGCAGGGTTTTTTCTTTTTTTCTCTCCTTGATTCATCTCTTGGTGTTTTCCCACTTGAAGGAAGGAATTCTGTGGAGGGACACATAAAATGTAAGCAAAAAATCAGTAAGCAGAGACAGACAGGCAGAGACAGAGATAGAAAGACACACAGACACAAAATCTGTGTGTGGCAGGAGTGGGCAGAGGCAGCAGAGCGCGGTGGTCTGAGACGGCAGAGCGCGGTGGGCAGAGACAGAGCAGAGCGCGGTGGGCAGAGACGGCAGAGCAGAGTGCGGTGGGCAGAGACAGAGCAGAGCGCGGTGGGCAGAGACGGCAGAGCGTGGTGGGCAGAGACAGAGCAGAGTGCGGTGGGCAGAGACGGCAGAGCAGAGCTTGGTGGACAGAGACGGCAGAGCGCGGTGGACAGAGACGGCAGAGCGCGGTGGGCAGAGACGGCAGAGCAGAGTGCGGTGGGCAGAGACGGCAGAGCGCGGTGGACAGAGACGGCAGAGCGCGGTGGGCAGAGACGGCAGAGCAGAGTGCGGTGGGCAGAGACAGAGCAGAGCGCGGTGGGCAGAGACGGCAGAGCAGAGTGCGGTGGGCAGAGACGGCAGAGCGCGGTGGGCAGAGACGGCAGAGCAGAGTGCGGTGGGCAGAGACAGAGCAGAGCGCGGTGGGCAGAGACGGCAGAGCAGAGTGCGGTGGGCAGAGGCGGCAGAGCAGAGCTTGGTGGGCAGAGGCGGCAGAGCGCGGTGGGCAGAGACAGAGCAGAGTGCGGTGGGCAGAGACGGCAGAGCAGAGTGCGGTGGGCAGAGACAGAGCAGAGCGCGGTGGGCAGAGACGGCAGAGCAGAGTGCGGTGGGCAGAGGCGGCAGAGCGCGGTGGGCAGAGGCGGCAGAGCAGAGCTTGGTGGGCAGAGGCGGCAGAGCGCGGTGGGCAGAGACAGCTCTGTGTTGTGGATTTTAAAGAAATTTTTATGATTCATAAGGTTGGGGGCATATTCATGGGGTAAGGTGACCTTTCCCCCTTCTGCATCATGGTGGATAAGATCTCCCTTTTATGGAATTTATTCCCATGATCCTCTGGAAAAGCCTACAAAGAGGAGGGATGCAGACCCTTTGTTAGTGCACGTGTGGGAAAATGCCCTGGTGCCTTAGTTTTTGATATTTCAGGAACAGCCTGTCTGTAACTTCAAGAACATTTAACTGCAAATGGGCTCTCTGAACATCAGGAGCACAGCTGCCGTGAACAGCTGCCGTCGCTTGGCTGTCGCATATCCAGCTCCCTTTGACACTGCTCAAGGACCATGATGGATCTGATAGTTGAAGCGTTAATCTAATTAATCTTATCAAAAAATCAGGAATCAAATATCGGGGTTAAAACCTGAAAGCTCAGAGAAGCAGGGGAGCAGCCACTGTCTCTTCTTACCTCTTCCGTTCCTTCGACCAGAAGGGCCAAGAGCCTCTATCTGCCCAATCTTTCGACTTCCTGTCTCCAGTCCTCCAAACCACTCTGGTTAATTTAGGTCAGCTCGTGGCTGGCCCCGCCCTCTGATTCCAGACAAGCTTTGTTTGTCAGAACACAATCGAAACATCACAGAACAGACCGTCTGTTGGTTAAGACCTTTTGTTAGTTTTGAGGTTTCATACTGTAGGCTGGGCCAGTGTTTTCCGGGAAGAAGAATGCAGGATGGAGGCTGGCTGTAGGATTCTCGTCTCCCAGCTCCCCCACTCCAGTCTGTCTTCTACATCACACTTGATGGCAGTTTTTCCCATGCCCTCTTAGGACGTTTCAAGTCCTTGCTTTGGGTGGAGATCTCAGATGTAGCCGCACAAGAAAGCCCCGAGAAGGCATCTTCTCCACTGAACACAGTTGAGGTCCTACACTCGATATTCTCAGCCCTGCTCATCTCCCAGGCTTTTCCTTCTGTCTCCAGTTCTAGCCCCCAGGATTTCTCTTGATTTCTTTTTTTCCCTGAGAGCTTGCCCGTGTCTAACAGCATTTGGAACAATTTGTGCGTTTCCCTGGATGCCCGAGCTTCAGCTCGTCTCCCTCAGTGTAGCCACGTGATCTTACAGACCTGAGTGAGAGCTGCTCTTGTCCCTGCCTAAAACCGTCCAAAGGCTTCCTGCTCTATGGTGAGCCAAGCCCCGTATGTTTCTTGTTGAAGGCATGCATAGACTCCTTATCAACATGGCTGCCTTCAGGTTGGAACCAAGGGTGGCAGGAGCGTCCAGTGGACAGTTGTGGGATGTAAAGCCTGTTCAGTGGCAAAGGATGTGGAAGCTGATAGAAGCAGGTCAGAGGGCAAAGCTGGGTGTGGTCTCATCAGGATGCTGTCTCATCAGAGTACATGATTCTGCTATCAGCACCACTCTGGATACCGTTCATAAGACTTAGTATCTGGTAGTGCTTGCCACTCTTCATTTTATAATTTAGTGCGCACGCATGCGTGTGTGTGTGTGTGTGTGTGTGTGTGTGTGTGTGTGTGTGTGTGTGTGTGTGTGGACACAGGGGTCAATATCAGGGGTCGTTGGCTATTTCTTTCCACCTTACTTTTTGAGACAGAGTGTCCTGTTGAATCTGAAGCTTGCCAGTTCAGCTGGACTGGCTGGCCAGCAGGCTCCTGGGATCTGGGTGTGCTCTCCCTCCCGTACCCAGAACTGAGGTAACAGATGTGCACCACCTACCTGCTTTTTATGTGGGTGCTGGGGGTCGGAGCTCAGTTCCTCACACTTGTGTTAAAAGACCCCCGTAGGTAGTCTTCCCTCTGGAGAGACCCTCGCCCAGAGATCACACCGAGACCACAAGTCAGATGCAAACAGCAAGAGGCTTTATTCAGGAACACGGGTACCCGGGGCGATACAGTCCCTCCAGAGGCTGAAGAGACTGGCGCGCCGACGGGCTGGAGTGGAGGGTTTTTATAGGGTTGGGCAGCGGAAGGGCGGGTACAGAAGCAGGAAGCATAGTTTACAGGGTTCTGATTGGACGATTCGTATGAGGCCAGGCTCAAACTCAGGACAGCTTGTGGTTTTTCCCCGAGCTCGACACGCCTGCTGACTTGGCTCTTATCCAGGGTACAAGTTGTTTTTCTGACCTTTAGTTACTTTTCAGGCCTTGCTCAAAAATGGCGTTAGGCTAAGCAAGTATGCTGGGGCCCTTCATTCCCCCATTTTCTTATCTCAGGGAATGGAATCCTCCATTCATGGGGAAGAATAGGGATGTGACTCCATTTCCACCTGGTTGAGTCGTTGGTATTGTTGGGTCAATACCAAGGTCTGAATAGTAGAAACACGTTCCCTGATAAATTGGACAAGTCTGTTTAGGATACAGGGCCCGAGCGTCAGAAGGAGCAATAAAATCAGAAGGGGTCCCATAAGGGTGGAGATGAGGGTGGTGAGCCAGGGGGACCTTCTGAACCATCCTTCAAACCATCCCTGCTGTTCTTCAAAGAGTTTTTGTCTTTGTTCTAATCTTTTTCTTAATCTAGCCATGCTATCTCTCACCACCCCAGTATGATCCGCATAGAAGCAACATTCTTCTTTAAGGGCGGCACATAACCCCCCCTCCTGCAGGAAGAGGAGGTCTAATCCCCTCCGGTTCTGCAGAACTACTTCAGACAGGGAGGTGAGTGACTTTTCCAAGGCACTCACGGATTCCTCCAGTGCCTGGATATCGGTATGCATGGCAACCTGGAGTTGTCTGAACTGGTTGGTTTCCATGAGGGCAGTGGTACCTGTGCCTATTCCGGCGGCGACTCCTCCCATAGTTAATCCACCTAGTATCAGGGCCAGGGTTAGCGAGACTGGCTCTCTTTTTATACGGGGGACCCCTGTTTCATATCGGGCATATATATCTTCAGGTGCATGGTAGACTATCTTGGGGTACAGTTCTATGAGCACACAATAATCGGCCGTGTTGGCTAGTATTGAGGAGGAGAGGCATGGTGTAAGTCCAGTGCTACAGGCCCAATAAGTCCCGTTCGGAGCCACGAGATAGTGGGGTCCTGGAACAAGTGCCTGGGTGCGATTACACAGGTGTTGGTGGGTGTAGGGTACTATCCCCAGACATAGTCCTTGTCCTGACACCTCGGAGATTGTGAGCTTATGCTGAGGTGTCGAGGCACATCCTGACGGGGGTGAAGAAGAATTGGTGAAGCTTCCGACTACGGCCACCCCCTCATAATAGGGAGGTGTGGAGACTAGGCATAACCAGCATTCCTGAGTCTGATTTGGGTTGGTAACATTGAGGGCTGAGTAAGCGCCCTCTATAAGATTCAATAGCCGGTCTCCCGTACCCGGCCTGGGTGGCTGGGGTTATAGTGGCATTCGGAGCCGTGCTTGGGTGAATGGCCGAATTGGGTCGGGGGGGTAGCCCTCGGGGGTGCCGGAGCGGGTAAAGAGGGGCGCTTTTGGTCAGAGAGAACCTGGTTGGGACCTATAGAGGCGGAGGGCTCCGTGATTTTAAGCCTAATCGTAAACACGACTCCTTGGTCCCATCCCGTCATGTAAAGTCTAAGTCCCCATGTTTTACCTTTAATCCAGTCTTGTGTTATCTCCCTTCCCTTTTGAGTAAAAGATATATTCAGGGGGTTGCAGGTGAAATTTACACAGTGCCCCCCCCCTTTCCAGTAAGTGTTATCTCTTCCTGACGTGTCAGTTCCCCAACAACGTCCTTGAGTAAGAGGACGCCATGAGTGGCTTTCTCTTTGGGTAGTCCTTTTTACCCTAATGAGGTCCCAAGTGGATGAAGGCTCCCAATAGGTATTACCAGTTGTTTCACATCCCCATGCTTTACAGAAGTAACTTTCATAACCCCCACATTGTCTAATCATCTTTCTGTCCCTACCATCCCGGGGGCAGACGTAAAAGGATAGTTGTGACAGGGCTGCTCTGGTTTCAGGGTGACCACATCCATATCTCCCGTCACTACATTTGCAAGTTCCCTTACCATCCTGACAGACGTCTGGTGCTCTGGGGTTCATGGGGTCAGTGGTAGGGATGTCCCAGTCCCCTGACCCTGCTACTAGTTGGCAGAGATCTGGATGCAAGTTGGGCCACCATGTGAAGGGGGTGTGAAGGGCGGTCGTTTGCCAGACCGTCTCCCCAGTTTGTGAGATAACCTGCCAAGTGAGCCTCTTAACTAGGTGCGGGCTCTCTGCCGCCCTAGTCCCCTGGGGGTAGGCAGAGATTAAGAGGAGGGGGAGGAAGAGGAGCCGCGGGCCAACCTTATTTTTAGGGGGTTTCGTGTGCGGCGCACTGTCCATGTTGACTTTCTGGATCCTGCTGGGTCGGGTTCCCTGGCAGCCTTCACATGCGAGGCGTGGATCCATGCAGCAATCCCGTCGACCTTGAGTGCAGTGGGGGTGGTCAGCAAGACAGTGTAGGGCCCCTTCCACCGTGGTTCCAGATTCTTGGTCTGGTGTGGTCGGACCCAAACGGAGTCCCCGATCTGGAAGGGGTGGGGCACCACCGGCTTGTCTAGCTGCTCCTGATAGGCCTTGGCCAGGGGCTTCCAGATCTCCCTCTGCACCAGTTGGAGGGCTTGAAGATGTGCCTCTAAAGTAGGGGTGGTAGCAAAGGAGGAAATATCAGGATGGAGAAAGTCTACAACAGGAGGTGGGGCCCCATACATGATCTCAAAAGGGGTTAGGCCGTGTGGGCCAGGAGTATTTCAGGCTCGGTAGAGAGCCAGGGGAAGTAGGAGCACCCAATCTCTAGTGCCAGTTGCAAGCGTTAATTTGGTTAAAGTCTCCTTGATTGTTCTATTAGCTCGTTCTACCTGTCCTGAGCTCTGGGGGCGGTATGCACAATGGAGTTTCCAATCAACCCCCAATAGTTTGGCCACCCTCTGACTTACCTGAGAGACGAAGGCAGGCCCGTTATCCGACCCCAATATTTGAGGCATCCCATACCTGGGGAAGATTTCTTCCAACAGTTTCTTTGTTGCCACGTAGTAAGTCATTCTGGCGTTAGAAAGCCATCTGTCCGGTGGTTGTCGGACCAAGGCCTCCACTGCATGGGAGGCCAGCACAGTCAACGGCTGTCCCAGAGTCAGCTTCCCGGCATCCTTGAGTAATACGGCAATGGCTGCCACCATGCGGAGGCATGATGGCCATCCTGTAGCCACCGGGTCCAATTTCTTGGACAAGTACGCTACAGGTCTCCTCCAAGGTCCCAGTCTTTGCACCAGTACCCCTTTGGCAAAACCTGAGTTCTCATCCACAAACAGCTCAAAGGGCTTGGTTAGATCTGGCAAACCCAGAGCCGGGGCCTCGAGTAAGGCCTTCTTGATCTGTTGGAACGCTTTCTGATGCTTCTCCTCCCATTGGAACATGGCCCCTGGTTTAGTGAGGGGGTACAATGGGGCTGCCAGTTCGGCAAAGCCAGGATCCAAAGGCGGCAGTACCCAGCCGTACCCAGGAGCTCTCGAACTTGGCGGGGGTTCCGAGGAGGGGGGATGGAGATTATCGTCTCCTTCCTCGCTCTTGTCAACCATCTTTGCCCTCCGCTCAGGGTGTAGCCCAGGTAGGTAACCTTGTCTCGGCATACTTGAGCCTTTCTGGCTGAGGCTCTATAGCCCTTTTGTCCAAGTCTGGCCAATAAGGCTCGAGTGCCCTCCAGGCACTCGGTTCGACTCCTGGCCGCCAGGAGTAGATCATCCACGTACTGGAGCAGAGTCAGGGTTGGGTGTTCGACCCGGAATCCGGCCAGATCTGCATGTAGGGCCTCATCAAAGAGGGTTGGGCTATTTTTGAAGCCCTGAGGGAGCCGGGTCCAGGTTAACTGTCCCGAAAGCCCTTTTTCTGGGTCTCTCCATTCAAAAGCGAATAGCATTTGACTTTGAGGGTGCAGTCTCAAACAAAAGAAGGCATCCTTCAGGTCTAGCACAGTGTACCAGACGTGGGTCGGTGGGAGGGTGCTCAGAAGGTTATAGGGGTTGGGCACCGTGGGGTGTATGTCCTCCACCCGCTTATTGACCTCTCTCAAGTCCTGGACCGGCCTGTAGTCCCCTGTCCCCGGTTTCTTAACAGGCAAGAGAGGGGTGTTCCAAGGGGACTGGCAGGGCTTTAGCACCCCTTGGTCCAGGAGCCTTCGAATATGGGGCTTGATCCCCTCATGAGCTTCCCGTGACATTGGGTATTGTCTAATTGAAACGGGAGTCGCGGAGGCCTTTAGTGAGATCACCAGCGGTGGCTGATCGTGTGCCAGCCCCAAGCCCCCAGTCTCTGCCCAGGCCTGAGGAAACTCTCTCAGCCAGTTCTGTAGCTCCTCAGGTGATTTCTCCGGGGGTTCTGGTTCAAACAAACGGTATTCTTCAAAATAGATTTGTGCCTTCAATTTGGTTAATAGGTCCCGTCCTAACAGCGGATGGGGGCATTCAGGTATGTGCAGAAAGGAGTGAGTTACTTGCCCTGATGCCAGTTGGACTTTTCTCTCGGCAGTCCAATAATACCTCTTGTTTCCAGTTGCCCCCTGCACCAGTGCAGAATGCCGGCTAAGAGGCACTCCGGCATGGGTTAGGACTGAATGTTCGGCACCAGTATCAACCAGGAAGGTCACGGGCTGCCCCCCCGATCTTGAGGGTTATCCTAGGCTCAGGGGGGGGGCTCCTGGCCTCGACTCCCCTCTTCCAGACTAAGGAGGTCTACAGTCTTGGGCTTGGGCCGGCGGGGTCCTTGTGGCTTCTTGGGGCACTCTCGGGCCCAGTGTCCCTTCTCCTTGCAGTAAGCACATTGATCTTTATCAAGGGGTGGCCTCCTTCGCTCTCCCGACCTATCTCCCTCTCTCTGCTGTCCCTGAGACACAACGGCGGCCAAAACCTTTTTCATCTCCCTATGCTGTTTCTTGTCCCTTTCCTCTTGTTTCTGCCATCTCCTTTCCTCACGTTCCTCAGGAGTTTCTCTCTTATTGAACACTTTCTCTGCTTCCTTCAATAAGTCTGGCAAACCTAGCGCCTGTAAACCTTCCAGCCGCTGCAATTTGGTTCTGATATCTGAGCTAGACTGATAGATAAATGATAGGATGACACCTGGTGCTTGCCCTGGGTCTTCTGGATCATACGGAGTGTATATCCTATAAGCCTCCTTCAGCCTCTCTAAAAATGCAGCGGGTGTTTCTTCCTTTCCCTGTATCACATTCCTTACCTGAGCCAAATTGGTAGGCCTTCTGGCGGCCGCTCGGAGACCCGCTAAGAGCAACTGGCGATAGAGACATAGATGCTCCCTACCTTCAGGTGTATTGAAGTCCCAGTCTGGGCGGGTCAAGGGAAAAGCTGCATCGATGATATTTGGGAGTTGGGTTGGCCTCCCATCATCGCCCGGAACCTGCTTCCGGGCCTCCAGGAAAACTCTCTGCTTCTCCTCTACTGTTAAGAGGGTCTGCAGGAGCTGCTGACAGTCGTCTCAAGTCGGCCTGTGAGTCACTAGGATGGACTCAATTAGGCCGGTCAAGGCAACAGGATCCCTGGAGAAAGGGGGATTATGTTGTTTCCAATTATAGAGGTCTGAGGCTGAAAAGGGCCAGTACTGCAACTGACGATTCGGCCCCTCTCTGAGCGGGAAGGCCCTGGACTCATTAGGGGGGCCATCCCGGCGGCCGCGGAGGCGGCCGGCAATGGGGGACGGGGCTGCGTCCTCTTCTTCAGCCCCGTGGGTCCTGCGAGTCGAGGTGACTTCCGGATCTGCCACGGGCACGGCCGGGGACGCCGCCACCGGGGCGGCGGCTGGGGCCGCTTCGGCCGGCTCTCCAGGTGGTCCGGCTCGATATGGTGGTGGGTCCTCCGTCAGGAGATCTATAAGGGGAGTATTGGGGTCTGGGGGAAGGACTGGAGGCTTAGGAGTCTCCTTGTGAGGGAGCACGGGGTAAAGGGAGGAGTCCGGGTTGGGGGGCGCAGAAGGCCCAGAGACTGGAGGGGGCTGCGGAAGGAAAGGCTTAACCCATGGAAATGGGTTCTCGACCAGTGATCTCCAGATGGCGATATATGGGACCTGGTCGGGATGCCCATAAGGGCTAGGGGCAAAAACCTTACCCTCCACCTGCGAAATAAGAGAGAGGTTAAAAGATCCCTCTCGCGGCCAGCCGACATTCATCATGACCCATTCGGCCTCGCAGAAGGTGATCCATTTCTTCTTCCTGACAATGACACCTTCATTGTTTCCTCGGGCCTTAACATCGGACCAGTGGTCCTTGGTTAGGCTCAATGGGGTGGCGACAGCCTGTCCCATGGTGGTCTCCAAATAAAGAAGGGTTAAACACACAACGAGAAACAAACAGACAAGACAGACCACAGAATTTTTCGCTGCGCGGCTCCGGCGTAAAACCGAAAGCAAAAACTCAGATGGGGACGCGGAGTGTTTGAATTCTCCGTCCCCTGCCAGTACCACATATCCTTCTGATGCGTGGGTGGCCCCGAAAAACCATGCCCCAGAGGGGACTTTCCGTGCCCCAGAGGGGACTTTCCGTGCCCCAGAGGGGACTTCCCGTGCCCCAGAGGGGACTTCCCGTGCCCCAGAGGGGACTTTCCGTGCCCCAGAGGGGACTTTAGATACCCGTGGAACGTCTTCCAGGGTTTCGGTGGGCGAAGTCCGAGCTCGTCAGCTCCTTCAGCCCCCACCGACTCAGACCTGACTTAGGACGTCCGACGAAAACGAAAGACAAGTAAACAGACTGAGACAATACAGACAGACAGTGGCCGGCCAGCTTACCTCCTGACAGTGGGTCGGTGGTCCCGAGGCGGGGGTCTCCGATCCCGGACGAGCCCCCAAATGAAAGACCCCCGTAGGTAGTCTTCCCTCTGGAGAGACCCTCGCCCAGAGATCACACCGAGACCACAAGTCAGATGCAAACAGCAAGAGGCTTTATTCAGGAACACGGGTACCCGGGGCGATACAGTCCCTCCAGAGGCTGAAGAGACTGGCGCGCCGACGGGCTGGAGTGGAGGGTTTTTATAGGGTTGGGCAGCGGAAGGGCGGGTACAGAAGCAGGAAGCATAGTTTACAGGGTTCTGATTGGACGATTCGTATGAGGCCAGGCTCAAACTCAGGACAGCTTGTGGTTTTTCCCCGAGCTCGACACGCCTGCTGACTTGGCTCTTATCCAGGGTACAAGTTGTTTTTCTGACCTTTAGTTACTTTTCAGGCCTTGCTCAAAAATGGCGTTAGGCTAAGCAAGTATGCTGGGGCCCTTCAGTGTAACAAGTCTTTTACCCACCGAGCCATCTCCACAGCCCCTGACTGCACGTCCTCTCCCACGCGAGCTTCACTTTCAACTGGGAAGAATTCAGAGCCATCCTGTTTTTAATATTTTTGTTTAGTATGCTTTTCCATTAAAGACTTTTTTTAGTATTAGGTTTTCAGTTGACTCCACTACCATAGCCTGTATGAATTAGTCAGTGCTGAAGCAGATGACACCAGAATGACCAGTGGGTAAAGAATTGACTGCCAGGACAGGGCGGAAGTAAAGATGGGAAAAGATGTCAAAATTGTTCTGGGAATCACCTGATGTCTTTTCTATTTAATAGGCAATAGAAGTTTGCATAACATTCCCTTTACATTTTCAAAGTATCTTGAGGCATTTACATATTTGACATTCTTTTTTTGTTGTTGTTGTTTTCGAGACAGGGTTTCTCTGTGTAGTTTTGGTGCCTGTCCTGGATCTAGCTCTGTAGATCAGGCTGGCCTCGAACTCACAGAGATCCACCTGCCTCTGCCTCTGAAGTGCTGGGATTAAAGGCGTGCGCCACCGCCGCCTCCCAGACTACATATTTGACATTCTTAATTTGAATATATCACAATTTGCATATTGAAATCCCTAATTTGAATATGGTATACATATGTTAACAGGAAGCTGAATCTGTAAATACTTTGTCTTAACTTCAGGGGGGACTCTGGTGTTTTGGAGGAAATGGACTTCCTTACGCAGAAAGTTTTGGAGAAGTTCCCACCGCCACAGTGGAAATGTTCTGCCTAGAAGCTATAGTAAAGCATTCTGAGGTAACTGGCATTCCAAAATAAGGCTTTTCATAGTTGCTTGGACACATATTTGGGAGTGGGGAGAAGTGGAGAGGGGGACCTTGGACGCGTTAGGGAGGAGTAAGCAGTAAATATGATCAAAATGCACTGTATGTGGCTATGAAATTCTTAAAAGAATTAGTAAAAATATTATATTTTTAAAATTCCACTTTTAGCCGGGCGGTGGTGGCGCAGGCCTTTATTTCCAGCACCTTGGAGGCAGAGGCAGGCGGCTGTGCAGCTAAGTTATGAGTACTGTTAATGTCTAGGCACTTTGGCATCGTGGCCGCCACAGTTTGCTTACTGATTAGACAGGCTCTTGCTGTGTATCCCTCTGCAGCTGTGTGCCACCATGCCCAGCTATAGTTTGATTAAAAAAAAAGAGGGGGGGCCAAAATGCCTAGTGGTACCCACAGATGAGGTATAAGCATCACCTGGGAAACATGTTAGGCACAGTGTCCATTACATTGCCTGTGATGTTTAAACTAAGCAGATCTGGTGTGGAGTGCAGGGATTGGCATTTGCCACCGGCATCCTCACCCACAGCTGTCCTCAAGGTTCTGAGCTCGCCACTTTAACCCAAGAAGGCCAGCCCTGACTGAAGTGCGCGGCTGTATTTAGTCATCGTTGATTCCCACCTGTGGAATGGGGCTGAGGCAGAAACAAGAGGGACTGTGGGAACCCTCCCTGGAGGTGTGAAGCAGGAATAAGGACTGTAGCACAGGAGGGCTGTGGGGACTCTCCCTGGAAGTGTGAAACAGGAATAAAGGACTGTAGCACAGGAGGGCTGTGGGGACTCTCCCTGGAAGTGTGAAACAGGAATAAAGGACTGTAGCACAGGAGGGCTGTGGGGACTCTCCCTGGAGGTGTGAAGCAGGAATAAGGGACTGTAGCACAGGAGGGCTGTGGGGACTCTCCCTGGAGGTGTGAAGCAGGAATAAGGGACTGTAGCACAGGAGGGCTGTGGGGACTCTTCCTGGAGGTGTGAAGTGAACAGAGCTCTGTTAATTTGTGCTAGATACCTTCCCACTGTGACCACATCGAAGCAGGCGGGGGCTTGCAGCTCCTGCAGAGGCTCTACCAGCTCCATAAGGACTCCCCCAAAATACAGAGAAACATCATGAGGATCATTGGAAACATGGCCTTGAACGAGCACCTCCACCCTGCTATAGTCCGCTCAGGTAAGAGCTGTGTGCGCACTGAGGACCCTGGCACTGCCTCACCTCGTGTTACATCAGTTTTTCAATAGACTGAAAGCTCTCAGGGTTCTCTTGGGTCCAAATAGTACGTTGTTTGGATAGTGACAAGGACTTGCTAGGGTTGTCTGTTCCACGCTGAGGAGTCAGCATGTAGAACCATCATAGGTGAGCAGGCTTTGACATGAAGATTGTTGAATTATTGATGTGATTTCGTTAACCAAGAGGCAGACAGAAAAGAGACTCGTTGTAGAACTAATTCATTTCCTCTGCAGCCTACGAGCCCCCTGGGAGGAGACACACATCTGCCTTCTTACCTTCTCCCCTCTTTCCTCCTCCCTCTCTCCTAGCAATGTGAGCACACAGATTACTCTTTACAAAGTTTTTAAGGTTTATAATTTATTACTGTACTTAATAAACTGATGCTAAATTGTCTCCTCTTTGGCTAGTGGGGGCCCAGAGAACTGATACACACATATTATACATATGATGTATGTGTGTGTCTGTCTGTCTGTACACTTCTGTCTTAGTTACTTTTCTGTTGCTGCCATAAAACGTCTTGACCAAGGCACCATAAGGAAGAAAGTGTATTTGACTTGTGGTTCCAGAGGGATGGGAGACATTCTCATTCAAACCACTGTGACAGATACATACACACATATGTGTACGCGCACACACACACACACACACACACACATTGTGCTGGCTGGTTTTGTGTGTCAACTTGACACAAGAGTCACGAGAGAGGAAGAAGCCTCAGTTGAGGAAATGCCTCCATGAGATCCACCTGTAAGGCATTTTCTCAATTAGTGATCAAGCGGGCAGGGCCCAGCCCATTTTGGAAAGTACCATCCCAGGGCTGGTGGTCCTGGGTTCTATAAGAAGGTGGGCTGAGCAAGCCAGTAAGCAGCACTCCTCCATGGCCTCTGCATCAGCTCCTACCTCCAGGGCTCCAGCCCTGCTTGAGTCCTGTCCTGACTTGATCTGGAAGGGTAAACCAAATAAACCCTTTCTTCCCCGACTTGCTTTTTGGTCATGGTGTTTCGTTGCAGCAATAGGAACCCTAACTAAGACACATATACACATAGACCTATATTCATACATAAATGGGAGTATACAGATACATGCACATATACCTTTGTATATTCATGCTTGTACACAGAAACTATGAATTAACCCTTAGGTGGTCTTTAGATCAGCAGATGTTGTTTTTATTGTTCTAAGTTGGGGTCTCACTCTGTAATCCTGCCTGAGACTAAAGGTGTGCATGACTATTTAGGCTGTATGTAAGTCTGTGCACCACATGCACGCCTGCTGCTATGGAAACCAGGAGACGGTGTTGGATCCACTGGGACTGGAATCACAGACAGTTGTGAGCTGCCTTGTGGGTGCTGGGGATTAAACCTGGGTCCTCTGGAAGAGCAGTGCTCTTCACCACTGATCTGGCTCTTCAACCCCAGATCAGCAGATTTTAATTTTAATGAATTCAAATCCAGAAATCAGAAAACTTTCTGAGAAGCATGAAATGGCCAAAATATTCACCTTTTAGAACTAAATATAACCTCTGTCCACCTGTGAGTTTTTACAACTCTTGGAAAATACCAAAACTACTCTTTATTTTTCCTTCTTCCTCTATACTGTGAGTGTTCGTTCATTCCCTCCTTCTCCTTCCCCACCCGCAGGCTGGCCTTGAACTCACTCTAGCTGAGGCTGGCCCTGAACTCCTGAAAGTCCTGCCTTCCCTCACAGAGTGCTGGACTCACAGCCATGCAGCACCACTTTTTTAAATAGCTCTTTAAGGTAGAAATGTTTATCGCTGATTGAGCCCCGCTTGTTTGCTGTCTGAGCTGTAATGAGCTGTTTAGTTGTGTGTGTGTGTGAACAACCTGGGCCTTGGGGCAGACCTGCCCACGCACAGCTGTTAGCATGTTTCCCTGCTGCTCTTGCTGCAGACATGTCAGCACCCGTGAGACTGGGGGGCAGTTCCATTGATAACAAAGAACTGCCAGAATGAGATCCCGAGTGTTCTCACTACCAAAAGATGGCATGTGCAGTAACGTACACTGAACACGTTTTAGAACAGTATAGGGGCTGGCGAGCTTAGTCAGTAGGTCAGGATACTTGCTGCCTAGCCTGATAATGTGAGTTCTGTCCCCAGAACCCACGTGGTTGAAGGAGAGAACTGACTCCACACACACATGCATGCACACAAAGCACAAAACATGTTGCATACCATTACACACACACACTTTTTATTTGTAAAGTAAAATAAAGTATGTGATGGGGCTGGGGAGATGGCTTAGCCATTATAGGCTAAAGCTCATGACCAAACAAGACTATATATATATATATATATATATATATATATATATATATATATATATATATATATATATATATAGTTGAGAGAAGAAATGAACAATTCACAGACGAAAACCAAAGTTGCTGTTGCTCTCAGACTACCCTGAACCCTGTGTTATGGCAGCAGTCACTAATTCTGCTCATTAACTGAAGTTTGGGCTGTATTCCGAGGGTAGGTGTGCGCCTGCTCCGTGGGGTAGTCCAGCTGTGAGGTGGGAGGGACACATGCAAGTCAGACGCTGATTGGTGGAGCTGGGCTTGGAGCTCATCAGAGCTGTGAAGTAACTCACTGAGGTTCCACAGCACAGAAATTTGACCCCAAGTCTCTTGGACCTCAAGGCCTATATTCTGCTCTAAGTCGTGTGTGTGTGTGTGTGTGTGTGTGTGTGTGTATGTGTGTGTGTGTGTGTGTGTGTGTGTGTGTGTGTGTGTGATATACAAGTAGGTACTTGTACATACTTGAGAAAACAGTTCAACCTGCCTTTTTTTCAGAGCCCTCTTCCACTCACCTGCCTCCTGAGAGGTAATGACCATTGATGAGTTTGGTGCCTGTATCTTTCCAGACCTTGTGTTCTTGTGTCTGTCTGTGTGTGCATGCATGCACTTTTTGTACATATGTATGAAATCATACTGTTATCCATACTTATCTTGTTCGTTTCTCCCCCCCTCCCCCCCCAGCCAGGGTTTCTCCATGTAGTTTTGGTGCCTGTCCTGGATCTCGCTTTGTAGACCAGGCTGGCCTCGAACTCACAGAGATCCACCTGGCTCTGCCTCCTGAGTGCTGGGATTAAAGGTGTACGCCACCACCACCCAGCATCTGTTCATTTCTTTTTAAAATAAATTTTGGAAATAAAATAAACAATAGTATTTTTTCTTTCTGAACTCTAGGCTTGATAAGGATTTTATCAAATTCATTAAGAAATAGTTTCCTTATTAGTCAAGTTTGTTGGTATGATTTCTGATCTTCATAACAACTCACTGATTTTTATAAAAATCATCATGGCATTCATTCCTCTTTTGAACTCACCTGTAGTAATGGCCATGTGTTTCACTTTCCTCCTTAGAGCTCCCTCAGTGGGTCTGGTGGGGAATATCCCAGCTTCTTAGGACTCAGTCGAGCTGGAGTGTTTGGGCTTCCTCACCCAGGACAGACACTTGAGGCTGGCCTTCCTCTCTCCTTTTCCAATCTGAAGCATCTCTCTACAGTCTGAGATGGTTTGCATCAGTGCTTAGGACATCTGTCCTTTTCCTCAGGTTGGGTTTCTATAATGGCAGAAGCTCTGAAATCCTACCACATTATGGAGGCTTCCCATGCTGCCAGAACCCTGGCTAATCTAGACCGAGAAACTGTGCGTGAGAAATACCAGGACGGAGTGTATGTGCTGCATCCCCAGTGTCGGACAAGGTGAGCATCACATGGATCTAAATGATCATTTTTTAAAACTGGAAAGTGATTTTATTTGCAACTGAAAGAGGAGAAAGACCTTCAAAAGAGAGATCCAAGAAAGAAATGGTAGCGCCCATCTCTGCAGCTAGCCATCCCTCTTCTGTTCTCCGTTTCCCGCCTAGCTGTGCGCCCAGGACCAGGGAAGAGCTGTGGAAGGAAGGAGCACACAAGTAACCACCCTTGATTGCAGCCAGACCCTTTCCCGAACTAGATGAGGAGGAATGGAGAGCCCCAGGGACGGACCCCCTGAGGGCCTCCCTGCCCACCTGCCTCCTTCACCCCTGGCATTTCTTAAGTCAACCTGGGAATGTACAATATTTGTTTGAACCGAACTCCAGGTCTCTCCCCCCAGGAAATTAAAAATAGCAGTCGGTTCCTCCATCTGCACAGCTCCTTCAGTCTGACTGCAGGAGGTGCTGCCTAAAAGGGGAGTGGCAGGGGACAGTGGCAGGGGACAGTGGCAGGGCCCCTCCCTCTGCCCCACAGCTGTCAGAACCCTGCTCCCATGCCCGTCAGTTTGGGGGCCTGCCTCACGACACCTCCTTCTAGGGGAGCTGCATTCCACTCTTGATATGGGAGTGAGGCAGGATGAGAAGTGAGCAGGGTCCCAGGAGGAGCAGGGCCAGGGCTTTATGCTGGAGGAGCCAGGATGAGCAATCACCCACACCATGGGAGACCCTGACAAGATCCCAGACTCAAGCTGTCTAGTTGTCACAGGATCTGGGGTCCCCTTGCAGGTTACCCCTATAAAAAAAATCCTCTGCAAAAAGAAAAATGGATTTATTGGTTCATTCTGACTGTCAAATAAAATGTTATGGTGACCAATGCAATCCCAGCTCCCCCTCCAAAAAGTAAGTTTAATAGGAGTTAAATGACCATGGCTCAGGCTCCAGGTTGCCTGGGATAACATGTTCCAAAGTCAACTTCTTATAGTCACGAAACAAGAAGGAAGTCATGAGTAAGTACATTTACCAAATATTCTGGTGGGAGCATCAGATGGGTGGGGGAGGGAAAAGCAGGGAAAACTCCAGAAGAGGTTCACCCATTACCTGGTGACATTTTAGCTTTTGGTTAGTGGAAACATTAGCATCTTTCTGGAGGCATTTGAATAAAATCAATTCATTAGGGTTTTTCCTCACACTTCAAAAACATTATTTCTGTAAAAAACAAACAAACAAACGCATTTGTTTTTAAAAGTATCCACAAGAGACAGAAAAAGGAAAGCCAAAGATGAGCCCCCTAGTGGTGGAAGCGGGGAGTTTGGTTCCTGTTTAGTGTTTTGATAAGTGAGAGGAAAGAACCCAGCAAAGGGAACAGGGCAGTCTAAAGGCCGACCGCTGGGTTGAGGAGCAACACAGAAGCTGTGCTGTAGGTGCCTTTCTCTCTTTTCCTGTATGTGGGAAAAGTCGGGTTTAGTTCTGTATCCGTCAGGATGTTCCCAGCCTTTAGCCATAGAAGCGTGGCCACACACCACCGCTCTTGAACCGTTTTTCCCTCACACCTCTGCTCTTAAACCGTTCCCTGCGCACACCTTGGGTCTCCCCATCATTTACCAGACCTGTGACTTTCCTTTTTGGATAAACTCTAGGACAGAATCTTATTTTAGCATACAGATTCTTATATCAAAGAATCTCCTTCGGTTTCAGCCTTATTTTTTTTTAAAGATTTATTTATTTATTATGTATACAGCATGTATGTCTGCAGGCCAGAAGAGGGCACCAGATCTCATTACAGATGGTAGTGAGCCACCATGTGGTTGCTGGGAATTGAACTCAGGACCTCTGGAAGAGCAGTCAGTGCTCTTAACCTCTGAGCCATCTCTCCAGCCCCTCAGCCTTATTTTAACCAAAAACTATTTTAACATTTTATACTTATTTCTCAGACATGATGGTTCCTTTATTTTCTTTAAAAAAACTTTTAAAGTTAGAAAAATATTATCTTGACGTATGTATATTAGTTAATTAGTGAGCAACTGAAGTCCTAATATCAGAGGTACTGCCTTTGCTAAAAAAACATCAACCTTCTGTTTAGATCCACAAAGCAACCAGGAGGATAAAGTCCGCTGTCTCTGCCTATACTGTGGGCCACACTCCTGCCTGAGTCTCCTAGGCTTCTTAATACTCATGGAGAGTCTACCCAAATGATCAGAGCTGAAGGCGTGTGTGTATGTGTGCGTGCGTGCGTGTTTGTTTTACTGTCCTAAACTTCCAGTCACTTTGCACCCTGAGGACAGCAGAATCCTGTGGGGCCACCCAGATGAGGATGGCCATCCTCGAGGGTGGGGCTGTAACGTCCTCCTGAGAACTGGTGTCTCCTCAAGCAGCAGGACTTAGACTGGCCTGCCAAGTAGAACCCAGACAGTGATCAAGGTGGTTGATCACTTGGCCTTGGCCAAGATGGTTTCGTTTTGTTGACTACTTGTTTCTTTGTCCCAGTTTTTCTTGAACTTTAAAGCTCATGTCCGTGCCCCACTGACGGGCTTTGGGGTGCTGGACTCCTCTATTAGTCCTTCCCAATGCCACAGAGATGGAACTTTCACAGGCACACTAGGAGCAGTGGCTGCACCTGGCTTTCTGGTGCTGCTGGAGCTCAAACTTTTGTCCTAAAATTCCCATTGTATGATGAACTAAAAGGAATTTGAACTAATTTTGGGTGATCACTTATGAGCTAATTTGAACTGAATGCTTTTGGGGGGAGCATCATGTATACATACCATGTAATGTATCTCAATGGCACACAGAAATGTACATTGATAAATCAAGATGAAATAACCTTTATGTTAAAACTTATAAAGCATATATACCAGTTTAAAAAGAGGGGAGAATCTAAATTTTTAACAAAATGAATTGAATTAGAATCACCCCTTTGGTTAAACTCTAAAATCTCTTATTCATGCCATTTTCTTAAGTAGACCTCGCTGTTACCTGGGTTTAAAGTGTATCTTTTGTATTTTTCTAGTTTCATTCCAGTGTAATAACTAATTCTTACATGTCTGTCCTGTAGGGAGGATGAGCTTGGGCTAGCAGCTTTTCTGGATTCAGAGAGAGTAGGATACCAGTGCAGATCCCCATAACCTGGACAGTTAGACCAAGAGACAAAGACCTCCTGTTGTAGTCTCAAAGAAGAAAAGGAACTGTATTGGCTGGTTTTGTGTGTCAACTTGACCAGCTAGAGTCATGAGAGAGGAGGAGGGAGCCTCAGTTGAGGAAATGCCTCAATAGATCTGGCTATAGGCCATTTTCTTAATTAGTGATTGATGGGGGAAGGCCCAGCCCATTGTGGGTGGGGCCATCCCTGGGCCGGTGGTTCTGGGTTCTTTAAGAAAGCAGGCTGAGCAAGCACCCCTCCATGGCCTCTGCATCAGTTCCTACCTCCAGGTTCCAGCCCTGCTTGAGTTCCTGTCCTGACTTCCTCCAATGTTGGACTATGATCTGGAAGTGTAAGCCAAATAAACCCTTTCCTCCCCAGCTTGCTTTTTTTTTTTTTTTTTTTTTTTTTGGTTTTTCGAGACAGGGTTTCTCTGTGTAGCTTTGCGCCTTTCCTGGAACTCGCTTTGGAGACCAGGCTGGCCTCGAACTCACAGAGATCCGCCTGGCTCTGCCTCCCGAGTGCTGGGATTAAAGGCGTGCGCCACCACCGCCCGGCCCCAGCTTGCTTTTTGGTCATAGTATTTCATTGAAGCAATGGAAACCCCTAAGACAGGAACCAACAGATAAAAATCATGCACAACAATTAAATTACATTAACAGTAATTATGAACACAGAACACAATACAATTACAGTAAAGCAGAATACACCCAGTAAAAACCACACAGAAAATGTCCCCTTGTCTGTGAGATGTAAGAGGACCCTGGACACAGTGGTCAAGAGGTGACTCTTTGTACACAGACAGGCTCGGGTTAACATCTCTGCTGGTCTTAGGAGCTATCAGCAGAGGGAGAGCCCCTTTTGTAGGTCAGTGGAGTGATCAGTGATCCTGAAACTCCCAGAGGGCCCTGAAGCCTCATGTCAGAGTCTTTAGTCCAGCTTTTACCCAGGCAGTGTCTGTGTTCGCCTTTTAGTTCCTCTAATCTCTTGTTCCACTTGGGGGTCACCAGGAGAGCGATACAGGAAGAATACAGGAGGAAAAGGCAAGGTCAGAGGAGCGGTAAGAAGTTAGGTTCTTTCGGGCTCATCTGTGATTTTTGAAATGGCCTTCCAAAATTTTAACTATTTTTAACATCTTTTTAAAAATTGGTAGTTTCCAAGCCGGGCGGTGGTGGCGCACGCCTTTAATCCCAGCACTCGGGAGGCAGAGCCAGGCGGATCTCTGTGAGTTCGAGGCCAGCCTGGGCTACCAAGTGAGTTCCAGGAAAGGCGCAAAGCTACACAGAGAAACCCTGTCTCGAAAAAACCAAAAAAAAAAAAAAAAAAAAAAAAAAAAAAAAAAAAAAAAATTGGTAGTTTCCAAAACTCTCATAAGTTTATTCTTAATTAGCAATTTTATCATTAATTTAATGTGTTTAAATTTCACTTATGATTTTTACTTCTGCTTAGGACTTTTAGTGTACACACACACACACACACACACAAACTTTGGGATGTCAAATGGTTCCCATTTTTTTTGGACTATTTACTAAACATTAAGCCAGCTAGAGTACAAAATGATAGTTTTTCTATAAGCATTTTCTCTTTGCTTGCATTTCTGTTTCCCATTTCAGTTTTTTTCCCTCTTCCCTGAACTCGGTAACCATCTATGCTAGCTGGTGGGATTTGAGTTTGAATGAGATTTACAGACTTACGGGAGCAGCTCCCTTTCGTGTCTCTCTGAGGTTGAGTCTTCCCATCATGCCTCAGGTTTGTCCTGTCTGCTATGAGAATGTAAGGGAGGTCAAGGTACTGGGTGAGCCACCCTTGTGTGTCTTCCTGGCTGAGTCAGTAAGTTTCCTTCCAACCCTGGAATGAGGTGTGTTGTCTTGGGTTTCCCCATGAGGCCACTGCATGTCCTAGGGAGGTCCCCCTGACATTCTCATGTACAGTGACTTTGCCATTATGTTAGCATATTTTGCCTAATTTTTTAAATACCTTAATTGGTTTGTGGAATCTTTTCATAGACTTATTTAGAGGGTAACCTCGTAGTGGCATCACTCACATGGATCATGGAGTTCGTTATAGTTGCTGTGGTTGGACTGCTTGGCTAAATGTGTCTCCTTTCACTGAAGGAGCAATGAATGTGCTCTATCCTTGTCACATCCCCAGGATTCCTCAGCAGCCCTGTGTTGATAAAGTTTGTGTCACCTCAGCCTGTCAACGCCCTCCACAGAGAATGCTGTGTAGCTTGCCGCAGTAGTAATGCATTTATTCTGCTTCTTTTTAAAACTCTCTTTCCTCTTAGTCAGCCCATTAAAGCCGATGTCCTTTTTATTCATGGCCTTATGGGAGCAGCGTTTAAAACCTGGCGTCAGAAGGACAGTGAGCGGGTTCTGACAGAAAATGCTTTGGTGGATGAGAACAGGTACACGACATGCTGGCCCAAGGTAAGGAGCTGCGGCCGGGACTGTCACCCGTAGTTGACACTGCTGTGCCCCAGGGATCTCTCTCTCACTGCTTTGCTTCCCTTGGAGACACCTGCAGGATATAACATCAGCTGGGCTTGTGACTTTTCTGCATTGTACACTTTCTGTGTAGAGTATATTCTGTGACTCTAGAATAATACTCCATGAGTGATAAAGTAGGATAAGAGTGTAATCATTCACTTTGATTCATCATTTAAAAGATAATACAGCCATAATTAATTGTACTAGCCAATTTTATGACTTTAATAATTATAAAGGTAGAAAACTTGGATGATGTAATTCTCCTTTGCAATTCTTTGATATTTTTTCCTCCAAAGAGCCACAACTCCAGGATGAATTCATGGGATGAAATTTATTCCAAGTCCATGCAGGAGAATGCTATGTGTAAAGAGTTTCCCGGGCTTTGCTCCCCTCCCACTCCCTTCAGAAAGACTAGCATGCTCTTCTCTCCACTGATGCCAAAGTCTGGAGATGTCAGCCTCCAGTTCCCGAGACAAACACAGTTATCATTAGTTTCCAATTCTCAGGTCTCAGTGTAGTCCAGCAGAAAATACAGTCTGTTCTGAGATAATAGACTTCTACTAACTGCTAAAAGCTTCCAAAACAAGTCTTGATTTTGGCAATTGCAGATGAAAATCAACAATGTTCTCATACCTATATTTGCCTGTTATAAATATTGATGGCATTTTATGACCAGAGATGTAAAAAGATGAAGTGCTTATTTTTATTAGTACCTCCATCTCCAGCATATTCCAGTGTCCTCTGTAGTGTCTATTGGAGACCTTTGGCCACAAAGAGCAATTACTGTGCAGTAACCGGATGGGGAAATGCCTGCATCTTCTCATGAACCTTTTGTTTTACCTAGACATGGCTGGCAAAAGACTGTCCTGCACTTCGCATTATATCTGTGGAGTATGACACCAGCCTCAGTGACTGGAGAGCAAGGTGCCCCAAGGAAAGGTAACGTTAAAAGGTACACTGGACTAGGAGGGAGGGAAGAGCTCAGGCCACAGGGGTCCTCTGCCGTGGGAGGCCTTTTTTTACAGTTGTAAATCACAGGCAGAGTTTATCTTTTAAGTGCTGGGGATCGAGTGCAGGTCTTGTGCTGTTAGGTAACTGCTCGAGTCCGCTACCATTGTAGCGTTGTCTTCCTTCTAGAAGGCCTTAGCTTACAATAAGTAATTAGTAGTAGAAAGCTTAGATACAACATGGTGTTGAGCTCCTGACAGGGCTCATGTAACTGTAATAGTAAAAGACTACAGATCTCTGTCAAAGTCTTCACGTCTGTGGGCAGTATAACTGATAGCTGCTTCTCCTGCCTAAGGGACACTCGAGGAAAAAGATGCCAAGCACTTTTGACCTGTGTCCCTTTTACGTCCTAAGGAGCGGTGCCTTCCTGGGTTCTAGGACCTGATAGCCTAGTCCCACCTCTGGCTCACTGTCATTCAGTGTCTGTGAAGCTTTGCTCACACAGAGCTGATCTAGCTGGTGACATAACATGCTGCTTGATGAGCAGCTCCCACATGGGTGCCCCAGAAGGGTGCCAACAGAGGGCACATTGGCACCCAGCCCACCTGTGTCTCTCAGAGCACTGGGGAATCTTGGTTCTCAAAAAAAGGTGGTATAGTTGAAGAGTGTGAAACCAGCAGGCTGCTAAGCTGTGAAGTTAAGTTCCCTTTATTCTGAAATCACTCATTTGGAACTCTGATGATCATTTCCGAGTATTCAGTGCATAAATCCAAATGGTGGAAGCTTAATGTCCGTAGCATAAACACAGTAGGAATAAACTCAGACAATCAAGTCTCTGGGACATTTTTATTGTCGGGCCATGGATGAAAAGGGAATTCCCCCCATATTTAGTGCTTAGGGCAGCTGAGATGAGACCCATGTTCAACCTGTAAAAATTGCCAGATCCATTTGATATTCAAATAATGTGTGCTTAGTGTAGGAGTGGCCTGTTGTGGGCTGAGATAGTCCTAATTGTGTGATTGTTAAGAAGTTTCAGATAGAGAAAAAAACTGGCCTAGCCTGCACCCCAGAGTGTGAGCCAATAGCATTGAACAAGCCAACATTCTCATCTTAAAAGTGAAGTAGCAAGATCTGGGGGATGGATGCCTCCCGTCAACGCTTGATGTTTTCGTTTTGTTCAGAAAGTCCATTGCATTCAGAAGCAACGAACTCCTTAGCAAGCTCAGAGCTGCTGGTGTTGGGGATAGGCCAATGATTTGGATATCACACAGCATGGGAGGTAAGGATGGGTTCATCTTCATACAGTGACCATCATGAGGTTGTCAAGGTTGTGGCCAACTGAAAGTTCCACATCTGTTTTAGTTAACTAGTTTCCCCGCCCCAAGTTAATTAGATTTACTACTCTCCTTCCATGCTATTTGTTTTTCTAGAAGGGGACAGCTAATAGCAGACTGTGTGGGAGGGCTTGGATTGATAACGTGGTGGTTTCATGTGGTCATTATTAGCCAGCATCACACAGGGGGATGTTTATCAGTTAGACTCAGTGAAGCCAGCGTTCCTGGAGGCTTCAGGGGCTCCCTTTCTTCCCCTCCATGTCTCTTCCACATTGCCAACTCCGTTGATGTGTGCTTCCAGGTGCCTGTGCTGCTGAGGTGTGGTCATAGTTTTTCTGTGCCTGGCTGCCATGCTTGGGGGCCTGCCTGCTCTTCAACTGCATGCCTCACTTCTCCTGCCCTCCCCCCAACCAGCTCTCCGCTTTCTCCTTATGCCTTGCTGAAGGCCTTTGTCTAGCCCTAGGCTAGCGTGTCTGATTAAACATGACTTAGGCTGAACCTCAGCCATGGCTTTTTGCTAACAAAGGCGCATGTAACCCTTCTGCTTCTCAAAAATCCAGTCATGGTCTCTTGTGTCTCTGTATTACCTGGTTAGGTGCTCATGGGTGCCTTTCCCCAGCAGCTGATTTTCCTTGTCCAGGACCTATGACTTTGCACTGCAGTACTCTCCTGGGTGTGAGCTTCAGTGGCCGGGCACTGGCTCAGGCAGGGCTTGACTTTCCTCACACAGGCAGTGGGATCTGAGAGGAGGGTCTGCACCACAGAGCAGTCTGCAGACTGTTCATAGACTCATAGTCATAATTCTACAGTCTTGTCATTAAAGGCTTTTTTTTTTTTTTACTAAAGGAATGATGTAAAATTTAAAGCATCTCTGTTTTGCTTGTTCTGTTTTCAATGAGTGACAGAAGAGAGGAAACAACTTACACTGTCTCTTTCTTCACCCTGGCCAGGTCTTCTTGTCAAGAAGATGCTGTTGGAGGCCTCCAAGAAGCCAGAACTGGGCGCCATGATAAAGAATACCAGAGGAATCATTTTTTACAGTGTCCCTCACCACGGATCCCACTTGGCTGAATACTCCGTTAACGTTCGATATCTTCTCTTTCCTTCTTTGGAAGTCAAAGAACTCAGCAAGGGTAAAGCTTTCTGTTGTGAAGGGAATTGTGGTGGTAGGACATTAACTATATGGAAAGAGGGGAAAAATATAATTGGTTTCTTCCTTAATTATACTATCTTAGTTCTAAATTTGCATACAACTTTTAACTTGATTTTTCTTTGGTACTTCTCTTTTTTGTTCTTAACCAACTATCTACTTGAGTATAGACGTAATTTTTATATTATCTCAACTAGTCAAACAGACAAATTATGATTTTTCTTCCAAGCTAGTAAACTGCCTTTTTCTATGAATTTGGAAACCATCAACCGTCAAAATACACACAAACAATACACACAAACTTTTGAGACAACGTGTTATAAAGCAGTGTGTGTTTGTCATCAACACTTGATTTGTAGCTTATCATGGAATTTATTCTAGAGAAGCCTCTGTGTGCATGGAAGAATGTGTACGTGCAATGGAACGTCCTAAGAATCCGTGTTAGGCCCAGTCTCTGTGTGTCACTTGTTTTAGCTTGTTCCATGATGATCTTAGCATCGTGGAAAGTGGGGTCTGAATGTCTCCAACTGTTACTGTATTGATCTGTCTCCACATTTAGATCTGTCTTGCACAGTTGGCCGGGTTCCATGTTAGATGCATGCACATACAGTCATTACATGTTCTTGCTGAACTGATCCTGTCTGTATATAGCCTTGCCTCTTTTGACTGTTCCTAACTTCAAACCTGATTTTTCTGATTAGAGTACAGCTATCCCTACAGATGAGTGACATGCATTTCTTGTAGACAGCACATCACAAGGTCTCTGGTGATTGGGTGGAGACTATAAACCATCCATCGGTAGGGTTATTGTGAAGTTCTCTTGCTATTTTGTTAACTGTATTCCGGGTCTTGTGGTGAATGTGTGTATCACTGTGTGCTTTGACGATGGCTGTCTTTTCCTCCTACTTCAGTCTGCTGCTGCGGAGTCTCCTCAGCATCTCCTTAGCTGGGAAAGGCTTCACTATTCCATGTCTGAAGGATAATTTTGCTGGTTGTAGTATTCCTGGTTGGCAGTCTCTTTCAGTATTTTGCAGGTCATTCCATTCTCGCTGTTTGACATTTTTAAAAATTGTGTCTCTGGGGGTCCTCTGAGCTGTTGTACACAGATGTCTGTACCTCTGAATGTTTGGCTCGTATTTTATGAGTCCGCTTTTTATTGACTTTCACATTTTCTTCACCTTCCTTCATTTTATTTCTTCCTTTTCTCTTTCCTTTCCCTCCCTCACTTGTAGACTGAGTTTAAAAATCAAACCTGTCCTTAAGGTCAGAGGTTCTTTTTTTTTTCCCTCTTATTCTAATCCATTACAGAAACTCTTTTATAATTTTAAAGTTCTGATTGGTTCTTTTTAATGATTTCTGCTATCAGTCTATTTCTCACTCATAGTCTGAATTGGTTTTGTGTTGTTTAGTTTTCCTTTTAAATTGTGTGTATGCCTGTGTATACACAGGTTGCCTCACGCATTTGAGTACAAGTGCCCTGAGAAGCCAGAGGCACTGGGTCCCTTGGAGCTGGAGTTAGAGGACGTGGGCGCTGGGGACCAGGAGCAGCATGCGATCCCCCTCCTGACCATCTTCCCGGCCATGTTGTTTATTCTCATCTCATTAAGTTTCCTTAGGCTCCACGTTTTTAATTCCTTTGTAGCCATTTCTTCCATTGCCTTTGATTCTGTATCTAGAGAATTAATGCTTTCCTTCATGGTGTTACACTTCTCTTCCTGATGTGTCCCTTGGCTGATGCCTGTGCGTTTAGGGTAGTACCCATCCCTTCCAGTATTCTGAAGGCCCTGCGGAATGAGCAGAGCTGACGCTGGAGTCCACTGAATGTAGACTTGAGGGTAGAGACCCAAAAGACATCTTTCCTAGATGCCATAGGTAACCAGATGTGCAGAGCTGTGGGGCCAGGTGACCCTTTGCAGGTTTCAGAGCTTCTCTGTGGCCAAGCTCTCACAGGATGCCTCTTTTCAGCCATCTTGGCTCTGTGTTCTTACAGACCAAGCATTGTTTTTTTTCCTTGTTTGGTGGTTATTGTTTACTCATGTCTTGTATTGTGACTCTTACCTTCTCAAATCATTCTGAAGATACTGGAGTGCTCTGTAAAGTTCCTGTGTTTCACAGTAGTAGTATTAATCAGACTTCTGATGGCCGTTGTTGTTTTGTTTTGTCTATGTATTTCTCTGTGTTTAGGCGACTGGTCATGGTCAGTTGTCATCAGTCTCTCACACTGACCCTGGAGCTCACTGATTGGCCAGACAGACTAGCTAGTAAACCCCACAGCTTCCTATCTTTCCCCCACCCCTCCAGAGCTAGGATCGTGTAGCCACATCTGGCTTTCTACACAGGTTCTACGATCCAGACAGGTCCTCATGTGAATTAATCAGGGTTCTGTAGAGGAACAGAACTGGTGGATTGAAAACACACACACACACACACACACACACACACACACACACACACACACACACACACACACGGGATTTATTAGAATGGCTTACAGGCTATGCAGTCCAACAATGACTGACTCCTGATGGAAAGTTCGAGAATGCAGTAGCTATGTTCAGTCCACAAGGCTGGATGTCTCAGCTGGTCTTAAGTAGATGTCAGAATCCTGAAGACATGCTCTAACGCTAGTGGAGCAAGGGCTTCCTTCCTCCTCGTCCTTTAGGCTACCACTAGATGGTGTGGCCCAGGTTAAACACAGGGCCTCAAGGTAGATCTTCCTACCTCAAATGATCCAGTTAACTAAAATCTCTCACAGATATGCGCAGCAGTTTGGGTTTTTAGTTAATTCCAGGTGTAGTCAAGTTGACAACCAAGAACAGCCATCACCTCAGGCAAACACTTACCTATTGAGTGAGCACCTTTCCTGCCTGAGTCCATTGTGAATCAGTTTTAATGTCCTTCCTCTCTGAGTTAAAGACGAATGCCTCCATCCTGAATGAGTAATCAGATTGCCATAATCTCACTCTGCTTTCCTAGATTCTCCTGCACTGAAGACACTACAGGATGACTTTGTGGAGTTTGCGAAAGACAAGAACTTCCAGGTGCTGAGTTTCGTAGAAACACAACCAACGTTTATCGGCAGCATGATTAAACTGCACATAGTGCCCGTGGAGTCTGCAGGTACTCAGTCTTGAGGCAGGGTGGCCACTGGTGCCTCGGTGATGGGACCCAGCATTTAATAGATGTCAGTTTTTATATCCAGTGTTTTGGGGATATATGGGAGAAAGGTTAATAAAAATCCAGGGTCTAAGTCCATTATACTTTTTAGCAACAGATTCCAATCCCTCTGCAAGCGTACAGCCTTGGCTTTAGCCAGTATAGATTAGATAACAGCTGCCTGGCTAGCTCTGAGACACCAACACTTCGGTAAGGAGACTACCAAGCACTTCTGTAAGCTAGAATAAAAGGGGCATGTACTTAACAATTGATAGCTGCAGAAAAACCTTAAACCTGTAGTAAATGTAGGATACAAAAGTTTGGAAGATTTGGTAAATGGAAGATGTATGGAGAATATTCAAGCAGGAAATAATTGAAAAGAAAAAACTAGTGTTAAGATATGAGGAGAGGGTAGGTGGGAGTACTGAGTACCGGCCACTATAGTGTAGACTCGACAACCACGCTCTCCTTAGAGTGTCCCGATTTGTACTGTAGCCACCACACATCTATCTGAAGTGCCTCCCTTGACTGACCACGTCTCCTCAGCTTGAGGGTCATCTCTTGGAACTCCTTTCTGAGGCTGGCTCAGGTCCTGTCCTGGTGGCTCTTTGTACCCACACACCGTGTGCTTGCCTTAGTGATGATTCTTAGTGTGCATGATGAGCTTTGTCCTTACCTCAGTATCTACCACACGAAATGGAAAATACCCCACAGATTCCAGAGAAGCTCTATAGCAGAACCCCAGGTCCTCGGCTGGGGCATTGCACAGCAGCGATGTGAAGATTTCCAAGAATGGCTGCCAGATGGCTGAAGCCATCTTGGAAACTTAATGCAGCAGCAGAGCCAGTCTCCTGAGCAGCTGCCTGCAGCACCATAGCATTGTCCCCGTAATGCTGTCTGTCCCCTTTATTACCTTCCTCCCTCCACTCAGTGGTGACGCACTGGCATCTCTTGTTACCTGCATCCAGGTGGACTTGCCAGACTGAAATAACAGATCCCTTTCTGGTCCCTCAAGCAGTCAAATACTGAAGTACTCAATCCTGTCATCGTCCCCCTCCCGAGAATGATCATGGGGATGTGGGCCTAGAATAGGTTCCACGTGGGCATCCCACTCTTAGGAGAGCAGCAGAATGATTCGTATTAGCCTGCAGGCACAGGGAAGACCACAGTGCAGTGCGCAGGGCTTGGAACCCACATGGAAGTCGGGAAAGTAGAAACTCAGACTCACACGCACTGGGCGTCCATTTTCACGTGAGTCAGAGTTCCGCTCGGCGAGCTTGGCATCCCTTTGCTTGACTGACACTTGTGGTTTCTTCAGATTTAGGCATTGGGGATCTAATTCCTGTGGATGTTAACCATTTGGACATCTGCAAGCCGAAGACAAAGGATGCTTTTTTATATCAACGTACTCTACAGTTCATCTGTGAAACTTTAGCCAGAGACCTTGGAAACTGACAGCTGCCTTTGTGTGAATACAGAGCAAGAAACATGGCTTTCTCCTCTTGTTAAGCTCTATGCAGATGTGCAGCCACAGTGGCGGCCTGTTCTGCAGTGTGGTGCAGACAGAAGGCAGCTCTTCACACCAGCACTGGGAAGTGCCCACACAGACCTGGCCGTCACAGAGGAAGGGTTAAATGGAGTTGCTCTGGTCTAAAAGAAACTCCGTGGTGCCAGGCTCAGGGCTAAGGGACAGAGCTGCTGTGGCCAGAGCTGCTGTGGCCAGAGCGCCTGTCCACCTGAGACTGTCGTAGCTCATCCAAGAGCCCTGGCAGGCAACTCCAAATACCATGAAAATGCCATCTGGAGAGAACAAACTAGAACTTACAGAGGCCATGTTTGTCCTGGGTGCCATGTGCATAATGGTCTAGTGCCAGTTTTTAACTGTTTGTCAGTTACGTATTTGACACGTTCTCACTGGTTCTCACACGCCCAGTTGTATGCACGGGCAGTCTCGTATGCTTCTGTTTTTTCATATTGCTGAGAACAGTCTTTTTTCTAAATATTCTTTCTAGGATATTTTAACTAGTCATGCAGTAATGTGCTCTGGATAAGGAAAATGTAAGGATCAGCATATGAAAAAAACTATTTGAAGCTGCCAGATCCACTAACCAAGTGGTATCAGGACTCTCAACTTTCCTTTGTGTTCCCTTTAGAGGCACTTCTGGCATGGGGGAGTAGGAAGTCATGCTGGTGGGCTTTTTGTGTTTGAGTAATAGCATTATTGACATGAAATCCATTTCCTTTTTTTTTTTTTGGTGTAGTACTAGGGATCAAACCCAAGACCTTGTGCATGCTAGCCAAATACTCTGCCAGGAAGCTACACCCCCAGCTCCAAGTGTTAACCTTTAAAGTATACATCTTACTGGTTTTTAGTACGTTCAGAGTTACCAACTATCACCACTGTCATTTTCAGACTGTTTTATCGCTCACTGAGCAGCAGTCAGTTTCCAGTACTGTCCTAACCCCCTGGAACACCAACGTACTTTCCATCTCTGGATTCACCCAACGCCATTCCTAAAGATGCTGGCTTCACCTTGTTGCTCTTAGCATAATGGTTCCATCTTGCCTTGGTCCTTTCCCAACTCTCGGCTTCTTCCCTGGCATGAGGTGAGCAGTTCTGCTGACCCTACCATTCTGTCACGATGCCCTGTCTCACTCAATGGGACCAGCGACCAGTGGCTGAAACCACGAGTCACTCGCTGCCCAGGTGTTTGTCATAGCAGTGAAGGTAGATACAGTTCTGCTTTAAAACTGGGATCTGAAAAGAGCTATCCGATGTGTTAGTCATTACTGTGGCTGTTTTTCTGAGTAGACAGCATTTCTGTTCTGTTCGCGTGGTGGAAATACCATTTATCACAAAGGTGTGGATGAGGTTTGTCATATACCAGACCAAGGGGGAAGAAATGATGTCCTTTCTCGTGCTGGAGCAGGACAACGGACAACACAAGGGCAGCACTGGCCAAGACACACTTCTAAAAGCAGCACAACCCGAACAAGGAAGTGATTGAAAAAACCGAACGAGCACAATGACATAGTACAAAAGCAGCAGCACATTAAGGACTGGGCGAATGAAGAGCCCACGAGCACAGGCATGGCTTGATGTGGACAGAGGCGCAGTAGCTGCAGAAGGAAAATAAAATGGAACTAGAAGCAAGCTATTCGCTGCAGGACAGGCGCTGGCAGCATCGTCGCAGGCCCGCGTGCCTTTAGTGACTGAATGAAGGCAAACAGGGAGAGAATGAAAATACTGTGCTTTAAAATGCAAACAGAACCCCCTAAAAACCAAGTAACCCTCCTACCACACGTTAGAAACAGGAAGGAAGGGAGGAATCACATTCTCAGCTAAATTGCCCTTAAAATGGCTGTCAGTGTAATGAGCAGATGTGGTCAGGCTGCAGGGACTCAAGCAGTGTTGACGAGGTCTAGAGCTTCAGCTCGAGTTTACGTCACTTAGTGCCCGTAATGTAATGGCATGGAATATAATGTGGTATTTTATCATACATAGAGTTCTAGAATAATGTTAATAATTTATGGATACATTTGGGGTAAACAAACCCACAACTAAAAATATGTTGGTGAAATCATTAAAAAATATATCTTGGGCTGCACATGATGGCACATACCTTTAATACCAGCACTCAGGAGGCAAGGAGATCTCTGAGTTCAAAGCCAACCTGATATACATAGCAAGTTCCAGGCCAGCCAGGGCTATGTAGTGAGACCTTGTCTCAAAACAAAACGTGCACATGGCCACAAACAGGAAACTTTAAAAAGTGCGTGTCCACCACTTGGGAGGTTGAGGCAGGAGGCCCAGCTAGTTCTGGGCCACTCTGAGCTAGAGTGAGACCTTGTCTAGAAAAACAAACCCAGACTCCCAATCCTCTCCAAAAACTTGTCTTCTCTGTTCATACTTAGTCTCAATCATGTCTTGGGTCAAAGAAAAGTAAAAAGCAAAATTACAATTGAGCAGTTAATAACAAGGAGAAAAATTCATGCTAAAATATAAAGGGTGAAGCTAGACTTTGTAAGATTGTAAGTTTAAATATCTTGTTATATATGAGAATCTGAATTAATGGAACACAGCTTTAAAATTAGAAAAAAATAAATGCAGAAAAAGGAAACAGTTGAAACAAGTTAAAATGCATAAAAAGTAGTTGGGAAAAATTGTCTATAATAGACGGAGCTGATAAAGGACTTTTATCTAAAACAAACAATTGTTAAAACTCACGAGTAAGGAAATGAAGCCTAACGAAGCCCTGGCCAGGGACGCAGACATGTCATGAAGGCATATGAAGGTGTTCATCATCACATTGAGAATCTACATGCCACACTTACCAGAACAGTCACAATCCCAACAGTGCCAAGTACGGACAAGGGTGCGGAGCCACAGAGACTCTGACCTGTTGCCAATAGGAATGCAAAATGGCACAGCTACTCTGAAAACCATTTGGCAATTTCTTAGAACACACATTCTTAGCTTTGGTATGTCATCAGATGTGGAAAATTTATGCCTACACGAAACGCTGCTCCTTAATAGAGCAGCTTCGTCCACAATTGACAATGTTTGGGAGCAACCCCACACTCCTTCAGTGGGTGGCTGGTGCATCCTGAGAGAAACTCAATACTAAAGAAAGGTGCTGCCGCCCCGTGATGACAGGAAGGGCCCTGACATTCCTGTCATTGGGTTAAAAAAAAGCCAGTGTGAGAAAGCCACACTGTAGGATGGCAAGTCTAACATCCTGCTAAGGCGGCAACAGACAAGGGTGCGGTTTCTAGGAACTGGGGTTGGGAGGTGCAGAGGAGCAAGGTTCGGGGTTTTTAGGGCAGTGAAACAGCTCTGATAATGCAGTGGTAGATCACGGGTCGTCATACCTTAGAACGTGCAGCACAGAGTGATGTCTAATGTCATCACCTCTGACGGCCTGGCTTCACATCAGGTGCAGCTTCAATTGTAGCGGACCCCGTGCAGGGTACCCGTGGTGCTCTCTGTGGGGGCAGGTAGTATCCGGGAGCCCTGCATTTCTTCACGTTAATTCTCCACTGAGCCTCTGCTGGCATCACCTTGTCCTTGTCACGGTGCGGAGCTCAGCCCAGGCAACAGTTTGCATTGTAGTGAGTCTGAGCCCGGCTCCTACCACCTTGGAACAAACACGTTCTGCAGTCTGCTGGCCCCTTCCTTGGCCAGGTCCGAGTCACAGACAGCAAATCCTTATTGGTTTACCATCGTGAGATGACCAGTCTGTTTACTTACTCCTGAGAAACACAACAGTAGTAACTGTATTTTGTGACTAATTAGCTTAGAAGAAATGTGGGCAGGATTTTGTCTTGTTTTGAGATGGTGTCTCTGTGTAACAGTCCTGCTGTCCTGGAACTCACTTTGTACACCAGGCTGGCCTTGAACTCACAAAGATCAGCCTGTATCTGTCTCCCAAGTGCTGGGATTAAAGGCATTTGCCACCACCGACATGGGCAGAATTTAAAGAGTACAGACTCCCATCTGTTCCCATGAAGAAACGTACGCAAACCACCCTCACAGTTCATCCGTTCCTCAGTCGGCCTTAAGGGCCTTGAGAAGACAGTCTTGCCCCTCAATTCTCACACAAGTGGAGCCTAATTCGTGTATGTTATGTCAGTGGTCCCTGAGAGCAACTTCCACACGATAAATTCTAGGGATTTTCTCTTTATTTATAGTTTTGTGTGTGTGTGTGTGTGTGTGTGTGTGTGTGTGTACTGTAGGTCAGAGGACAACTTTGAAGAGTTAGTTCCCTTCTTCCACTTGTGAGTCTTAGAGATGGAACTCAGGTCTTCAGACTTGGCTGCAAGCACCTCTGGCCACTGAACCACCTCTTAGGCTCTCAAGCCATAAATTCTTAACCTTATTATTCTCCTGTCTTTTTCTACTGAGTTCCATTGTTGAAAAACAAAACAAAACATCACACAGTCAGAACTAGCAACTGCAGCCCGCATGGTGGTGCACGACTTTGTCTCGGCACTCGGGAGGCAGAGGCAGGCGGGTTTCCATGATCGAGGCTGGCCTGGTCTACAGAGTGAGTCCCAGGACAGCCAGGGCTACAGAGAAACCCGGTCTCCAAAACAAAAACAAAAGAGCTGGCAGTTGCATTTGATGTAGAGGAAGACTGGCCAAAGAAGAGAGTCCTGGATTCTCTGCATGTCTGAAAAGAACTCCAGGTTTTTGGTTTTTTTTTTTTTTTGGTTTTTCGAGACAGGGTTTCTCTGTGGAGCTTTGCGCCTTTTCCTGGAACTCACTTGGTAGCCCAGGCTGGCCTCAAACTCACAGAGATCCGCCTGGCTCTGCCTCCCGAGTGCTGGGATTAAAGGCGTGCGCCACCACCGCCCGGCTGAACTCCAGTTTTAAAAAGACAGAAGTGAATGTATCCAACATGAGGACAAATTACCAACTCAAAGCATGCACAGACTATTAATCACTAGTCTGGGTATCATTTTCACAGTTTTCCTTCCCAATGAAATGACCATTCTAAAGCCCATGACTCCCTGCATGTGCTGAGATTTTTCTTCTTAAGTATCTCAAACTTCAGCAACTTTAAACCTTTGTAGAAATTTCTTGAGATTTCCTAATTTCAGTCACCTTAAATTTCTTCTTAATATGTAGGAACTCTAAAAAGAGGCTCTCCTAGGGTCTGAGAAACCATGTGAAATTGTCAGTATCGCCCCTGAAACAGTGTGGTGAACTGCAGCATGTTTAAAGCAATGGCAGTATCTCAGTCACATTAACCAAGACCAAAGACCAAAAACACACCCAACACAGAATGAAGTCCGGGGGGCGGTTGCTCACTGCTGACATATGCAACCTATTGCTATTGGCTTAAGACATCCTCCAATTAGTAGTCAGCATTGTTTGAAAAATAAGACCATTCCAACTGTCCTTTTTTTCCACTACTCGAGACTGGGTCTCACTATGTAGCTCTGGCTGTCCTGGAACTCATTCGGTAGACCAGGCTGGCCTTGGACCCACAGAGATCCCCTTGCCTCTGCCTCCGGCATGCTGGGATTACAGGCCTATACCAGCACGCCCAGCTTGTTCAGTTTTTAATGATGAGCTTTTCCTTTTGACCCACACTCCTGGGTGTGGGCTCTTCACTCTCAGACTCCCAGGAGCGGCTGCTTCTCTGATGAGCACTTGCCTGGTGGGCTCCTGGCTTCTGGGTCAGTACATTGCTGTGCAGAACAAAGAAGAAGCTAGAGGCTGGAGTTCTCTCCTCACCGCAAGTAGCTGTGTGGGGCTGACCTCCCTTGCTGCCTTTCTGACTGGGGGTTACATGTATCTGCCATCAAATTCACCTCCTCTGTGGCAGGATAAGAAGGTATATACAGGAAAGGGCATCTGAGTTTAAAAACAGGAGGAGTCTTCCATCATGACTACACTCGTGGGAAGGAACATGGTGGCCAATCCTTTAACATCTCCAGGCAGCCCACCTCTGAACTGAACCTCTGATGCTTCCTATAAGGTTTTTATTTGTAGAACACGCACGAGATGAACCACACAATCCTTTAAAAAGTGCTTGGGCACCACTGAAAACACCGGTCAATCTACACACCATCTCGAATTTTTCCTTTATTTTTATTTTTATTGATGTTTTGTCGGCAGGTATATTTGAGCATACAGTGCTCTCAGAGGCCAGAAAAGAACATTGGATCCTGTGGGACTGGAGTTACAGACTCCACTGTGAGCCACTATGTGGGTGCTGGGATTCAAACCCAGGTCCTTTGGAAGAGCAGCCAGTGCTCTTAACTGCTGAGCCGTGTCTCCAGGGCCCCCACACCATCTTTTATAACTGCCAAATATGCATGTTACCTATTTAATCTCTCAGTCAGCAGCTCCTTTTTCTCTGATCCATTTTCAGATGAATGTAGATACATGGAGTTTTCTTCTTGAATGCTAGATTTAAACAATTTACAAAACATCTCGAATGTGACAGTGAAAATAATTTCTGAAATCCCAGCAGTCTGGTAGGTAATAAAGAGCAAGTGGCATGTCCCAGGCAAAATGGCCATGGCTGTCCCAACCATTAGCATTCACTGCAGGATTGCCCAAAAGAAGCCACACAGGACATTGCTGTATGGGTCTATGATGTGAAAGACTCCTAAGTATGGAAGTTGGCATAATAGATTTGCTAATTAATTTCCTTCTTTTTGAAAAGGGATCTTGCTCTGTTGCCCAGGCTGGTCTTGACCTTGTGACCCTGCTATCTCAGCCTTCTTCAGCTGAGGAACTTTTTATACACAAAAATGTGATATCTGCTCAAAATAGATTGTAGGCCTCACGGTATTTTTAAAATATAAAATAGCATCATGCTGTCTTTATCAGTTCTTGAGAAGAGATGAGAAGTATTAGAAATGCATGAAAATGGGAAGGTAACAAACAGACCCAAGAGACACGCAGATACCAAGCCCACACTCCTTGCCCTGGAGGTGCTTCCTCATAAAGCCATATAGAACACTCCTGGAACCATCATAAACTACACCAATGAAAATCAGTCATTATGGGCCAGTACGAGTTTTCACATTTTGTGCCTTTATGGAACATGAACAATATGCAGGAGGTTTCATCCAGGGGTTGAATATAAATTGGTTTAAGCAGCATACCACAGCTCAAGACCATGGCCGTGTACAGGGCATGCAGGAGTCAGCTGGTCCATATCTGAGTGGCATGTAAGTTCATGGTGCACCTGTCACTACCAAGACAGTATTGCCACCAGCTCCCACAGGACTTATAATCAGAGTTAATACACGTGGGTAGTTACCTGAATGTCTGTGAGAGATCCGTTCCAGGACACCCTGAGGTACCCACGGCACCCACATCCACAGACGCCAAGTCCCCAACGGCACAGTATTGGTATAGTTCCTACACACCCTCTTGTACTCACCTGTTACGCTGTAGTGTTTAAGGAACATCAGCACACACACATGCTCAGTACAGACGAGGTCTTTCTGTTGAGCCTGAAGGAGTGAGTGGAGCCTGCAGCTATGAAGGGCAACCCCATAAAAAAGGGCTCACCACGATGCACGGTCCGGGCATGCTGTTGACCTATTTGCTGTTTTCAACTGACTTTTTTTTTTTCCTTCCTTAACCTGATTTAAAGTGGGCCAGAACAGCTTTGAATGGTCCCAACTGCTTTTAATGTTATCTTTTATGAACCCACCACTGACCCCAAATCCGTAAAACGCAGACAAAAACAACAGGCAAATGGCATACACACGTAAGTTGAACCACCATTTAAAATTCAGTGGGTGAGAGCATCTTGGGCAGCTACATTCCTTTCCTTTAAAATCCATCTGCTGAATCCGACAGCACATTTCCCGTCTCCCTGAGAGCAAGCTTAAAATGCACAGGTCTTGAATGAACTCTTTTGGTGGCCGCTGAATGACTGTACTGAGTGGGAGACAATCTCTATAAACTACACATGAGGGACAGACGCCGCGAGTCTTTCAGTGCAACTTTAAATTGATATCCCTTTCAACCAGGCCAGGCGACGTCCACATGAGGAGGGCGAACATCCGGAACGAGTATCTTCAAAGGCGACGGGCCATGTCCTTGCCCGTGGATCAAACGCCTAATGTTGTCCTCTTGTCTTTGTTACTGGCTGCCACCCAGTGACTAAAGTCTTTCCCCCCACGGTCTGGTGGCAGCCCCCTCTCAGCCACTGAGGCACTGACCTGTGCTGGGTCTGTGTGTGTCCTCTCCGAGTTCCTGGACCCCAAGTCTAAAGGGTCAGAGCTCTTGGGTAGCCAGGTATTATTCAGCAGCTTGGGGTGGTGGAGAAGGCTCCAGAAGGGATCTGGATCATCACCATGGAAAGCAGCTACCTCGGGCTCCACCACTCTGGGCTCCTCAGTCTCAGGGCTTACGGCAGATGAAACGCCAAGAAGAGCTGCTGCTTGCGGACAGGGCGGGTAGGCGTCGGGCTGCGGTGGGGAGCACGTGAGGCCCTGGAGAAGTTGGCTGTTGCTCTGCAGGACCTGCAGGTGGAAGACTGCTGGTGCAGACTTCTTCCTCCTCGGGGGCACCTTGGGAGCCAGAGGCGGGGCCTCCGGAGGCGGTAGCTCCGTAGCACCTGTCACGGGAGGAGCTTCACCGAGCGCTGTCTTGCCACTGCTCGGCCTCCTCTCGACCCCTTTCCCAGGCTGAAAAGTTCTTGGTTTGGGAACAGGCGCGACTTGAGGGGCTGTCGTTGGAGGAGGGGTCTCAGGGCTCATTTCCTGGGAACCGATCGTAAAATGGACAGGCTGCTGTTCAAACTGTTCTTCTGGTGACATGGGCTGAGGGAAGGCAAGGTAGAGTGTCAGTGAGAAGCCAGCACGTAAGAAGTGGGCACCCAGACAACACTCGGTAGGGAATAGAGGTGGATGGGGCTGAGGCAACCAGTTAGAGAGTGTCTGGGAGCCAGTGGAGTGAGCAGGAATGAGGAGGTGCTGGAGAAGCACACGGTCCAGCATGGGCACTGAACGATGGCAAGAGATTTAAAACCAGAGCCACGGTGGGTAATTTACGAAGACGTCTTCGTTGCCTGACAAAATGGGGCTATGCTCTTCCCTCACTCAGCAAGAACCCTTCTGAGGCATTCATTAGGAGTGCAGGCCTAAGCAGATAACTCAGCATGCACTGTACCACTGTACCACCCTGGGAGGGACCATGTTGCAGCCCGAAGGACTAGCGGCTCTACGTTCTCCTTGGGTCTTTTATATTTCAATACAGAAGGAGGGAGAATGTCACACAGGGGGTCCCCACTGTTTTAGCTCTGCTTTTAAACTACATGGTGACAAGGGAAGCTTTGGTACAGATGGGGCCGGGGAGGTAAGCCCAGGGGTCCAGGTCCAGTGTTTCCAGTTGTTCTTAAGAAAACAAACTGAAAGCATAACCCTTCTCCACCAGCCTCGTACCAAAACTCCTGGGCAGCCACTGAAAAGACAAGCCACCTCTGCTCCTGCACACAAGAAAGAGGTGGACAGTTCATTTTGCAACCAAGCATGGAAAATGGACAGGCAGCAACAGGCCAACGCAGGACAGAAGTGCAACCGGAAGACAGAAAGCAAACTCAATGCGGAGGCACATGCCAGAGCGACTTCTCCCGCTGGGCGGGTTGGAAAAGCAACAGTCGCTCTACGGTGGCCAGGCAGAGGTTACCCAGCGGCCCGCTCCTAGAACTGAGATCAAACGGAAGATCCAGAAGTATCCACAGGTGTCAGTCTCTGTGCAGCTACTGTCCTGACAAACTCATGTCTTTGCAGCAGTAAGCAAGGCTGAGAAGCTTGTGAGCGAGAGCAGAAAACGATCTGCAAGAAAAGTGGTCAGAAGCTGTTGGGCCCGCGGGAGACCATGGCCGTGTGAGCAGAGTGAAACTGCTAATCTAGGAACTGGTTAGGGTTTTCGTGTGTGTGTGTGTGTGTGTGTGTGTGTGTGTGTGTGTGTGTGTGTGTGTGTGTGTGATGAGAGAGAGAGAGAGAGAGAGAGAGAGAGAGAGAGAGAGACAGACAGACAGACAGAGACAGAGAGAGACAGACAGACAGACAGAGACAGAGAGAGACAGAGACACAGAGAGAGACAGAGACAGACAGATAGAGAGCTCATTATATGTTTGTGGTATATAAGCCTGTGTGTGTGTGTGTGTGTGTGTGTGTGTGAGAGAGAGAGAGACAGAGATAGAGAGACAGAGATAGAGAGACAGAGAGCTCATTATATGTTTGTGGTATATAAGCCTGTGTGTGTGTGTGTGTGCATGTGTGTGTGTGAGAGAGAGACAGAGAGACAGAGACAGAGAGAGACAGAGAGCTCATTATATGTTTGTGGTATATAAGCCTGTGTGTGTGTGTGTGTGTGAGAGAGAGAGAGAGACAGAGACAGAGACAGAGACAGTGCTAGTTATATGTTTGTGGTGTATGAGCCTGTGTGTGTGTGGGGGGGGGGAATGCCCTGTATAGGGAAGGGCCTGGATCCTAGATGCCCTCCTTTGTCACTCCCCACCTCATTCCTTTGAGACAGAGTCTCTCCCTGGATCTGGAGCTCAGCTGGCAGCCATTAAGCCACAGCAATCCTCCCACCTCTGCCCTCTACATCTTTGGGGTTACAGGTGCATGCGTGGCTGTATGGTGCTTTTTCCGTGAGTGGTGGGATCCCAACTCAGGTCCTCATGCGGGTGCAGCAAGTGCTCTTACCCACGGAGCCGTCTTCCCCAGCCCCCGTTAGTGCTTTTCTAATGCACATAAATCTGTGCATGTGAAACCACATGCATGTACCACACAGAGACAGCAGCACTGGACCACTGGGCAGAATGCATCCACGGCCGTTCCCTGTGCAAACTGGGAACGTTCAGGAAGCAGTCCCTCTTAAGCTGTGCACGAGCGTCACAGTGAGAACCTGCCAAGGACAGTCAGGTCCTCGCTCCGCTCAGCTGAGGCCAAGGAGCAGCAGGGAGAAGAGGGAGAAGCAGTTGGCAAAGGAGCCATTTCTCCTCTAGACACAGCTAAGTCTGGGACGCAGGTGTGGGTGGAGAAACCCAACCCAACTTCACTTCTGTCCTGGACATGACTTTATGCGACAAGACCGCGAGCAACCTTGGAAGGAGGGGCTTACCTGTCTTGGCTTCTTACCTTTCCCGTCCTCCTCAAAGTCGGCTTCTTGATAGCCGGAACCCTAGGAGCAGGCCGGCGGGGCAGGACTGGGGGCCCCAGGGAGGCCTCCGGCTTGCCTCCTGCAAACATGGGCTCTGGCTTAGAAGACCCTTGGTCTCTCAGGGGCATGGCACCCGGGGTTGCTTCTGGGATACCTGAAACATGGAATCACCCAGCTCAAGTACAAGGTGGTGGAATCCACTGCACGACCTACCTAACCTTTCAAGAGTCTACATCTCAGAGCCATTGGAATCTAGTGTGTTTCCTTCCAGCTACACGGAGGTCTTGAGGGCTCGTCAGGTCTTCTGACAGCCAGGTCTGGCCTCAGTAGTGCACACTCACTTCCTTCACAGGGTGGGGCCTGGGACCCACAGGCCCTGAGGAAGGATCAGTGAAACCCTGCTACCATACAGAAAGTGTCAGACGTTCCTCAAGGAAGAGGACCCACAAATCAACAGAACCCCAACAGAAGTGTGAACAAGGCAGCGTCACATCGAGACGGTGGGCAGACTTCAAACCTCACTAACGTGTGTCTCTAGAGCTGTTTGCTCTTTACGAATCACCCACCTTGAAATGTACCGATCTTAATGGTTTTTGATGCATTCACCAAGCAGCACAGGCATTACCACTATCCAGTTCTAGAACATTTTTGTTCTGCCGAAAAGAAACCCGTGCCTTCTTCCTCCACACAGCTTTCTGTCTCTGTGGATCTACCTACCACGGACTTCATGTACACGTGGAGTAACACAGTACGTGAGTCTGTGTCTCACTTCTTTCACTCAGTATAACATTTCCAACGTCTCCCCTCGCTGTAATATGAGCCGCTATATTTCCATGACTAATACTCCACTGTCTGAAGGTACTGTAGTTTTTATTCACTTATCAGTGAATAAAAAACAAAACCACCTGGGCTGTGTAATCCTACAACAACGTTTCTCAGGTTTCTAACCCAGGCCCTCTGTCCTCCTTCAGTGTGTCAAGAACTCCAAGTCAGATGAATACCCTGGTTAACACAATCGGGCAATTACAATATCCCCGTATTTCTTTACAAAGGGCATCATCTTTCCTCTCCAAAGGAGATTCTGGATTGTAGCCCAAAACCAAAACAGCAATTGTTAGTAGCAGTGATGTGAGAGAATGGGAGAGATCCCACAGGATAGCAGGGGTTACGTGAGGTACCAGCAACGCAGATTAACAGCAGTGTGGTGGGGCGGATGCCCCAGCCTGAGGCACAGGATTTATTTACACTTGCCCGTGATTTACACGGTGGATTTTGTGTTTGCAGCCAGGACATCTACGCAGCGGTCCTTTGTCACCCTGCTGGCAGAATGAGTTAGTTCCTACAACTCTAACCTTCTCCTAAACATGTTTATATTTATCTATTATCATCTATGGAGGGGCACAGGAGTGCCATGCTGCACTTGTGGATGTCACAAGACAACCTGGGGTACTCAGTTCTCCCTCCAGCATGTGAGTTCCGGGACTCAGCTCAGATCTTCAGGTTCACTGGCCCAACATCAACCCTTATAAAATTTCATTTATTTATCTCTAAAATGCTGCCTAATCATCATGGGATTACTTTCTACATACTTCCTGAATTTTGAGTATGTAATTTTAAGTGGAAAATATATCAAAAATAAGTAAATAAAATACAAAAGGTTGCATAAAAAAAGAAATAAAAAAGAAAAAAGGAAGAAAAAAAGAAAAAGACAGACAGAAAGAAAGAGAGATGGGGAGGGAAAGGGGGAGGGAGAGAGAGAGATAGAGAGAGGGAGAGGGAGAGGGAGAGGGCAGACCCAGATCTTTTCTAGGCCACTATCTGTAAAAGGATAAAAGAGAACTTGGCACTCCCTTTTGGCCAGGGACGTGGTTCCCAAGAGACCCTACCTCCTCTAGCTTCCAGGAGACACCGGATCGCTGCTTCTGCCTCCTGGGCATTGGTGGTTTTGATCTGCTTGACGTTGTAAGGTTTACTTATTCCAGTTCTAGCCTTGGGCTTGAGGACAGAATCAGGAAGAGACATAGATTAACACAGGCAGGAAATGAGCGTGTATGTCACCTGCTTGTCTGTAGGGGTGGTAGGTGGTCTGTATGTGAATGTGAGCTCTGCAGAACCCCATCAGATGATGGACACACCCACTTATTCTAAACCACATCTCTCAATGCCCTTCTCTACCCACCAAGAAGAGAAATGCAATGAAGGCCAGAGCTGAAGACTTTTAGCTCCCAAACCGACTCTTGTAATGTGACATTCCATAGTCAGGTAGAGCTGGAGAGCAGTCTCAGACCATGCCTTCCATAGCCTGTGTGAGTGTGAAAACACCTCCCAGATACATGTTTCCCAACAGAATTGTCTACCTCTTCACTCAGCTCCTGGGTCAGCTGAGCCCCATTTTTATTACTGTATATTCTGGAATCTAGTCAACGCCTCAGCCTACCTTTACTGCATATGCCAGCCTGGCCCCGCTTGCCAGCCTGTACAGCTTCCTGGGCACATCAGTACGGCCTTCACTTCCTTGCCACTGACTCTCATCTGCATGTCCATTCTCAGGACTCCTCCAGATGAGTCCTCCTGCCCACTCCCCTTGCAATTTTCAGAACCGTGCTTTGGCGGGGTTCAGACCCAGTGGGTCTCTAACCTTACACCAAAATGGCCAAACATATCTGAATTTTCCCTTTTCCCTTTACCACTCAATGCCCTACAGATCTAGGCGAAGCTAAGAATTACAAGGGAGGGAAAGAAGAGTCTGAAAGTGGGCAGTTTGCCTCGCAGGGACACTGGGGGTTATTTATCCCAAGTGTCTTCTCCCACAGTGCTCTGCACAACCACGTAACAGTCCTGTAAAGAGGCTGAGACTAAGCATTAGGGGTTTGGGGGGATGAATGACGGGCAGGGAGAGGGTTAAGGAGACAGAGCTACATATTCCTTGGAAAGGCGCGATCCACATGATCTTGGGGTGGGGCACTCCCTCAGGTTTGACATGCTAACCACTTCCCCGGGAGCCCGAGGGACTCACTGGTTGCTGAGGTGCTCCTGGAAGAAGTTTCGCCGTCTGCAAGATTGAATACTGCCCCTGAGTGCCGGCGGAGATGGAGACATCTGAGGCTGACTTCTTCACCACTAAACCAGCTGTGGAAAAGACAGCCGCGGCTTCAGTGACTTGGTAACGTGCTAGCAAGCTACAAGAAGCTGGGGGGAGACAGCCGCAAAGGCAGACACACTCACAAGCCATACAGAGTGCTCCCAAGCAGGCCCCCTAAGAGTCTCCAGAGTTTCTCTTTGGGGCTGTGGTTATGGGTTAGCTTACATAGCATGGATGAGGAGGCCCTGGGCTCCATCCCCAGCACCACAAAAAACAAAGCAGTTTTCCTGGATTCTTCGATAGCGATAGTGTGGCCTACTGACACAGATTGTCTAGGGAAGCAGGATTGGAATGCAAATTTAAATCTAACACACAGTGGGTTTCTAATCTTATACACAAACCAGTTGGTTTTTAAGTGGTTTGAAACACAACATTATTATCAGGACCAAATTATTTCGAATGCTGTTGTTAAACAGTATTGTGTGTGTGTGTGTGTGTGTGTGTGTGTGTGTGTGTGTGTAGGTGTCTGTACAAAGCACATGTGTGTGTGTGTGAGGGCAGAGGCCAGCCTCGGGTGTTGGTTGAGGCAGGGTCTCTCACTGTTTGCATTGCACACTCCAGGGCACCTGGTCCTCAAGGTTCTGGGGATTCCCCCGACTCCTCCCATCACCAGGAGGAATGCCGGACTACAGACAGCACTCCTGGCACATGGGCTTTCCCGCAGGCAGGTTCTGGTGATCGGAGGTGCACGGAGCCCACCACAGCGGGAAGGGCATCCGGCTTGTGTGGGAAGTGCTGCTACCCACTGAACCATCTCCCCAGCCTCGGAACATTTTTTAACGTTTGAGAGACAACAGAAGTCCTAGAGTCCCCAACTCAGAGAAATAAATTAGACTGCATTCTGCTTTTAGCCATTAATGAGTTGTCTTAGAATACTTAATGACACAGTCAGTGGAATAAAAACAAACGACCAAGCAAAAGCGGTAACAGTTCATTAAAACGTTCTTTTTGGCAGAATTAAGGATTGGACCTGGTGCCTCATTTAAGTTAGGCTAGCACACCCAGCCCCAGCCCTTACATTTTTTTCTTTTAAAATAGTGTTTAGATACCCTTGCAGACAACTGGAAAACAATGGAAGTGATTTTGATTAAAACTGTTACTTGTAGGTAGCCAAGTAACTTTTAAAGCTTGATTCTTCTCTATAATTCTTTACTTTTATTAAAGCTCTAAAATAACATGATTTATAAAATGTATATAATTTTTAAGGTGTTTTTTGAGAGATAGTCTCACTATGTAGCCTAGGCTAGCCCTAAACTCTCCCTCCTCTTGCCGTGGTCTCCCACCTAAAACATCTTATAAACCTGGTATTTTTAGTATCATTTCTATTTCCTGAGTATACAGCTCACAAAAATGAAGATATACTTCTAGCTTGACACTGATTACTGCTACACTTTAGCTATGGGTGAACCCGATTTTGAAAGGAATGGCTTAGAAGAGTCCGTATTTGATTGTCATAGTTGTGGGGGAAGTAAACTGTTATGTTTAAAACATAAACCAATCAGAAGCAAGCCACGAGGTTATTTTGAGATTAAGGGAAGTTTGATGGGAGAAGCATTGTCAGAGGGGCTGGATCCCCATCCTAGGAGAGCCTGGGTGAAACAGGGCTCATCGCCAGAAAGGGAGGAGCACAGGAGCAGGAGGTGGATCATGGCCTGGGCTAGCAGAGATCCATGCACACTTGGGTCTCTGGGTGAACCAGATTCCTACAGAGCAGGTCTGGGAGTCTGTCAAAGAAACCAGCACCTGACTGAAAGGCTAGAAAAACTCCCTCAAAGGACGACGGCCATTTCATGTTAACAGTTTCAAATTTAAGGCTTCTGGAAGCAAACGCCAAGATCCTGGACGGACAGCTTTAGAACAGCTTTCTTTCACATGCCCTGAGAAACCAATGACCTCCAACATGGAACATGTCCTAGACTTGGAGAACAAGGACCGCCCCCACCCCCCGGGGTGGGGGGCAGAGAGAGAGGAGCATCAGAAGGGACTCAGAAGCAGTCTAGAGCTGTGTGTTCAATAGCAGGAGGTGTGCGGTTATTCCCAGCAGGCACTGTGGCAAGCTCAGAGCAAGCAAAGTCTTACTTGGAGGGGGGGGTCTCTGTGGTGGGTGAGGTGGCCGAGGCCTATTGGGGACGGACAGGGACCTGCTTGGAGAACGGTGGCGAAAATCCCCAACAGCTTCCAGCTCTTGCTTTAACTTCGCCAGGTCAGCGTCGTCTAGAGGACATGGCAGCTGTGAGAAAGACGATCTCTTCCAAACGCAAGGGTCAGAAATGGCTTTGTGCACAGGGCATGCCACAGGATGCTGAAGTGCCGTGGGATACCCAGCGAGCCTGACTCAGAAGCCAGAGCCCTCTGCTGGGGTGAGGGTATACCCAGTGCCTGCTTGCAACACTCAATGACCCGTGGGCTTGGTTTACCAGACTTGAGAAGCCCTGGCATGTTTTAACGTATAGACCCATTTCCTTCCAAAACGATCAGCCAACACCTCTGCACAAGCAAAAGACACAGTGAAGCCAGAGCTGCTAAGATTCACCCCACCATAGGGCAGAGAGCTTAATTCCTCATTCTAAAATATGGCTAGTGATTTGGAAGCTGAGGAAGTCTCCCCTCTTCGTGAGCCTGGCACCCAGTGGCAAGCTCTTGGCTACTAGAGGCTTCAGGTAATCACTTTCTGAGTGCTTGACGCCATGACTGGCCTGGGACATTTCCTCTGAGAAGAACAAGAGGGGCCAAAGCTGGAGGAGAGAAGACCAGAGGAATGGAAAGGTCACCTGGTGTCATTCACCAAAACTGTCTGTGTACACACTGCCTGCCCCACATGCCTTACCAAATCACCAAATCTGAGTCCTATGGCAGACTCAGCAACTCAAAATGTTAAAGCCAACCAGTGGTTCTAGAGTGGCGAGCTACTGATCAGTTTGGGGACCATTATCTAATCAAAGGAAGATGTGGGGTAGATGGGTCTTTGGACCTCTCCTGACAAGGAAACATCTTAATTCCCTGTCGGCCATGCTCTATGTCTCCAGCCCTCAAGCAAGGGTCCTGAGCCTGTTGGCTAACGCTTCTCTCCAGTTAAGGACCTAGTGACTGGCAGTGGAAGGCAGGTGGGGAATTCTGGATGGACCAGAGTCAACTGAGTCTAACACTCTACCATTTAATCCAGAATACGAATTCATCCCCCAGACCCTCTTTTGCCCTCCTTAATTCTAAAATGTAACGATGCCACCGTATAATATGACATTATGTGAATGAAATAACACATCAGGGTGTTGATACTGAATATGACTCTTCAGGGATTCAATCAGAAAAGTATTGGGGGACAAAGTCACAAATGTAAAAGCAGCATCTAGAGAGTTGTGGCCCCTCAAGTACACAAAGGAAACAGACTGACATCTCCAGGTAGGCGTGTTATAGGGGCAAACATCGGAAAGATGAGGTCGCTCTTCCAACCCTACCCCGGGAAAGCGGGGAAGGAGCTACCTTTGTACGTGGGATGTTGCTTCTTTTTAGCGAGTGCAGGAGATTTGCCGGCAGGTGCTGAGGAGCTCATGGTATCGGAAGAGTCGTCTCCACCAAGTTCACTGTCCGAGGCCACAGGCTGGCCAAACTCATCCACTAAATAGTCCTCGTCATCTTCAAGAACATCCCCTTCGGGGAAGAACAAGTCACATGAGGGTGAGAGGAATGAGGGGGCATCGGCCCACCCTTCAGCCAGTGGGACTGTCTTGCTGTCTGTCAGTTAGATTGGCTTGAGGGATACCTATGAGATGGTATCTGTGGGGCTGTGTCCAGAGAGACTTAAGTAGGGAAAGAAGGGCTCATGCTGATCCCTTGGCCCGGAGACCCAACTGGAATAAAAGATGGCACTGGTATTTACTCCCTGCTTCCTGTGCACTGGGGGAGGGGGGTGAGTAGCCACTGTCACATGCTCCCATGCCTCGATGTTCTTGCCTTGCCAGAGGCCCAGATTCAACCGAGCCAAAGGCTATTATTGTTCCAGGTAGATTCATGTCAGTGTGACTGAGGCTAGAATCTTTTGGGAAGAGGGACCTTCAATTGACAACATGGCCTATGGACAAGTCTGCGGGGCATTTTCTTGATTGATGATTGATGTGGGAGGGCCTGGCCCAGGGGCCCATGGTCCTAGGTGTTATAATAAAGCAGCCTGAGCAAGCCATGGGGAGCAAGCCAGGAGGTAGCATTCCTCCACGGCCTCTGCCTCAGTTCCTGCCTCGAGCTCCTGCCTGACCTCCTTAGATGACGGACTGTGATGTAGACCTGTGAGCTGAAACAAACCTTTTCCTCCCCACATTGCTTTTGGTCATGGTGCTTTATCACCTCGGGAACCCTGACTAAGACAGCCGTGGACCTATGACCTGCGAACCAAAATGAAGACTTCCTCCCTTAGGAAGTGTCTGTCCGTGAAGCCAATGTAAGCAACACAAGAATCCTATGACGCTCTGCCGGCAGCCATGGGAGCTGGGTGCCCGGGCCAGCTCCCACCTCAACTCATGCCCACTGCTACAGCCTCTAAGCCACCGTTAACAACAAATATGAGGACATCCTGTCCCTTTCCTGTCCCTGTATCATCCCCATAGCTGAACGCTGGAACACACGGATGTGAGCCACAGCTGTCACGCAGGGGCAATTCTCACACTTCCCATGTCCTCTGTCACCTCTGTGAGGTGGGGTTTGGGGCAAGGCCTGGCCGTCACCAGAACTCTCTGCCTGCCCTTTCTGTCAGGGCCACTCACCTTCGGACTCATAGTCCAGACTCGTGAAGTCAAAGTTCTCCTCCAGCAAGTAGGAGTTGGCGGTGGGAGACACGGGGGCCACGCTGTCCCGCTTCCGAATGAGCTCCTCTCTCAAGTCCTTCAGCCAATCTTTGGTCTTTGGTCGAATCTTCACAGCTCTGCCTTTCACCTGGCCGGGGGGGGGGGCAGCCAGCAAGTGAGAACAAAGACAAGTCACCACCACAGTTCCCATCAGTCACAAAATGCTTCTCTCTCCAACCTGTGCATTCCTCACAATTTGCTAAGGCAACCCAAAGTCCAGACCCCGGGTGAGTTCAGCACGGCTCACACACATTTGGTTGGACTAGAAATTGAACTCCACGCCTCCGGCTTTTCATTCCATGCAAATTTAAACCAGGATCTTATCAAAATGGAACTAAATGTGAGCTGCACATCCCAAAACAGTCTCAGGAGAAGGGAGGCAAGTGCACTCCATTAGGGGGGAACGAAGACCTCAGTGGGAACCACACTTGCAGCTTCTCCAAGTAGGACAAGCCAGCTCTAAGACACAAGACCCAGATGGAGAATCCCAGCCAACATAGTTAGGGCACTGGCCAGGGGAAATCATGGCCATGTAAAAATGGGGATGGGACAGCTCCATGCCACAGTGTGACTAAGAGCACTCACCTTCATACCATCCACGTCTAGCACACTGAGAGCCGAGTGGCTATCTGCAAAAGTCACCAGCATCTGCCCTTGGTTGATCCTGGGATACAAATTAGTATTCCAGTCAACACTAGGAACTTAATGCAGCTCTCCGGGATCCCACTGACACCCCAGAACACACATCGGAGGGGTGGGTTACCTGACCAGAATAATCGTCCCATAATTCCCCAAAGTCTGCATGAGTTCTGTGCGCAGGTCCTCAGGAAATTCATTTCTCTCTTCTAGGGTTGGCGACTGAAGGTTTACTACAACGGTGGCATCCAGCGGGCCTTGGGCGGAGGACACTTCCTGGAAAACCCGCTCCCGGGCTCCCACATCAACCTCTTGCACCTCCACCTCCACGATGGCCAGCACAGGTCTGCATCAGACATGAACAGGAACCGGTGGAGAACTGTCGGCCTCGGCAGGGGTCACATCCCAGCCTCCAACCTGCCTCTGTCCCCCAGAGCTGCTTGCCCCAGGCATCGCAGTCCGCTGGGACACAAGTTCTTCACGTGGCTACATGGCCATCATGCTAAGAGCCTCACAACACCATCCCTTTTCGTTTATAGAGCTCATTTCTAGGACTTGATTGTAAGGAAACACCAGAAATTAGGATAAAGATTCCCATAAACACCGTTTCCCTCAACACTGCTAAGGGAAGGGGATAAAAGAATCAGGACCCAAAGTTCTGACTCGCCAGTTGACCCAGGTTTACCACTCTCCTCTTCCTTTCTTGGAAGAACTTACCCAGTTCTGGTAACAACTGCAGGAGAATTAAACCTTCCTCGCTTGTACCGTCTTACGCTGCCACCCTCGACCATTCCGTGCAACATCAACCCCCTCGGAGGCTACCATCAGACTGCCCCCATCCTGCCATCTACTGTCTCCGTCCATTCTTAGCCCAAGTGGCCAAGGGTCAACGACATCTCAGAGTGTCTAACAACCTGAACCCAAGATATACAAACTGTACGGTGTTTGTTACAACACAGATACTGGATGAAAACTGTGTCGTCCCTAGCTGAGTGGGTCAGTCCCATGTCTCAGCTTAGAGCTGGACGGTAGCTGCAAATGAGCGAACCACATCTGTAAGCTGCATAGGACTGCCCCTTGAAAACTACCAGGAAAGCCTGGTACAGCTGCGGTGGAGCAGTTGGGGACATTTCAAAGATACAGTATTGTACAGGCCGTTTCTTTGAGATTTTCATAAATAATGTCATTTATGACATAGAACAATGACCAAACGCTAACAACTATTACTTCCCAGCGGTAAGTACACACACACACACACACACACACACACACACACACACACACACACACTCACTCACTCACTGCAGTCTTTTCAGGGACAGTGTGTCTGTCTCTGTGGGGAAGTGGAGCCAACGCTCTCCTCATTGAGGACGGTACCTGTGATCGGACGCCTGCAGCTCCGCACGGCCGTAGTACTTGAGGGTCCCTGGAGACCAGGTGTGCCTGATTTTGGTGTCACCATCCAGATCACTGTCTAGAAGGTTGAGTTCTCCAGCTGCTCACAAGGTTCCATTCAAGAAGCCCACAGGAGACATGAAACCACATCAATTATATGAATGCAAGTATGATGGCCTGCAGCCAAGAGTTCTGTCCCTAAAGACCTTGGCTCAGGCTCATTTGCTTCTCCCCCCGACTGAGCCTGAATTTTGGCTTGGGTTGCTCTGGGGCTGGGGTGAAAAAGTTCCTCATGTTCAGATGACCAAGAACAGTAACAACCATGGCACCCTCTCACCTCCCCACCCCAGCTCATGTCTGAAGCTATGGGCCAGGGTGCAGCAGTCCACCGCCTCTGAGACCTGCCGTCTGCATGGTGAGAGGCACCGGGGCTCCGAAGTCAGGACTCGTCTGACCCTGCCTCTCAGTGCCCCGGGACCATGCAGATGTTCGCAGACTAACCTGAAAGAAAACATACGTCCTCTCCTATAGCTCTAGTGTCCCAGCTTTGAGATCTCCACAGACCTCTCTCTTGAAAAGTGGAAAGCTTGCTTGTGTTCTAGATGACAGGTGTTCTGACTTTAATGAGCCTTCACCCTCCCTTCTAGGCATCAATGACTTCAAAATAATATACATCTAACCAATTAAAAAAAAAAAAATCCGGGGCTGGAGAAATGGCTCAGCAGGTGAGAGCACTGGCTGTTCTTCCAGAGGATCCAGGTTCAATTCCCAGCACCCACATGGCAGCTCACAACTGTAACTCCAGTTCCAGGGGATCTGACACTCTCACACAGAAAAATGTGCAGTAAAATAAATAAATAAAATATTTAAAAAAAAATCCTGCCTGGCTCATGCTCCATTTGAAATTGAGGCTTTAAGAGGTAAGAATCTGGTTGAACAAAATGGGCTTGATAAAGCACCTGAGTGGTGCAGGGAGTGGGGAGGGAGAGCCCATGACTTCACTTCTCTCTCTCCCCGGGATAAAGGGCAGAGGGTGCGTGGGAGAAGCCATGATGGAGAGGCAAAACCAGGAGAGAGGTGGTTCAAAGACGGTGACATCTAGAATGACTTGCTATCATGTGGCTGATTCACTGAGAGAAATGTGATTTACACAGCCAGGCCACTGGGCTGAGTGACTGGTTCTTTCTCTTGGCGGTGTTTCTCACTCACCCCCGATTTGTCTCAGCCACACACACGGCACTCACCTGTCTTATCGTACGGATGTTTCTTCCTCCACCACAGCACCCTGTCTGTCCAGGCTGGGGTACGGCACTTGTCACTTGTATCGTAGGCAGCTGATCCAACATCATACTTGTAGGTGGGCCCAAAGTTAATGGTTCCTTCATGAAAGTCTTTAAAAATCTGTTCAGAGAAAGAAATCACAAGGCTATCTTCAGAATAAAAAAAGGTACATTCTAAAAAGTAGTAGAATCTATATTTGTAAATATGTCTAATGTCCGACATATATGCCTTTTAATAGCTGGACACACGGACACACACACACACACACACACACACACACACACACACACACACACACACACACACACACACACACACACATCATAGTACCTCGTTCTCCCTCCTGAATCCCTGCCAATCACCTTTGTCACCCTTGGAGACCGAGAAAGGACCCCAGGACAGGGATTACTATGTGCTCATTTGGACATTCCAGCGCCTATATACAATGTGTTTAGGGCTGGAGCAAAAGCGCCCTCACTTGATGGAGCAGAGAAGGCAGTGAGAATTAGGTGGAGGCAGAAAAAAAGATTTGTGGGGTGATATGGCTCATCTGCATACTTCACACTTAGGCAGAGCAAACTTCAAAACGGTGGCTGGATCTCCTGGTTTTGGAGGGAGAGACACCTTCATTCCTTTTTCCTTGCGCATCTAAGCGCCGCATTCTTGAAGGCAATAGCATGCCTGCGTACTTGTTGCTAGGACAGCAGGACATGGAAATAAGCAATGGTCTTAACTGGAGTAGATCCTCTGTGGATGCCCGGACGCTGGCTGCTCTGACCCTCAAGAACTGAAGTCTGTAGCCCCGTGGCTCTCACCCTTCCTAACGCTGTGACCCTTTAATCCAGTTCCTCATGTCGTGGTGACCTCCAACCACACAAGTACTTCGCTACTACTTCATAACTGTAATTCTGTTACTGTTACAAATCCTAATGTAAATATCTGACATGTGACCCTTAGGGGGGTCTTGACCCACAGGTTGAGACCCACTGCTGTACCCAAACCTGTGCCATTTTATGCCATGGCCTTTGGAGACCTTAGAAACCAGGGCCATGGAATAGCACATGTGCACTCTGTGAGGGGACAATTTTGGAGCGAATGGCGGCCTGGTGTGCTGACTACATGATACATAATTCAACCTACCTCTCCGCTTTGTCAATAAAATGTGTCTAATTTGTAGGGTACTCTGGAGGAGTCTATGTACAAATCGGTGTGTAAATGATTCTGTTGGCGCTCTCACCAACAGGAAAGGGACAGCACCAAAATATTACGAACAGAGTCCAAAGTGTCACCCGTCATTTCTGATACCAGAAGCAAAGCAGTCCCTAAAGAGACCACACGCGCGTAGATAGGTAAGTGCATTTGGTCCAAGCAGACCATGCACCCCAGTATTCAACACCTTCAACACAGTGGTCCGTCTGACGTTGTCAGGGGGGGACAAGAGAAGGCAATCATGACTCGGGCTCTGGGGAGCCTCAGAGGAGCTGACTCGGTCTGTCTGAAAGCACATGACCCAGTGCATTAGAGGTGGTGGAAAGCCAGTAAGTACCCTCACTCCCCACACTGTGCTGAATGCTGTTGGGGGCTTTCCCTCAGGGATAGCCGCCACTCAGCCCTAAAAAGACACGGGGATCCTGAGTGTGGCCAGCCAGAGCCTAGTTAAGTTCACCGCCCTGCTTTTCTCATAAACACCGTGTGTTTTCTATACCATCAGGATCAGTGTTCAAGCCACTCACAGTTCTAACACACAAGTACCTGCATTTGGGAGACAGCACTCCACACCAAGACAGTTACTAGAAATATCTTCGAGGTACAGCTTACCTTCCCACTCGACTTCTGTAGCTGTAACTGGTCAAACTCCATAAGTTTCTTCCAGTCCTGACGTTTAACAAAATAGAAGACTTCTTCATAGGTAAGATCGATGCGGTAGTTGAAATCGCCACACCAAAACACATAATCGTGTGAAAAGACGTTTCTCCCCTAAGTTATAAAGAACATCACCAAGTGTGAGGGAGGTTGGGGGAGGGGAGAGGAACAAGCCTTGGGGCGTTTCTCCTAAATTGTTAAGTTTTCCATTAAAGTGTCTCGTGTTTGCCTAGCCCTATAAACCTTCCAAGAAATCCTTACACAATTTGCTTCTCTATTCTATTGCATTATTTTCTGAGATAGGGCTCCATGTAGCCCAGGACTGTGTAGCAGTGATAACAGGCATGCACCTCCTCGCCCAGGTGTATGCGGTGCTGCATAAGCATGAGCCGTGTCCTCAGTCCTGCTTTTCTATATTATGTAACAGTACTCTTGAGTGGTCCAGACAAAGCCTCAAAACCACTTGAAAAACACTATACCAATAATCACTCTGTCATTATGTCTGTCGGGCTTGTTCTGTCCGAATCTTGAGAGGTGTTTCCCAAACTCTCAGCGTGAGGGAAACAGCGAGCAGCCCTGTAAACTTCTCCATCACTCTCCTCCCTCCCATCTTGGCCAGCAGGAGCCAATCATCTCCAGCCAGTCCTCCAAGAGCCCCTCCCTAGCACAATGACAGTGGCATAAGGACTGTCTATAAGTGTAGGGCTCCAAGGGAACCCCATGCTTACAGAATCCACGCAGCAGACACTGAGGTGACCCCTCTCTCTGTGTACGTGTGGTGTAACTCACCGAAGGCCACAAGGCTAGTACATGATAAAGTTGAAATGTGAACCCAGATCTACCCAGCTCTAAACCTAGCTTTCCCCTCTACTAGGGTATTCAAATTTCTCCACTCACACAGATGGTACAGACAGATTAAGGTGGCCCAAACCAAGCCACACATTTTTCTGTGGTAGTGAAAATGCTTTCCATACTGCTGAGTGAGGGAGCCACTGGCCAGAGGCCAGTACATGCCAAGTACTTTGAACATGACCAGTTGTGGTGGTTTGAATAAGAATGGTCCCCATAGGCTCCTATAATTGAATGCCTAGGGAGTTGCACTATTTGAAGAGATTAGGAGGTGTGGCCTCGTTGGGGGAAGGTGTGGCCTCATTGGGGGTAGGTGTGGCCTCCTTGGAGGAAGTGTGTCACTAGGGGTGGGCCTTGAGCTTTCAGGCCAGGCCCAACGTCACTCTCTGCTGCCTGTGGATCTGGATGTAGAACTCTCAGGAACCTCTCCAGCACCACATCTGCCTGCACGCTGCCACACTCCCTGCCATGCTGATAACAGACTAAACCGCTGAAGCTGTAAGCCAGTCCCAATTAAACACTTTCTTTTAAAAGAGTTGCCATGATCATGGCGTCTCTTCACAGCGACAGAACACTGACTAAGGCACCAATGTAAGTGATTTTAAATTAATTTAAAAAGTAGCTATCCGCGGTCAGCGGCTACTGTAATCCACACAATGGGTACAGAGAACTAATTTATAAGGTCACTCAACTTTCCTTTCTACAGAAGAAAAAGGGCCACCTAGCAAAAATTTTCGATTACTGGAATGTATCCTGAGTATACTGTTTCAAAGTTCTCATTTTCAAGTAAGAAAGCGTGGATTACATACAAATCAAAATTTTCCCAACTCATTTGTTCTTTAACTCAAGAGATAAAAACAACAGCGAGGATTCAGATACTTATAATTGAAACCAGATGAACTTTGGCTCTGCAGCCGAATCCTTGGGAATGCCAAGGCTTAAAAGCCTTAAAGGCTCCATTCTCCTGTCCAACAGGAGAAGAATTCCAGGATCCAACCAGCCTGTCGGAAGCTGGAGGGACCTATAGCAAGGACATCCGACCCATACTTTTCTGTCTAGCCAGTGGAGCCCACGCATCAGGCTGAGGTGCTGGGGGGTCATCTTGTACCAGAAGGAGAACACTAAAATCTAAATTTGAAAATAAAGCCCATGGGCTTCAGCATGGAAATCTCTAGGTTGTCACTAGGGGGCAGTGTGGCGCATTACTGGAGACCTCAGGGTAGATGGGTTGAGGGACTTCGGCTGTTCAGCCAGGATTTGCCAGTTTGGCTGAGCAGCAACAGAGATATGGGTGTGTGCGCACATCAGAAGCAAACAGAATCCACACTACCACCACCACGAGAAGGAAATCATACTTGAATTCAAATGTTCCTCCCGTGACCACACTGATTCTCTTCCACCATCTGAATTGAAACACCCACAAAGTGCACCCCCCAAAAAAGCTAGGTTACCCAAGGACTTCCAGGAAGTTGAGGTAGGAGGTGACAGACCACTGCGGGACTGGGCTCCTCCTCCAAGAATGACAGCCCATCTCCCCTCCCCCATGGTGGAGAGGCTCATGGCAGTGAGGGTGGGGCTCTGGTTAGCAGCCCAGAAAGCCACGTGTGGCAGAACCAGGCAGATGGGCCCAGTGCACAGCCAACCAGCGCACAGGCCGACCCACAGGCCACTCACCGCAGGGAAGGAGAGCTTGTGAGTGATCTCCCGGTAGTCTTCATTCCTCTCCTTCACCTGAGACTGCCCAGCCGTCAGGTGGCTACAGATGAAGCAGAAGCTGGTGCTGTGGAACTGAAAGCGGATGCCCACGGCGCCCTTGTTCCCCGCCTTTCCCCCCATGCCAGTCTTCACGGTGTCGATGGCCACATCCCTGTAACAAAAGGAGGGCATGCTCATGCGGTGGGGAAATAGAAACCCATTCTACCACAGAGAAGAGCCCGTGGCTGCAAGCTTGGAGAGCGATGTGGTCAAGTCCACGGTGGTCCTGCTCTCCGCTGAGCACTGCATCTCTGTCAGAAGCACCGGGTCTTCCACCAGTCTTCTGGGAAGCTGCAGACACACCATTCCTGGGTCTGCCCCAGTCCTCTCCCAGCAGAAACAGTAGGGGTTTCACTGATGTGCCTCCCATACCCCTCAGCTCTCATGTAAGTGTATACCCTATGATGTGGCCGTGGACAATTTTGAGAGCTAGGAAATGGCCCTTAAGCTGACCTGGGAGTCGGGCCCATAATGTCCTTCTCCCAATTCACTGGGGATGCATACCTGTGTGTAGGGCCCCAGGACCAGACTGTTAGCCACTTAATGTTTCTCTAAGCAGGCCAGAGTGGGAGACTGCTGTTACACCTGAGAGCTGGGAGACAAGCTGGGTGATAATCTGCCCAAAGGTTGAGTCAAACAAGCGTGTGGCCAAAGGGCAGGAAACTGAGGACAAGGTGAGGAGACCTCAGGTGGGTGAGGAACACCTGCCATTCTTCCATCTCGCCTCTCCTCAGGACTTATCATTAACCTTTACCCAGATTTCTCCTCGTCAACTTAGGGCATGGTCAAGCTGCCCTAGTAACACAATGTCAGGGGTAGGGCCTTAAATGTGTTTTTAAGGTAATAGATTACGAATGCAGAGCCTAAGGGCCACCATAGGGCATTCCAGTGGTCCTCTCTATATAGAGGTGCTTGGCCAGGTCTTGGGCCGCTCCTTAGCAATTGTAACCCTAATGCCCCCGGCAAGACCACGTAGCAATTAGGAGACAAAGAGAAAGCAAGAAAAAGGCAAACTCCTCCAGTGTCTCACACACACACACACACACACACACACACACACACACACACACACACACACACACACACACACACACACACCTCTTCTAAAAGACACTTATTTCCTAAGTTCCTTACACTTACAAAGCCGTAATCATGAGGCAAAATGAATAGGATTCTAGAGGAGGCGAACTCATTGGTGTTTCCCGAGCAGTCCACTCAGCACTTGCTCAGAGCGTTCCCTGTCCGGGAAACGTGAATGCGATGACGCCCGCTCCTTGCCCTGCCTGAGCTTGCCTGATATCAGTCCTGACTCCTCCCCAGGAGACCAGTTTCCTGAGCTAGGATTTTCCCGTGGTGGCTTTACAATTGCCAGACAATATCCAATTCAAGCCCATTCTCCCTCAGGAGTTTTGCTCTGTGTGTTGAGAATAAAGGCAGGTCCTGTTTTCCTGCTGGAGTCGGAGGAGGGGGGCACCAGGAGGAAGTCACAGAACGCAACCCAGACTCCCAAGCCCCTGTCCCCCAGATGCTCAGAAACCAAGTGCTCTTCTTACCTGATGCATGGGACATGGTACGGACGCACAAAGATATAAAGACAGACGCCCACCAGCTGCGCTGAGGTCAAGAGGGTGTACCTATGAGAGCGGGAGATGGCTTTCTGAAGCTGCTCGCCCCACATCTTCCTGTTGGTGGTGCTGAAAAGGCAAGGAAGTCAAAGATGCAGCACGCTGCTAAGTAGAGAGCGCCCATCTCCCACTGCCAACCCCTCAGCCCTCCACCTGTCTCGATTTCACGCTTGCCTGTACCCCCAAAATGAGTGCCAGGCATCAATCTTTCCCAAGGACATCTACACGTTTTTGCTTTATTTTTGTTGTTTTCAGTTATTTTTTTATTTTTGGGGTGGTGGTGAGGCTTGACCCTAGGGCACTGTGCATGCTAGGCCAGGAAACGACTACTGAGCATCCTCAACCCTCTTTTCACTTTTTGAGGCAGTAACTCGTAAACTCGCCCGGGTTGGCCTTGAACTTACCCTGTAGCCCAGGCAGACCTTGATTTGGCAATCCTCCTACCGCAGCCTCCTGAGTAGCTGGGGCGACAGCTCTGTGACACCAGGCCCAGCTCTGATAGTATTCTAAACATCACAGTGGCTCCCCCGGCCCCTGACACCCAGGCACAATAAGGACCTTCTGCTAAGTCCTCCCAAAAGCCTGCTTTATTTTATTTATTTTAAAAACTCCGCCGGGCGGTGGTGGCGCACGCCTTTAATCCCAGCACTCGGGAGGCAGAGGCAGGTGGATCTCTGTGAGTTCGAGGCCAGCCTGGTCTACAGCGCGAGATCCAGGAAAGGCGCAAAGCTACACAGAGAAACCCTGTCTCGAAAAAACCAAAAAAAAAAAAAAAAAAACAAACAAAAAAAAAACAAAACAAAACTCCTTAAGGGTTTAGCACAGTGGGTAAAGGAATTTACCACCAAACCTGACAACCCACGTTCAAGCTCCAAGACCCACACGGTGGAAGGAGAGAACCAATTCCCAGAAGTCATCCTCTGACTGACACATTGCACTGTGGTGTGCTGGTGTGTGTATAGACACCCACATAATACATACATGTAATCTTAAAAATTAAAGAGTTCCTTGAAATAAGACCCCATTCATGGGGGTGAATGGCTGACTTTCTGTCAAGTGCTGATTCATGGTTTGGGGTCTCCCCTTCCTGCCTGGTGTAAAGAGGAGCACTTCTCAGCACCCACCACGGGGCCCTCTCCTCACTTTTCACTTTTCCCCGGGCACTCCTCTCTCTCTCTCTCTCTCTCTCTCTCTCTCTGATATTCTCTCTCTCCCTCTTCCCGAGACAGCATGACTCAATCACACACAATGCCCAGGCTAGAACCCTTCACAAAAGACACACACCAGTGCCTCCTTCTGCTTAATCAGCAGGGGAAGAGGACCAGAGCACTCCATCAGCCAGTGTGTGCAGGGAATGGAGCCAGGAGGACCCAGACAGCCAGAGCCATGGGCTGCTGGCCCAGAAACAGGCTGGCTCTAGGAGTGATTGGAGCCCTGATCCTGGCAAGGCATCCGATCCAAGGCCACCCTGCTCTCCATGTCTGGCCCTTACCTGGCGTTGACAATATTCCCCGCACTTAGCTCCACCATCTCCTCAAACCCCACGGCAAACACGTCAGCAGGGCTGCCATCACCTGGGGAACAGGGCAAGAGATGAAAGGGGTCAGAAGTACCAGACCTCGTGTTGTTGGTTCACAGGGTTGCTTTCCCCCTTCCTGCCCACACCTGTTCAGTGCTGGAACCCCCTGAACCTGGCCACTCACAGGGGGCCAGCCACTGGAGCCTGCCCTCACTCCCCTCCTGTGCTTATAGCCCACCCCACCTCTGCCCTTCCCTGTATTCAGGATGGAGCAGCTTGTGGACCTCTCTGAAACTCTGGCTCTTCCTCTACAAAGGGACTGCCATGTCACCAGGGAATGTAGCATTTAAACTAGATATCACAAGTAAAACACTTGATTCAGCCTAGCCCCGCAAAAGAAGAGCATCTTTTCACCCTTCCTGGTGACATGTCTCTCCAGCCAGATCCTAAGGGACTGGGGAACAACATTATTTCTCTTATGTATTTTGTGGTTCTCAAGTATTTTTCAGAGTGACCTGGGGGTGGCTGCTTGTGGTCAAGGGAGACACTGCCGCCCAGGGGCCTCTGATGTGGTGTGCTGCAGATGCCTGGCTGTGGAGCACAGTGAGCCTGGAGCCAACACTCCTGTCTACAAAGGAGGCCAGTGCTTCAGAGAGTCCCTGCAGCCATGTACTGGACCTTCCAGACACTTCTTCAGACACGCATGTCCCTGAGCCATCAAGACCAGTGTTCCAAACGCAGGAAGCGATATGGCTCATGCCAGGGAGGAAGGAGCCTATGCAGCAAAAATCCAGCTAGCTCTCTGCATCCTTCTCTACTGGCCACATGGCACCTGGCGGCACCTTAGCTGAATGGGCTGAAAGCATGAGGCTGCCTCTCTCTCTCTTGAAACACTGGCTTTCCTCTGTCTGAGCTAGTTGGCAACAGTAAGGTCAACGCACCCTCTACCCTGAGCCTGCTGGGTCTCCAGTGAGGTGACGGTCATCTTCCCCAGTAACCTCCCGCCAAACAGTCATCCGTGTGCCTTAACCACCACCCTATGGCACAGGCAGAAGAAGAGGGCCACCACGGCATTAGGGAACTCTCCTCAGTGAGGGGTGCTGAACATCCCTGGCAGTACTGGGCTGCCTCCGGTGTCATTCAGAGGACTTCTGGGTACTTTACCCATGCTAACACAAGCCACCACTGACGTGAGAATGCCAGTGACCCTGATACCTTCCTTCCCTGAGGTGAGGGCCACATGCGCATGGGACCAGAGAGGCTGTCTGTACTGAACCCGAGTCATTCATCACCCAGGCGTGGACCTGTTCTTTGGTTTGGAATGCAGAAAGCAGCCAGGCTTCTGAACGAACACCACTACAAGCTAAGTAACCCTGACCAAACCGCTTGGGATGGAGGAGTTTCAGAGTCTGGATTCTGGAATATCTGCACCCATGTAATGAGATATCTTAGGGATGACACCCAGTTCTACACAAGGAATTCATTTGTGTCACCCACACCCACACCCACACCCACACATACACACACACACTGCCACACACAGTAGTTCTACACATTTTCAGCCTGCTGTGCTTGGACTGTGACTCATCATATGAGATCAGGAGTGGAAGACTCTCCCCTGTGACACTGTGTCCCCACCCCCATGTGACATCACAGCAGTGCTGAAAAGTTTCAGCTGCTCTAGCATTTAGGATCCCAGAGTTCCAGATTGGGACTGCCCAGGATGGCGCAGGCTTGGAGAAAGACAGGACTGTGGCCATGCCCAACATCTCCCACCAACCTTGCTCTGGCCAGCTCCTGATGGCAGCTCAGTCTAGAGGCCACACCTACCCATGACAACTATCCTGTCGCTTAACCACGGACCACAAAATCTCTGCATGTTTAGAGAAAGGCCAACTACTCCCCAGAAACTCCTCAAAGTACTTGGAAAAGAAAAGGAGTCTTGACGTTAACCTAATACCAACAGTCAGCATTCATGAGACCACGGTGGTTTTTTAACATTTTGATAAATGAAAATGCAAATAACACTAAATTTTACAAGGCAATGTGCACCGAGTCAAGCTGCTGTGACAGGTTATTGGAAGCCCTACTCAGCCTTTCCCAAGTTACCATTCTCACCCTGAGAGTCCACGGCTCCTGAGAGCTGGGGGGCATCCAGAAGCCAGTCCGTAAGCTCGGCTGTCCCCAGGAGATTGCTACGGAATTGCTTTCCTCCATTCACGTTCCAGGTCCCCACAGCAATTTGGACCCGCTTGAAATTGGTGAATTCTGACTGGCGTTCAGTCATTGCCTTCAGGATCCTGGGTGTCACTGTGAGGAAGCATAGAAGGCACATGCTTTCTACAGTCCAGACTGTAGGGACCCTCTTATACTGTAAGAGGGGTAGTCTGTCAAAGAAGGCCACTCAGGAGCCATAGACAACCGACCTGAATGTGGTCCATTGGGAGATGACAGAGGGCAGATACCCACCCTAACCACTCCACTTTCCTGTCTGCAATAGATCATGAAAACGTGGGGCTGGAAATGCACCTTCCAGATATAGTTATAGAGGCATGTGGCACCCAGTGACAGGAGAGCTCAGGGGTAAAGCCTAGCACTGACCCTGCAGCCCAAGATCCTACAGAACAAGACACAGGAATGAAAGTGAGGCCAAACTGAATAACCATGTAACTAATGTGTCACAGATACAAATAACAGTATGGGATATACACACGTGTATATATGGGATGGATAGAACTTTAAACATCTTATCAATCCAAATCTGCATTTTTTTTGCAATTTTTTTTAACCTTCCCCATCCAGCAAGACTGTTTTGTTTATTTCACCTCAAACCTAAGGCATTAGAAACCAAAACATTGCATCCATATCTCTATCTATTTAAAGACCCAAAATTTACCCACAGTTTTAAAAGCTAGCAACTTTAGGGGCTGGAGAGATGGCTCAAAGGTTTAGAGCATTTGTTGCTCTTACAGAGGACCTGGGTTTGATTCCCAGCACCTGCAGAGTGACTCAAACCATCCATGACTCCAGTTTCAGGAGATCCAGCCCCTTCTTCTGGGTCCTAGATCGTCAGATATGCACATATGTACATGCAAGCAAAACATTCATATACAGAAAATAAATATACCTAGAAAAAAAATCTCTAAAACTAGTGACTTAAATCTCCTGTTTGCCACTAAATGAGCTCACAGTGGCATGTGGAGTTGGCTCCAATTTTCCTGAGTTGGAAATTAAACCCAGAGCAGATATTCAATATCACCTTGGAAAGCTAAGTGTTCCCCAATTATGGAACAATGAGAAGTGAAATACCTGTATAAAACTATTTTAACATGGGTTCATTTATTTTTCCAAAACATTAAAAGTTTCTAAAACTTAATCATTCTTATAAGTCAACAGCTGACTCTGCCCTTCTTTTTTCCATTAGAATAATAAGTCCATGGCCTCTAAGGAATAAGAGGTCATGAAAAGTTCCCTATAGAAATCAGGCCTAATGACACAGAGTTTGTAATCACAGATACTTGGGAGTCTGAGGCAGAGGGATCCAAAGTTCAAGGCCAGGGTAGGCAGCTTGGTGAGAACATATCTGAACACAAAAAGTAACAGGAGGCGAAGGGTGTCCAGGTCCATGGTCGAGCACTTGTCAAGTATGTGCCAGGCTCTAGGTTTGATCTTAAGCACCACCACCACCACGACAAAACAGGGCAGAACTCGCCCCAATGACTCCTGACAGCTCTGTGAGATTGGACGCACCGCCAACTCCAGGGCTCAACAGCGTTCTTTATTTCTGAGGGGCCCTGTGGGACTTGAGCATCTGTGGAGTTTATGCCAGGGAAACTGTGGTGGTTTGAAAGAAAATGGCCCCCCAAAGGGAGTGGCATTATTAGGAGGTGTGGCCTTGGAGTAGGGTGTGGTCTTGTTGGAGGAAGTGTGTCACTGTGGAGGTGGGCTTTGAGGTCTCCTATATGCTCAAGCCATGCCCAGTGAGTCAGTTTACTTCCTGTTGCTGCATATTAACATGTAGCAGCTCCTCCAGCATCATGTCTGCCTGCACGCTGCCATGCTCCCTGCCATGATGATAATGGACTAAACTTCTGAAACTGTAAGCTGCCACCTCAATGAAATGTTTTCCTTTATAAGAGTTGCCGTGGTCATGGTGACTCTTCACAGCAATAGAAACCCTAACGAAGACAGGAACCTAGATTCAGCGCTTTGTGGATACGGAGGGACAATTGTACAGGGATGTCAGGCTGCTTAGGTCAACTGATCCAAACAGAACACAGACCAGAAGCTCCATCTTAGATCACGTGACTGGGTGTGGTGGGGCCATTAGCCTCATCCACTGTCACTCTTGCCTCCTCAAACCCTTTAAGGCTGTGGACACCCCATGCAAGGGTGGGCACACATTACCCAGAAGGGCCGTGTTGTCCAGCAGCATCCTTCCTTTATCTGTGGACTCTTCGTTGTAGACATCTCCAACCAGCAGTAGCTTAATGGCCTCTTGCTTCACCCCATCAAGGAAGTTGGACTGGATGGTACGAGACATGGACCGGGCCCCATCCTTCAGCTTCCCCACCTGCATGGGTACAAAAACTTGCTGAGAGGGATCCAAGGGGCTTTCCTTCCTACCCCCTCAACCTGCCCCTACCTTGGCCTCCCAGCAGCCCTGGCCTGCCCCTACCTTGGCCTTTCCTTCCAGGGCCCTGCTCCCTGTGAACACCTTGCTCAGGCCATGCCCATTCAGAGACCACATGGCTTTGAAGGACTCCACAAAGCGGTCAATGATGGGCTTTGAATTTAGCCCCAGGCTCTCAAGCTGCAGATGAAGGACCTGGGAGAGAAACCAATCACGGTTATCACTGGACACCTAGAAAACCTACTGATGCCTCTGAGTGAGCACCTTATTCATCAGACTGCCGACGAGGAACACCGGCTGCAGAGAAATAACCACTCCCTCCCCCCCAACGCAGACACCCTGACTCCCTCAACTTGACTTAGACCATCTTCCCAGCCCCTCTGTGCCTGATGCCAGGTCAACCAACATTACTGTCAGGAGGCAGGGGGGAGACAAGAGATGGCTCAGATGGAACTGTAAGAGGTCAACCAGGCAGTTAGGGCCACAGTGGCACTTGGGTATTTCCTCGCCAGGCTTCAGGACCAGTCATCTCAGCCAGTCTCACACTGCCATGCCTCTGGGGTGTATTCAAGACTATCTCTATGCAGAGTATCTACTTCTTAAGGGCACCTGGAGCCTTTGGGTCACAATGTCTGGGATGCATCTCGGTAGGCACATGAACAAGTACATCTATGACAGGGAAAGGCATATGGTGGCACAAGCAGGAAGCCACCAAAGAAACCGCTGTAAATGTTCCCCCTCCACATCCCTGTCACCTGATCTATCACTGGAAAGTCAACCCAGTAAAGGCATTCTTGCCCCACTGACAGCGCAAGCCGTGACAGAAACGGCCCCAGGAACTCACCTCAAGGGCAATGAAGCACTGTACAGTGTTGGTTCTGTCCAGGCAGTCGAGACAATTCATCCGCAGAGTGCCTTTCTGAAAACTTAGGGCCAGGAGACATGGAAGGATCATGAGATGTGCTTGGAAGACCAACAGCCAAAGCCCATGGCCTAGGTCTGTCTGCTCCCAAGGAAACCTTTTCCCAAGAGAGCCTCCGGTCTCCTCCCTAGCAGCTTATCGGCAGCCCAGGACACATCCCAAGAGATCCTGAACTGCAGAAGTGGTGGGCAGGCCCAAGAACACACTCTCAGCAGCCCACACCCCTGGGTCATTGTAAGCACAGTTGGTCCTTGATATCTACAATGATGACATTCTATAGCACTTTATGGATAGTGCTAATCCCCATGTCTCTGACACTGTATCAGCTGGTCAATGACCTTGCTTGCATGTTTTTGTTCAAAGACACACACTGGTAAATAGACACAGGCAGGCAAACCTGGGATGGTGCAATTCAACCTTTTGTTTTTCGATTTTATGTCGATTTGACAGGAAATGGGTTTATCAGGCCGTGATACCACTGTTAAGTCGAGTGGCATGGGCATACTGCTGTTTCACTAACATGATTCTCCACCAACCACACTGCAACTCTGGTCTGAAGGAAGGTACCCAGTGTTTCCTGTGCAGGGAACAGCCTTGCTGTCTCGTGTCTGGAAAGCCAGGCGGCACCTTGGCACTGAGGGTAAACAGGGACATCACCCAGGAGAAGCATAGAAGTGTGGAAATCACAGCCGTAGGTAAACAGTGAAAAGGTACTTTTTTTTTTTTTTTTTTGGTTTTTCGAGACAGGGTTTCTCTGTGTAGCTTTGTGCCTTTCCTGGAACTCACTTGGTAGTCCAGGCTGGCCTCGAACTCACAGAGATCCACCTGGCTCTGCCTCCCGAGTGCTGGGATTAAAGGCGTGCGCCACCACCGCCCACCGCCCGGCTGAAAAGGTACTTTTTACAGTAGGAACTGAGACAAGGCGGCAGAGCATGGCCTCGGCAATCCCCTGGGTGGTAAAGTTTTCACTGTTCCGCATGTGCCTGTGAATGACGGTGAACACGTATGCAGTGAGGAGACTCTCGGGGTGCCGGGGAGTTTTAGTGAGGAAGTGATCTCATAAATCTGAGATCTCCTGATGATGGACCATAGTTTGAGGAAGCTGGACCTTCTTTAGGCTCCACTCACAACAGGGTAACTCCCAGCCCAGTGATGTAGCACTCTGGCTTTGTACCAGCTCACTGCATAGGTCCTGTCTCAATGTGGCCAAGTCAGGTGTTCTGAACTCAGGGGTTTTTTTGTTTTTGTTTTTGTTTTGCTTGTTTGGTTGGTTGGGTTTGTGGTTGGATGTTTCTGTTTCTGAGATAGAGTCTCAGGTAGCCCAGGATAGCCTAGAACTCACTGTACATGACCTTGAACTTCTAACCCTTCTGTGTCTGCTTCTCAAGTGCTGGAATGACAGATGCACATCGCCACACTTAGTTCTGCCTGATGCTGGGGACTGAACCCAGGGCTCCGTGCATGCTAGGCAGCAGGCCCTCTACCAACTGAGCTACACGGCCAGCTTTGAGCTCAACGTTGTAATTCAGTCCTTTATGTTCGGACATGTCCTTTTCCAGAAAATCAGGCATTACCACCTTCTCACTAAATTCAAAAGCCTATCTCCAACTACAGAGGAGGGAAGAGAGAAGACAGGACCTCCAGAAGCCCAACCTCACAGAGCTTCTGATTCAGGGAACCTCAGCGTAGCCAGGCAGCCAGGGACGGAAATGATTTCCATTGAGGTGCATGACCTAAAGCCCCCCACCCCCCACCCCACCCCACCCCCGGCCTCCACAGCCTCCAGACTCCTCCCCCAGCAGGAGTCTGAAGCCCCCACCGAGACTCACCGTGGACTTACATTCTCGCCCTTCGCAAACACGCCAAAGTCATCCCAGTGCAGCTTTAACTGAGGCCTCAACAGGTTCTCCAATTTCTCTAGCTTCCCGCCTTTGGCAAACTGATGGAGGTCAAAATTGATCATAGGCGTGTCGCCCGCGTGGCAAGAAGCCCAGAGCAACTTCTGAAAAGGGAAAGGGGAGGGTGTGAGCACGCCCCCAGAAAAGAATGGGAAGCAAAGGCAAGGCGTGCCCGTGGTTTTCCTCCAGCGGCTTGGGTGCTTTGGCCACCAACTGTCCCCCGCTAGAGTGAGTACATCAGCCGGTAGACTGGCCCTGACCTTGGAAGGGAAACACAAGACCAAAGTCTGAGGGGCTGGAGGGCGCAGAAAACACAAAGAACATCTTGCCTGCATAAGAGCAGAAGGTCCCCCTTGGGCAAAAGAGCCTGCAGCAGGGGTGTCTCTCTGGGGGACATCCCACTCTTCCTGGGGCTGGGGGGGGGCACAGGTGAGGGAAGGTTAGAGCTGTTCTTCAGGTGGCCCAAGTGCCCAGCCCTCAAGAACAGCGACATGTGGCAGGCTGCGCAGCTCATAATCTAGCTCCTGTTGCCCTGGTAACCGGCCTCATCCAGACAGGCACCAGCCCTACGAGGGTGGTGGGGGGCTCAGCAAGAGTTGAGTCTCCAGACTGAGATGGCCGGCAGGATGTGTAGAGCGGTGAAGCCCAAGTTGGAGGAGATGTTGCCCCACCTGACTCAGAGTAAAGGTGGGGGGACAGAGAGAGGCACAGATCAGGGCTATGGCTGGGTCAGGACACGCCTCACAGAAGCGAGGCCTCCTTTCCCCACCCAGCTTCCCTAGCCTGCCTGCCTTCCTCAGCCACCTGTCTCTGGACCTCACTGTATTAACCCAACACCTGCCCAGCCAGAGGTGCGGAGAACTCTGAAGAACTAGGAGGACTCTGGATCGCTCCAGCCAGCCAGAATGCAAGCTAACACGTTCTGCTACCTTCGTGTTGGGAAGAGAAGCCCGTGTAACTAAACAAAGAACTTAGTGGCCTTGCCCAGCTGTGGAATGGCAACCTCTGGGGCCCAGGCTGCCCGCCAGGCACTGGCTTCTCTCTGGTAAGGGATGCTCGGGCATTAGAACCATGGCCTGTCTCCAAGTAGAGTGTTAGCTCTACCTGCTAGGAAACCATCCTTAACTCCTGGGACATCTCTGTCCTCTGGGTATAAAGGAGGACTTCACTTCAGTGCCAGGGCACGGCCACTGGCTGGGGGAGGGGGCCGAACGTGTCCTTGCTCTAGTTCAAGCATGAAAGATCTGGGTTTTTTTTGTTGTTGTTGTTGGAGAGAGATTTTGAGACTGGTTTTCTCTCTTGCCCCTTTCCCCTCACCTTCCTTAAAATAAGCAGCCGGCCTCGCTGCCAGGAGAAGTGGGAGGAGATATTTCTTGTGCTCGTTGCTCATAGCAACAAACTTAAACAGGAAAAGCAAGTCTAGCCAAGGAGAACCAGCAACCAGTGAGCTCCTGTTCCACACATGCCGCTTTTCCCAACAGAGAGACATGAGCGCTCCAGTTGGATTTGGCTTCCTCCAGCCAGGGATTAGGGGTCAGAGGTCAGGGTGGCAGTGGAAGGCACCAAGTTCACGTCTCTACCACATCTCTATCTTAGGGTGTCTCCACAAGGGACTTCTTTGAACGGCAAACAACCCGAGAGCCTTTTCCCTCTAAGCAGAGCTTGTGGAACCTCGGCAGGATGGCGGAGACTGCCTCAGTTCACTGAACCTTTCACGGAAGACCACCAGCTCACGGGTTCCGGGGCTGAGAGACCTGAGTGGAGTTACCCGCTCCACCTGCTCCCTCACCCTGTCGAAATCCACTCTGCTCTGAACTGAGCGCCCAGGAATCGAAAGGGGTCTGTCTACCAGGAGCTGGCACACGGCCTCCCCTGGCAACCCAAACGTGACCATGAAACTTGAAGGCCATCCAGGCAGAAGGAAGCCACGCGGGGTCGGCTTTGAACCGAGAGACTCAGAGCAGCAACTTGGCACAAATGCCATGGGTGGCTGGCAGGTGGGGCCTCCGAGGTGTGAGGCCAGCGCCAGGCTTCCTTTCTGTTCCGGCCTGGAGAGCAGCTCCTTGAGGGAGCATGGAGTGGGGGGCCAGCATGGAGTGGGGGGCCCTCTCCGTCCATGTGGAGCTCGGGAGAACAGTTCTGTTTAGAGATTGAACAAACTCTCCCATCCCTCAGCTCATGGAAAGTAAATTTAAAGTATTAAGGGCCCAAGCCATCAAGTGCTGGGCTCTAAAAACCTAAGCAGGGCGCTTGCCCTTCTCAGTAGTCACATGAGCAGGGCTGCCTGAGTCTCAAGGCCCTTCCATGTGAGTGGGCCCCCCCCTCTGCCCCCTCCCCACCCACCCCTGGTTGTGGAGGAGGGTGAGCATTACCTTGAAGGCCCTGTTGAGCACCTCCTCACCACCTCTGCTTCCCAGCAGGTTCACGACCACCTGTTTCCCATATTGCTCCTTCAGAAGCACCATGTGCCTGCAACGGTATCGGGGTTGGCGGTGACTCTGTGGCACCCAGGCCAGGCAGCCTGCACCTCCATCTCAGCATTGGAGGTCTGGGACCAGCCATGTCCCTTAAACCCAAGTGTACAGCGGAGAAAACCCCTTCCTCCTGGCTGCCATCACTGCTCACCTAAAACTCACAGGGTGTAAGTCAGTCCAGGCTGTTTGAATGGAAGTCTCTGGGCAGGAATCATGCTTAGTGTGTGTGACTTTTAGATGAAGCTGCGTTGGCCTTTCTATCAGGTACCACCTAGAACGCCCCCATCTTTTGTGAACAGCCATAAGGGTTCAACACACTCATCTCCAAAGTTAACCCAGAACTGCCTCTTCCTCTTGATTGCTCCTCCTTTTCCCAATTAGAAACGCTGGAGGATGAACTTCAACTTCTACCTTGGAGGCCAACTGCCTCCCAGGTGCTGGGTTCCCACTGTGAAACCCAAATTAGATGGAATCACGAAATGGGCAGTACACATTTCACCTTCAAGTATTACAGAGGCACCAGTTCTTAGTCTTTATCACAAGTTTGCTACAAGTAACTTTATTTTTCCTTGGGTTTAATACAGCCCAGGCTGGTCTCAAATTCACTACATAGCCAAGGATGGCCTTCAGTACCTGATTTCCCAGTCTGTGCTTCTCACATGCTGGGATAACAGGCATGAGCTACCTTGCTTAGCGAAAGTACCTTCATAATTTTAATCTTAGAAATGGTTCAATGTTGTGCTTTTAAAAATAGGAAAATACAGTGCAAAAATCAGACATATCAATAGACCTTAATAGCGTAATTTTTCTATGTAAGTTTTTTATGTAATATAGAAAATTTTTACATGTAAATATAGAAAAGAAAGAATGTTAAGTTATACACTGTGGTACTAAAAGTGGGTGGAATGTTAACTTTGTTTTTCTTCTTTCAACATTTTTCTCTCTTCCAAGTTCCTACAATTTATTTTCTGACATTTATTTTATAAATACAATTATTTTTAAGTTTGTAAAGAACTATTTTTAGCCTGAGAATAAAAAAAAATATTCTCCTGCTTGGTGTTGAGTGATATCACGTGATATAAAAAGATTTAGAAATGGGTAGCTTTATCTAAGCTTATCTGCTGACTAGATGACCCCAGTGAAGGGTGAAACTCTTTCCAAGGCTGCTAGTTCCCCACAGTGAGAGTCCTGGCAGCCCAAGGAAGGGACAAGAAGGGATGGGCATGGAGGGTCTGCTCTTAGGGATTTCCCAGCGAAGGTGTGTCTCTTCCTGAGGTTCAGACATGTACGTCCTGTCTCCACTGAGGAAACGTGGGTTGCTGACTGTGCCTGTCACTGGGTGTCAATGTCCCATGCTAGCCACACATCCAAGCCACATCCTGCCACACGGATTCTCAGAAATAAGACCCATATGTGCCTGGTCCCTGTCTGATCTCTGTTTCCCTCCCAACAGGTTCCAAATTCCAAGCTGTTGTCCTTTCCTGGCACTGGAACAGATCCTGTGCTTGCTCTTCTGCACCACTCAGCTCAGCCTCCCTGAGCAGGGAAGGGGTAAGAATTAACAAGAGCGAAAGGAGGCGGGGCTTGGCACCTGGGAGGTGATTCTCCTTTGTTTCCCTTTGTCTAAAAATAAGACGGTATTTTTCATGTCTGTGATGAGATGCGCCATTTTGGCGTGAGGAAGGGTCTGTTGGGAACAAACCCAGCAGGACCCTGTCCCCTTGTTAGAATTTTAGTCTACACTTACTACATCCTGGGAACATCTAGTATGGACCAATGTCAACTAAACTGACTCTGTGTGTGTCATGCTGAGAACCTGAGCGTGTTCTGGGACAAGAGTAGATTACACAAAAGAGCCCGTCATTTCTAGCAACTACTAGGGAGTCACAGGTGTGATCACATTACCAGTGTTATATGGATTTCAAAAACTATATAAGCAAATGCAAAACCCAATGAAGCTTCAGGAGGAATGAATAAAGTACTCAAAGTTAGAGAATTTTGTTAAATTTAAGATTTTGAAAATTAAAAACAAAGTCTTTTAAAGAAGGTACTGACTATTCAAATACAGATTATAAACAGCTCAGGCTAGCAATGGTTTTCCCTAAGCAGGGTATAAAACGATATGTTATGGTCCAATTGTCTTTTTTCTTTTAAAATGAAATATATATGCTAAAGCTTTTATCTAGGATTCATAAATAACTGATAATGGGTAAATTCTGAGAGGAACTTGGGAGTTTGCATATTCTTTTACCTTACACCTTTCTATACTTTAAAAAAACTTAATATGTTACTTTTAGCTAGAAATAGTGCTGATATAATTCAGATTATCCCTCATTAACCAGGGGTAATTGGTGAATCTTCATTCTAAGAAGAAACAGTCAAGATAAAGTAATTACCAAGTGCTACCTACATACTGATGAGTTGATTCTCAAGGAGATTTGAGAGCAAGCAAAAACCCCATTTGGCGACCTCCTTTCTTGGGTAAAGGACCAAAGCCAGGGCAGATTTGATCCGGGACTGGGGTCCCCCCCTTCCCACTGTCCTGCCCCTTGCCCGGCTATCTGGATGGAGGATGGAAGGTCTTGGACAGTCCCTGATGATCCTTACCTTTCAAAAGCAGGGGCGTTGGCCTCTAGGCCTCTGTGTAGTCTCAGATGATGGGAGCCAACCTACAGAAAGATAGAACAACAGGATGACGACAGCAATGTTCACCGAGCCAAGACGATGACTTTCTCACTCCATAGCCAGGCTGCATGTGGCACCTGCCTGGCCATCTCTGTGGCTCAGTCCCTGCTGAGGCAGGCCCGGCACCCTTGACTGTGCTAACCACACTCCCAGCCTTACAAGGATTGGTATCCCCAGGTCTACTCTGCAGCAGCGGGGTCCCTAATGATAGCATAGACCATGCCAGCAAAATTCTCCCATTTCTATTCTTCTTAACAGAAGCCATTGTGACAAGCTCCAGTACTGGACAGGTCTGCCCATCTCCCTGCGTCCCAGCCGGAAGTCCCTTCTGTGGCATAAGTGGCACCTGAAGGCACAGCAGAATGCACTACAGTGTCCAGGCCCAGGCTCTAGAGCTCTCTGTCTAAACATTACCTAGGCCAGACGTTGCTTAGTTACTGAGTGCTGAGTCAATATGTCACTGAGTACCCATTCAGGGACAAAGTGAGGAAACGGAGTCCCCAACCTAGGTGATTCTCATCTAGCTATGGTCGCCACAGAAAGATTCCAACAATTCTGCACAACTTGGATTAATACAATGGAGACAGCACCGGGACCAGCGCTCCAGTGTGGCATGAGGATCTTCTCTATTTGTGCGCCCTCTACCGCCTCAGGGGAAGATAGGCCATAGGGAGAAAGCCAGGGCAGCGGCAACAACCAACAGCAGCAGAAGGCCCAGCCCAGTCCAGAGTGGAACAGGATGGGCACAGGCATTATGATCATATCACCATGGCTAATCTAACGTCAGTGCTAACAATGAACCTATTCTTGTGAACACGTGGGAATCCAGGGCTCCACTTCCACAGGAATAACCAGGTAGGAGATGGATGGAAAGGACCCGAGTCTCAGCCAGGAGGTTTCAAAGCGTGGTCCTTGAGTCCCCTGGAGACACGCTAGAAATGCTAAGTTGCAGGTCCAGCTCAGATCCGCTGAGCAGTATTTCTGAGGGTGGAGTCGGGAATGTGTGTTTCACAAGCCTCCAGCTGATTCCTGATGCATGCCCATTGTGGTTTGGCAGCATGGGCTTTGACTCATTTCCTGTCTCTTGCTAACCCCTTTTGCTCTGGTTACAAAAGTGTGTGAGGGCCCATCAGGGAAAGAGCAGCTTGGGGCTGAACCCACAGGGCAAAGCTGCAGTGAACTCTGGGACTTCTGGACATCATGGCTTCAGGATGAAGTCCTTCATTTTCTAAAGCAGCAAGGGTTTTGGGTAGGAATGGGAGAGAATGAGAAGCATTAGTCTGGGCTCCTCAGACCCTGCGTCCTGTCTCTGCCGTCTCTAGCTCGGCTGTTCCTTCCTCCACTTCTGGCCCATTCTAACACAGTACCACATCGTCTCTTTCTGGCATCACCTATTCCTGGTGTAAGTGTGCCGGCAAGTGTACCAGCAGGCTTGGGAGGAGCTGCAATCAGCAGAATAAAATCTCCATTGGCCCCGTGCTGCTTTTTTTAATGTGCCCCTCTCTCCTCCACCTCAGCCTCTCCCTTTTTTGGCTAAAGGACCGATGATCCTCGCCTGCATCCTACAACTATTCATTTCACCCCATATCTTTCACAACTGAGTTATAGCCCAAGTCCCATGAACACCTTCTGGGGTCACATCAGAGGTTGAGCTCGCACTCGGGAGCCCTGGTAATCAGGAGCATCGTCTCCAGGCTCTGCAGTGCCCACTGCTTCCGCCCAGAGGCTGGCAGCACGCTCATGTCAGCAGCTTCCCTTGGGGTCTCCCCAGGAACACTTCTGGGGGTTCTGTCTAATCGTGCTTCACCCCAAAGCTCGTTGCAACCATGGCCCAGCATGTGGTGACTGCCCTACAAGCTTACCAGCCGACCACGGCACAGCTCTGCCCGGCTCGCCGTGCTGAGGCCAGGCTGGCAGTGCTACCGGAAGCAGACAAATGGAGCAAATCAGCTCCCTTCACCACCAGACCTCAAAAATGGCTCACACCGGGGACCCCAAACACTAAGCCAGTGCCATTCCCGAGATACGAACCTCAGGGGCTACAGCGACGCACCTGCCGTTCCTTGGCCAGGGTTGCCTCGCTTGCCCGAGGGGTTCTAACCCCCAAGTCAATCCAGACGAAAATACTGAAGGACCCCTTCCAGTCCTGAGAGGTCCCTCTTCCACCCTCCTGGGTCACCTGTTCCTCTGGGAGCTGCTGCTCAGATCTCAGCCTTCCTCTGTCACAGCCCTATTCATGTAACACATGTCACGTGTCTGTCCCTTACTCTTTGAAGGCAAGGGCTGCATCTGACTCCAGATGTCCGCTGTACACAGAAAATGCCCCATCGGTGAGCCTAGGACTTCTGACTTCCTATCAACGTGAGGCATAGCAGAGAGACAGCCAAAGATGTGTTCTTTATGTTACACGGCTACATGGGAGTCCTTCTGAAGGGGAGAGAACTCTTACCAGCTAACGTACACAGAGCCACACTTCTCCCAACATGGCTTGTATTAGTATTAGTATTAGTATTAGTATTAGTATTAGTATTAGTATTAGTATTAGTATTAGTATTAGTATTAGTATTATTCTTCATTTACTCCATTATTATTAACCACAGTTATCATTTTGAGTACTGGGGGTGGGTGTCTAAACACTGTGCTAAATTCTAGTATGTATTATGATTTTTAATCCTTTCTATAACCCCTTGAGGGCAGGAATTCTTAATCCCACTTTATAGAACAGTAAACTATGGCTTAGCAAAGATACAAATGTCTTCAAAACACACGGTTGTGACCAAGTGGGATACCCATGTCCCTCTAGCTTCACAGCTTACCCCCTGAATTCCTATGACTGATGGCCTTGCAACCTTGGTTGCCCCAGGGACTGGGACAAACGGAAGCTGTCTCCGGTAGGGCTCGCCAACCCCACGGCACCCATTACACCCTTGGCTTTTGTTCATTTCAACTTGGAGGACTTGCGCTTCCTTCCTTCACCCCAGGACCTTCTGTGCCGTACCTAAGCCATCTCATTTCCCTATAGTGGGATGGAGCAAGCATACAAAGAGGCACCGGTTCCACCACATTCCCAAGGACACGGGAAGCAGCATTTGAGAGAGAAGAGATGGTGCGGATGAGATGCCCTAATAATCTCCTCGGCGTCTTTCCTCCACTCGGTCCCATCCCGTGAACTTCAAAGTCAAGACCAGAATCACATGCGGCAGGCACGTGTCTGCACCAGTCACGGGGATGAAGATCCTGCCACTGCAAAAAGAGTAATCTCTCCCACACAGATGAAATGATGAATACATCCATCCCATCACAAGCTCTCCCAGAAGAGCTAGAGTTTTAAGGGTCAAATTCTTACTGGGGTAATTATAAGCAGCACAGCTATCTGCATGGGGCAGATAAAATTATTAAATGTGCATGGTGCCATGTAGACTAGAGAGGTAGGAGTCTGTACTGAGGGCATCGTGCCCATGACTCCCTGCAGCTGAAGCATCGTCCCCCAGCCTCTTTTGTCTTCCCCAACTCCTCCTCATCCCTTGCAGGGTTCATATTCCCCAGACAGCCCCCAAGACATCACCGCATTGTAATTTAGAACACACACCATTCCCCTGCACATCTGTGCATTTTCATCCCACCTAGGCAAGAAGAAAGGGCAAAATTGAAAATGGAAAAAGACAGGCAAACTAATCAGGATATACTGTATTGGAACTGAAACTATTTTCAATAAAAGTCGGGGGGGAAAAAAAAGAAGAAGACAGACAACCAGGACTAATCTTAGCCTGATAGTTGCTACTGGATGTCTACTACATGTAGAGCTGCCCCCACCTCTCTGAAGATGACATCACTCTCTTTGATAATGGATGGTATTTAGAGTATAAATACAGGTATTAGGCCCCAAAGTTAGCAAATCCCAGATAAGACTTATGAATGCTAGCCTTTTAAACCTGTGTTTGGAGACACCACTGAGGCTTTGCCAACGGACAAGAGTTAGGGATCTAAAAGGGTTATGCAGCTGCCTCGACCCTGCTCCGAGTCTACCTGAGGCACAGTCATACCATGACTACACAGGCTGTGTCCACAGAGCTGGAGACCAAAGTTACTTTACACAGGGAGATGGCCAATGCTACCTTGTGTTTTAGATGAAGAAGACCAGAACACTGAGAGTCCTCCCAATCAGACAAAAGATCCTCAAAGGAGCAGGAAGATGCTGGGGATGACCAAAGGAGAGGAGACAGAACCCTGAAGCATCCCACCCAAGAACTACAAGAGAACCTTGGGAAGAAAGTGAGATTTGCTCCTCAGCATCCCTGAATGTCCTGGGAAGACAGACAGGCAGACAATGGAAGATTTTCCAATCATCAGGACCCCCAGTAGGACCTGGAGCATAACCTCTCTCTCAGAGGTCCAGGAGAAGGGATCCCCCATAGAGCTGGGAGGGTGAGACAAATTTCAGAGTCCTTTCAATGTTCTAAGGCTATCATGATCAATTTTTGGGTTTCTGGTAAGTTTTGCATGAACATAACGTAGCCTCCTGGATTCCTCTGTATACTGTGTTCACATGACCTGTGTGTCGCTTCACACAGAACTCAAAGGAAAACCACATCTAGAGAAAAACAAGTTTCAAGCACCTTCAAACATCCTGGGCTATAAAAGGAGCTGTCCCAAGGAATGTAAGCTCTGCCAGACAGAGATAGATAGGGATGGGGCTGCAGGTAGGCAGGGGCATTATGCTTCAGCCCTGACTCCTAGATCCGAGTCTATAGAGACAGGTGGTAGGCTGAGAGTTTCCATGGCCTGAGCTGGAGCTGAGAAGAGGGTGCCATGGGTGTCCCAGCAATGGTGAGACACTTTCAAGTCTGAGGTGGGGGTGTGGCTCAATGGTAGAGCTCCTGCCCAGCCTGCAGGAGGCCCCAGGTTTGATTAGCACTAGAGAAAAAGAGACGAAACACAACACTATTCTAATCTTAGATTACAGAGTTTGTTGTTCACTCTGTAAATGCTAAGATGCACTGTGCTGTATGCTTTCTGGTAGAAAAGTTCTGTCCCAATACAACTGTTTAAAACACAAAACAAGACCTCTGGGAGCTGGGTGGGCATGGCAGTACAGGTCCGCAATTCTAGCACTTGTTAGGCAGAGGCAGAAAGACTGCCACAAGTTCAAGGCTGGCCTAAGCTCCATGGCGAGACAGAAATAGCAGTCACAGCAACAAAAGCTCTTTGGAAGGCCTCCAGGGGAATTTTCCCCGGTTACAAGCAAACTTAGCTCAAACCCTTTTCTACCTCTCAGTGCTACTGGGCATCCGCATACACCTAGAAAACTGAAATGTCAACAAATCCTTGCCCCCACCCCAGAACTCGGGACCTGAATGAGACGCTCCATCTATCCATCTTACTCTAAGAGCTGACAGGGATGTGGCCAGGACCGTCAGCACGGCATAATGCGCTGGCAGCCCTGGGGACCGGTCCAGGCTGGGCTAAGAAGCTGAGCCCAAGACTGGGCACTGTGAGCCCTGCTGTGTCAATCATTCCTGAGAACCTGGCACATGGTGCTCTTGGCCTCTTGGGTTGCTGACTGACAATCCAATGCTCATACCACAAGAGCCCTGGGTAAGAGAAGCTACAGACTACAGACCCAGGGAGAAGCTTTCTCGGGCACTTTGGTCCCGCAAGGCAAAACCAAACTGAGTAAGGAGGAGGAGGAAACTCCAGTCCACTCTCCCCAGATGCACCTTGTCAGAACCCACTTGAGAGAACAGCATGCCTTTCAGTGACAACAGCTGTGTCCTTGGACCACGTCCCCAGTCCCTGAACCCTTCTCAGGACGCAGAAGCCGAATCCCCCTGGCACTGCCCAAAGCTGTACTTTGGATGGCAGGAGGTATTTTTAGAAATCACGGGAAAGCTTTGCAATCCTCACGTGGCTCCACACAAGTACCACAGAGTGCCAGACCCACGATGTAGCCACCAAGGGCCCAGAAGACCCTCCTGAGCCCTCCAGGGGATTCCCAGCTGCCAAAAAATGTTATCAAAAAGCTCGATTTAGGGTCCTATTTAAGCCAATCCCACCCAAGCATTCTGAGTCACCTCAACAGATCGCTCACTGCACAAAGTAAACCGCTAATGTATACACACAATTACACCCAGTGTGCATCTTTAACACTCTCTCTCTCTCTCTCTCCCCCCCCCCCCCCCCAATAGCTTAGGCTCAACAGAATTGGGCCAAGGAACGAGACCATAAACACCACCGTGAAAGAAACGTTTAAAGAAACAAACTCCAGCTACTGAAAGAGACCAGAGGTACGCAGACACAGTGGAAAGCATTCTGTGTAAGTGACCTACCTGAAGCCCTGGCTGCTCCCAGAACAGCGGAACAGAGCCTCGGATCTGCACAAAGGACGACACTCCATCATCCATGTAAATCGTCTGCAGCACAAGGGAACAGAAAGAGAAAGGGACCCGTCAATGAAACTGAACGTCCTGGGTTGTAACGGGATCCGGTGCCTGTGACCTGACACCAGCCTGGAGGGTAGCCGGAGGACTTCGGTGCCCTCTGCTCTCTCACCTAGCAGGGCTGGTGCTGCTCTGTCATCAGTCACCAGACAGCAAGGCATGGGGCTATTGTCTGGACTCTGAGGAGGGGGTCTGCACTCAGACCTGACGTGTGCAGGAATCCTCACCCCCCTAGGGCACCACCTTACCTACTTCTCTGAAAAGCCTAGCACCCATTTCCTACTTTAGAACAAGAAGCAGCTGTGCTGGGGGTTTAGCTAAGACTCTGCAGAGGCCTCTGTTTTTACCTGCTCAGTAACTAGGGAGCTACTGACAAAGGACTGAACCAAATAAATCAGCTCTACTGAGTCTTGCTGACTGCACCTGCCATGGTTGAACTTCACAGCACAGGCCAAGGCTCAACTTGAATTTGTCTACAGTCCCGGGGTCTGTGCTACCAACTAACACACACACAACAGTTTTTACAGTACACAAACCCCTTGTAGAAATAAATGCCGCTTAATTAAATTAATGACAATAACAGCCCCTGCCGACCAGTTTTGTAGTAGCCCAACTACCTGCCTCCGACAATAGAGGAGCGAAGGAGGGTTTAAAGGACACAAAAACACAGTCCCGAGCAGGCACTGGGATGGCTGCAGTAGTTATCAGATGGTGGCCTTTATCTGTGCAACCCTACCCTGGCCTGGCAGGGCCACCACGGGCGCCGCTGCGAGTCTTTTCCATTGCTCACTGGCCTGCTCTCTTACAGGGTAGCTTTCCACACAGGCTACATCATGCTCAGATCACACATGCATTAGTAATTCTTTTGGGGGGGGGGCTGGGCAGTGAGACCTGAGGTCCTCTGGACCACAGGAATGCCACAAGCCTGGTATCTATGCTGTAAACTGTAATTCTAGCTTTAGTCTCCAGAGGAAAATCCACTAGGTTGGGAACATGCTGTCTGTTTCTAGGTATTGGCTACCAGCCAATGGGCTACCTCCATTATTCTATTTGCTGTACCACTGGAAGGCCTGCACTTCTAGATCAGGGACACAAGACTGACTGTGTCCCCGACAAGTTAGCTAACATGTTACCTTACATGAGATAACCATTTACAATGCCAGAATCTGACCTACGCTAAGGACTCTCTCTCAACGCTTTCCTCGGATCATCTAGGACTTTATACACTACATTCTGCCTCAGCCTGGTTCCCTCTGAGCTCAGGGCTGGAGGCAGTGTCTGGGGCCCCTTCTCCATGGGGAAGAGTTCTTTCTCCCCATAAAAACCATCTATATCTGAGTGCCCTACCCCATCACCCCATCACCAGTGTATAACCCAGCAACCAGCACTATGGTGTTCCACGGGGCTTCTATGCTGGGTGAGAAAGAACAGCCTCAACACTCCAGGGCTGCCTGCTTTCACAGGACCCCTGGAGAGGAAGCTGCGATGGGGGATAGATGCACGTGAGAACAGGGCACCGTGAGAGGACCACGTGCCCAACAGTGTGGCCTGGGAACTTTATTGGAAAGCTTTTATCCTGCTTCCCTCTCTCTAGATGGATTAAATGTCACCCGGCACCCAGAGAGTAAATTTAGGTACATTCTCCCTGCCTGCGGTGGTCACTTGGAAAACGTCACTGCTCTGTGTGGATGGGGCCACTCAGAGTCAGGAAGCCTGGACTGGAACGGACCTTGGGGCAGGTAGGGCTTGGCTGCAGGAAATGGGCAGGGGCGGGGATGGAGAACAGACAAGATAGGGAGAGAGACCAGGAGAGCCAGAGCCCTGGAAGGCAACCAGGGACCCCAGTGCCGATGCCATGGGAGGGGGCCGGGTACTGTACAGCCAAGAGGGCCACCCCAAGCTGCTGCTTCCATGGAGGGCTGAGAACGAAAACGGGGTTTCTCATGAAAGCCTCTTCTGGGATTCTACTTTCAGATGCAGTGTTTGCAAACCCATGCCTCCCGAGGACATGTGCAGTCACCCCAACCTCCCTTGGTTAGGTGGTGGCCTGACTGTCAAGAGCCAAATAGTTATCATGCACCCTTTTGCTGACAGGTTGAGGGACTGTGAGGTTTGTCTTTCTGCAAAGTTGAGTCACGGCTTCAGATGGAGCCAACTGGGTATGACTCACAGCTGAGCTGAAAAAAAAAAAATTCCAGGCTTCCTCCCAAGAAGCCAGAGAAGGCATCTATCTACCACATGGACACATCGTGTATATGCATCCACACGTATACACACGCCATATAAATGTACATATAGTATACACATACACAAGTATACAAGTGTACAACATACACAACAAACACGCAATGCATATACAATAATGTACAAACATCACACAAGCACACACTGGATGGGACTTAAACATACAACAAATACAACATATATGCATACACCATACAGACGCAGGAACACAAAACGTACTAGAGGCATGTGCATGCAGACACAAACATGTACATGCGTACACACACAAACTGTTTACAAGAAATCTATTTATTCCTCAGGAACATGTTAAAGCAAGGCAAAAAGTAGAAATTCTACAAGCAGGGCTCACTCTCCTGCTCTGTGTGTGTGGTGTGTGTGTGTGTGTGTGTGTGTGTGTGTGTGTGTGTGTGTGCGCGCACACGTATGTACTCACAAGCATACATGAAGATGTCAGAGGACAACTTGCAAGAGTCATTTCTCTCCTCCGACCACAGGGGTTCTCAACCTTCCTCATGCTGCGACCTCTTAATACAGTTCTTCGGGTTGTGGTGACCCAAAACGTAAAACTATTTTCGTTGCCAGTTCATTTCTGTAATTCTGCCACAGTTATGAGTTGTAATGTAAATATCTGTGTTTCCTGATGGCCTTAGGTGACCCCCGTGAAAAGGGTGTTTGCTCTCCCCCCACCGAAGGGGTCACAACCCACAGGTTGAGAACCTCTGCTCTACCATAAGGGTCCTGGGGCTCGAACTCGGGTCGTCAGGCTTGGTGGCAAGTGTCTTTACCTACTGAGCCATCTCACCTGGCTTGCCACTCCTCTCTGTGTGGTTCCCCTATTTGGCAAATGATGCCTACGTAAAGCATCCGAGTGACTACTTCAGGACTCCCCCGAAGACTGTAGTTCGGCTCTGCCCTCTCGGGGTTCAGGCCAGCAGTAGCACAGGGCACCAGCACCAGATTTGCACTATCCCACTGAGCTCCCTCTCCTGCTGGGGCATGACACTGATGTCGTCGATTGCTGCTTATACCGTGGGTGAGTGACCAAATCCACAGTCTGCTATTTCTTTACTGCTAGGCGGAAGAGGCGGGAGACACACCTCCTAGCTGGAGATGGGCCCACTCTGACTCTGAACTATTTTCAAGGCCTCGGAGCACAGTGTGTGATCTGCCAGTTCACCGTGAGTAGAGCTGCAGGGTTCAGACTTGAGGGCCCATCTCGTGCTGCACCATCTAACCCAGGCTCCCAGGGAACCACCACAGCCCTCAGGGGGTAAACCTCTCCCAGGACACAGGGCAGCGTCCGCTGCTCATCATTCGCAGTTTACCTGTTACTTCTCCCGGGCTCAGCAGATGCTGCAGGCCACAGCTGGGCTACCCCAACCTGGCTCCAGTCTCCTGCGGTCATCAGAAGAACCTTCATTAGCAGATGACCAAGTCGAGCCTTTGCTAGGGAAGCACCTCCATTTTATTTCTGTTGTGCACACACACACACACACACACACACACACACACACACACACGAGGCATGTACAATACCTGCAGGCCAGGGACAGGAGGTATCCAATGTACTGTAGGCCTGCACCCCACTTGGGCATGGCAAAAGGATGGTCTTGGAAAGTAGAGGTCCTGCAATAGGCACTCGGGCGAACAGGCCCACAAGTGGACTCTGCTGAAGAGCCCAGTAGCTCGTTTCTCTGTTGCCATTGCTGTCCCAGAGGTCATTTCCTGGTTTCAAATGGTTAGACTGCCTGGGGCTCTGGCAACCTGGGCCAGCCTGGGCTCCGACGCCCCATGTGGCCTGTCTGTCAGCAGCAGCTTTCAAATGCCCATGTTCAACAAAGTCTTGCTCTGGGTGGTACCCAGTTAGGTGTCTAGTGAAAACATTCTTGTGGGGTTAAGTTACACCCTCTCGGCTGCCTGTTGTTCTGAGCGGACAGCAGATGGTAGTGTCTGCCCAGGGGCAGCCACTGCTACGGAAAGTGAGGTCATGTGAGAGGTTTATAGACACACCAGTGTGACCCAGAGGAGGAAAAGGGGATTAAACACACACACACACACACACACACACACACACACACACACACACACACACAAAAACAAAAACAAAAACAAAAAAAAACCCTGGAAAGACCGCAAAGGCTTATGGAAGCCAAGAAATCCCTCCTCCTACCTCAAGAAATTAGGAAGCAGCAAGCCTCTATGGCTTGATCCTCTTAAAAGCATGTTGAAATTTAATCCCCATCATCAAATGGTGATTAGCACTCTGCCTTCATGGATTGATTAATCCACTCACTCAATTAATGGGTTATTGAGTTAGTTTTGGACTCAGTTTTCAAATAAAAACCACTTGGCTAGGTTTCCTGTGTGCTGCTTCTCACTCACCGTATGACACCCCGTCTCTAAGGACTCTGTCAGCAAGGGTGGCACCAGATGTGGGCCCTCAACTTTAGACCAGAAATGTGAACCAAAATCTCTTTTCTTTATAGCATAACCAGGATGTGGTTCCGTGTTACACCAGCAGGAAACAGACCAAGACTGGCTATGCAGATCCCTGGGGGTGTGAGTAGGCTGTTCTTATCTCTAAGGCCGGGCTGGGTAGGCTGCCACCCAAAAGTGGAGCCCTAGGAGATACAGGGTAGGGTCCTTGATTCTGAGTAGTAACAAGTAACATGGGATAATGGGACACACAAGTCACCAGATACCCTACAGGACACAACCAGAGCAAAAGCCCCAGCCAGAGCCTGTGGAAACACTGGCTGGTCTTAGTGAGAAAAGCAAAGGTCACAGGGATTCCCCTGCAGTCAGAGCACTGCTCTGTGGAGCGGGTTTATGTCCCAGTGTTAATGACTTCAATCGCATCCCTTCCAGAAACAGAGTGTTGTTAGAGTCCCAAGCTCCAGCACTTCCAGATGTGACCTTGTTCGGATGGACCTCTGTGAATGTAACTGGGTAAGCGAGACCACCCTGGAGGAGCCTGAGCCCTTTGATCCAGTGTGACTGCAGCTGGATGATGCTTCTGTGAGCCAGTTACACAGGAACCACAGGAGCTGGAAGAAGCAAGGACGATCATCCCTGAGGGAATTTCAAGAGACTACGGACCTTCCTGACCTTGACATCAGTCGGCCAGCCTCCAGAACTGTGAGAACAAACGCCTGTTGTGTCAACCACCTAGTCCTGGGAAACTCACACTGCGCCCTGTCTAATGTCCCATCTTATAGGACAGGGCAGCTGTTCCCCTAAAGACGTATTTTATAAGATATAGTAAGAGACCACAGTGTTTCTAAGCGGGTTGAAAACTAAACATTTGGGGACTACCACCACCAGGACCAAGTATGTGGCCCTCTTCCCTCAGACCGGGTGGCGGGCTCAAGATTGTCGCTCGACTCAAAGATGACCTCCGGAAACCGGTTCTGGTGCCAAGTTCAGGCTTTGCGCGTGCCAATCATTGTCAGCATGGCTTCCTACCTGTGGTGTCTCTGTCCAGCTCATGACTGGCAAAGCAAAACAAAAACACCAGAACTCTGTCCGAGAATAGAATGGTTTGAGGGTGAGGGGTACTACTACCAGACAAAAAAAATAAAAGTGACAAGGTAAAGAAGATGGGCGAAAGAACCTTGGAAGTCATTGCCACTGTGAAGATATAAGCAAGATAAAGGAAGATGGCTTCCACGGTGGAGTGTGTATCCTCTCTTTCTTCAACCCATCATTATTTAATAGCCTTGTCAACATTCAGGAGGGCAAGCAACCCTCCCCTCCAGGGTAGTAATTATACCCACAGATCTTCCTGATCTCCTGCTCCCACTTCCATCTGCCTCCCACGAGGGGCCTTCATCTTTGAGCCTTCGATGGGTGACAGTGTTTGAGCCATCACTGCATGTCCGAGCACGCCGAGGTTCATGAGTGGTGGAGGAGGCACATCTGTGCTGAACTCAACTGGTGCCCTCAGAGGGCACCTCTCACAGCCCCATAGTGACCAGCACTGCGAAGCGGCCGGAACACACGGGGTGCCGCAGCCCAGAGTGGAATCACACCTGTGCCTCTCTGGGGCTTTCCTTCCTGCAGCTGATCCCACCACTTTTCTGCAAGGTGGCATTCAGGGAGCAAGTAAGAGCAAAAAAGAAAAAAAACAAAAACAAAACCCACAACAGGTGCAAGACAGCATCTCCGGGAGTGAGAAGCGAAGCTAGGAAAAGAGACTAGGGAGATATTACAGATGGCTCTCCTCCACGGGTGCTGACAGGAACTGCTGTTCCACACATACTCACATTCCCAGGCACTGACAAGCTTCCAGAACGAAGCCATCGCTGATAGAGTTTAAAAACTGAGTTCCTTCTTCCATTACTCTGTTGCATTCTTTATTTGCCCTAAAAAGGCTTTCAACTCCTATGGGTTTGTCAACTGCTCTCGGAGTAAGTGGTACTCTTTACGGCTATGGCCTCCATTCTTGAGTCCTTTTGCTAAAAATACATTAGCAGGGTTGGGAAATGGCTCACTTGTGAGAGTGCTTGCCAACGTAAGTCTGAAGACCTGAGTTCAATCCTGAGGTCCTATATAAAAGCCAGATCCAGTGGCGCATGCTGGTAATCACAGCTCTCGGTAGGTGGAGACAGAAGCATCTCTAGGGCTTGATGGACAGTCATTCTAGCCAAATTGGTGAGCTCTAGGTTCAGTTAGAGGTCCTCAGGCTTTCAAACACATGCATGCACACATGTCTTAAGCAAGCACTATCTTTTCAGAATGAGCTGTGAATCCAAAAGACGGACCATCCAAGCCAGAGGCAAGTTTCAAGTCATGCTCCAATTACATACATACATGAAGAAGCCATGGTCAGAAACCTGCTCACACGCATCTGAGTCTCTTCCACTCATAAGAGAAGACACGCATGTGTGAGATGCATGGACTCTGTGCCATGGACGGGCCTGGGTACTCACCTGCTCTGTCTCCACGAAGTTGGACACGTGGCCATCGTCGTTTATACCGCGGGTAAGGAAGCGAGAGCCTGCACGCTCACAGCTGATGCGAGAGATGAGGCAGGCCTTGGCCTGCTTGTGGGAGGCATACACCGTGCGGATGGTCACCACCCCACAGATGACTTTCAGCAACCAGTCACAACAGCTCACCTGGTGCTGCCTCAGGGGCACATGCAATAGCTGGTTCCTGTAAAACAGGTCAGCTTTGGGTCACTCCACCAGTGCTACAAAGGCCACAGCCAGAGTCAAGTACTAAGGAGCTTCCCGGAAGGCCCATTGCGACAATAGATTGTCACATGCAATGTCACCCAAACAGAAACATTCTGTCCTGGAGGGAAACTCATTAAGCCTCAGGAAGTTCTAAAGGGAGGCTCTGTACAATTCAGACAGTTCTAAACAGAAGTTCCTTAAGACTAAGGAGGTAAACAATTCACAAGTCTCAGGAAGTCCCTGAAACTTAACAGCTTTGTAAGGCCTTTCCCATCTTAAGGTTATATATAACCAGCAAAGACTGCTAAGGAGAGAAGACCTCACAGGACCTGCCTGCAAGTAGTGCAGAGGGCTACACGTGGTTCTAGCTTTCCTAAGTTCTCACCCACGCTGGAGTAGGTGTCCTGTAATGCAGCTGCCTTTAAGTTGTCCATGCTTCTTTAAGTAAACTCCTACCCACATTCCTGTAAATAACCCAAATAAGCTCAGTGGTTCACCAAGTTGTGCTTTGGTGGTGTCATTATTTTGGGCTACTGTGAGTTCCTTATCTAAGGTGAAGAGACATTTTGTCACATCTCCCAGGAAGAATGACCACCCAACAGAGGTCAACAATGACTGCTCTCCAGTGGGCCCTGCAGTTGGGACATATAGATTCAGAAATTTCTGTTCATCAGAGACTCCAAGTGGCTAGGCAGTATGACATGTAGAGGAGGAAGAGGTCAGAAGTCCTTTCCTTATGCTATTACCGGTGACAGGAAGGGCCAGAAGGAACAAAGATGGAAAGGAAGCCAACCATCCAGGGGCTTTAAGAAGAGCCTTGTTTAGACCTGTGTCTGCCATATTCTTTATTAGAATATGATATTTCCTCATGGGTCTGAGACCTGGCTCAGTGGTCAAGAGTTTGTGCTGCTCTTGCAGAGGATCCTAGTTCTGTTCCCAGCACCCACGCTGGGAAGCTGACAATCACCTGTGATTCCAGCTCCAGGAGATCCAGCTCTCTCCTCTTCTGGCCTCTGTGGGCAACTGTACTCATGTGTGTGTGCATGCACACACACATAATTAAAAATAAATCTTTAAAAAAGTTACTCATATTGTAGCCTGGCCGTAGTGGCACCCACTTTTAACCCCAGCATTGAGGAGGCAGAGGCAGATGGATCTTTAAGTTCGAGGCCAGGCTGGTCTATAGAGCGAGTTTCATTGCAGCCAGGGCTACACAGAGAAACCCTGCCTCAAAAAACATTAAAAGAACATTACTCATGTTTTGATTAAGTAATAATAATGGGCAAAGATAAAATAACATAAAAGCTGTATTAAATATGCATGCACTTATGTATGTATATGCACACATACACACGGAGTGAGATGGATATAATGAAAGCACTATAAAGAAATCCAAAACAAGTTAATGGGGACTGGGTGAAAATAAAAGTTGATCCAGCTCCAGTATTTCTTCCCTCTCCACACCCTGCAGATGATTCTGGGCTCTGGGGTCTGTGACAAACGTGATGGTGAAAACAGGACACATGCTCAGCCTTGATTATGAGGGTTTGTCTCTAGCTTTACTGCACCTTGTTATGCCATGGTCGGTTGATATCACCAGGAGCCTGCTCTTTCCTGAAGGGAAATGGAGGAGCAGTGGATCTGGGGTGAGTGTGTAGGGCTGGGAGGAGGGAAGTAAGGGGGGTGCTGGAGTCAGGATGCATTGTATGAGGGAAGTATAAACAACCAAATAAAAAAGCAAACAACAACAAAACCCAGTACATACGCATGCAAAAGTACACAAAGCACCATTCCAAAATAACTGGCACGGACTGGTTTAACCCATCCGTGCAGTGACCCTATGTGAAAGGTATTATCAGAAATCCCACTTACTAAAACTAAGACATGGGAAGCAAAATGCTTGCCTGAGACCACAGAGCTGGCAAATGCAGTGTTGTGTTCTAAAGCCAAGCCTGAGAGCTTTATTTTATTGACTGGCTGACTGACTGATTGGTTGATTGATTGATTGACTGTAGTGCTAGGGATAAAACTCAGGGCTTTCTGCATGCCAGGTGACTCCTCCATCACTGTCATACTCCAGCTTCAGCCCTCCTAGATGAAAGCCCTACAGTTGCACAGGGCCACATCACCCTCCCATCCCCCATCAGCCAGTCTCCCTCATACCCGGGAGGCCCGGACAGCAACAGTCTGAGACCTGTCACCGGGAAACTTTCTCTAACAGGGTCTGGACCAAATCTAGGCCACAGTGGCCTATTTGTTTTAAAAAAGGAAGCTGATTCCTGCCCTAGAGCTCAATTCCCCAGTGATGTGTGCAAGGAGAGGATGCTCCTGTCTCAAAGCCCTCACCCTGAGGCAAGCTTCTGGGAATGTGACCACTGCCAGCCCCTGCCACCCCCACCCAGCCAGCCTGCCATGGGAGCCCTGCCCACCATCTGGGTTCTCACAGGTACAGTGCTGCTGTGTGTGAAAAGGGCTGAGAGGCAAGACCTCACCAGGACAGGCTGCTTTCGATGCCACTCTGAGCTTCAGACAATAAACTACTTTAGTAACATACATAAAATGGTCTGCTGGCCATGCCACTATGTCCCCTGTCACTGGGGGCATAGGAAGAAGCCTTTGTCAGCTGGACAACTCTGATATTCACTAAAGTGACTCTGGGGAGGGTGGCTCAGAGCCCAGGAAGAAGAGACCAGCATCTATAAAGAGTAACAGCTTGGTGCTTCCTGCCAGGCCTCAAGTGCATTAGGAAGTGACAACCACTAGGGAAGGCTGACCCCACTGCCGTCCCCTTTCCTGTGCTCACCAGCTGTATCCTCTGTGGACTCCACTTGCCTCCTGCCGTGGCTTCCAGACCTCAGCACAACACAATGGGCTGGGTTATCTGGCTGTGGCCACTCTGCCTGCTGACTGTGATGTGGTCAGCTTCATGGGCTGGGCTGGGTACCCACCTAGTGCATTCCACAGATAGTTCCTCCTCCCAAATCCAAATCTAGCCTGGTATCTACTTCAAAAGGGGTACAATGGGGGCCTCCTCTCCTCCAAGCCCTCTCAGGTCCACCTCTTTACCTCCCTGGCTTTGTGTTGTCTCTCATCTTCTGCTACAGAGTGGTCAATGGGAAGAGTTACCAAAGTGCTGGGGAAAGCCAGATACCCAGGACCTACTGTTTCCAAGGAATGCCACATCCTCTTCTCTGTTCACAGACATCCCTGCTTTTAGAGTTGCTACCCAGCCTTGGGCCACAGCTTCAGGAGTATTTGTGACAGTGCAAAGCACATGCTAGCCCCCAAAGAATGATCAGAAATCACAGAATGTCCAGCAAACACCTGGCAACTTCAACTAACTGCATGGTCTGCAGTCCACCCGGGCAGCTAGTTAGAAATGTGTAAGGGGTCTTAGACACTATCCCCATCTGCTGTACTGGAGCATGCATTGTAACAAGACAGGCAGGATTTCATATGTGCTCTAAACCTGACTGTTACGAGATATTTATACTGTGTGAAGATGTGATTTGGTATAATAAAGAGCTGAATGGGCCGGGTGGTGGTGCACGCCTTTAATCCCAGCACTCGGGAGGCAGAGGTAGGCGGATCTCTGTGAGTTCGAGGCTAGCCTGGTCTACAAAGTGAGTTCCAGGAAAGGCGCAAAGCTACACAGAGAAACCCTGTCTCAAAAAGCCAAAAAAAAAAAAGAGCTGAATGATCAATAGCTAGACAGGAGGTATAGGCAGCACTTCTGGGGATAGAGAGGACTCTGGGAAGAAGAAAGGCAGAGGCGCCAGGAGACACAGAAGCAGCAGGATGGGAGGTATGTGACAGAATACACATTAATAGAAATAGGTTAAATTATAAGAGTTAGTTAAAAACAAGCCTAAGCTATAGGCCAAGCTTTCATAATTTTTAAAAAAGATTTACTTATTCATGTATATGAGTGCTCTATTTGCATGTACAACTGTATGCCAGAAGAGGGCATCAGATTCCACTAGATATGGTTGTGAGCTACCATGTGGTTGCAGGGAATTGAACTCAGGACCTCTGGAAGAGCAGCCAGTTCTCTTAACCTCTGAGCCATCTCTCCAGCTTCAAGCTTTCATAATTAATAAGTCTCCCTGTCATTATTTGGGAGCTGGTGGAACAGAAAAAGACTCAGTACAAATGGTGCCCCATGTGGGGCGCCAAATGATGCTTTTCTGTCAGCTTAGTGGATGCACATGAATTCACTGATTTTTGTTTTTGTTGTTTGTTTGTTTGTTTGTTTGAGACGGGGTTTCTCTGTGTAGCTTTAGAGCCTGTCCTGGAACTCACTCTGTAGACCAGGCTGGCCTCGAACTCATAGAGATCTGCCTGGCTCTGCCTCCTGAGTGCAGGGATAAAAGGCGTGAGCCACCACTGCCCAGCTTCACTGATATTTTAATTATCATCTGCTGCCCGATGGCCCCTCAGTCAGTACCCCACCAGCCACTCAGGCTGCAGCCTGGTGGGGCTTCCAGTCCCAAGGCCCTTGGGCTCTGCCACAGCCACTTATCAATAAGACTCAGAAGTCAAAGGCTGGAGTGAAAACCTGCTAGCTCAGAGAGGCTGAGTAGCAACTAGCTGACCTTACTTTTTGGCCAGAGATCCTACTAGAGAGACAACTCTTCCCTTGTCCCAGAAACAAAAGAGCTCAAACTCTAGTCCCTGCCCTTTCCTTCCTGTGTGTCTTCTCTATCCAAATTGTTGGCTCCTTTATGGCCAATTCCAGTCAGCTAGTCCCTGTCTCTGTCCCCTGATTCAAGGCATAACTTTATTGGGCGGTCTCAGGAGTGTCAGCGTGACCACATACACTGACACATGGCCACATACACTGACAAACTGGAGAGGACCAAGAGGATGTAAAGGTAGGGTGCTAGGGATGGATGTAGGGATGTGACAAAGGTTCCTCTATCGAGAGGAATGAGAAATTCATGAGCAGGGAGCTGAAGTCCTACGGGAAGGTCCCTTACCCTACCACGGGAACCCTTGCTGGCTCCCGTGGGTAAAACCAGGCAAGCTCCAAGGAAGGGTAGGAACAAGCCTCCATGTCTGTGTGTGGCTGGGAGACTGGTGTGGCTCTAGAGGGGGGCTGCTGTGGCCAAAGCATGAAAAGACAAGGTTTGCTAGGACACACGCAGCAGGATTCCCACTACAAAGCTTCTGCCCATTTCTCTCTCTTGTCCCTAGCCAGTCTGAGGAGAGCAGCACCATGGAGAAGGCCTGAGCAAGGTCTCTGCAATCATTGCCCTCTCAGCTTCCACGCAACATGGCCGGTCCACGATCCAAGGCTCTGGATCATCTGAGGAGAGCATCACTGCAGAGAAGGCCTGAGCAGGTGAAGCCCCAACACTTGCTTCACTCAGGGAACAGCGTTTCTTTTCAGGATCTATCTGGGACCACATGAATACATTCCTGGAGCTAGGCCCACAGGGTAGGTAGGGATGCAGGATTAGCTATCTTCTCCCACTGCACAGAGAGCAAGCATGGCTCTCAATGCCACGCCACGGCTGACCCAGAACCCTAGACAGATGCAAGATGGAAGGCAATGGCTGGCTCAGGTGTGACCCCGAATCTGCCCTCTGTGACCCAGTCCCTTACCAGAAGAAGGAGGTCCCCCACTCGGAGCAGTCATCACCCTGCTTCTGCGCCCTGATGGTCAGATCAAAACTGGAGCCATCATTGGGCCATGCAAAATAAAACACCCCTGAGCTCAGGATTTTCTTCAAGGCAAGCAGGCGGTCTTCTTCTCTGGCCTCTTCCTGCAGGGGGCAGAACTCAGTGGCGGTGATTTTATAGATCTCTGCGTCTGGAATTCTGCCCACTGATGTGCAGCCTGTCACCAACACCAGGAAGCTCAAGGGGATACCACCTAGAAGGAACATAGACAGAAAAGATGAAGGACTAGGGACGCAGAGCAGGCTGCATCCCAGAGTAAACCCCAACCCTAACTGGAGGGTATTTCTAACTCTGTCCCCTAGACCTAGGGGGGGGGGTTGCTGCCCAGCTACCCAGCCTGTACCCCAAACAGTAGCACCAGTGCCACACCCATCAGAAAGCTGTATTATTCCTCAGCCCGGAAAAATAGTTGTTGCTCGAACAGACCCTACTATGGTGATTCTGATATGAAGGCTTTCCCACAGCCCTCTCCCTAGCTCACCCATTCTACTCACCTCTCAGCCTCAGCTCTGTCCACAGGATGGAAAGAGAGACTTCGGGGCCTAGCCATCTACCCTCTAGACTAGCACAAGCCTTTTATTTTAGCATCTTCCCTTCCTGACCCCAGCCCTCCAAATCTGTGCCAACACCTTCTAATCCACCCCACCCCTTACCCACTGCCTGGGCTCCCTCACAGCTACAGCAGGCGTAGCCTTCTTAAACACAGCTGAATAGCAGACCTTCCCTGCTCAGACCCCTCTGTGGCTCCCACGGACACCCCACCCCACCCCAGGACAGACATGAAAACCCCTCCTGAGGGCTTCTGCTCTGCGCCCTGCCCCACATCTCACCCCCGCCTCATATGTGGACTGTTCCCAGGCAGCTGCTCTCCAGGGCTGCACTCTGCCGCTCCTCCACGGACCACACATTCTTACACTCGCTCTGTCGTTTTATGGGAGACACCCTCCCACTTGGCTAAAGGCTCCACTGCCATCTGCCCAGCAGAGGACTCCTTCCAACCTCCCGACCAACTTCCCAGCCTCAGCTCTCTCCTGGCAGGGTGGAAGGAGGAGCCTTCCTTCCCTTACTGGGTAACCCCCCACCCCTCCTTCCAGTCAATGGGTAGCCCCTCCTCTAGGAGGCCAGACCTGCTCTCAAAGACACAGTAGGGTGCCCCTCTTTGTATCCAAAGCTTCCCAAGCAGCACTGGGGCACAGAAAGCCAGTAGTCTTCACTCTGGTTGGGTCCCTCAGCAGCTGGGGCTCTGCGCTAGGGGCAGGACTTAGTGTACACTATCATCTCCCAGCAGCCCATGCGTATGAACACTTCCTAAATATATTCCAGTGTAGGAGACTGAGACATCCTTCTCCAAGACCCTGCCACACCGTCTCTGGCTGCTCCTTCTCTGTTTCAGGTACCCTACTTCATAACAGTACTACCTAAGTCAAGGGGTGGTGGCAATGTTGTGTGTCCCCTCAAAAGACAGGGCCCAAGAGACACCCCCAGTAGGTAATGAGCCTGGATCTATCAAAATGTTCTTCCCACCCTGCTGAGGTCTAAGGATATGTCCCAGCAAGGTTTACTCCAAATGGCCAACAGCCTCCCACTGACCGAAATGATGCTTTATGCCATCCTTACATCTCGTCACGCTCTCATATAAAAGCCTATGATCCTACCACCCACCACCTCCAGCAGGCTGCCCTTCTCACACATTGGAAGCGTGCATGCAGCTCCATCGAGGGGGTGACTGGTTTTTACTAAAGAGCAGTTGCTGAGTAAGTAGGTCATGGCTCACACGTGCTGGCTGATGCACCTTGGGGAAGAAGGGTGCCCACAGGGCCAGGATATTGGCTTGGCATGTGCATCCTCAGGAAGTCACTTTGAAACAACAGAAGAACCAGAGTTCTGCTGGGGCGTTCAAACAGTTAAGTGAGGTTTTCCCAGTGGGTGAATTTCAGTGAGTGGGGCTGAGAGAGTCCACAGCCTCGGCACCTGGCTGCCTGAACTCAGGAGCTTAATGCTGGGGAACAATGGTACCCAGCAAAGTCCCCTTGCATGGTCTGGGCTGGGGGCTCCGTGAAGGAGAAGTGAATGAGGAAGGCTTGGGGCAGGGGGCTCTTACAGAGAATGAGAAAGGGGGGGTGCCAGCTCAGGAAGGCACCCTTCAGCTGGGCCAGGGCTCCAGGGGGTACAGGTAAGTTACAGCCACCACTTGGTATACAGCAGAGCCCAATACCTCCATACAGCTGATACACAGGGCCATGCTTCATGCACCAGGTGCTACACAAACAGTGACTTAGCCATCCCAACCACCACCACTGTCAGCCCTTTTTGTAGAGAGGAGGCAAGAGGAGGCTAAGAAGCCAGGGGTGACTGAGAAGGGGAACCGGGATCGTCGGAATCCACTTTCTGGCTACGCCACTTGGGCCCTTTACTCAGGCTTAAGTCTTGCTCTACAGCCGGCACTTGCCACGCTCCTTCCTGACAGGTAGTAGTGCCGATGGGCCTAACAACACTGCTCTTGAGGGACACCGTTGTCATTGCACACACAAGGTCCCCAGGGAGCTAAATCCTGGCCCAGGGACACTATTCTGGGTTGAAACCCCACTCAAACATGGGGTTTTCTCTAAGCCTGAGGTCTGCCGGCCCCTGGCCTTTTGACACCTTAATCTTGGACTATAAGATAGATACTTGCAAGTGTTTGTGAGCCACAGCTCCTGTCTCTAGAACTTTGCTACAGCAGTCCCCCCCCAGCCCCCCCAAAAAATACACACCCAAGTTTTCACCTGCATCTTAAAAGTCATAGTGAGACAACAAATGGAAATTAGCTCTCTCTGGGCACTGGCACTGGGCAGGTGCTAGGCACTGTTAAAAATCTTTTAAAATCATAATTAATGTTAAGTTATTCGAGTTTTTATTGTAAGAGTCCTGGCATTCATTTTCCTATAAATGAAAAGGTAAGGGCAGCAGGGGATGGGCAAACTGACTAATTGGCAGCTGCTGGACTCTTTCTTGTTGCCTTGAGCAAAAGGACATTCAGACAGCTGGGGGATTACCCTTGTGCTAACACCAGCTGTTTGGAAGGCTCCACAGATGCCTTGAAAGAAAACTACACAAGGATCACAGGTGTGGCTCTGGTCCTGAAGGGACAGCCTTCTTAGTGCTGTTTCCCAGCGGCCTCACTAAGGGGTTGCTTGTGACTGGTGTAAAGGGGACAATACACATCAGTACAAGCTCACACTTTCATTCATATGCAAAGTGTGCCTGTGACTGGCCAAACACAAATCTTAATTTACATGTGAGGTGTCTCCTGATTGGTCTAAAATGCCCCTTCTTGCCTATATAAACAGGTTGGGAAGGCTCACTTAGGGAGTGGGCTGGGAGAGCGTGGGCTGCCGGCCCTTGGTGTTGCAGCACTAGCCTGGTCAACGGTTTCTCTTAAGGGACAGCAAGAAACAGCAGCAAGCTGCCAGAGCCACAGAGGAGCAGGCAGCAGACCAAGCTGCAAAAGTAACCAGGGCAGGAACAGGGAGATGGCAGTCAGTGCCTCAGAGGATGGAAGGCTCCGAGCAGAGGAGGACAGGTTATAAAGGGCCTGAGTAGAGAAACTGAAGTCTCTGGAAGAGTTCCAGAGCTGCTAAGCCTCTAAGGCCAAGGGTCTCAGACACTCAAGGCCTGGGAGCCATAACACAGGCTGCTCTGTCAAGGGCTGAAGAATCATGATGCTTAGGCCTGCCCACAAGCTTCCATGTCAGCTGCTGCGAAGGGCTAAGAAGGAATCTGGATGACTTCCTGCAGGCCTATGCGTTTTAAGACTTGTAGACAGACGGAAGGGTCCTGATGCCAAAGGCCAGGTTGACAGACAGCAGGAACACCAGAGGGCGCCACCTGCCGCTGCTCCCACTTTCCTGCTACCATCACTCGAGGCTGTCCCAACACAGGATACAAAGCCTCCAATGACTGGCACATGAAGAGCTTCTTCTCCTTGCCTGCCCACAACTTCTGTCTGGGTAGAGCAGAAGGATGCTTCCAGCTGCTTGGTAGCATCCCATTTTGCAGCATATTCTAAGTGCTGATGGGAAAAAGAAAACAGCTAGAACCTTCATTACCAGTGTCCAGTGGATGCTTATGACCTCCTGAGCATGCTCTCCCTGAGCAGGTGGCCCTCCAGTCGCACTCCCACCCTCTGTCCCCCAGACTCTCACCCTGTCATAGCACACTCTGGGCTCCGAGTCCTCCACTGGTCACCCTCTTACTATTGGGCAGCTAACCAGTTTCTTAGATTTCTCACTGCGTCAGTTGTGGTGCCAAACTGGCCAAACAGTATAAACAGTACAGTGTAAACAAAACATTTTGGTAAATCATCACTTAACATAAAATGTAAAGATGTGTTGGGAAGACATTTTATAACAAGACAATAAATATTGACTGGTGGAAGGACAGTAGACTGCACCATTTCCAGTTAGGATTTTCTTTTTTAAAGGTTTATTTTATTTGTGTGTGTGTGTGTGTGTGTGTGTGTGTGTGTGTGTGTGTGTGTGTGTGTCCAAAGACCAGAGGTGTCAGATCCCCTAGAATCAGAATTTCAGGCAGTTGTGAGCCATAAATGTGGGTGCTGGGAACTGAACCTGGGTCCTCTGGAAGAGCAGTACACACGCTTAACCACTGAGCCATCTCCCCAGTCCCTCTGTTTTCCATTTCTGTAGATGTAAACACGATACAAAACTGTCCATGTGGATGAATAGCTGGGAATAGAAAGCTTAATTATAGAAATGTCACTCAATTCTTCAAGATGCTGAGTTGGTACTAGAGAAGAATTTTAAGTAATTTATCAGCAAAATTACTATTTAATGCTGACAGATTATATCCAATTAAGTTCTTCAGTTAGGAGAAAAGCAAACACCTGGGCAGTCCCTGACTTACAAATAAATGGTACTGAGCCATTGACATGGATGACTTCAATAATACTGACAGCAATGTTTTGAAGTATGCCTTTGTGTGGCACCCTGGAGTTCATCACCTCCAGAGCAGAACACCATGGTAATATTCCAGTGAGAGAAAATGACTATTAAAATGAAGGACGAACTGTGGGTCAGACACAGGGGCATATTCCTGAACAGATCAGCTAGCTACTAGGAAGAGCTGAGATCTGGGAGTGGTCTTTGGAGAAACCCACGTATCTGTGTACCTCTGTGGTCACAGAGGAGCATGGACCTGTGGAACCCATGATGGGCCATGGCCTTTCCTGGGCTTGCTCAAAAGAGCAAGCCTGACTAGCCATATTGGCCTGACTTCATCCTACCATTCTTGATCAACAGTCCTTATTTGTGCTCCATGTGCTGTAGATTTTAAGAAAAGGTCCAGAATCGAGCCCAGCAGTAAACTGGCGGAGGTCACTGGCTCCTGCCCACCTGTCGGTGTGGTCTGGGCTTGCAAGACCAACAGAGGCGCACATTGTGGGTCAAAGCAAGGCTCATACCTTAACTATAGAACCTGGGTTTTGCTTGTGAGAAGACCAATTTTCTGATACCAAAGAAGCAAAGAGGTTCAGCATCTAGGTTCAGCAAGGTCTCAGAAGTGGCCAATGGAGGCTGAATTCAGGGTCTGAAACCAGTGGGGATCTGATAGCAAGGTTAAAGACCAAGCCTAGATGGGGCTCTGGAGTCTATGCTCCCCCTGAGGCTTGCTGGGGCCTCAGACAAGGTGCTAAGCATCTCTGGGACACACCAGGGATTGAGGAGTGTCCCAATCTCTCCCCGCTACGAGGCTCAGATCTAGATGCTGTGTGCCTCTATGGGGTGGTCTCCAGTCCCTCTTCCCTTCCGTTTGCATAGCACAGAAGCAGTACACTCAGGACTGCCCTGTGGCCGGGTTCTCAGGGAGAGTACATGTGCACCGTGCTATCTAATACCACAGAGAAACCCACAATCATCCTTGGCTAGCATATTTACACCAAAGAAATCGGCAGACACTATAGATCAGAGTCCCTACTCCCAGAGCTGGATGCCAAGCATTTGCCAACACACTGGTGGGTATGAGTATTAAAATAAATTATTCAGAGACTGACAATGGCCAGTCCATTTTGAGACTAGCTACATGGAGTGTCCTGAATCTCAAAAGTGTAGTGACTCAGACATCCTCTCCAGAGTAATCTCCTTCTGAAGTGACCTCTGTGAGCCTGTATTGTGGCCATTCAAGGAAACAGCCACGGAAGCCACCAGCCTCGCCCGTGGTCTTCTCAGAGCCCCTTTCACACTCGAGCTGTGGCAGAAAAAGAGTCAAGGGACAGCAGAGCTTCTTAGGATGCAGTGTGTTGGGGGGGGGGACACAGGTTCCCTCCCTTCAGTCTCAGGATGGCCACTGTCCCCATATCACATCCTATCACATGACCAGCCTCCTTAGACTTTGAGGAGCACCCACAGATTCAAGGCTATCATGTTTACGCCCTCTTAAAGAACTCTTAAAAACTGTATGGGGGCTGGCGAGTGGGCTCAGTGGGTAAAGGCACTTACCGCCAAGCCTGGTGACCTGAGTTCAATTCCCAGGATTCACATGCTAGAAGGAGAGCACCAATCCCTCCCTGCAAGTTGATTCTGATTGCCACACTTATGTCATGGCATGTATGTGTGTGTGTACGTGTGTACACACTGATTTAAAAAAAACAAAACAAAACAAAAACCATCAATTATGTGGGAGGACTGGCAAGATGGTTCATTCAGTAAAAGTACTTGCCTCCATGCCTGATGACCTGACCTGGTTTGATTTTTGTAGCTGTATTAAATACCATGTCCGAAATCAACCTGGAGACGCATTTATTACACTTTGCACACTTTACAGGCCATCACTGAGGGGAGCCGAGGCAGGAACCTGGAGGCAGGAGCTGATGCAGAGGCCATGGAGGAGGGCTGCACACCGGCTGGCTTCCCCTGGCTTGTTCAGCTCCTCTGCCCAAGGACCTGCCCGAAGACAGCAGTGCCCACAGTGGGCTCGGCCCTCTTACATCAGTCAGCAATCAAGAAAATGCCCTATGGACATTCCCACAGGCCGATCTGATGGAGACAGTTCCTGAACTGAGATTCCCTCTTCCCAGATATATCCAGGTTCTGTCAAGTTGACCAAAACTAACCAGCACATGACCTTAGTTCAGGTTCCTGCACAGTAGAAGGAGAGAACCAACTCCTGCACGTTGTCGTTTGACCTGAACACAAATGCCATGCATGTGCATGTGCGTGCGCGCATGCACATGCGCACGCGCGTGCACACGCACACACACACTAAATAAACAAATATGTAAATAAGTACATATAATGAAAAAAAAAGTATTAGCTATGTGAGAGAGAGAGGAGGCAGGTTCTCTGTTTTTACAGACGAACAAGCAGTCCTGGAGAAAGTAACTAAGAACAGAAGGTCAGTCAGTTATGAAGATGGAGCAGGAATCCAGGAGAATCTAGTGGAGACTTTCCAGGGCTATTGTGTGCCAGTTCACAGGCTGTGCACTGCAGAGCTCCAGGAGACATAATCCATTGCAGGCTGGGGTTTGAATCGTCCCTTGCAGCTAGGAAACAGGGAGGTCTTGAGAGTTCAGGTCAAGGGAGAACCTCTGGGACCATGGGGGTGGATTCTTTTCTAATGTTGTATATAAGCCAGCCAGCTCACAGCTAATCATGGGGGCTCCTACCCCTTCCTGCCAGCGGGAGCTAGAGATGGGCTTTTATGCAACCTCATGTTTCTCCATTTCTAATACAATGCCTGTTCTTCTTTTAAAGGGCTGAACTTTAACTCTGTCTGAATTGAAAGCCCAAGAGGAAACCATCAGAAGCCACACCCCACAGGGCATCATCCTCCAACGCCCCAAACACCCAAGGATGAGAAGCACAGAGGAAAACAACCCAGGTCGGAGAGACACAGGGTAAGTAAAGTTGTGTTCATGCCAGTGCTTTCTGAACATACCAAAGAGGGGTGGTTGGAAAGGCTTGGTTTTAATTCCAATCCTCCCATCTTTCAGATACACCAACACACTTTCCAGAATGTGCTGACAGGAGGCCACACAATCCCAACATACTCAAAGTCACACTTCCTCTCCAGGTCCAGACAGACTAGAAGTCAGCTCTGTAGGGGACTCTTGAAGGTAGTTTTGGGATCTGAGAGGACATCAGAAACCATGCTGGAGGCTTCATTATACCCAAGCCTCCTGCTGATCAGGCACCCTGCTTGGCTGGCTGTACTGGCTTAGCCCAACAGGAGGCTGTATCCACTCACTCCTTAGAGGGGTAGCGGGTGGGGTGGGGTGGGGGTACTAGCCGAGGAAAGAGGATGGACAGACATGGCCAGCTTGGGGGCAGGGCGCTCAGCCACTCCACTCTCTGCAGTGGACCCCACAGATACCCAGGCTCACTCAGACAAGGATTCTGTATGGGTTGTTCACCATCCTGCTCAGAACCAATGCCCAGTATCTGACCTCAGCTCACAGCTCAGGAAAATCCCTGTCCTATGAGAAAGTGAAGGCATCATGTGCCACTTCCTGTTGTTGGACACCAGCCCCAACAGCAGGATACAGGAGGTCGATTGTGATGTCACGGGGCACGTGTGTAAAATCGAGGTCCCACCTGAGAATAACTCAAACTGGTGTCAATTACCACGCTTCCCTGAGTCCAAGTGTATCATTCATTTTTGTTTTAAAAAAAAAAAAAAACTGCCAACTACACCTTTAAGATCGGACTGTGAACCCAGCCAAGTGCCAGGGTGTCACACACCAGAGGAAGGGGACTTCAGGGGAGAGCCAGAGGCCAGCTTCCAGGCCTTCCCCGCTGTATATGAACGGGATGACAGTCAAGCCTGCCTCCTTGGAGATCAGGCTAACACTAAAACCATCAGATCACAGTGTGGTGCAGAGGAAGGCCCACCCTGAGTAAGCCATCACCCTTACAATCCTCACAGTGGAAGACCAGGGCTCCAGGGGTCTACAACTTCAGAAACAGTCCAGAGACACAGCCCAGCCCACACCTCCTCTGCTCACATTCTCGTGAAAAAGGGGGAGTGTTTGAAGACAGCTGGGCTTGCTGTGAATCCCAGCTGAACTCTTCACCCTAAGGTGAGTCAGGAAAATCTCGGAACCTGTTTCCTCTCTTCTTTTCTGTAAACAGGGAGACGATGGTTGCCTGATGCTAAACACTGAACCCATTAACCTCGGTCTAGTCTTTGGCACAAGACCAGCATCTAGCAAGTTCATTTTGTCATGTGAGTACCAAATGTTTTCCCTAAACATTTCCGATTTGGAAATGAGGAGTGTAATCATCATATCTAGTGGGGGGAAAAAAAACCACCCCACCACAGAAATGACCCAGAAAAATAGCGGCAAGCATATCAACGCTGTTTGGCCAGCCCTAAAACCCTCTCTGTGCCAACAGAGGCTGTGTGCTGCAGAGAAGTTTCACATGCTCAGCTCAGGAAAAGCCCCCAAGGCCTGAATTTGGAAGTCCCCCAGCCGATCCCATTAGGAATGTGACCTGTGCCCTGGCCTTGGCCGGAAAGGCCACTGGACTCCAAAACCTGGTCTTTGATGATAGGTGGGACCGACCTAAAGCAGGCTCTCCTCACCGGGAGGAAGGAAAGAATGGCTGCTGAGCAGGCACTACGGAACTGTGGCAGAGGTGGCTGCCACCGGCTCAGGGCAAGCAGGGCTGCCCACTGCTTCCTGTGTGCGCTCTCTCTTTCGTCAGGCCCATTTGGACGCAGTTTCCTTTCTCTCTCACTCCCACATAGAGTGTCGCAGTTTTCCTCTCCTGGCCACCCCCACCCCCACTAGCCCTTCCTCTCTCCAGATACACCCAGAACGTCCAGTGATGCTGCTTTCAGGCGATGGCTTGAGCCACGGTCAAAGTCTACCTAGCAGTCACACCTGAGAAGGCAGACGCCTGGAAAACCCACACGATGGACGACGCCAGAGCAGAAGCCTGACACCTTGGAAAAACTTAGGTCCGAGAGACAACGGGGCAGGTAAACTTGCCGGCACCCAGGGCTGGAACCATGCCCTCCTCTACTCCAGACAGGGGACTATCAAACTGCTGCCACCCCTCTTCTCCCCCCCCCCGACCCCCCACCAGGCCCCCCCGGAGGAGCAAGCTGAGAAACACAAAGCACCATCTTCAGAAATGAAAGTGGTTCACACACAGAGTATCTAACTGGACGGCCTCCCCAGGCTAACCCCGGGGACTGCCCACAGCATGGAGCCGCGGATACTCACCAGATCTTAACCTCAGCTCCCCGAGGCAGCCATAGGCATCCGTCAGCTTGCCATACTGTCCTTTAATGACTTCCTTCTCTTCCGGAGCTGGGGGTGGGGGGGTGGGGGGGGGAGAGGAGGAGAAACACATCAGAGAGACATCAGCAAGCAAGCGGCTCTGTTCACGCTCGTTCATTCACACCGCGCTTGCCAATCTGGCTCTCACCCACTCGAAAAAGGAAACGCAGACAATCGCACGGCCCACAGACACCATGTGTATGGGTTTTAGGATCCGAGAAACCCAGAGATGCAAAGATTTAGACCTTCCCACGGAGGAAGGCTTGTTCTCTGGAAATGCTGGCGGCTTCCTGGGGGCGGGGGTGGGGACGGGGGTGGGGGTGGGGAAGGTGCAGGGAGCCCTAGGGTGGCCGGTGATGCCAGGGCACCTTGGGTCTGGCCTGCTACATCACTCTTCACTGTACTGCACACACTCAGAACAGGGTGAGGTCCCAGAATCTACGTGCAAGGCCTTTTCTTCTGATGTGCCAGCCACAGGAACTTTATCTGGGAAATCCCCGAGATACCTGCTTCTACTAGGCGTCATCACAGCACAGGGGTTAGGGTGACTCAGGGCTGGGGCAAGTGAGCCCCAAGGCAAACTGCAGACTTTGCCTGCGGGGTGACTAGCAACCATGTCAGTACCCAAACAACGACCCAGTTTGACTCAGGAGGAGCAAGAAGGAAGGGCACAGGGGCATCCATGGGGATGCCCTAGGCACCTCTGGGGATTCCAGGAGCGGGAGCTGGTGTCCGGACCCTTTCTCATAGGGATGCTTCAACTGCACCGAGAATCTACAAACCCCAATCGCTGTGACAACACTACACCACGTGAAAGAAGGGACCACCGAAGAGCTCACAAGAGCCCACTTGTGTAAAATATCCAGAGCAGGTGAACTCAGAGAGGCAGAGAGCAGACTCATGGTTAGCAGGGACTGAGCGTGGACAAAGGAGCATAGAGGTTTGCTAATGGAGTCTTTGTTAAAGGGGGCAAAAATACTCTACAATTAGATTGTAGGGATGGTAAGATAACCCCTTAAATACTAAAATACTTTAAAAAAAACCCATGGAATTATATACTTTTGGAAATCAGTTGTGTGGTACATGAACTACATTTCAATAAAGTTGGTATAAAAATCAACAACAAAGTAAGATGGCAGAGGGCACTAATTTTTACTGGAATCTAGTTATTAGAGTATTAAAAAATATTAGATATATTTTTCATTGTGTGTATGTGTGTGTTGTATGCATGTATGTATATATATATATTTGCATCACATGCATGCCTGGTGCCAGTGGTGGCCAGAAGAGAACATTGGATCCCCTGGAACTGAATTTATGGATGGTTGTAAGCCACCATGTGGGTGCTAGGAAGCAAACCCAGGTCCTGTACAAAAGCAACATGTGCTCTTAACTGCTGAGCCATCTTTCCAGCCCATAGTTTGAGAAATATTTTAAGGTCTGAGGTCCTTGCCTAGCATGTACAAGGCCCTGGGTTTGAGCGCTAGCACCACAAAAAAAAATTTTGTTATAATGTAGCAACATATATTCCCTATGGACAGTATCTTGTTATAATGTAGCAATATATATTCCTTATGGACAATATCTTTTGTTTTGTTTTGTTTTGAGACAGGGTTTCTCTGTGTAGTTTTGGTGCCTGTCCTAGATCTCACTCTGTAGACCAGGCTGGCCTCCAACTCACAGAGATCCACCTGGTTCTGCCTCCTGAGTGCTGGGATTAAAGGTGCGCACCACCACCATCCAGCTAAAAAACTTATTTTACATTTATTTTGTGGGGGCAGTGCATGCCACAGGACATATGTGGAAATCACAGGATAATCTGCAGGAGTGGTTCTCTCCTCCCACCATAGGTTGGGGTTTGAACTCGGGCAGTCAGGGTTAGTGGCAGTTGCCTTTACCTGCTGAGCCATCTCATTGGCCCTGTTAGCATCATCTTAAATAAAATCTAAACTGGGAGTGGAGGCTCACACCTGTAATCCTAGCACTCAGAGGAGCTGAGACAAGAGGACTGTCAGGAGTTCAAGGTCAGCCAGGCTGCAGAGTGAGCCCTGTTTCAAAATAGCCAATGTAACAATAATAACATCGCCAAAGAAATAAAACCAGCAGGGCCTACTAATCACTTCGTTTCAAATAAGTAAAGAGAAATACATGATTTTTCAAGACTTCGTGTGAGGCAGGCAGAAGTGACAGATGAGGGGCATGGGTAACGAGCTGGTCTAGTTGCCTCCCTTCCTGAGGGCAGTGCTGGCTGGCTTTCAGTCACCAAGGATGAAAATAAAGGTGGCCATTTCTTGTCCAAGAGCTCCAGGACTCCTCCCCTGAGATGCAGAGGGTGGGAGCTGGCTGGACCTGCCTCTGCATCATCACAGAAACTGCCGATTTGTCCTCCCAAGCACCAGGAAGGGGGCCCAGGGTCCGGCAATCTCCAGGAGGAACTGAGATTTCAGAAAGAAGCATGTGTGTGGTGGGATGGGGGGGGGGGGGTGGCGGGACACAGCAGATGACACACTCTTACACCAGCCCTGAGTACAGACAAGCTGGGAACAATCTGGCCCTCATGGCTTCCTGTCCCCTGAAGATGTCCACCAAAAACAGGTGAGTACGCAGAGCATTGACAAATGCCGTAAGCACTGAACCTAGCTTTAGCTGACAATTGTCCTGACACTCCATTTCAAAAGAGCCACCACTCAGTCTCCAGAACAGACTAGACTTCCCATCCCTCTCAACTGGTCCTCTGAAGAACACATACATCCATGAGACCACATTTCCTTACAGGTTAGAAACATAAAACGGAGTCCAGTTCCAGAGCCACCTGCTCACTGTGCCTCCCCCCGCCCCGCCCCCCTTTTTCTCTAGTTGGCCCTGGAGGCAGTGTGTGGTGGTTTGAAGGGAAATGGCCCCCAAAAGGAATAGCACTGTTAGGAGGTGTGGCTTTGTTGGAGTAGGTGTGGCCTTGTTGGAGGAAGTGGGTCACTATGGAGGCGGGCTTTGAGGTCTCATACAAGCTCAAGCCACACCCCGTGTCTCAGACCACTTCCTGTTGCTTGCAAAGATGTAGGACACTTGGCGACTTCTCCAGCACCATGTCTGCCTGCATGCCACCATGTCGCACCGTGCTGATAATGGACTAAATCTCTGAAGATGTAAGCCACCCCAATTAAATGTTTTCCTTTATAAGAATTTCCATGGTAATGGTATCTCTTCACAGCATTAGAAACACTAAGACATAGTGGGAGGCTACCAGGTTCCCCTTGGTAGAACCTGCAATCCCTACCAAACAGGACACAAGGACTCCAGGCTTGGAGGTTGGTGGGTTGTGTACATCCAGCGCAGTCAGTAAGGTCAAAGTCAGACCTTCCATCTCTGCAGGCAGGATGGAGCCAGGAGGCCATTTGAAGATGAAGGCCGACCATCAACACGGCTGAGACGCCAGTGATACCCTACTGTGCTTTGTTGTGTCCAGCAGCAGGGAGACTCAGTCCAGAACTGTCGACAGCCTGAGTTCTCCCCTTAGGGACACCCACTCAGGTAAAGCCAGATCCTTAGCTATGCCTGATGAAAAAAAGTTCAGAGTGAAGCAAAGTTAGAGAATTTATTAGGTAAAGATAAGGGCAAGTACATGTTTTAATAAAGCACAGGCATTTAGAGAGAGAGTTTCTTAGGGAAAGAACAGAACACACTCAACCAAGACCCAGGCCAGAGCTTCTCAAGTGGGAGAGTTGCATTTAGGTATCTTCATGAAGGCCAGATAAATGATTTTGTAGCTTATAAGTCACATTACTCAGACAGTGATTTACAATGTTTGCAGATTAAGCAATGCTGTGGAATAATCCTGTAAAGATTTGTCACTTGAAATGGTTTAATAAAACACTGATTGGCCAGTGGCCAGGCAGGAAGTATAGGCAGGGCGACCAGACTAGGAAAATTCTGGGAAGAGGAAGGGCGGAGTCAGGAGCCACCAGCCAGATGCAGAGGAAGCAAGATGAGAATGTCATACTGAGAAAAGGTACCAAGCCATGTGGCTAAACACAGATAAGAATTATGGGTTAATTTCAGTGTGAGAGCTAGCTAGTAATAAGCCTGAGTTACCGGCCGAGCATTTATAAGTAATAAATATTAAGCCTCCGAGTCAATTATTTGGGAAGCAGCTGCTGGGTACTTGGGAACAGGCAGGCAGGAGAGAAACTTCTGCCTACAAAGCAAAGTATAAAAAGTAAGTAAGGCTTAAAAATTAATCTAGCTTGTATTTTGATACTTATTTCTCATCTTACAGAATTACCTTTTGTAGGTGGCTCAGCGTTAGAGACACTTGCCACAAAGCCCAATGACCTGAGTTTGATCTCTGGGACCCATATGGTAGAAGGAAAACAACAATTCCAGGAAGTTGTTCTCAGACTCCCCCACATGTGTCATGGCATGTGGACACACTCACACACACACACACATGCACACAAGCACACCTGTATGTGCACACACGCACAAAATAATGTAGTAAGGTTTATTTAAAAGGAATTACCTTTTGTAAGTTAAATTGTAATGTGGGTTTTTAAGGTGTTATTTAGAGATGAGAGAATGCTAATATGGTAAAACTGTAGTGGGATCCTGAGCTACGCCATCTTGTGAAAGTATTCCTAACAATACCTTAAGTACAAAAACTACCCTGGGTAAACTGGCCTCTGGTCACGTAGCCATAAATTCCTAAAGTAAACTATCTCTGGACCATAAATTCCTGTACAACGTGTCCCTGGCTGAAGGATAAGAGACCTGCCTGATCACTTAACTGCTCGATCTCTCCTCTTCTATAAACGCTTGCCTGCTGCAGATGTCCACAGCTGCCTTTCTGTGTACGTCACAGTCGTGGTTCCTACATTTGAAGACTCAAACAAATTCGAGGTCGCGGCTGCTTCCCACTCGTCGCCTGGGACAGCCTTGCTGGCTGTGAATCAAGGCTCCATCTACTACAGCAGGCCTCTCGTTTTTTTTTTTTCCTTCAGGTACCCCACAACAAAACTCAAGGCTACAGATATTCTGGCCCCGGTAAGTATAGTCTGTTGTTTTAACATTCCTGTTAGAGGTGCAGAAAAATAAACACTCTGTCTTCGGACAGTTTAGATCTTATCACCTATATAGAAGCTCCTGAGTCAGGGCTTCTCTTCTCTTCTGGATCCTTTTACTTTTCCCTTGGACACAGCTGTCATTCCTTGTGGCTGTTCCCTTTAAGATACCAGGATGGCTACAGACAAGTACTGTGGCTGTGCTCCTGAGGAAATCAGGGTCAGTGTCCCATGACCACTCCCCAAGTCAAGAGTTGTCATCAGTCTGTAACTTTGCTGTCCGTGTGTCTCTGTTTAAAGACACCTTATTGAATATGCATTGTTGATTCAGTCACATTGAACACACACTCACCAGCACAGGGGGCCCAACCAGAATAAAGCTTATTACACACAAGTGATTTTCTCTAAGGGCTGTCACTGCCTCCTTGCACATACACATGCTGGGTGGTACTACAGCTCTGGACTGAGAGTCAGTTCCTTTTGTTTATTTTTATTTTAGGTGTACAGGAATTGTGCCTGCATGTGTGTCTGTACACCACATGTGTGCCCGATACCCACCGAGGCCAGAAGGAGGCACTGGATCCCCTGGAACTACCGTTACAGACAGTTGTCAGCTGCCATGTGGGTCCTGGAAACCAAACCCAGGTTCTCTTAACTGCTAAACCATGTCTCCAGTCCCCTGATGGGTCATTTAAAAATATGAAGTAAGGGGTCAGCAAGATGGTTCAGTGGGTAAAGGCGTTTGCCACCAAGCCTGACCCATGCGTTCAATCCCTGGAAACCACATGGTAGAAGAGGACCTACTTCCACGAGTTGACCTCTGACTTCCTCGTGAGCACCTGCACACATACACACAAAATACATGAATAAATAAGCTGGAGAGATGGCTCAGCACTTAAGAACATGGGCTGCTCTTCCCAAGGACACGGGTTCTATTCCTAGCACAGCAGCTCACAACTGCCTATAACTCTAGTTCTAGAGGACCAGTGCCTCCTCTGGTCTCCATGGCTACTGCATGCATGTGGCACACAGACATACACACAGGCAAAACACCCATACACATCAAAACAATAAATAAAAATTTTAAAGCAAAAATGTGACATCACCAACAAAATGTACAAACTGTGGCATTAAATAAGTCATCCAAAGAGACACTTGCTCCCAAAGCCAGACAAGAAGTCAGAGTTTCATCCTTTTCCAACATTAGCTGGGAACACGCTCAATAGGTAATCAAATGTTTGCCACTCACTCTGCCCCATGCACAAATGACCTCAAAAATGCTGCTATCATCACTCTTAGGGTCACAACACAATTTAGATAGCTGGGCGAATCTGTAAGTGTAGAACGTGCAAACAATGAGGAGCCATTGAACGTGGTTCCAGAGCTTGGCAAAGCCCAGGAGGAGTCTGGCAGAAAAACAGTCATCCACTCTCAGTGTGAATTTATTACTAACAGGGCTCCCAGCCTGGCATGGCAGGGGATGTCCCTGGCAGCCACAGAGACCTCAAGGGATAGCTGTGGGAAGCTATACAATCACTGAAATTGAATGTAAATTTTTATGGCTGGGAGCCACAGACTCTCACGGAGATTTCTGCCATTGTAACATGAATTGCTGAATAGTCTTATTAATAAAAACAAAAAAACCTGGAGCCAGATATTGGGGTGAATGCTGAAAGATCAGAGAAACAGAACAAGCCACAGCCAACCTCACCTTACCAACTCCTCAGCCAATCCTGTTTCCTCAGACTGGAAGTCTCTGAGTCCTCACCAAAAGTGTCTCTGCTGAACTGCTGCTAAAAAGCTTCTAGGTCCTGATCCTCATGCCTTATAATACCTTTCTGCTTCCTGCCATCACTTCCTGGGATTAAAGGCGTGTTTCCTTCCCAAGCAAAGACATGAGATCTCAAGTTCTGGGATTAAAGGCGTGTGCCACCAATGTCTGACTCTGTTTCCAGTGTGGCCTTGAATTCACAGAGATCCAGATGGATCTCTGCCTCCCAAGTGATAGGATTAAGGGTGTGTGCCACTACTGTCTGGCCTCTATGTCTACTCTAGTGGCTGGCTCTGTCCTCTGACCCCAGATAAATTTTATTTGTTAGAGCACAAATAAAATATCACCACATGCCATCACAAAGATTAAGAATCAGCTCAATGAGTTAATTTCCCCCAAATTTGACTGAGTATTATTCTTAGGGAGTGAGCAAAGCAGCCTAAGTTGTGATTGATGAAATCATAGGTCCCTCTGAGACTAGTTGGCACTGGACCCTACAGCTAAGCAGCCTCCACCGGCATTTGAGGGACTGCTCGCAGCAAGTAAGGCATTTGTAAAATTGGGGTCTCAGGCCCTTAGAAGGGGACCGGGAACCACAGGCACACCCTTTACACCACCTGACCCAATCAACTCTGGCAGTCAGGAAAAGTGGCATCGTACTTAGCAAGTGAAGGTATTCTAGAGGAAAAACACGCTGTTCTCTTTGGCTGCCAGACTATTGCAACCGGGGTCCCCAAGGAACTAGAATGTCCCCAGGAATCTCATGCTGTGCGAGGAGGGGAAGGATAAAGCCTGAGGCCAGCCAGAGGAGGAATTTACCTCTCAGAAGTAAATGTCACAGTTCTGACAACCGCCAGGCCAGGCCAGGCGACCATCTAGGATGACTTGTGAAGCACAGGACCACACCTGCACAGTTGTGCATATCTCTTGCCCTCTGTTTAAATTCAGGCTCATGGACTTGGGGGCCACTGGATCTCTTTGCCTTCTTCCCAACCCAGCTTCATTGACTACATCGTCTGCTAGGTCTCACAGGCAGGCCACATGTCCAGAAATGAACTTAAGCTGGGCTCTAGAAGGATTTCTGGCAGTTAGATAAAAGCTAGCATCCCTCAGGAACTTGTGAAATGGGTTTTCTGTACCCCAAAAGGAGTCATTTCCCTGCCTCTGGCAGAAGGAACATATTGTTACCTGTGGGGTCGATCATCATATCAAAGCTTACACTGGCCTTCAGAATTTCTCAGTATCACAAGTACCTGCTTTACATTTCAAAGTCCATATTAGCATCCAGGCCTTCCCATCCCCCATCTATTCCTCCTTATAATCCACACGATTTGTCCACCCCATTCATTCATTCTTTCTGACTGTCTGCCTTTCTGTCTTAGGATTTTAATTGCTATGAAGAGACACCATGACCAAGGCAACTCTTATAAAGAAAACATTTCACTGGGGTGGCTTGCTTACAGCTTCAGAGGTTCAGTCCATTATCATCATGACGGGGAGCATGGCGGCGTGCAGGCAGATATGGGGCTGGACCTGAGAGCCCTACATCTTGCAGGCAACAGGAAGTCAACTGAAAGTCACCCTGAGGGAAGCTTGAGCAGAAGAGACCTCAAAGCCCGCCCCCACAGTGACACACTTCCTCCAACAAGGCCACACCTCCTAATAGTGCCACTCCATTTGGGGGCCATTTTCTTTCAAACCACCACACTATCTACCTATCTTTCTACCTTTCTCCCTGCCTGCCTGTCATCTCTCACTCTCCTCTTGCTCTCTCGCTGTGCTCCATTCTCTCTCTCTTGCTATCTCAACTATCTCCACTATTCTCTCCCACTCCCCAGCTTCCCTGGACCTGGCTATGCCCAGTCTATTTCACCATGGAAACCTTCCCCCTAACCATGGAGCAGTCACGTCGGCAGTTTCTTTACTGCACCTGCCCTTGTGCACAGCGGGGTATGGATACTATTAAAATATGTTACATGCTGTTCTACTCCATACAAAAGCTGGCTCTGGGGTTGGGTTTCGGCCTGCTCTCTCCAGACCCAAGCATGCTTTTTTAAAAAGTCTCTGTCCTGGGTCAGGTGGGCCGCCTGACTCTGTGACAGAGTGGAGGGAAACAGCCCAGAAAAGGCTCTGTGTGCTTAAAAAGTCAGCTATTCCCAATAGGAATCGCTGCTGCTTATCTCACTGTCCCCTTCTAGGTTTTGTTTACTATCTCTAAGACAACAAAGTGCATCACAGATGTTGAACCCTCTGCACACCCCTCCCCAACCCTTGCATCTACATCTGCTTTTCACTGTGGCTTGTCCCTGTGATTGCTGTACTGAGGAGGGGCGGCCCAGGTTATCAGGGCTACCAGAACCCAGGCTTGGGTCTATTTAATCCCATCCGTCCTTGATGGCCTCCAGTGCAGCTATATCAAGTGGTCAAGTGGTTAAAAATGACACAAACACACGATCTCGCAGAGCTGAAGATCAGCATCCTGTGGTGGGAATCACCACTCAAATGGAGGTATCTGCAGGACTTCTCCTTCACGAAGCTTTTGGAGCCAGTCCGGGGGCTTTCCTTAGCCCTCAGCTCCTTCCTCTCTCTTTCAATCCAGCAGCAGCAGCAGCAGCATCAACTTCCACCTTCATCTTCCCAGCTCATTCTCTCTCCCCCTCTTCTGGCTGCTTCTTCCATCTTTTAAGAGCTACTTAGACAGGTGCACACCTCACAAGGTCTCCAGTCTGTTCTGCACAGCCCTACAGAGTCACTGGCCCACAACCACCACCCATAAAGGCGTGAGATACCTCCCAGGTACAGACTCAGGGTCAGCATGTGGACTTCTGCTACCCCAGTGGTTAGGGTCAGAGTCTGGGCCCTGGCAGCCCTAAGGACCTAGGTTCAGCTACCTGCCCTCAAACGGCCAATTTAAGAAATAAGTCATAGTAAAAACTATTTATTCAATGTGGACACACCCCCTAAAATTCATCTTAGGGCTCCAACGTGGGGTTTAAGTGTAAATAGAGAGCAAGAAGGCATGTAGAACTAAATAGCCCTGATCAAAGTCTGGCCCCATACTTCAGTGGCCTATCATTGTCTGCTGCCAATGACCCGACATCTTGTCAGAACTGTGTGAAACCTCTGAGAGACAAGCTCCTCTGGTTGGCACTGGGCTTCAACTTTTTCCTTGTTCCAGAATGTTCCAGACATTTCTGGGGAAATTGCAGTTTCTGAGGCCTATTGTCTCAATAGTCTGATAGTTAAAAGGGAGGCACAGGTCTCTCTCTAGAATACCCTCGTTTCCTGCAGCAACAGTTACACTTCTTCAGGGCCCACACAGGGACACCAACCGTGTGCTCCAGAATCATCTTCCTGCCTCTGCTGCACATTCAGGAAAGGGGTGTGGAGCTGGGGGGGGGGAGGGTGAGAGCATGTCCCTTCATCCAGAATGCTCACTGGTAAAGAGTGGGTATTGTCATGAGCCTAAGGAGTCTCGAGGAGGGGCCTGACCCCTACTCTGGAGCTATAGAACCCAATCTCATCAGGAGAAGTGGGGGCCTGACTTGCAGTGCTAACCCTGGCTGCATCCACTGTCCTCTCAGGTTCTAGGTGTGGCCAGGGCCAGGACGAGGGGTAGAAAGGCACAGCTCTCCACAGAGAAGTGCAATAAATAATCCTGACACCAACAACAAACGTTTCAACTCCAGCGGCTTTACCAAGCCTTCGACACAGACCCCAAGTGTCATCTGGCATTCACTTTGTTCACCACCAAACAAAGGGACCTTTGTGCATTCATTTGGCTCCGTAAATAAACCTAAGTGGATCGAACAAAGGGCAGGAAACTGCTAAACAAAGTGATACAGGGTCCAGTCCACACTTCGGCGGGTGGGGAGGGGACCCAGGAGAAGCCAGGGAAGCCAAACTGACCTGTGGCCCCGTGGACTCGGCATCAGACGCGGGGCGGGAAGGCGAGTTAAACAAGCACGACTTGACACAGCCTTTTGCTAATATTTCTTAAACTAACAAACAAATCCCAGCAGGGCTGCCTTGCTCCCTTCGGTCCCTGTAAATTATTGACTCCCTAATCAAAACAGCTTTGTTGCTCACTTATTGCTATGACAACTCAAAACAGGTCTGACCTCTGTGGATGCCACCATTATATGTGAAGCACCCACTTCCCGTCACAAACTGACCAACCCTAAACTAATTAGGAGGCTTGAAACAACAAACACATCCCCTCTCACAGATGGGGGGGATGAAAGTTAATTACACCAAGGTGAGTTGGGGGTCTTCCAGAGGAGGGTCCCGCCTCATCCAGCTCCTGATGGCTGCTGCTAGCAGGCTTTGAAGTCTCAGTCAGTCTCTGCCTCACGTGGCTGTCTTCTACCTACATGCCCCTGTCCTAATATGTCACATGACTTTAGCAGTTACACTGGATGACGGGCTCAACCTACTCCAACACGACTTCATCTACCCTATGCCCATGAAGCACTGCTATGGTTCTGTGTTGGTTCTTTAGTTTCCAGGCTGTTGGTCCTATCAGGAGACGGTACGTGGGACCCTGAGGAGGAAGAGTCTCATTGTTACGGAACTTGGAGGTCGCAGCATGAGCCTCAAGTCAGGTTTGGCCACCCATCCTTAATAAACTAATTAAAAGAGCCAAGTTAATAATGGAAAGTAGAAAGCAGGTTTATTTAAAAGCTATCTTGGGAAGAGGGACCAAGAGATCTAGTGACCCCCCACACACACTCCAAAAAAAAGGGTCCATCTCAATCTCCTTTTAGGAGTCCTGAAGTGAGAGTAATGTTTGAATAGAGGGCTGAGGATGAGCACATCTAAGCAGCTCTGGTCAAGGTGTGGTCCTGCCCAGCACCAGCACATCATTGGGCTTCACTCTCCTCCTGTAGGGTGGTCTGACAAGTTGTTGGACCTGTGTGGAGTGTCTTTCAGGGAGGCAAGACCCCCCTCCACCCCCCACACCTCCACACACACACACACACACACACATAAATAACTCTTTTCTCCTCCCAGCATGAAATTCCCATTTCTTTAGAGTCCACTGTTTGATTAATCTGATCTCTGTCGGATTGAGAGACGTGTTTCTTTAGAGCATCTTCACTTCTGCCAGGCCAGTTACACTACGAGCTGAGCAGTTGAGTGCCACCACATGCTTCCTCCAGGATGTTCTGCCTAAAAGCAATGGAGTCAAGCCAGATGGCTGAAACCCCTAAAGGCATGTGTCGGGAATAAGTCATCCCCCCCTTAAAGCTGGCTCTTTGGGTACTTTGTCACAGGGACACAAGGATGACTAACACAGGTCTCATTCTGAGGTACTGGCGCCTAGGACTCACAATGTATCTTTTAGGAGGTACTGCTCAGTCCCTATACTCGGTAACCTTCTTACTTGGGGAGCCCCTCCCCCAAGCATGGCTCTCCATGAACCTCTTCCCTCCGGGCCTGCCTCCACATTGCCTCCATGCATCTAACCTCCAGAGTGCAACACCCTCGCTGCTCCTGCTGCACAATGCCTGTCTGCAGACATCTGACCTCCCAGTACCTTGTCCAGAGTCACCCCACACCCTTCTTGTCCCCAGGGAACTCCATTTTCCTAAGAGGGCTGATGGAAAAAGAGAGCCTTTTCTCTTGAACATACAGATCGCATTTCAAATGTCTACAAGCACCAGACAGGTAATGAATGAACACAGCTACAGAGTGGGGCCATATGTGGCAGAGAACAAACCTCCCCTGGGTAGGGACAGATTGACAACTGCAGCCAGCGGCCAACAGGTGGGTATGTCAGCCAGAGTCTGCAAAGATGAAAATTTTCAAGAGAAATAGGACATTCCTGAGTGTTCAGTGTTGGCAACCAATCTCCATTTATTTCAAGCAGCAATGGGTGAGTGCTCACACCTGCAGGCTGCCCATCCGCAATGTCTGCCTCTCCTTACCTCATGTCTCGAAAACATATGGCACATCCTGCTTTCCCCGCCTCCTGTCAAATCTCCTCTGGGTTTTCCCACATGGGAACACTTTGCTTCCCCGACCTGGCCACAACCAACCAGGCTGCTGAGGGTAAGCTCCATTCTCTCCGCCCTTGTCCTCCTGTGGTAACCCTCCACCAACCCACATCTGAGTGCTAAATGGCTGTGTCTGATGGGTTCTAGGCAAAGGGACAGTGAACCAGACCGAGATCGTTCACAGCAGCGTGGATCTAAGGCGTGCCCATGTCAATAGCCAAGAAGGAACCTGAGCGATGCATGGATGGGTAAAGGCAGGTGAGGGCAGACCTGGTAGAGATAAGGAACCCAGGGGCTAAGGCACTGCACAGGCCTAGGGCAGAGACCACCAAGTGCCAACATGGACAGACAGCTGAATAAGCAAGCGCAGGGTTGATGGGCGGTTCCCAAGCTGTGGGTAGAGAGAGACTCTAGGGAGTTGAATGACCCTTTCACAGGGGATCACCTAAGATCATCGGGAATATCAGATGTTCACATTATGATTCATAACAGCAGCAAAATCACAGTTCTGAAGTAGCAACAAAAACAATTTTGTGGTTGGGGGGGTCAGCACACCATGAGGAACTGTATTAAAGGGTCGCAGTGTTAGGAAGGTTGAGAACCGCTGGTGTAGATAAACAGCGACACCAGACGAAGTGGAGAAGCTGAACAGGAAGTGGGAAATGAGAAACGAAATCTTCATGTGGTCTGAAAATAATTTCACTACAAAGGCGGCATTTGAAGACAGATCTGACGAAGTGAGAGGGACGATCCAAGAGAGAGTGGAGGAACACCACAGACCAAGAGGAGCATCTACGAAAGGCCCGAGGCAGAGCCATTCCTGACGGACAGGACCAGCCAGGAGGCCAGTGGCGAAAGCTCACAGAGGAAACAGAGGAGCCATCACAGTCTCGTGGGCCATAAAAGACCTGTGGTTTTTTGAGATGAGACCGCTGCAGGGTTTCCGGGGCATGGACAGCACACAGGAACAGAGGCGTGCTGGCAGTGGTTCAGGGACTGGCTGGTCAGTAAGAATTCTCTCCCGATGGCTTCAACGTTCTCAGTGCAATGAGGATCCAGGCTGTCAGGGAGGGGTAAGGGTGAGGGGGGACAAAGCAGAGAAGGATGGGTCCTGACTGAGGAGGCAACTTGACTCAAGGATTGTGAGCAGAACCTGAGACCCACTGTCTTCGTTAGGGTTCCTGTTGCTGTGCAGAGACACCATGACCACAGCAACTCTTAAAAGGAAAACGTTTAATTGGGGGCTCGCTTACAGTTCAGAGGTGCAGTCCATTATCATCATGGCGGGAAGCAAGGCAGCATGCAGGCAGACATGGTGCTGGAGAAGGAGCTGAGAGTTCTTACGTCTTGACATACAGGGAATAGGAAGTAGTCTGAGACACTGGGCAGAGCTTGAAGATATATGAGATCTCAAAGCCCGCCTCCACACTGACACACTTCCTTCAACAAGGCCACACCTACTCCAACAAAGCCACACCCCGTAAGAGTGCCACTCCCTTTGGGGGCCATTTTCTTTCCAACCATCAAACCCACCCAAATTGGCAAAGTGGTATCTCAATAAACTTCCAACCTCAGAAACAGTACAGATAGGAATGACAGGAATTAATCAGGGACCAGGCTTGGCCAAGTGTGTGGGACCAGGAAGAGGCAGAGGAGGGAGGGGCATAGTACAGGGCTGATCTCTGCCCTGGTAAAGAAAAAAGGAGGTAGAGGCCTTGTGGGGGAGACTGTGAAAGATAAAGGTTCAAGGGGTCTCTAACCCAGCAGGGCCAAAGATGGCAGCAGGTAGGGAACAAAGGACAGGCAACCAAGACGGAGCTGGGAAGAGCAGAATGTCTAACACAGACAACAGAGGTCCCAGGACGTGGGTGTGGGAAGTCAGGGCACAGAGGGACATTCTCAGTAGAGAACAAGGTCTGAAGAAGGGTCACCAACATGGAGAATGAAGACACCGAGCATGGAGACAGGACTCATCTGAAGAAGTGACAGAGGGTAAGGAGGGTCACAGCAGCAAAGGGGCTGAGGCTGGGCATCCAGCCTCGCCATGAGTGAAGTCCTAGCGTGAACAGCTCTGTCTAAAATGACTTCTCTGTGGGTCGACTTTTGGTCCTGTTTCTCTGGCAACCTGAGACGTGTTGTCGATGTCTCTCAACATGGTTTATGCTAAAACTTGTTCTCCACAGTTAAAGAGTCGCGAGGAAGTCTGGGTGAGCTACAAGGAAAGGAACCGGGCCACAAGGGCCACTTGCAAACCAGAGAAGACCCCAGGAGCGCCATGCTTGTGCAATTCCAAGGGATCAATGATTCATCCCAAGCACAATAAGTGTGCATCCTCGGGATTCTGGTTGCCAGGACACAGCTCTAGGGCAAGAGCATCCTGGGGTAGGGGCTGGCCTGGGTGGGGGTGGTTATTCCCTCAGCTGTAGCCAGCAGAATTCTCATGTTAGGAAGAACCAGGTCAGTCCAGCCACGTTCCTAGGAAGCAGGCAGCCAAGCCAGGTCCACAGTTAGTCAAACCGCAGTCAATCTTTCTATATTTTCCACAATCACATCCCATAAGGAATTGCCATCCAAGCCCTTCCCACAGGTTAGAAAAATAAGCTGTTAACTGAATGCTGCAGCGAGTCCGAGACTGAAGGGCCACTCAGACCACATTCCTGGGCATGATGTGACACCACTTTCTTGGGTTTCAGGGTCTCAGGAGGACACATGGACTCTGTTGATGTGTGGACACTGAGTTCAGCGCTGACTGTTCCTTCCCAGTTACCAGGCGCTGAAGCCTCTCTTACAATGGTTTCTCTGGGGGCACAGAGAGGCTGTGGGGAGGGTTGCTAAGCACAGTGGAAATCAAAACATCTGTTTGAAACAGAAGCTGAGGCCAAGACAAAAGCCAACCAGCCAGACAGTCAGCTGCTGAGACACATTCCTGTCCTCCCAGCTGCCTCTCCCTCACCGAAGGTCCAGGCCACAAAGAGCCCTGGAGAGAGGGACATTAAGAAAGCACCAGCTAAGCCAGAAAATGCCCAACCTCCCATCAGCTGTGCGGATGTCTCAGCCCAGAGGGACGGGAAAGCCTTCTCCCACAGCCATCGTTGGAACAGGTCTGGACAGGGGACCTCTCCCTCCACATTCTCTACCACCCTCCTACCTTCCTGCTTCCAACCCCACCCCAGCCCTTCGAAGATAACGTTAGCTTGGATGAGCTGACGAGGTCAAAAGGGTTTAACCAGCTCCATACACGGTAGCTGGGGTGCAGGGTTAACCAGAGCCTAGGAATCTGGGTGGGGGGCAGGAAAGAGAGGCAATGTGTACCTTAAAAGAACCAACAGCCTGACACAGGACTGGCCAAGCATCTGGCCAAGACGAGAACTCAGGCCTGAGCTGCTGCAGCTGCAGCTCCTGACACAGAGCAGTGGATGCCAACAGGGTCAAGAAGGAAAGAGGTACACACGCCTTTCTCCATGTGTGCTCAGCCTCTAGAGACACAGGGGATCTTCTGGAACAGTGTGCTGTGACTGGACCAGCTACTCCTGGAGCAGGTCTTCAGTCGGCCCTTCTTCACACAAGAGCTCCTTCACTTGAATCCCAACCAACTGGGGACCCACTGGGTCCCCAGGCCTTGGCCTGGCAAATGGAAGTTTGGCTTCTACCCACTCTTCCAGTTCGTCCATCATTTCTTCCCGAACCAGCCAAACTGGTTCCTGGGTTCTCCCCCACCTCTTCCTTACTCAGGTGGCCCTTTCCTGAAGTCCCCTCCCACCTGGTGCCTGCACAAGAACATTCTCACTCACCCCCTGAGAAGCCATGGGCTGTGATCCACCCGGGGCCTCCTTGTCCTGCATGAGACAGTAGCGACCTGTAGGGAACCTGAGAGGAGGGAGGGAGAGTCCCGGGTCCTGATCCTACTTCAGCTCACAAGCTCCTCTGTGCTGCTACGATGTCACCGGCCAGCTCTGGTGCTAACTAGGCACTGCCAGAGACAGTGAGGAAGGATAATGAAGTGTTGGAGGCCAAGGAAGGAAAGTGCTTGAGGAGCTGAGGTGATAAACAGGCTGGAAGATTCCACAGGGCAGATGTCCCTGGGGCCCTGATGAAAGATTTCAGGGGTGTGGCATGGCTGGGTCTGCTTCCAGAGAAGCCAGCTCTGCCTACGAAGACAAGACAGTACCTTAGACAACACTCGGACCCACGGCACCCTCACAAGGGAAATGAGCTGGGGGTTGAGGGGTCAGGATGAGCTTCCCAGCAGCCTCTGGGGTAAAGGTGGGGGTTAGGAAGGAAAGGTCAGTCTGTGGGAGCAAGAGTTGAAAAGATGGGGGAAGGGTGGTCATTGGGCACACAGGGCCGAAGCTGGTGAACAGCTCTTTTAACGACTTCCTTTTCTAGGTGAAGCAGGAAGCATATTGATTAGGTGAGAGAGGAGGTGTTGCTGCCTTGGGAAGACTGAGGTCACATACAGTCAAATCACCAGCCCACAGCACTGGAAATCACTGGAGGTACTTTCCTTCCTGGCCACATTGGGCAACGTGAGATGTTGGGTACAGAGATTCGGAGGTCTGGACTTGTTCCTGGCCGGGCACTTTGCTGGCAGACAAGGACAGTGTTTAAAGTCAGCGGTCATGGATGTGTGCAGGAATCCAGGCAAGACAGGGATGGAAGAGATGGAGCAGGGTAGGGAATGCTGTATCTAGGCCTTGGTGGGCTACAGATCACTAACTGGGGTGAGGGTAGAAGAGGGCAGAGAGCCGGGCAGGGGTGGCGCACGCCTTTAATCCCAGCACTCAGGAGGCAGAGCCAGGCGGATCTCTGTGAGTTTGAGGCCAGCCTGGGCTACCAAGTGAGTTCCAGGAAAGGTGCAAAGCTACACAGAGAAACCCTGTCTCGAAAAACCAAAAAAAAAAAAAAAAAAAAAAAGAAGAAGAAGAAGAGGGCAGAGAACAGGGGAGCCTGAAACAGAGCTTTGTAGGGGTGGGGTGGGGATCTACCTAGCTTGAACTAGCTCTCCAGGTAAGGTGGTCATGGATGCTAGGCCAGCAGAGGAGGCAGAGCACGCTCTAAAAATGACTTCACCTAGGATGGGGACCGAAGGGGAGAAGACCAGGGAACAATGTGTGTGATCACAAGGAGGGCCCTCCTTAGAAGGGTCAGCTCCCAGAGTGTTCCAGCAGAGCAGTGAGTGATGAGGACACCGACATGCCTCCAGCCCACCTGACAGAGCAGAGCAGCCTCACGAGAGTTTGGAGACATGTACACAGCTGAAGGATTAGTTTGAAGGGCGGGGCTGGCTGTGCGGGGCTTGGCTGAAGACAGGATGTAGGCCCAGAAGGCTGGTGGACAAGCCAAACAACCCCCCCCCAAAAGTCTGTTTTCTATAATTCTAGCCCCAAATCCAGAAAACGGCACAGTTCTTCCCTTGGGTTTCTCTGATGGTGATGATAAAGCTATGGGAAGTAGGAGTATGATCAGATACACATGCTCATCTGGGTTGGATATGCTATGAAGGCCACCTGTGAGCCACATCCAGGGTCTCAGGAGACATACTGGCTCAATGACCAGGAGAGATGCAGACAGACACACGTGCCTTATCCACATCCCCATCTATGCCAGGTTTCAGGGCATGTGTTTGTGACTCTTGTGACCCCTTCCCCCATCACAGCTGCTGAACTGAACAAGCTTATCTACTTGCAGAGGTTCTGAGCGACATCAAAATACTCTTGCTTTCCCCAAAAGGACAAGTATTGGTGAAATCATTAAGGCCACTCCACGTAGTTAAAAGGGAGGTTTATTTTGTGGGGTAACTTACAAGTAAAGGGATAGGTTACAGGGTCTGAGAAAGGCATGGCACAGTCTGGTGGTGTTCTCTGGAGAACTCTGCTTGGTCTACCTTCAGCGTCCAGGGTCCAGGAACCAAGAGAGCCAGTGCATCTGGATCTTGGGTCTTCAGGGTCCTCTCTGGGCCCCACCTTGTAGGCATGACAGTTACCGAAGCCTCAATGGGGATTGGAACTTCCAGATCAAAGCTGGAATGGCTACCCACTACAGACAAGAAAAGTCCTGGGATAACCCTAGTTAACCACCACCTCTTCCGGTTTCAAACTGCTTCCTCTAACTTACTGCCAAAGGCTCCCTGTGACTAGAGTCAGTTAGCACCCTCCTTGAACAGAATGGCCTCTAGGCTGTGTCAGAACCTGGCCATAGATTGCTTAATTATGTCTGAGCAGACTTCCCAAACCACACTCCCCAAGGATACTGCATACCCTGACATGTACTGTGTGTCTTATGAACTAAAGATAACCAGGATATAAGAAATATTTGGGGGAGAGATATACTACTACAGGGCCTTGGAACAAGGGAACGTTTGGCAAGAAGGGCTCAGTGTCTTCTGCCAGTGGAATTCTTGGATGGGGGGGGTGTCTCTAGGGTGAGCGGACTGTTTTGTCTCTGATGCCTGTCACAGATTCCTACGTGAGGGCCTGCTTTGTCCTTTCCAATCATGGCCTTTTCAGAAGGAAAGCCTACCCCAGCCCTGCACACGACAGACCACCCCCCCCACTGCCTCCTGCCACTTCCAGACCTGCTCTAGGATAGAGCTCATGCCCCAAGCACCCGAGTCCTGCCCTGATATTCCCAGCCTCATGCTTGCACTTCAGGCTTGTGACTAGAACCTAAAAAAGGCAAGTCCAGCCTGGGCTTGTCTAGAAGCCTTCAGGACCCACCCAGGGAGCCAGTACAAGTGAGAACCTAATGTCCTGGGGCGGGGGAGGGGGCAGGCCCTGGGGAGGGAAACAGGTGTGAAGGCCCAGCTGCAAGCCCAGGTGGGCTGGGTGACTGGCAGAGCACGTTGGCAGCCACCCTCCATGTGACTCACGGGAGAGCCAAAGAGCAGTGAGGCCGGAGCAGGGCGACTCGGTCTTCACCCCTGCAATGCACCCTGATGGCACTCCCAGGGCCATGCCAGGCAGAGATCGCTGTGCCAGCCCCATTGTTATGGCCGTTGTACATCTCCTTTTGAGAATTGGTTATTATTCTCCACTGTCTATCTGTCCTCTGTGATCTAGAGGCACTCTTGGATGCCAGGATGATCGCTCTTCGGCCCTTTCTGTATTGCTTATCGTCTGACACCCACGGCATCTTGTCACACAGTACAGTGTGAAACGTTTGTGTAGTCAAATCTATCAGCGTAACCCAGGGGGAGAGACCAACGTGCTGTGTCCTCCCCAGCACATATGTGGAAAGATCCACAGAGACACACTGCATATTTTACTGTCTGTATATTTCAACAAAGTATTTTAGATCTTTCTGGCTTTCTGTACGGCCTCTGAATTTTATACTTTTTAAAATTCCATACTATAAAACTGGAAAAGCATCTCCTATATTTTCTTCTAATGCTTTGGAAGCCGGGTTTCTTAAAATATTTAAGAAACTATTTTTGTAAGCTCTTACCTATTCTGTAATTGATTTATTTTAATGTCTGTTTTAACATAAGGGTGTAACTCAGTGTCTGTATGGGTAGGTATGGCCAAAGGCTCAACAAAGTCTCTTCCTCCTTCAATATAAGCCCTGGACATCTGTCTAACCCTGATCCCTGGTGCTGTGGTTTGGATCCAGTTTGTTCCCTAAAGGCTTGTGTGCTGGAAGCCTGATTCCAGCGAGGCAGTGCTGAGGAGCAGTGGAAACTCGAAGAGGTGGGGCCTAGCAGGAAGTGACTTGTTGTGACTTCATTGAGGGATTAATGCCAGTCTGAAGGTGCAGACGGATTCCCTCAAGAATGACAGTGAAGTGAACTGGTACGAAAGAGAAAGCCTGATTTCTCTCCCAGGTTTCCTCCTTCCTCTCTTGACATATAATTTTGCACTCACTCTCTCTTTGTCTCTGTCTGTCTGTCTGTCTCTCTCTCTCTCTCACACACACACACACCCTGCCAGGTGATACTATCTACCCCATGGTCCTCATTATAGGTTTAGACTCCCCCCCCAAAATTGTGAGCTAAATAAACCTCTTTTCTTTATAAAAATGCTATCCTCGGGTATTTTGTTATAGCAACAGAAAATGAACCAAGACCCTTGGCAACCTTATAAAGGTAGAAGAATGTCAACTGCTACAATTCAACACTGCATCTGGTAAAAAGGACCTTGATTGACATATTGACTCTAGACAAGAAAACTCAGTAGGTGAATTACAACCTCAGGACAGGTTATCACACTTGGGACTTCCTTAGTTGTGCCGGCTTTTTATAACGGGTTATGTCCCTTTCATAAACTCTGGAGTTCAAGCACACAGGATTCCTATAATGGAGCCTCACTCCTATAGAGCTTGGGGCTTTAGGATGAGGGTAGGAGCTAGTTACCAGACCACTGGCTGTGGGAGCAGTCCCCTGCATGAACTTTCCTGAGCGAGAAGCAGAAGCCCCAGAACATTGTATACATAATAAATAAATAAATTAATTTTTAAAAAAAAAAAGAGTCCCATTGGACGTCACAGTAGTCAATCGCATCCCCATAATATCCACCCTTTCCTACCACCCCCACCAGCTGTACGCACCTGTGGGCACACAAGCACATGAGTATGCAAGTGTGTGTGCACACATGCATGTGTATGGAAGCCAGAGTTCAATGCTGGGTATCTTTTTACAATTGCTTTTCACCTTATATTGCAGGTACGGTCTCTAAGTGAAGCTACAGCTAACTGATTCTGCTGGCCATTGAATGTCTGGGGGATTCCCCCCCCCCATCCCCGTTTCTGCTTCCCAGAGCTAGGCCTATAGGCAAACGGTAGGCCTGGATATTTTTACATGGGTGCTGGGTATCTGAACTCAGTACCTGAGTATTCAGTCACTTTACTGAATACTCAAGCCCTCTCCCCATCCCAGATGAGTACCTTTCTCATAAACTAAAGCATCCATCCACAAGTCTGTTTAAGGCCTGATAGTGGCTTGAAAGAGCGCTGCCCCCACAGCTAAGGTGTTTGAATACCTGGTCCCCAGCTGGTGGTGCTGTTTGGGGACATTACGAAATCTTTAAGAGGTGGAGTCTTTCTGGAGGAGAATGTACACCACTAGGGTGGGCTTTGAGGGCTTACAGTCTCACCCCACTTCCAGTTTGCTCTCTCTGCTTCCTGTTTGTCAACGGAAATGCGATCAACTTCCTGCTCAAACCACCTGCGGCCATGCCTCCTCTGTCATTACAGACTCTCCCTCTGGAGTCATGAAACCAAGAAAAAAGGATCTATAAATTCGTCATAGTTTTTATCATAACAAAAAAAAGTAACTAATACAGGCCTCTATCACACTGCCCTGTGCTGATGGCCTACGTCATTGATGGGCTTTATAAATTTTGTTTGTTTGTTGTTGTTTTTTTTGGTCTGGTAGACTTGAGAGTCACCTATCATGTTTTCAAACCTTCTGGCCTAGTTCTTTCCTTTACCACTCAACAGTGTAGACGGAGCCTCTCCCATACCAAGACAGCACTGAGTAAGACACGCGATGCCCCAGGCCCGTTTCCATGTACCATGTGTCAACGTTGGATATCTTTTCCTTGTAATGTACCATGTACATGTACCATGACTCAGGGTAGGGTCTAAAAACAATGGAGACGTACTCCCTCACAGCTCGGGAGGCTGACGTGGAAGCTTGTGAAGATCAGGTGTGTTCTGGCTTCCGACAGCTCACAGGCAGTGAGCCCAGGAAGAATGGCAGATGAGGAAGGAAGAGCAGGCAGGGTGGAGGATACAGGCTCCTGCAGGCTGCACAGGACTACTGCATGGGAACAAGGGAACCAATGATGAGGGACAATGATTACAGGGTAGCAGCTGCTGGGACCATTAGGAAGCTGCTGCACAGTCCCGGAGAGAGAAGAGTGGTTAGGGCTGGACTCTCAAGATGGTGGGAGCAAGGAAAGGTGCTGTATAATTAGTGTATTTTAGCGTTAGAGTGGTGGGGCCTGTGGGTAGGCTGCCTGGGGCTGGGGAAAGGAGGAATCAGGATGTCTGTCATGTTTCTGTCACAAGGGATTGCATGGAAAGGACAGACTGAGGGACAGGCAGGTGTGTGTGGGAGGAGTCCCAACTGTCCACAAAACTCCTCTTTGAACTCAGTTGAATACTGCTCATGATGTCCTCTGAAGAACACGGTGTGCTTCCCATGGGTCACAGCTTCAGTACCGATGTTTCTCAGAAACTGCAGGGAGAGGAATCCTCTTTCTCCTAGATCCTCACATTGACAACCGAGGAGATATGGGAAGGTTACTGAGTTTTATCTGTTGATACTGAAAAGTGGCCAATTTATGAGCTCACCTGATCTAAGGAACCATTACCCCAGCTTATCTCACAGCTCTGAGGGTTATCAACCATCCTGGTTCCCTTTCAAGTTGCTGATAAGACACCCCGAGATAAAAGCAGCTTTAAGTTTATTCTGCTTCCAATTCCAAGTTATACTCACAGTCCATCATTTCAGGGAAGTCAAGGCAAGAACTTGAAGCTGCTATTCACATCACATCCATAGTCAAGAGCAGAGAGGAACTCATGGGCCTAGGGCTCAGCTCACTCTCTCCATCCACTCTTACACAGAAGTCCAGAAGTCCCTGGTCCAGGGAATGGTGCCACCCACAGTGGGTGAGCCTTCCCACCTCAATAAATGTAGTCAAGACACCCTGCTCCTCGCCCCCCAGACATATCCACAGGCCAGCCTGGTCTCAACAACCGAGACTGTCCCCTCAGGCAATCCTCCATTGTGCCAAGTAAGTGGCAAAACTAACCATCACAGCAACATTTTTCACTCCGATGTGACCTCTAGCACGCTCATGTGTCTGTCTGTCCATCTGTCTCCTGGAGGATGCCAAACAGCTCAGACTGACCATCCTTTCACTCCCAGGTACCTCGGGACCGGATCTGAGAGTTTCTAGGTATCCAAGATGGACATCAACACCTTCAGCTCCTCATAATGTTCATGAGAGAGAAGACGGCCAGAAAGAAAAGAGCACTCGGGACACCCAGGGTGGAGTGACCTCCAAAGCTCACACCTTCTTGGGCAAGCACCCCCAAGTCTTTCTTCTGAGCCTATCTGCTCTGTGAAGGCATGTTCTAGTCAGTCTGTGGAAGCCTAATTTTCCCAAAAGCAAAATGAACCAACCAGAAACCTGGAAGGGAGGATGCCACAAAGGTCCGATGCACACTCAGAAACCCAGGGAGTCGGGACCATCTGTGCCAAGGCCAGACCACAATTGTTCATTTTACCTTTGGTTTTAGGCAGTTTGATACTGTTTTAGTGATAAGCTGTGAAAATGCCACCACGGCCACTGTTTCTGGGATTATCATTATTTCATAATTGGTTACTACAGCTAGCACAGTGGAGACCCTGGCAGCAAAAGTAGCTACCACAGTTAGTTAATCTTTCATTCTATTGGGCATGATAAATTTAATTCAATAGTTATATACATTTCGATTGGCTTTGAAAATTATAAATTTATAAACTCAACTTCCGTTTGCTTTTGGGATACCATCTTACAAGGACTCCAATTTGCAGTAAAGCTTGTTGAGGAAGGGAATGGCTCAGTTGCCTTTAGCCTACAGGCTATGGGTGAATTAGGACTTCTATTGGTCTTTTCTGTGTTGAACACACAGATTGCAAGCCCAGTGCCACTTTGAGATCTTTGGCAGCAGTTAACTCTGCAGCTCACACACGATTGAGCCTGTATGATAATGAGTATTCAGAGACAGGTAATGCCTGGGGGGTGCTCACCAACCTAAGACAGAGCGCCTGTGTGGCCTGGGCAGGCGTCTCCATGACGGGTAAGGTGACCTGCTGATGTCCCACGCAACCTAAGTCAGAAGCTCATTTTTTAGTAAAAGGGGGACCTGTAGGGCCCTGGCCCCCGTTTTGGGTAACTATTGCCTTGCTTGCTGCCCTTGACCTTGATATCCTCTGTATACTAATTCCCAGCCAGGTTCCACCCTTCTGAATGCTTAAGGGAAGTTCCTTGTCTGTGTATCCTACATAATGGGTGTTAACAGCTTAGATGCAAGATTGTAAAACATCGGTAGCGAACTTCTGCCCTTCCGGGTTCTCCCATTGTGCTGTAAGCCTGAATTTAAGACCTCCTCCCTCCTTCAATAAATGGCATTCGGCATTAAAAATAAATAAATAAATAAATATAAAAATTAAAAAAAAGAACTCGCCCTCAGGGTTGGAGAGATGGCTCAGAGGTTAAGAGCAATAGCTGCTCTTCCAGCAGTCCTGGGTTCAATTCCCAGCAACCACATGGTGGCTCACAACCATCGGTAATGAGATCTGGCGCCCTCTTCTGGCATGCAGTCATATATGCAGGCAGAACACTGTATATATAATAAATAAATAAATCTTTTAAAAAAAAAAAAAAGAACTAGACCTCAGTTCCTGCCCGTATAGGCCTGGTAATAACCCCCAACATAGGTAATAACCAAAGAAGGACAAAGCCTGAGACTTGTCCAGACTTGCCCAAGAATGGAAAAGCTATAGTCTTAGCCCATGCTAGCCATAATCAATTAAAAATGTACTAATATGATTGTCACATGCATAAGCCAATCCTAAGTAGAATGATCACACTGCTTTTAGAATTCCTTCAGCTGTGCTTAAAAGGAGCTTGCACATCCTTCTTGGGGGGTCATCGCAATTTTGTATGCACCGGTGAGTGGCCCCACATGCATGTGGTATAATAAATGCTCTTGTTGATTGCATTGTGACTGGTGGTCCTAACACCTCCACACACCACACACACAGACACACACACACTCAGACACACACCAGACACACACAGACACACACACGGGAGTAGGGGGCAGTGACTGACAGCTTCACTGCTCATCTCTCCTGCAGCTCATGCCCCACCACATGTGACAGCATCCTCAGTCATCCCTGTCTGCAGGATACACTGGATCGCTGCTTATCAGGAGCCAAAGAGCAACTGCTTCCTCTTAAAAGGAATGTTCTAAACACACAGCGTTTATCAGAAACAGACAAGATCCCTGGTGGAGCTAAGTTCATATAATATATGTATGGCTCGTTAAAACATACATAAAACAGTACCTCACATGCCCAGACACACAAACTGCCCCCTCTCTAGCCAAAGGACAATCACGGAAGGCATCTGTCTTAGTTTCTATTGTCATGACAAAACATGACAAAGGCAATTAAAAAAAAAAGCATTAATTTAAGGCTGACAGCTGCAGAGGGTTGGAGTCCATGGCTATATCATGGCAGGAAGCATGGCTGCAGGCAGGCAGGTATGGTGCTGGAGCTGTAAGCTGAGAGCATGCATCTGATGCACAGACACAAAGGGGGAAAACTCAAAGCCACACCCCCAATGACACACTTCCTCCAATAAGGCCACACCCCCAAATCCTTTCCAAACAGTTCCATTAACTGGGGACCAAGCATTCTAACACATGAGACTATGGGGCCATTTTCTTTTAAACCACCACAACAGCTATGCTCACCACGATACCACCAATGCCACACCCCCACCAAAAAGAGTCAGCTTGTTTTAATGTTATGCCATATTTGTAAACGTAGTTTTTAAGAATAGACAATGGAGAGCGTGTGCGCATGTGTGTGTGTGTATGTGTATACATGTGAAGCCTAGCGTAGAGGTTGACATCCGTGTCTTCTTTTTTTTTTTTTGATTTTTTGAGACAGGGTTTCTCTGTGTAGCTTTGCGCCTTTCCTGGAACTCACTTGGTAGCCCAGGCTGGCCTCGAACTCACAGAGATCCGCCTGGCTCTGCCTCCCGAGTGCTGGGATTAAAGGCGTGCGCCACCACCGCCTGGCTGACATCCGTGTCTTCTATCCCTCTTTACCTGTCTTTTAATGAGACTGTAATAGAGGGCTCTGGATATTTAGTGGTAGTGTTTGCCCAGTATGCTCAAGGTCCTGAGCATAGTATCTAGCTCTGGAAAGAAAAAAAAAAAATCCTGTCTGAGGTTAGAGCCTGGGCTATGTAAGGAACATCAGACCAGGCTGGGTACACACCCATTACTAAAAAAATAAAATTATAAAATTTAAAATTGTAAAATCTAGTGGCTACCAGAGCATCCACAGAATTAACATGGTTCATCACACGGTCCTGCAAACTGAGTGGCTGGGACCACAGTTCATTTGGTAGAAAAAAGTGGGATGACATAGCTTAGTGCTCAGCACCTCAAACCCAGGCATGGTGGTGGACTTCCCAGCACTCGGAGGCAGAGGTAGGAGGATCAGAAATTACAGATTATCTTCAGGAGTTCAAAGCCACCCAGGGACATATCAGAGCTTATCTCAGAACAATAACAAAAAACAAGGTACTCCAATGTGAGCTTAAGCTGCTGTGTAGCTCAGAACAGCCTTGAACTCTCAGCTCTTCTCAGTCTTCCATGTCCTGACATCATAGGCATGTGTGGCCACCCAGCCCTGTTACGGCTTTACGGGTTTTGTTAGTTGCTGGATCAAGGACATGATCTCAGATATTTTCATGAATTCAGAAGCAACCCAAAATGAAAACGAAAAATCACATCGGTGTCCTAGGTCTAGCTCAGATCTCAAAGTCTGATTAGATAGTTCCTTTGCCAGATCACGTCTCTTAAGATTCAAATTCTGAGCAGATTAAACCGTGAGACGAGGGAAGAACTGACGGTATTTATGCTTAGTGGGGAAGTCTTTTTTAAAAAGGCAGGGTTGGAGAGATGGCTCAGCAGGTAAGAGTGGGCATCTCCAGAGGGGCTGACACCTTCATTTGACCTCAGAGAGCACCTGCACACAAGTGGCTTACACAAACGTACACACATACACAAAAAATGGATCTTTAAAAAAATTACCAAGAAAACAAACAAACAAAACAACAACAACAACAACAACAAAACCCGAAAAAGACAAATGAAATCTCAGCATAGGAGAGCAAATCTCTGCATCGGTTGTAATCATTTGCTCCAGATTATGATTCTGAACTACAGGAGGATTAATTAACTTCCCTGAGGGAAAGAACGGACGGCATAAGGAAGTGAAGCTCTAACTCAGGTCTCCTCTCCCAAGCTAGTGACTGGGAAAAAAAAACTTTACTAAAGTATGGTCTGTGGGCCAACACCACCAGAGAGGAGGTGAGAATTACAGATTTTTAACACCGCCTTGTTGCCCCTGCCCTGGCCCTGCCCCACCTCTGCCCCGCTCCGCCCCTGCCTCACCCCCACCCCGCCCCTGAAGCTGACTAGATTTTAAGATCCCCAGGAGATGTCGATGGAGAATTGGGGTTTTGCAACACTGCTGTACCAGTCTTGCTGGTTTATGTCTGGCAGAGAAGTGCCCAAAGCCAACCCTGAAGGCTAAGTTGTCCCCTTACCTGGTCCCTGTGGTCACAACAGTCATCACTTTCCCTAACAAATGGGCATCAAGCTCCGGATGCAGGAAGCCAGGGAGGCAGTCTCTCACTCTGAAGGACCCACAGCTCTGATATTTGCTTCTTCTAGCTAGGCATCTGCTTCCTCTCAGGAAGAGAAGGTATCTGAGACCCTGGAGCAGACCAGAAGGCCGCAACCGAGATAGCAAAGCAGGTGCCCCATATCATGGCCTTACGTCCCACTGTCCCAGGATGCCTCGCAGAGGTCAGTTTTACCATGTGGAGCAGCCACCACCTCCTCGGCTATTGACTACTGATGGGCAGGGCAGAAAATTAGGGGTTTGCTGAGGGGTTAGAAGGTCAGTTGTAGTTTAAATTTCTGGGTAAAGACTTCCAACCATCTGAATTAATACAGTCACCTGCACTCGGCCCTCACACAAAAGCAGCCCGACGGGAGAGAGGAGTACTGTGCCGGTTGCCAGGCTCACTGTCCACCTGGATCCTCATCTTAATCTCGACAGGACTACGGGCCAGCCATGTCTCCTGGGCCTGAGCATCTGCTACAAATGGTATGCCTCCCCTACCGACAAAGCCCATAGCAGCCCTGACAGTGATGACATGTGACTCTGAGGCTCCCCGAGACCTGCCAGGCCAGGGCCCTGTTCTCAGGACACATGCTGTTTCCCCTAAAGCAGACATCATCGCAGGACAGATGAGGCTGGGCATAGGGTCCAGGAGAGCAGGAGAGATGACCATCAGCCTCTAGGGGATAGAAGCATAGCAGAATGTACACAGAGGCAGGCAGCTCCCCGACATGGTGGACCTCACCAGCATATCCCATTTTCTTCCAAAAAAAAAAACTGCTTTCAGGTTAAACTCAGACCTCCATGTTTGTACTTCAGGACATGTTCCATCTTGGGTCACCCGGGCCACCAGAACAAGTTGCCACCTGTCCTCTGAGGCTAATGTTCTATCAGAGAACCTTGCTCTGAAGTATTTGTTAAACCAGGAAACTTCAGGAGCAAGTAGCACCCTGCCAGCCCCATATGTCATGAGTACAGACAAGTGTGACCTGTCAGCTGCACCTGGCCTTCTCACACACACACAAAGATGCCAGTGCGTGCCCAGCACCACCTTTGTGCAAGCACAGCTCTGAACACCTGCCTGGCAGAGCATCCCTCCCCCGGAACAGGCTAAGCAGGGAGAGGAAAAAGCAGGTGGATCTGCCCCCACAGTGCCCACCTCACTCAGGAACTTCTCCTAACTCAAATCCAGAGCTTGGGATGGCCCAGCCCTACCTCTCCTCTGAATCAGCCCTCACATTCCAAGGAGTACCTTTGGAGAGCCTGAGGGGAACAGCATTTCCTCTTCATGGATGTCTTAGTTATTGCTCTATTGCTGTGATGGAACACCACGGCCAAAGCAACTTTTAAAAGAAAGCATTTCATTGGGGGCTTGCTTAGATTTCAGAGCATGAATCCATGGGGGTGGGTAATATGGGCTTTTGAAATCTCCAAGCCCACCCCCAGTGACACATCTCCTCCAACAAGGCCACACCTCCTAATCCTTCCTAAACAGTTCCACCAACTGGGGACTAAACATTCCAATATATGAGACTACAGGAGCCCATTCTCATTCAAACCACCACAGTGCGGTAACTTTGTTTTTCACTCAGCACCTAGATATTGCATCAGGCTATCCATGCTAGGTTGTCCACAGGAAAGAACACCAGGGCTTGTGCTCAGCTCTGTCCCCAGGGAATGCAGGCTTGAAGCACACACATTCCTGTAAGTATCAGGTTTGCCTTTAGTAACATCCCAGCTCTGCTCAAAAAAGGGGGTGACTTGTTTCTAAGCAGGAGCCTCCTCTGAAAAGAGTGTGTCAGATGAAATCAGCTCTAATCAGATGGACTGTGTGGTGGATATACTCACCAGGAAGTTTACAGGACAACGTGAGTCTTTCTTCAAATACATATTTGCTTATTTTTTATAGCAAGAACGGCATTTTACTGGACATGTTGTCCTCTGGGGCGGGTCTTCTACAAATCACAGTCCCGCCACTAACTAGAAGTGAAATCTCAGGAAAGTTCTTAGACCTCTCTGTGACTCAGTTTCTCCAAGCATAAAATAGAGCTCACTAGTATCTGCCTCCTTCTGAGGATTGAATAAGTTGATGTATGTAAACCACTTAGAACGGCATGTGGCTGTCACCATCAAATGCTGGCTGGCTGTTATCGAGTTGAAGTGAAGTTTATTTAACTGGTAAAAACTTCCCAGCCTAGCAGCAGCAAACCTCTTCGAAGCAAAACAGGCTCATGATCTGTGGATATTTCCTGATGTGACTGCTACAGGCAGAGTTCTGGGTCAAGGCCCTGAATACTTTTCAAAGTTCTCATTCATTATCTAAATTTTCCTAAAGAATGAGTCCCAGCAAGATGAAGCCCTTCCAGTAGGGCCTTCAAAACGGGAAGTGCCCTTAGCTGGGCTGTTGTGGACTGAGGCCAGAGCCAGCCCGCCTGTAGACAGTCTTGTGTCCTACAGAGGTGCTAGGCGCTCTGGAGTGTCAAAGCTTTCAGACACCTACCTGTTCTGATCTGATTTTTGTCTCTTAGTGGGTTGGCCACCATACCACACAGTCTACTCAGAAGTGATCCAACCCACTTCTCAAGTCTGACTTGGATCAGTTTATCTGGGGCTTGAAAGACAGTTCAAGTAGCGGGGAAATGGTCTCTGTCCTCATTTGGCAGGTCTGCAGAACCTGAGCAGTCAAAAAAAACAATCACAGAGGGGAAATTAAACATCCTAGATATGCTCGAGAAGTAGGTCATGGCCCATAGATTGGCACAGGTCCCCAAAGCAGACCAGCCTGGCACTCTGTAGAGCCTAGGGCAGAGGACCATGGACCTTTGCACCTCCTATGTTGAACTGGTTTTGTTTGTTTTGGTTTTGGGTTTTTTTTTTTTTTTTTTTTTTTTTTTTTTTTTTTTTTTTGAGACAGGGTTTCTCTGTGTAGTTTTGGTGCCTGTCCTGGATCTCGCTGTGTAGACCAGGCTAGCCCGAACTCACAGAGATCTGCCTGGCTCTGCCTCCCGAATGCTGGGATTAAAGGCGAGCACCACCACCGCCTGGCCTGTTTTTGTTTTTAATCAGTCTAGAGGGCTTAAGCAAAACACATTTGGTCCTCCTCCTTTGAGAAGCATATCCCCCTGACTAACCAGAGGACCAAATCTAAAATGTGGCCAACAGGCAGAACTGCCCCAGCCTGGCCTCTTCTCTTCCATTGTCTCCCCAATGGCCTTCTGCTCCTGCCAGAGGTCTCCAGTACACAGACCTACCCGGACTCCATCCCTAGGGGTCTATGGTAGGCACCTCCACTGCCTAATCAGTCAGGAACCCTGGGGAGTCCATCTCTGTTGGGGGTAACAGGCTGGACAATTTGCACACCAAGTTACAGAGTGCTGGGGTGCAGGAGCACCCAGAAGGGTAAGCACAGACCATAGCTAATGACTATGGTCCCATAGGGTTATAGTTCTAATAAAGGGGCTGACTCCTGAGCCCACTAGTGAGTTTTAAGGAAAACGGGAGTTCTTCAGTTAAGGATCACTAACTCCCAAATGGCAAGGATCTGCTCACACCACTTCTGCTATGGAAACCTGCCGAGTCAGTTGTGAACTCGCACAGCCTGCAGGTGACTACAGTTAGTGTGACAGTGTGTTGAACATCTCAAAATGGCTGAGAGAGTGAATTTGAATTTCTCATCATAAAAAAGTGGTATTTGAAGCTGGGCAGTGGTGACGCATGCCTTTAATCCCAGCACTTGCGGCAGAGCCGGGAGGATCTCTGAGTTCGAGGCCAGCCTGGTCTACAGAGTGAGATCCAGGATAGGCACCAAAACTACATAGAGAAACCCTGTCTTGTAAAACAAACAAACAAATAAAAAAAAAATGGGTATTTGAAATGATGATGCTATGTGGCTTCTTTTAGCCATTCCACATTGTATAATGCATTATGTATATATAACATTACTCTGTCCCCATAAAAATGTCTAATTTTAAATTTATGGAAAAATAAAACAAATCGAACTGAAATAAGAGAAAGTCAATGGGAGAAAAGTAAGATCTCACTTGGCACGGAACAAATTCAATTTTAGGAGATTTTATCCACAGGGATGGGCAGGAAATACTAACATACTGATAACATCTAAGTCCATGAAGGTTGATTTCTTTCCCTCTGTTTTTCTGTATGCTTGAACATGGTGTTTTTTTTTTTTTTTTTTTTGTTTTTTTGGTTTTTTTTTTTTTTGAGACAGGTGGCTCAAAAACCTCTTCGAAGCAAAACAGGCTCATGATCTGTGGATATTTCCTGATGTGACTGCTACAGGCAGAGTTCTGGGTCAAGGCCCTGAATACTTTTCAAAGTTCTCATTATCTAAATTTTCCTAAAGAATGAGTCCCAGTAAGATGAAGCCCTTCCAGTAGGGCCTTCAAAACGGGAAGTGCCCTTAGCTGGGCTGTGGTGGTGGTGGCTCACACCTTTAATCCCAGTGCTTGGGAGGCAGAGGCAGGTGGATCTCTGTGAGTTCGAGACCAGCCTGGTCTACAGAGCGAGTCCCAGGACAGGTACCAAAACTACACAGAGAAATCATATCTAAAAAAATAAACACAAAACAAAAAAACAAAAAACAAACAAACAAAAGTTAAAAACAAAATTTTGAGCCACACTGTCACAATGAGCGCCTAGTCAGAACCAAAATAATGATTTTGCAACAGGAAGAGAAACACGTTTCCCTAGTTTTTATCTTTATAAATAAGGAACAGAGAAAACCTGCACTGAGGAAAGGATCCACATACAATAATGCAGGGCCCATCAGCCGCTGTGACCCAAATCACCCGAGTCAGGGCCTTCCCATATCCACCTCTAGTCTGGAGAATCTATCCAATGGCCACTTTGTGGATCTCTGTGACAGTCTCGAGCAGGTCAAACTTCAACCCAGTGACCACATAAATTTGGGCTACAGAGCCTGAAAAACTGAACAACTCTAAAGCGGCCTGGCTGGGCTCATGGCCACCGCACTAATTCAAACCAAACATGGCTGTGGCATCTATACAAATACATCAGCTGGGCTGGTCAGGAAGCCAGCTGTTCATGCACAACCTTTCCCCGGGAAACCCCCCAGAGTTTAGGAGCACTCACTAATAAGTGAAGTCTCTCAAGCCTCCTTTCCTTCCTCACCTCTCACAGACTGCCATCCATCAACAGGGACAAGGCTCCAGGGGGATGAGGTGGAGTTTCTGTCAGCAAACCCAGGTGTAAACACAGGGATACTCCCCAGCCACCCTTCCTGGGGGCTGGTTAGAGAACCCTGAACTTTAAAAGCAACTGAAATCCAATGACGATCAACGCATTTCATGTATCTACCCTGAGCCTAAAAGAGACAGAGAGATGACATCAGGTACTGTGGTCTCAGCACTCAAGGACAGAACACCTGTATGCTATGAAGAAGCCTCCAGATGCTAACTCAGGTTACCCCAAAGATTCCAAAAGCCTTCCAAACCGGTGCATGCATCTGTGCCTGCTTCTGCCTCTGGAAGATTTATTATCACTGATCCACATAGAAAACTTTCAACTGAATTCTTTAGAAACAGGACTCTGGAATTATTTCTTCACCAAGCCTCCTTCTGGCAGGCAAGGCGATCTTGTGTGACGACCATCAGCAACGTTTGTCTTGGAAGAGGAGGCTAAGTTCCGAACAGGTGGGGGCAGGTTACAGACTCTTTCCCTCAACACTCACACAGCATTAGTATTTCCTAAACTCAATATCCAATCCAAGACCCCATCTTTTCAAATGGCCTAAAAACCTGAAGGCAGTGGGTAGCCACTGAATCCAAGGCGCATCTCAAGATGGCACCTCCACGAGGGAACGTAGAAGGAAGGCGCTGGCTGACCGTGAGGGCAGGGATGCGCTCACAGCTGTTGCCTCACTCATGGAAGCCACCCATCATGCCCAGTCAGTGTGTGGACAGAGCTTAGAACACAGAGGCCAGGAAAGACCATTCCCCACACGGCAGGAGTCTGCACTCCATCAGGCTCTCAGGCCCGAGACTCACTGGGGACACCCAGCAGAGGAAACTACAGCTGAAGAGAAACATCAGGCTGCCACACCCCTTGTCGGTAAGGAAGGAGTCAGGATTAGACTGCCATAAATGTGCATTGTGTCTCTGCCTCCCTCCCCCGCTGCCACACCACTCAGGAGAGGGCACGTCTTCCTCCCCCCTCCCCTCCTTGCTTGCTTCCTTATAGGTTTATTTATCTGGGGGACCGGAGAGCTCACTCAGCAGTTAAAACACAGTGGCTGCTCTCCCAGAAGACTCAGGTCTGATTCCCAGCCTCCACACGGTGACCCAGAGCTATGTGTGACTCCTGTTTCAGGGGCTCCAACTCACTCTTCAGGCCTCTTCATGGGGCACAGACATACATGCAGGCAAAACATCCATAAACAAAAATTTAAAAAAACACATGAAAAAGATTAGCTGAGGGTGATGGCACACACTTTTAATCCCAACACTTGGGAGACAGGGGAAGGTGACTCTCTGTGAGTTCCAGGCCAGCCTGGGCTATGAGACACTGTCTCAAAAGTAAACAAACAAACAAACAAATAAGTAAAAGAGTTATTCTTATTTTATGTATATGGGTGTTCTGCCTGCATATATGTCCGTACACCACATGTGCCTGGTGACCTCAGAGGCTAGAAGAGAGAGCTCCAGATCCCCAGGAACTGGAGTTACAGTAGGCAGTTGTAAACTGCCATGTATGTGCTGGGAACCTAAACCTGAGTCCCCTGGAAGAGCAGCCCTCGCTCTTCAAGTGCTAAGCCACCTCTCCAGTCCTGTCCCTTGGGGACAAAGAAAGGTCAGGGGATAGAAGGCAGCCAGCTAGCTGGCCCTGGGAACAGGTGGAGATTTTAAAGTTCAGAGTCATTCTGTCCAACAGTGATACATTTAGGATGTTTTAAAAGCCTGAGAACAGTAACTCTCTAATAACAAAAGGTGCTCTGTAATCGTTCACAACATTATCAGCAAACGCCACATGTCTTTAAAAACAAAGAAAAACAAGACCAAGGGAAACAGACCAAAAACTGTAAGTAATTCAGCCAACGGTCTACCGAAAACAAACGCTAGGTGAAGGGATAGATGTGCAGAACACAGGAGAGGGTTGAGAAGGTAACAGTTCTTTTCACTACAACCTCTGCTGTCAACCCCAAAGTCCCGTACCACCCATGCCACGTAAAATGCATCCCGGCCCAAACTTAATGGCCTGATGCAAGACACCTGTTCCAGGCGGCTTCAAAACCACTCACTGGTGTGTGAGTCTCACTTAGCTTTGCTGCGGTCTATCTGAAAGGCATTTTATTCTCTTTGATGACACGGTAGCTTTGTACCGTGAAATTAATCTCCGGGTTCTGATAAACGAGTTATGAAGTAGACATCTAAAACGGAATGGAAATTTCCGTGGTTTTCTTTCAAGGCTGTGACAAACGACCAAACTTGGGCTTTTCAGGACAGAACCCAAATTGGAATAATGTGATAATTATCCCATGACTCTGCACCCTTTTGACACAGAATACTGCAGACATTGCTTCCCTAATCAAGTGGCTGACAGCAAGCCAGCTATTTGTTGTTTGTTTTTTTCCGTATTGTTCTGTACTTGCCTGTTTTGAGGTCTGAGGTTTGAGGTACATTTGCCTCATCTGGTCTGAAACTCCTAGGCTTAATGGATCTTCCCACTGATGCTCCCACAGCCGATAGCTGGAACCTGGGGTGTGTTCCACCACACCCAGCTAGATAAACTACACCTTAATGGCATGGTCTGAGAAGCGGAACTAGATATGCCCCTTTTAAGACATGTGTACATATACACACAAATATGTATGTTGTAAGTGGAGTCAACACATACAAATGTGAAAGGCCTAGAAACACAAAGCACCGTGCAAGTGAGTGCTGGTTGCACTTGTTACTTCTGAAAGTATAAGTGATCCTTTTTAGCTAGGAATATCAGGACGGTGGACAACTGGACATCCACTGCTGCAAGCCTGCCCTCCACGGTTCACCATTAAAATCCTACCAATCATATCTGACTTCTGGTTTAAGCTACCTAACTAGACCTTCTTGCAAATGTCAATTATAAAACTAGGGATCCGGAAGCCGGCCATACCAGGAAGCTGTGCACCGTATGACATCACCAAAGCAGAGTCACACACAAGACTGTGTTGCCTGGAACAAGTGTCTTAGCATCTCTAGGCCTCAGTTTGTTATCTTTATTACGGGCTAACATTGTTAAAAAAATTGCGAGTGAGATTATGTCTCTAAGGTCCTTAGCACAATGCCAGTCTCAAGACTTCTGAAGTCTAGTGATGAAATACAATGGCTTGCTGTCACCTAACACTCAGCATAAACAAAGTCACCAGAGGGGATATTTGCATCCAGGTTCTGATGCTTCAAACCAAGTATTTATAGGCGGCAAATGAAATGAGCCATCGTCGTTTCTCAGAGTCTCTTTTGGTGCCCGAGTGCCCATCTCTTCAGAGAAGGCAATACAGCTTAGGTGTATTCAACAGGTGCGCAAGCAAGGAAGCACTAGGTAGGCTCCTCCTCAGGGCAACCTCCTTAGGGTGCCCAGAGCACGCAAGGCTTCGGTACTGAGTGCCAAGAGCGGAACCAGAGCCAGCTGGCTCTCCAAAAACAGAAGCCCTCCCGGGGAAGAGCTCACCCCGGGACCCCGAGGCGAGCGCGACACTTCACCCAGCCAGGGGTGCCAGCTCTCTGGCGTCCCCCGCACCACGTACTCGGGCGAACAAGTCACCGGGGCCCGCCCCGTCGGGGAACCAAGCTCCGCTGGTCCCCTGCTCTCCACTAGTGAAGGAGGTCGTCCTAATTCCCCCCACTCCCTCCCTCCCCGACGTCGCCGCCCGCATGGGGAGCACGAGGGGTGGGGAAAGGGGGGACGCGACACTCACCCAGCGTGGCCACCGCGCCGGCCTCGAAGAGCAGGCAGTCGCCACGGCCGCGCGCCTCCAGCAGCACACTGCAGGGACCCGTGGGGTCCAGCCGCGCCAGCAGCCGCAGCCCTTTGCTCAGTGCCATGGGCGCCGGGCGTTGAAGGGAGCCGGGCCGGGTCCCGCCCGAGGGCGCGCAGCTTCCAGGAGTTTCACTTTGCGCCGGGCTCCGGCGCCGCGGGCTCCTCCCCGGCCTCCTCCTCCTCCTCCTCCCCAGCCTCTTCTCCAGCCTCCTCCTCCTCCTCCTCCTCCAGCTCTCCGGCCCCGCCGCTCTGTCCGGGGCAGGTGAGGTGGCGCCGCCACCCGGCCGCTCCGACGACGGCCGCGCTCCCCCAAGCGGCGAGGCAGGCGCGCGCGACCCACGGCGGGGACCGGGACGGCGGGGACCGAAGCCGGCGAGCGCTCCTCCCGCCCCGCGGGCTGGCGTTCACCCGGGTCGGATGCCCCGGGATGGTCCTGCCTGCGGTGGGCGGCCGCGGGCCAGGGAAATTCCACACATTCCTCGCCGCCGAGGACGCTGCAGCCGCGGGGAGCCTCTGCAGCCCCGACCCTGCCTGGATTCCCGCGGCCTTATATGGGCAGCCGGGGGCTGCGGGCTGAGCAGGGGCAGGAAAGCCGCCTCCCACTTTCCGGGTCCCACCCGGCGCGCAGCGCCCCGTCCCCAACACACCTCGGATGGGACCCTTGGGCCCTGTGCCTCAGTCTCCCGGGTGGGACTGCAGAAGCATAAAGTGGCCTTCACGATGAGGCGAGGATGGTTACAATTGAGTACACATTTGTGAGTGGTGTGTGTGTATGTGTGCCTGACACGCTCTGTAAATGCTATCTTCTACCGGGAACTTCAGTTCCTCGTCCAAGCCAGACTAGTGTTTGGAGGCAGCGGTTGTATTGAGTCAGAGAGCAGGGATCTTACTTCCCCCATTTATCATATGACTTTGACCTCTCTGAGCTGCACCTGGCCTCGCCTATGACTGTCCGGTGATGAGCAGTGTTTCTCCCACCTGAGGATCTTAGCATGTGTTCTTCCTTAGTGTGTGTAGTTTGTGATCTGCAGCCTTCCAGCAACCCGAGGCAAGGCCCCTTGGTCCTGGGGTCCAGGTGCATTAGGATTGGTCTGCTAGCGAGGGGAAAGGGCAGTCCGGTGGAATTGGAAACACCTTTTGAAGATTTTTTGTTTCAGAGGTCCTCAGAAGCAAGTTCTGAACAGGCCACCCCATTCTGCTGTGTTAAGAACAAGCGTGGACCGGAGGCTTGTTCTAGACAGCTTCTTTCTCTATAAGGTGGAGATATTACTACTTCCTGTAAACAGTGAAATTAAGGTTAGCAAATTCAGCTGGGCTGTGGTGGTGCACGCCTTAAACCAGCTGGGGCTCTGCAGAGAAACCTTGTCTCAAACAAACAAAACAACAGTTTAGCAAACTTACCTTTGGTCCACTTTTCCTTTACTTTAAGAAATCAACAGTTCGTCATAATATGATGTCCCTGGTGACAGTGTCCATGTACACTCAGGTGTATAAGTCACTTTCTCATTCTGCTTGAGAGGGTTTTTAATGTTTTTATTTTATGTGTATGTTTCCCTGCATGTATGTATTGTATACCATGCGCGTGCAGTACCCAGGAAGGCCAGAAAAGGACACAGGATCCCCTGGAACTGAAATTACAGATCGTTGTGAGTTACCATGTGGGGGGTGGGAACTGATCCCCCATCCTCTGCAAGAGCATTAAGTGCGATTCACGGCTGAAGTATCTGCTAGTGTTTTGTCTTCTATCGTGATAAATACCATGAACAAATCAACCTGGGTAGAAGAGTTTATTATCTTACAGGTCACAGTCCTTCACTGAGGCAAGCTGGGGCAGGAACTCCAGGCAGAGGCCATGAAGGAATGCTGCTCACTGGCTTGCTCTCTATGGCTCACTCCACTTCCTTTGCGGGGGACGGTACAGGGTTTCTCTATGTATCCCTGGCTTTCCTGAATGTAGCTCTGTGGACCAGGCTGGCCTGGAACTCAGGGATCTGCCGGCCTCTGCCTTCCGAGTGCTGGGATTAAAGATGTGCTTCACCACACCAGGCTTCCAACTTGCTTTTTAAAAATACCCCTAGGACCACACATGGCACCACCTACAGTGGACTGGCTTCTCCCACATCCATCATTTATCAAGAAAATGTCTGTGGCAGCCCAAGGCCCAGGAATGATGGGGGCTTACCTGTCTTACTGACCTGATAGTCACCTTGCAGGATTCCTGGTAGCTGTCATCACGGACTCAGCTACATGGTGGCAGAGTCTACCCCATGTACATTAGCAGAAGCCATGTAGTGTGGCAAGGAGGGGCTGAAATCACTTGCCCCAACTGCCTGGAAAGCTTGTCTGGGCCTGTAGGCTGATCTGAACAGGTGATGGGGACACTGACAGGAATGGCTGGTTTGGAAGTGCAGTATGGCATTACTTGATTAAAAAAAAAGGAACATACAGAAAGAATACTGATAATCATTCTAGACCCATCTACAAACAAGGCACACACGACTTAAAACCTGAGAACTGGGTGTAGGCCCCACGGCTTTCCAAGTTAGTAGAACCTTCCAGACGGTAATCTATCTGCGGATGGCACCAGAGTCAATAAGGGTCCTCCAAAATCCCATACAAAAAAGGCCCTGCCCACATGTGCTTGGTAGCTCCAAGCTGCCGCCCAGACGAAAGTGTGCTTGTAAGGCCCAAGCCCAGAGTTCCTTCTGCCCACAGGCCAAGTGCTTACCTTTCCTCCTGGACTGTTCCTGGAAGTCAGCAAACCTGTTAGGCAGGGCTAGGGAAGTATAGAGACTGTGGTTGGCATGGGCACCTGTAGCTCGAGGGCATATGGGGGCCTAATTAATTCCCTTCTGAGGCTAAGATGCAGCTTCCACACAGGGGTGACAGGCTGGCAGTCAGATCTCAGGTACCCTCTGTATCACTTCTGGAAAAACAATCCAAAGCTCACAAGCACACCGGGTTTCACATGCCAAGACCAGCAAGGTCTGCCTTTGTTCAGAACAGTTCAGATTCAGGAAGAACTCTCAGTGGCCAGGGCTAGTGCCTGGCTACTGTCCAGACTGGTGGAAGCCAGGCAGAGCCTCCAACAATGCCAATCTGTTCCTAAGGAACAGGTAGGGTATGAAGCACACAGCTGCCAGGGCCTCCCCTGGTGGTTTTGGCACGGTGGGCAGGACTCTCCAGGTGTGCCCACTGGGGAGTAGGCAGGTGTGTCCTTCCTGGTCTGACCCTTATTGGGAACAGCTGCCTTTAGACTGGATCACAAGATTCACGCACAAAGAAAATTTCACAAAATGTCTTAGAAAAACGTCTGTAGTAATCACCCCAGAGCAGCATAAAAAGTTACAGGGACATTCTAACAAGTGCTGGGATCCGAGGCTTTAGCCTGGCTTTTAAACTCTTAATAAGAAGTCTCAAAGTGGCCATCCAGAGCTGGGGTAGCTGCTCAGCCATGTCATCAAGGATTTGAACTAGTTTATTTTAGCGTGTTGGCTTCTTGCTTCATGATTTCAAAAGAGCTGCTTCAGCTTGAGGCATCACGTGTTTATTCCAGGTAGGCAAGACTCCAAGAATCAAAACTGGATGCATCTGTTTGTAATAAGAAAAGGGCAAAATCTCTTAAAGACATTTTCTGCTAAAGCTTCATTGGCCACAACTATGGTTACATGGTCTTGGTGAACTGACCTCTTTGTTTCCTTTAGCTGAGGTGGACAAAAGTAGAGGGCACAGATGAGTAGGTTTGGGTTAAATAACCAGACTGCCACACGGGGCCCAGTCAGCATTGTGAGGGGCAGAGGAAGCTCTGACTGAACTTCTGAGTGAATGAATGTGTGTTGTTGACATGAGCATACCCATGTCAAGAACCCAACAGGCTCTTTCCCATGGGAAAATGGCAACGCTTTACCCCCGTCCAAGTGTGAATATTGAATCTAGCGTGTGCAGAAAATGTCCACAGTAACACCGTACTCCTATATCTATGGATTGAGGACTGCTCCCATACTGAGGCTGCTCCTACAGGGATTAGTTGATTGAAGGCATGGGTACAGGTGTGAAGCGTGGTCTCCTTGCTCCAGATGTGTACCATAAAGCCCGCCTCCTTGCTCAGCTGTATACAATAACCCCATCTTCCTGTTAACCTCCATATAATAAACATGATGAGTTTTGGGGGTACTGCAGCTTCTGCATCAGAGAGCCCAGTCCACCAGAACCCAACTATTTTTGTCTGTTTGTCTGTTCTTTGTTCCCTCACCACCCCTAGTCAGGTCAAGTGCCTGGAGACCACGCAAAGGTCAGTACACTACTCATCTTTTAGCATAAAGCTAAACTTAGTTATAAAGCCTTTCCCTAAACAGGTCATAAGAATAGTGTAATAGTAATAATTCTTAAGAGGCTGGAGAGATGGATGGCTCAGCGGTCAGAAGTTCTGGCTGCTCCTCCCCAGGATGAGTTTTTTTTTTTTTTTTTTTTTTTCCAGTACCTACAGGGCAGTGCATACTGTAACATGCCCTCTTCTGGTCTCCACGGGCACCAGGCACACAAGTGCTGCACAGGCAAACCACCCATACACAGAACATTTAAAAACATTTAAAAGAGTGCAAGATGTGCATGTTAAAAATAGTTTCATTTCCTCCTGTGACTGGCAGGTGAGGTGGACAGGTCCGGAGTCTCGCCAGTTTGCCTGCAGATCGTATTGAGGCCAGCTAGGCTGGCACAATCCAGCCTGCCTTCTGGCCTCCTCGGCTTCGCCCCTCTTCTGAGGGAGCTAGTTTCTACCGTGGCGCTGCCGGACTCGGGCTTCTGGGGGTGTCCTCGCTGGCTGATGGGACACTTAGGAAGGAAGGTCACGCCGTTCCTTCCAGCTGGGCTCCAGAAACAGGACCCGGCCTTTAGAGAGTGGCTTCCTCAAACACTCCCTAGAGACGTGTTTTCTTAGGTTTCATTCTCAACGATCAGAGCTCTGTTCTAGAAAATTCCCCTAGGTCAAGGTTTGTAGGTATATTTATGTTTTAAGCGTCTGTGCCTTGAATACTGACGGGAGCAGCCCGCTTACACCCGCAGTGACTCACGCGGGGGCAATGGCGAGCGCGCCCGGCCGGAGTCCACGCTCCGCCCCTGGGCCCCGCCCCCGGGCCCCGCCCCTCAGGCTCGGGGGCAGCCGCATTGGCCTATAGTTTCCGTGGACCGGTAGCTTGTCTATCAGATCTGTAGCCCCGCCCCCCAGACTTGTCACTCAGCCTGTAGCTTATCCCCCTAGCTCCTAAAAATGTGGCCCCGCCCCTCATCGTCCCAAGCCTCGCCCACAACAGATGCGCCCCGCCCACCTCTTGACAGGTCTGTTGCTCTCCTGCTCTGGCTGCTACCGGGAGAAACTGCATAGAAGCTGCCTGCGTCTCAGAGCCAGGACCAGATGCCTTGAAGAAATGAACGCCGCAGCTACTTCTACCCACTGTTCTCTCCCTGTGGGCCCTTCTTCTTCCCCGGACCCTCATGCACACTCAAAGCTGCACGCCAGCCGCGCCACAGGGGGTGGGTGAGCTGCCTGCAAAAGGACCCTCTCCCTTCCCACTCTGCTGCGCCTGTGCTGGTCTCTTGGGTGCCTTGGCACATGCTAAAGTCCTCAGTCTTGCTGCGCTGGCTGATGAGGACCACCTTTGTGGGCTGAGGATACTGACCCATCCATCCGTCACGCGTTCACTGCTTCCCTTCAGCTCTTGTGCTGTCAGAAGACCAGAGAACGGAAACCACTCCAAGAAAAAGAACAAGGAACGGCTGGTGATCCAAGTCTGGTTGGACATGGAAATCAACACTGTCTTTAAAAATTCAAAACAAATCCGTTCCCCAGGGGAGAAATGTATGCAGCAAGCCCCTGAATAATTTACCTACAACTATGTCCTTTTGTCCATACCCCTTTTTGGTCTCCAGGATATGGGCACAGCATAAAAATACCCATTTTGAAGTTAAAAGAAACTGCTATTAAAAAATACTCCTCTGGCCGGGAGGTGATGGGAGGCAGGCGGATCTCTGAGTTCAAGGTCAGCCTGGTCTACAGAGTGAGTACCTGGACAGGCTACACAGAACAAACAATCCTGTAAACCAGTCTGTAATCACTACCAAAGAAAATGAACATCCCCGAGTAGTAAAACTTCACTGATGCTTTGATGTTTAATTATAAACGTCAAAGAGGGCAACAAAAACCAATGGGCTATTTGGCATCATATTTGAGAAACTGGTGCATCAATGTTTGATGGCTGTGGCTTCCATTATCTGTGAGAAGGTGTTCATCTGATGGCCTGCTTCTAACTTATGCCTAGTTCTAGAAAAGAGCTCACAAATTTAGGCACTGCCCAAAAGTGATGCCATGAATAAGGTATGGTTTCTTTGTTTGTTTTTTGAGATAGGGTCTCTCTCTGTGTAGCCCTGGCTGGCCTCGAACTCAGTGATTTGCCTACCTCTGCCTAAGTGCTGGGACTAAAGGTGTATACCACCACCGCCCAGCATAAGGTGTGTCTTCAAGAGATATAGGACCTAGAAAAGTCTAGTAAAGAGATATAATCATTTTTAAAGTTTGACTGTCAGATCACAGCTCTATGCTTTCCATTGGAAAAATGGTAGGAATCACTTATGTTGACTGAAAATGGAGTAGCAAATATACCCCAAATACTATTTTCTCAGAAATTTGGAAATATTTTCAAATTCTTGCATCAAATTGCAAAACAAGACTATATATTTCTTGATTTTTTCACAGGACTGTGGTTAGCCAACATATCAAGTTGCATAAAATCATTTACCTTAATTGGGCTTGATATAATTTGTTTGATTTGGAATGCTGCTATAATTTCAAACACTGAATGGTAAACTGGATTTCACCTTGAAGATCCATGTTTAACTCCTTTAAATATGAAGCTAAATGACCTATTAAAGTCAGTTTCCATTGTCAAGTTCTGGCACAAACCTTTTTTTTTGTTGTTTTTTTGAGATAGGGTTTCTCTGTGTAGCTTTGCGCCTTTCCTGGAACTCACTCTGTAGCCCAGGTTGGCCTCAAACTCACAGAGATCCACCTGGCTCTGCCTCCCGAGTGCTGGGATTAAAGGCGTGCGCCACTACTGCCCAGCGTGGCACAAATCTTATTTCTGATATCATAAGCGACTTGAGAGTATGTTGCAGGTCACAAAATGTTTTCAGCATGTGGGGACTGGAGAGATGGCTCGTCAGGTAAGAGCTCTTATTGCTTGTTCAGAAGGCCCAGGTTCAGTTCCCAGCACCCACGTGGTGGCTAGCAATCACCTGTAACTCCAATTCCAGGGGATCTGAACCCTCTCCTCTGCCTTCCTGGGCACCAGGCACAAACACATACATGCTGGCAAGCACTCATAGACAAAAAGTAAATCTAAACATTGCATTTTCAGTATTTGGCCACAATTTAGTCATCGTATTTCCAAAAAGTAAACGATGTAGACATAGTCAGCATCAGTACTTTAAAAAAAAGATTTTAGCCGGGCGGTGGTGGCGCACGCCTTTAATCCCAGCACTCGGGAGGCAGAGCCAGGCGGATCTCTGTGAGTTCGAGGCCAGCCTGGGCTACCGAGTGAGTTCCAGGAAAGGCGCAAAGCTACACAGAGAAACCCTGTCTCGAAAAACCAAAAAAAAAAAAAAAAAAAAAAAAAAAAAGATTTTATGTGTACGTGTGTTTGCCTACATATATGTACACCGCACACATATGCAGGGCCCTCACAGGCCAGAGGAGGGGATTAGATGCCCAGAACTGGAGTTACAGATAGTTGTAAGCCACTCTGTGGGTGCTGAGAACCAAACCTGGGTCTGTAAGAGCCGCAAGTGCTCTTGACACTGAGCCATCGTGCGAGCCCGTCAAGATTTTAAGTCACTGTGTTACTGTAGCTCTTCTGGGATATCGGAAAGTTGGTGCAAGTAGTTAAAAGTCAGACATCAACACAAAAGAACCCCTCAGAACAGGACACACACCCTGAAGCACTGAAAGCTTCCCTCTGAACGAAACTATTCCAGGTGCCAGCCTCCACTGGAACGGGTCTGATTTTCACACTCTTTTCTTTCCCCAGCTCAAAGACCGCTACCATTTCTTCCTGCCCCTTGGCATCAACTCTTCATAGATGCCTTTCCCATCTGCCTGGCTCTTTTCTCCTTCGGACATCTGGGAGGAGGGCACAGGGCATCAGAGCTCGTGGCATACTTGCAGGATTGGCAATGGGGCTAAGGACCAAAGCTACTAATGTCAGGAGAGAGATGTTTTGGAGAAAATTCATCACCTAGACAACTTTCAGCAGCTGGAATAAAAAGCAGTTTCCAACAACAAAACCTCGACCACACAAAAATGCCAAAAAGTATTCTGAAAACGTGCTGTGGGAATTCGCTGTACAATTTTTTAAACAATTTATTTATATATTGGCTTCTACATGCTCTTACATTTATGTAAAATATTTATACATATTCTTTACAATTTGTACATATATTAAATGGTTGTATCATAAACACTGTTCTATGGAATTTTATAAAAGAAAAATCAAGTAGGGGAAAATTACTTATAAAACATTAACAAAAACCCGTGATATCAAGGAACAAGAAGTTCTCATATTCGTGTTCATTGGATTTTCTCAGCTACTTATTTTTGGTTTCATTCATTGACTCTGGCCCAGACTTCCCATTCTCTATAACAGAATCATCAGATCAGAAAAGTGAGAGCAGTGGATCAAGTCGTAAGGCAACTGTGGAAGGGGACACGTCTGCAGGAGGGCGGCAGTGTGTGCTCTGTGCTGTCAGCCCGAGCCAGGACCAGGAGCCTCTGAAGGTGGGACACGGCCCAGACGGTCAGGCAGCGCTCCCCATCCGCTTTACCGCACAGCCTTCAAGCTGCCGCCCACTTCAGTTAACTTTCCCATTCTCCAGGACGGGAAGAGGTGCTGAACTCCGGGTTCATCTTTTCAGAGAATCCTGACCAGCCTGCTGCTCCAAACCAGGAGGCCAGCAGCTGCACCTCTCTCTCATCCGGTGGAGAGCCGAGGGACGGAGAGCGAGCGGAGGGGTGGACACTCTGGCGGAGGAGGCTGACTGCTCCCTTCCCAGCAGCTCCTGGGCATAGGAGTCAGTGTGGCTACCCACCTGGGGCAGGGGGACAAAGCCCTCACCTTTTCTCACTTACTCTGCTGGCATAACACGTGCCTGACCTTGAACTGGGAAGGAGTGCAGACAGTGTGGGACTTCACATAGGCCCAGCACAGGAAGAGTGACCCGGTGGGCAGCAGGGGGAGGCGGCTCTACTCACCCGCTCTACCCACCACGCACCTTGAGGGTGTGGGCAGTCTGGGGGCCCTCTCTACTTCCCCCCACTGTGAGCACTTGAACTGCAGCTGTGCCAGTGGGGGACTGCAGACTTCCCTACAGACAGGGACCCCAAAGGACTGAAAGAGTTATAAAAATATACAAAGATATATTTTTATTCTGGCATATTTCATATTTTTAAGAAAGCAATTAGTATTAATTATTTGACATTGGGTAAGAACTGGAAGATCATGGGTAATGTATAAATTACGATTCTATGTAAAATACCAGGAGGAGGAACCCCTATTTCTCCATTCAAAATCTTGATAAATTTAAGTATTTTCCAAAAATAGACATTTCCCACTGGGTAACTAACATGTGTCAAAATGAACCAAAGAAGGCCGTCCCTAAGGAACTATTCACTTGGGCTGGCTAATGACAGAAACAGGTTTTTGTCAACTTATTTCTTTTTGGTTTTCTTCCTTTCTTTGTCTCTGTCTCTTATAATAGGGAAATAAATTGAATTGCATTGCCCCAGGTCAGAAAGAAGCACTTCGGAGTTCAGTTTTGTTCAGTCCTGGTCTACATAACCGGGAAGCGGCCAAGGGCCTGCCTCAGCTTTTCTGCGATCTGGTGAGAAAACAGAGCAGTTGAGAAATTACCACACTGATTACAACTTCACAGTGTTCTATCCGCCCTCATCTGAGTTAAACATTATAAACTTGTCAAATACACAGCTGGTTTGTTTGTCTCTTCTGCAGACATTGGGACGACCTTTGCCACCACAGCCCTGCCGCTCACAGTGGTTTCCACAGTGTGTGGGAAACCCTGCTTCCTGTCTCCACCTGCCCATCCAGGTCCACGGCCAGGCCCTGCTCCTTCTCCTTCAAAGAGCACGATGATGGCTTGGGCCACCATGCCTGCCCAGAGTCCCCTTCTTTTCTGGACAAGTATGAACACTCAAGACTTACCATTCTGTTGCTACATGGTATGTGGAGAGTCTGTATCTCTGTGAGAGCCCAGGGTGCATTGCGTATCTATTATGTGCCTGTATCTCCCGTAAGGACACTAGGTGCCCCCTGAAGGCTCAGATTCCTTATTTATCTTGGGACCTTAAACATGTGCAGTAGGTGCTAGGTATACAACAGGTACTCATGCATGTTTACTCCATGAACAAAAATGTAAGTTTTAATACTTTAAGGGATATTAATATAAAGTGACAAAATATATGGTTTTCTAATTTGAATTACATGGTCAATAATTATACATGTAGGGGTTGGAAAGATGGCTTAGAGGTTAAGAGCACTGGTTGCTTTTCCAGAGGTCCTAGATTCAATTCCCAGCAACCACATGTGGCTCACAACCATCTATAATGAGATCTGGTGCCCTCTTCTGGCTTGCAGGCAAAATACTGTATACATCATAAATGAATCTTTAAAAAACTATACATGTACATTTGATAATTAACAAACCGACAGTATGAGAACCTTAAGCGCTACCTTTGCAGTATTTTCTCAGAGACAAATATAACCTACTACATTCTAAGACACATGGAGAGGCAACGCCCAACAGCAGCAACTGACATCAGAGTGTACAGTTAAAGGACACAGACCGCCATCATGAGGGAGAGCACTCTTGAATGGGTTCATCCCATGAGTGTGCCCCCAAAACCAAGTGCTGCCTACCAGAATTCACAATTACAAACGGAGTACATTAAGCACAGCTTTTTCACGAATTCACAAGGTGTTTTTGGCAGAGTGCAACCCCAAAGTGACATATGCAGGGATGTGAGCTGAGGGCTAGCCTGTAGCATCTCTGAACGCAAAAGAGTCAACAGCATGGATGAGAGAGACAAGGCCACCTCCAGTTCACTCCACAGCTACAGCGCAGCTCTGCAGGTGTCTGAGCTCCATCTCCACTGACAAGATGTGTGCAAACGCTGTACTGAATGAAAACACCACAAGGCAGGGGAAGGCAAGATTTACGTTTTCATTACAGTTTTCTGAATGAAAATGTTTACAAAACTGTGTTATTTTGGTTTTCCTGAAGAGACGACTTTGGTAACTGTGAAACCTGGGTCACAAACAAAGGCTGTCTTTGGTTTCCTTCCCTAACTGAAGGGGATGGACCTTCTGGGTGGCAGGGTGACCTCATGTCATTTTGATGTCCCTGTTCATGGAAAGGCTCAAAAGGAAGCACACAATCAGGACCGCTCAAGGCTTCAACACTAGTGTCCAATGCCTGCTCCTCAAAGGAAAACTTGAAATTTCCCCTACATTAGATTTACTGATTTTCCTTCATATGTGACTCTTTTGCCTATATGTATGTATATGTGGCATGTGTGTGGTTGGCGCCGCAGAGGTTAGAAGAGGGCATCAGATCCCTGGAACTGGAGTTATAGATGCTTATGAACCACAATGTGGGTGCTGGGAACTGAACCCAGGTTTTCTGCAAAAGCAACAAGTGCTCTTAACCACTAAGTCATCTCCCCAGCATTCCTCAACAGGGATGAAGTAGATGGAATTTATAAAGATCAAAAAAACCATACCACCAAACTGTTCAAAATGTGACCCCCTTCTTACTCAGGAGTAAAGATCCCAAACGATCACCTCTATCTGGTCAAGGTTACTAAGTGTGAAGCCCTCTCCTCACACATGTGCACAGGCACGGGCAGGCAGCACTTACTGTTTCATAGAACTGCACTTGCTGCTCCAGATAGAGACGGATGACACTGTTGTAATCGTAGATCCGGTTACTGTGGAAGTGGTTCATCTCAGCTACAACAGAATTGTCCCAGAGATTAGTTCCTGGCAAGATTTCAAAGGACAACATACAATTTCTCGGCTCGGCTAAGTCTACAGGACCGGATCTGGCTGACTTCTATGCAGCACAGGTTCTCAACGCAACTCTATCACGAGCCCAGAAACAGGCAGACACCAGCAGAAGTGCCTCTTTCTAGTAATGGATGGCTGTCAGTGGCCAGCAGGCTGAGCACTACTGACAGTCTCCAGTCTGCCAAGGCACACGTCTCACCCTTTCACCAAACACAGAGACGGCCACTTGCTGCTCGTCTGCTCTCACATACTCAAATCTCTAGAAATCAGCTAATGCTTTCTTTTTACTAACCGTAAATTATGCCTAAAATGATTCCCCCAGGCCTCTTAGATCCCACAGTCCTGGGGCACAGAGTTACAGACTTCTGGAAGCTGAACTTTGGGATGTAACAGAACAGCATGATATTAAAGGCTATTAAAGGAGTCTTGCTGTCTCCAAGAAGTAATAAGATGTACAATTTTAATCAAGCTGTCACTCACAGCTATCCCAAGTCCATCTGTAAAATAAATGCTACCTGTAGGCAAGACAGACATTTTAAGTTGGCTGTGGATTTCACTGGAGCTCACCCTTGGGGTCCTGCCCAGCGGCCAGGTCTAATGCTGGGGGTGACAGTGGATCTCCACTGGTTACTCACGACCCCTTCTCTTACCTTGTAAAGCGTAAGACATGGTGCCGACACGCTTCACCATCGTCTGCTTGTCTTGAGGGGTGATTTTACTGGTTGCAACCAGCTTATCACTTTCTTTCACTTTTTCTATTGCTCCCTGGAAACACAGAAACGCAACAGTACTTGAGAAGACAGAGCACAAAGTACGAGTTTAAGATTCAACAGTGCTGACATTCTACAGACTTGGTACTGAACGGGAAAGTGCTGCAACCCTGAGGACAGAGGAGCAGCTGAGTCAACGTCCTTCCAACTCCGTCGGGAGCCAAAGGCTGCTAGTCCTGAAAAACCAAGAGCTACAACCTGCAGCTTTGTGCACCATGAGAAAAGAAACAAACAGAACTCTGTCCTGCAAGATTCTACGCCACTGGTGTTTCAAGAGTCCACAGAGGAGAACAGGCACCATGGGTGGGAAGCCACGTGGAGGTACGTGGAGCTGGTATATGGCACATGTCCTTTCTCTCCGGTTATGGAACAGCGTTGTATGAGCGGGTGCTTGAGTGCACACACTGTAGGGCTTTGTCTTTTGGGTTTTTTTTTTTTTGGTTTTTTGAGACAGGGTTTCTCTGTGTAGCTTTGGAGCCTGTCCTGGAACTCACTCTGTAGACCAGGCTGGCCTCGAACTCACAGAGATCTGCCTGCCTCTGCCTCCTGAGTGCTGAGATTAAAGATGTGCACCACCACCGCCCGGCTCAGGCTTTGTCTTTTGTAAGAGGTGCTGAATCAGCTTCAATTCATTCTCAGATGGAAGGAGCCTCACTCCAGCACCACCACACTGTTCATTATTTATGACTGTCTGCAAAGGCAAACCTCTACCTCTGCGTGTAAACTAGGCTTTGTGCCTAAAATCCACTCAGCTGGCATAAATTCTGACAGGAGCGACCCTCCTGAGTTTCGTGCTGAGTTGTATGAACTAGACAAAGATTGTTTATATTTTGTTCTTTCGTGAGTCTTCACACAGTGGGGCTAAGATCACAGACCAGCCCTTTGCAGAGATATTCTGAACAAACCCAAGGATGCTCAAAACACTAAGAGTACCAGAGACTCCAAGAGGAAACAGGAACCAGAATTAAAACATGAAGATATATCAAACCAATTTTTAACTGTAGTTTAAAACTTTATGGTGGGAATTACATTTTACCACTGCTTCTTTTTGACATGGGGTCTCACTATGTAGCCCTGTCGGACATGGAACTTACTCTATAGACCAGGCTGGCCTTGAACTCACAGAGATTTGCCTGCCTCTGCCTCTTGGGATTACAGGCATGCACCACCACATCCAGCTAGTTTCTTTTCTCATGGATAAAAGTAACATCTAAACAACTGTGATAGTGCTGTATGTCTGGTGGCTCCTCCTAACACTGTCCCTTACCTTGTGACAGTGCTTATGTCTGGCGGCTCCTCCTAACACTGGTCCTTACCTTGTGAGCACCAATGATGTCCGGGAAGCAGCCAAGAAAGCCTTTGTATTCATGGTTGCACTCCATCAGGAAGTGGAGGTCCTTCTTTGGCTGTAACGAGACACAGGAATTTAAAAAATCAAGGAGAAGAAACTGATGAAGTGTGTACTGCCACTGAGCAGCTCAGAGTGCTGCTTCTTTATTTAGACCAGTGATTCTCACCCCTCCTAACACTGCAACCCTTTAATACAGTTCTGAATGCTGTGGTAACCCCCAGTCATAAAACTGTATTGCTGCTACTTCATAACTGTCATTTTCTACTGTTATGAATTACACATATCTGATATGCAGGATATCTGTCCCCCATAGGGACGGTGACCCACAGGTTGAGAACCACTGACTTAGATAGTCTCACTGGGTCTGGCTGTCCTGGCTCTCACTAAGTAGACCAGGCTGGCCTCGAACTCACAGAGGTCCATCTGCCTGCCTCTGGCTCCCGAGTGCTGGGACCACAGGGTGCACCACTGTGTCACTGTGTCACTGCGCCACTGCATCACTGCATCACTGCGTCACTGTGTCACTGAGCTTTGGTTGTCAGCTGACACCACCCAGAGTCACTGGTCAAGAGGGAGCCTCCATTTAAGAATCGCCTGGATCAGACTGGCATGTGGAATGTCTGAGGTGCCGGCTGCACATGAATCTACTGCTATTTCTCTTTTTTTTTTTCTAAGCCTACAGCACCTGGTATTCCCAGGCGGTCTCCTATCCAAGTACTAACCAGGCCCGACCCTGCTTAGCTTCCGAGATCAGACGAGATCGGGCGTGTTCAGGTATGGCCGTAGACTCTACTGGTACTTCAATTGTTGTCTGTGGCCCCACTGCACTCCATCAGCACCCCACTGCCTGTAGGGCCTTCCGGTCCCGCGGCCACAGCAGAGATATGTAGGTTTAAACTACGTCTGCTGTCTTTTTACCAACAAAGACTTGGAAGTCAGATGCTGGGGTGAAAACCTGCTGGATTAAAGAAGTGGAGCAGGAACCAGTTGACTGACCTTGCTTTTTGGCCAGAGACACAGTGAGAGACACATCTCTTCACTCGTCCCCCAAACCAAAAGAAGCGCCAGATTCTAGTCCCGCCCTTTCCTTCCCTCTTGTCTTCTCTTTCCACATTCCTGGCTTCTCTACGACTAATTCTGGTCAGCTAGTTGCTAGCTCTGCCCCTTAATTCTAGGTTAACTTCATTAACAGTCTTGAAGTGCCACAGTGCGATCAAATATCCTGCGACAGTCTGATTGCCGATTCACAGACGGGGGCCCAGTCCACGATGGGCAGCACCACCCCCTGGCAGGTGGTTGTTGGCTGTCTAAGAAAGCCTGAGCCTCAGAGTGAGCCAGGAGGAGCCTCTATGGTTTCTGCTTAGGCTCCTGTCCTGACTGACCATGACCTGGAAGCATGAGCCAAATAAACCCTCCCGTTCCCAAGGTGCTGTTGGTCAGAATGCCTTACACTAGAACACTCAGTGTTAAACACTGAGGATTAGTTTTCCTAACAGAACACAATCCTGTGACAGTGCTAGACTCTGACTCTTCCGTTGTGAAGAAAGTGATACATCATTTTGAAGTTGAGTTGTAAAAATAGAGGTTTACATTACACTATCAGGGATTTTTTTTTTAGTTGATAGTATATTTTTAGATACTATTTCACATTTTTAATCAAATAAAATATAAGCATCAAATTGAAACAAGTGAAAATGTTATAGTTTAATGCCTACATTTTAGTAGATAATATAAAATATGCCCAATCCCGAGGCTCACCGAAGGCGTGCAGTCCACAGATGAGGAGAGCAAGCTCAGGGCCAGGGCAAGGTCTAAGCCAGGTTCTCACATTATACTCCAGGATGGTGAGAGTGGAACAGAGGCATCCATGCCAGAAGGCATTTGACTGACACCCCCCAACATCTTTATTTGGGGGGTGTTGGATCAAATTCTAGGCCTCATAAGTATTGAAGAACAATCTAGGCCATTTACCACTAAGCCACAGACTCAAGCCTCATTTACATTTTTTTCTTTTGACTTTTTGAGAAAGGATCTTACTCTATAATTCACTATTCAGCCTAGGCTAGCCCTGAACTCAAGGTTATCCCTTATTCCAGCCTCCCAAGTTCTGGTATTTTGGGTATGAGCTACCACACCTGGCTTCACTTGGATTTCTTAATGAGACATCTGTCCACTTTGGCTTAACTGAAAAAGATATAATCACTAAATGAAATTAACAAAGCCCCACAGAAGCAGAAAAGAGAGTATCTACCTGTATCTAAGTACGAAATGTGGGTTGGGAAGTGTGATTATGGCAGTACCTGCTCGGCCACCAGGCTGGCGATCTCCTCGTATGTCTTCCCGGCTTCTGTTATCGCGTCGTTCAGATCTGTTTCACCTGAAATGGGTCGCAGTCTTGTGAACCACTAGGGTCACTAATGTTTTCTCTGTACTCACAGGTTTGACACACACTTTATTGATGGCCTTTAGTTTAGAAAGTTCAAACACTGTCAGATTGGCGAGAACAACTTCCTAGATCCCCATCCTCATCCTTGGTTCCCAGGCAGCAGGCGGTGGCTGTGCTGGCTAGTTTTTAATGTCTGCTTGATGTAAGATACAGAGTTAGTGGAAGAAGAAACCTTAATGGATGACCTGTCCCTACTAGATGGGCCTATGGTGCATTTTTCTTAATAATAACTAGTGTGGGAGAGCCCAGCCCATGGTGGGTGGTGCCACCCCTATGCTGGTGGTCCTGGGTTCTATAAGACAGGAGGCGGGCAAGCTATGAGGGGAAGCCAGTAGCCCGAGTTCCTCCATGGGCTCTGCAACAGTTCCTGCCTTGACTTCCTGCCCTGACTTCCCTGGATAATGGACTACAGTGATAATCTGTAAGCTGAAACAAACCCTTTCCTCCCCTGTTGCTTTGGTCATGGCGTTTTATCAGAGCAGTAGAAACCCTAACTAAGGCAGTGATTAACCTTTCCCATTTACACCCTCTATTCCGCTTCTCTCTTCGCGGGACATACAACATTTTTACCTGCAAACTTCACTTAGAAGATAAGGAACATTTAAAGAATAAGGACATGAGATTGCAAACCTAGGAAAAGGTCATCGCTCTGCTACAGAGGAGGAGCCAGTGTGCAGGCACCTTAGGCAGGCTGTGTGAGCCAGGGGGCACAGACAACGCACACCCAGGACAGGAAGGTGTATGTCTTAACTCAGTGCTCCGCTCAGCCCTTTCTTTTTTGAAAACTTTTTGTGGGGTGTTAAGGAACATGAGTCATGCCCTTTGGTACATGCTAGACTGAATCTCTGTGTCAACACACATTCTTCTGTCCCTACCTTGTCCTTACACTGGCCACGAGGTCCAGAGGCTTAACCAGATCCGGAATCAGTGTCTGGTTAATTCTAGTTTTCATACTCCAGAAGCAAACGTGATCGTCGCTGGCAAACCTGCGCGGTTCCCTTTCACCCGTGTTTATTCTTTGGTAATCAGCTTTGGTGGGGAGAAGCCTTCCTTGTCGAACCTTGGCTTCCTATTGGGTGTACTCTGAATTGCTCAGGTCCTTCCTTACAGTTTCAGAACCATAGACAGAGCCCACTGTCCCCCAAGGTAACTGGGATTAAATTACAAGTAAATGAGTCACTCTGGGTGTGCAAACGTGTGCTGTGCGTCATTCCATGGAATTACTGTTCCACTAGCGTTCCAGTTTCCTCCCTTTGCCCGGGGAAGGCCCTCAAATGAGCATGGGGGGCACCGGAGTTGTTTGGAGGCAGAGTGCGAAGAGACAGGCTTTGCTCCTGGATGCAGGAGCTGTCTGTAGGTCTTCTCACGATTTCCTCACAAAAACATTTCCACAGGGGAGTCCCCAAGACTAGAGTATTCCATGGCAGGGGCCACGCCAGCAATTCTTACATTGTTCTACTGTTACGACCCACTCTGCCGTGGATGCAGTGAAAGATTTATCTGATGTAATTAAGACAGCCTTGGGAATCACGCTCATCTACACGACCAAGAACCAACGGCACAACACTGCTCTGAGAGTGCTCAGTAACACTGCCCCACACTTTCCTGAAGCAGATGCCAATCTGAAGGAGCTCAAATGGCTCCTTAAAAACAGAGGCTTTAGTAAAGTGAAGGATAGTCAACATAAAATATACCAAGCACTTTCAACACCTGCCAGAGTGCCACACCGATATAAATACCCTGTCGCACTCTGACAGCGACAACAGTACAGAAAACAGGGAGCTCTCTGTGCTTTCGGGTGAGCGGCCCCGCCCCGCTGAGGCTTCTCTTTCCTGTGCCCAGGAGATGTGGGCTCCAGTGCTCTGAAACACTCACGGTGACCAGTTCACCAGAACCTATTGTACACCTTATGGGACCACAAGAGAAGAGTGTCAGGGCTTTAGAGTTAAAGAAATCCTAAGTTGAGAAATACCCCTTACCCTGATGTTCACCACACGATGCATAAAGGTACTGAAGTAATTCAAGATGCGGACAGTTATTACACACTTATCAACAAGGGAAATTATAAACAAATACAGATGTACCTTGGTAACCGCTGGAGCTAAACACTGTTGCTAAACTCTGCAAAGCCTTCCCGATCTTCTGATACTCCTTGGGTAAGGCTAGAAAAGAATCGTTAAACTCATCAGTCCTCAGAGCAGTCTGAAATGGATCCCACAGTTGACTGTGACTCATTCAAAGACATTCAAAATGACTGAAATAACGCCTATTAATGAAATATTGATGAAATGATTTTTCAACTGACGATTTCTTTAATTAACTATCATTTTTGGCTGGTTGCTCAATTAGCAGTGGGTACTATAATGAACAACTCATCCCCACACTCATTCCCTGGACAGAGCACAGGGAAAGAGCCCAAAGCCCTCTCATGTGCATGTGGCCATCAGTGACCTTGGATACCAGAGTTACCATCTCCATACGGAAGGGGCAAATGCGGCTAAGTGTGGCCACGAAGGCTCAGGAGGAGGGTGTGTGCAGTCTCACCTACGGATGTGAGGACTCGCTAACTCATCCCGAGGATCACCTGGAGAATCTACAGAAATCCTGAGGCCACCCATGCATCTGCACAGACCCCCTCGGGGGGCATCTGTGGCCTTCTGAAGGAAACCACTGCTTGACCTCAGGGGCTGGGAAATGTCAGTGCCACGGTTACTCTGGATCCCTGACTGCCTGCTTCTGCGGTTAAAGACATTCGTGCTATTTACCACGTACAGTTTTCACTGCACAGATTAGAAGTTTGAACAGTCTTGGGTCAGTCCTTGCTAATAAGTGCGGTTTTTGGGTCATGTACAGCACAGAACTTCCAGCCGTCAGACAGCAGGATCTAATCCCATCAGAAACCACATCCATTTAAACGGTTTGCTAGGACGGCCTTCTGCAAGGTGCAACTTCAACAACTCAGCACTTTCCAAGTTCTAGTCTTGATCTGTATTTTCTTCTCTGAGTCAGCGCTAGGGACTGCGCCCCCGGGCTCCCACGTGCAGGGGACGTGCTCTGCACCACACGCCTTTCCTAGGCCTTCATTCACAGAGGATGGTGTGTCTGCATGCTTCACTACTCTATCCTGGGACACCACAGCTACACAACTCAGGGGACACAGGAACAAAGGCTCATCAGCATGACAGTCCACACAAAGGACAGGAAGAAAGAAATTCTTAATCCCAGCGAGGGTGAGCAGAGCCATGGCTAATGTACCAGGTCCCTCTGAAGTGGCCTAGTCTGTTATATTTGTGTGTGTGTGTGTGTGTGTGTGTGTGTGTGTGTGTGTGTGTGTGTGTATTAATATCTATCATATTTTCTACCAAATATGTAGGCTATTTCCTAAAAACCATGGCTTTACTCATACACCACATCCTAAAACAGGCACATAAAGACTGAAAGGAAAGTCATGAGCCGGGCCTGGTGTCACATACTTGTAAGCAAATCACTTGAAGGGGTCAAGCCCTTTCAATTAAAATTTGCTTAATTACTCTCTAAACCCTAGAAAGATTAATTTTCCTGAGATTACAAAACTCAAAGACCCAACATGAAACTCAAGTTAGTGTGGTGTTTTGTTTTACGACATTTCTAGAGCTACCTCTGTCATGCTCAACTTTCTGGTTTTAACTGGCGTGGAGAAGTGAGGGCAGGGCAGGGGGTTGAGAGTGGCACTGTGCAGCTCAGTGGGCCCTCGTGTGGACAGGTCCTCGTGAGTGGGGAGGGCAGCACTTACGGCCTGTGCAGCGTTTCCAGTGCTCCTGGCCCACCGTGAGCAGCTCCTTCACACCGTCATCCATGGCCTTGGTGAACTTCCCCACAGCATCACACTTCTGTTCTCTGGGAACACAGACAGCGTCAGTCATGTCAGCAACGTCAGAGACAAACACAAAACCCAGACTGCTTGAGGCCACGGGTTTGATCCCAAGTACTGCACACAACGATGGCAGCTTTGCTGGGCACTCCACAGACGTGGGTGGTTACTGCCACCTTGCCTCATCAGACGTTACGGAAAATAACTAACATGACGCCAACAATGAAGCAGACCCAGGGAAGCAGCGCTCCACCTGCTGTGACGGGACTTCCGTGGACGCCATGTGACTGCAAACCCCATCGGCTAGACAGTCCCTTCTGAAGATGAGTATTACAGCTGCTGCAGCCCTGGCCAAGGCCGTGAGCCTAGGGAAGTCTGTGCAGACTGAGTGGCAGGAAAGTCAGGCAGAGGCTCTTACATTTCTGTCAAGTCCAAGTCAGGAGCCTCCGGTTCCATTGTGGAGAATATCATGACTCCCACCAGCTCGTCTTTCTCAGCCTTCCTCTTTCCAGTTTTCCATTCCTGTAAGAACATGAGAGCGTTACAGCGGCCAGAAGCCTGAAGTGTTCCTCCAAATCCCTGAGCAGAAGCAGCTGAGGGACTGGATCCCTGCCTCTTCTTTTCAGGAAGACACGTCCGTCCCACATCCTCAGCACCAGACAGACTCAGCCACATTCCTTCTGTAATGGCTTCCAGCATAAACAGACTATAGACACCCTCTGGGAGGCTGACAAATTAACTGTGGTAACTATTTCAAAAAAGATGAATTTTTTCATGTTATATGCATCTACGTGTGCCATGTACAGTGCCTGCTGAGTAAGAGTGCATCAGATCCATGGACCTTCATTTTTGAAATTGGTGAGGCTGGCTGGTCAGTGCGCTCCACTTTTCCCTGTTTCCTCGGCTCTGTGATTACAGGAGCCTGTCACCAAGCCTGGTTTATTTATTTTGTGTGTGTGTGTGTGTGTGTGTGTGTGTGTGTGTGTGTGTGTGTGTGTCTGTTTTGGGTTTCCCTAGCCCCGCCCACTGTTAGGATTCGCAGCTACTCTTTCCCTTTGGTTTTTCACACATGACATCTTAATTAGGTCCTTTTTTCCCTCTGTCAATTTTTCATAGTTTTACAGCTAGGTTTCTTTTTTATGTATTTTCTTGTATTTATTCCTAAATACTTGATAATTTTGAAGTTAATAGGGATTTTTCTCACTTAATGCTTTGATGATAAAAGTGCAACAACTTTATGCAGCTCGGGATAACCACTTATTTCGAGCAATTCTAGGTAGTCTCAGGGGTTGTCTCTGCTCACCATTATGTTAGCCACTAGTAGGCAGAGCATTACACTGCTCTCTAGTTCTACAGCGTCTCTGGCTCGTGAGGAAACTGGTCTAACAGTAATAATGCTTTCCAGGCCCACAGCAACAACCTAGAAGGCAGCTTCATAGAAAACAAAACAACCAACGTCTAAGATTTCTTCTTCTTTTGCGTACAGTATGACCTTTATCAGTGCTTTCTAAACCCCTGACAAATCAATATGATGAGACTCTGAAATCCTGGGGGCAACCACTGACAACAACTTGGGAGGGCTCTGTGCAGTTTCAGTACCTAGGAAGTAGTACTCACAAGTGCTCAGAGCATCGTCTCACAGCTCTGCTGCTCCAGGGACTCACACACTGCAGCCCTTCGCACCAGAAAAACCAGGGTTGGCTACAACGGCCTGCAAGGCTGGCTACTGACAGACACGCCTCACAAGGGCAGCTGAAGTGCCTGAGTGTATGATGTCCCCACCTGGTGCAGACACTACACCAACCATGCCTACCAAGTTCAGAAAGAGGCAATCACTGAAAACAAGGCCCGGACAGCTATTCTCTGTCAAGTGTACTTAGCATGCAGACAGAGCCCGGATGTTTAACCCATTGTGTAAAGGCATCACTTCTCCAAGGCAAAATCACTACGAAGTTTAGCAAGGACATCTCTCTCTGAAGGTTCCAATGGGGGATAAGGTATTCTGTGAGTTGATTAAAGACAAAAATAACTTGGTAACATTTTTCCCTGGGTCATACTATATTTAGCATTTGCTGTTGCTTCTGAACTAGCCCATGCTTTTACTCTTCAGTGTTTTATGAAATCTCCAACATTTGTTCTCTGTAAAATTACAGAGAAAACATCTTTGGAGACTGAACAATACAGTGAGGAACACGTACAAGCTTTTCAAAAGATGGTTACTCCCAAAGCTGACATGGAGGTTCCAGGAAGGCAGCTTCCTCTTGGTTTTCACAGGAAACAGATAACCACTGGCAGAGTAACTGCCTGGAGCAGGCAGGGGCCTGCATTTATTCTGGACTCAGGACCTCTACTACCGGAAGAGGACTTGGCTCTGGGATGAACCATCAATCTGTAATTCTACTTTCCTACACGGTGCTGAGGCACTGGGAACCCAAAGACCCAGACGGTCGACCCTCTTTAGGCCCATATTTTGGGTATATTCTTCCCACTTGCGTGTGTGTGTGTGTGTGTGTGTGTGTGTGTGTGTGTGTGTGTGTGTACATGTGCCAGCACGCATGTGAGAGGCCAGAGGAGGGCCTTGGGTGTCCTGCTCTACGACCTTCCATCTTTTTCCTTTGAGACAGTGTCTCGCTGACCCTGGAATTAGGACGGTTCTACTGATCCTGTTTCCACACCTCACACTGCTGGAGTCACAGGGTGTACATGCGGGTGTTGGGGATCTGAATCCAGGTCTTCATGCTTGTGCACAAAGTGCTCTCCCCGAGCCCCAAGCCCCTTTAAAGAGCACTCTGGGAAAACTTCACACCTAGGCCATCCACGGGGGTGGTGGTGGGGGGGGTGGGGGGGTGAGGGGGGTGGGGGGGCGCGACTTCTCCAGTGGACGGGGCCTGCTGACTGGCACACAGTCACACTACATAACATGCTTCCCAGGCACGGATTTAGCTTTCCGTCCCTTCTTGTTTTGGGGGGAGGACTGACAAAGACCAACACTGTTTTGGCTGCTTTCAGATGTAAATTCACTGGGAATGTGCCAGCACCCCCTTCCCTGTGACCACAGCGCTAGGCTACACCTGCCTTCTCATCCCGGAAGTTCAGGAACTGTTGGAAAACTTCACTCTCCGACACCACCGGGTGCCGGCACATCCTCGTCATCCAGGCCTGGAGCCGCTCCATGCGCATCTTGATAAATTCCTCCTCAAAGCGACCTAGAAGAGACACACTCAGAGTGATACACAACTCCTTCTAAAGAGAATTATCCCATAGCTCCTGTGACAACTGGATACTTGGCAGAAAGCTATTTCAAGTAAAAGGCTCAGAAATTCACAAGAAGGATGTGTGTGTGTGACTACAGTGTATATGTGTGATAAATGAATGGAGTGTGTGTGCGCAAGGGTGTATGTGTCCATGTGTGGGTGTACTGAGGCAAAGGACGATGCTGAGTGTCTTGTCCCATCACTCTATCTTATTCCTTTCAGACAAGATTTTCCACTAACCTAGAGCTAGGTTTACAGCCCGCACACCTCAGCCACTGTCCTGTCCTCACCCCTAACAGTGCTGGTTTATAGCACACGTGTGGCCATGCCTGGCTTTTTGTGTGAGTGCTGGAGAGTGGAGCTCATGTGCCTGCACAGAAACTGTTCTTACCCACTGAGCCACCTCCCCAGCCCTGACTCTTTAGTTTTGAAGAATGAAGCTTTAGAGGCAATAAAGAAGTGGTAAGTGGAAGTCACTGTGCAGTTCTGTTTGTTTGTTTGTTTGTTTCAAGACAGGGTTTCTCCGTGTAGCTTTGCGCCTTTCCTGGCTCTTGCTCTGGAGTCCAGGCTGGTCTTGAACTCACAGAGATCTGCCTGGCTCTGCCTCCTGAGTGCTGGGATTAAAGGCGTGCACCACCACCGCCCGGCATATGCAGTTCTTATAAAATAAAGGAGACTAGAATAGTTATAAAACATGTCTAGCTGTGATGTAATATTCAAGTGCATTAAGTACTAGACACTGGTTCTTAGTACTTAAGTAAAGTAGCCCTGCAGCCACAAGGCACATCTGAAATCTAACATGTGGGAGGCTTCTAGGGGGTTACCCAGAAAAATCTTACCTAAAAATTAAATAGTCCTCAAACACACACACATTGGGGTAAGGTGGGGTGGAGTGGGGGTATATGTGTACACTCCCTGGGGACTGTAACTTTGTTCTCTCTCTCCCTTTTAATTTTTATGTGTGTGAATATTTGCCTGTTTATATGTCTATGTACCACATGTGCCCTGGTGCCCAAGGATGCCAGACCCCTTGGAACTAGAGTTTATAGGCAGCTGTGAGCCATCATCTAAATGCTGGGAACTGAACCCAGGTCCTCCACAAAAGCAGCGAGTGCTCTTGACCACGGAGCCATCTCTCCAACCCTTCTATTTTGTCTTGTTAAGTGGCAGACAATTATCCCTTGACTGTACCTACCCTAGAGCTAATGGCCATGCTAATGCGACACTTAGTGAGCAAGTGTTCTTGTTTTAAAGTAGAGAGTTTGGCGAGCATGGCACAGCCTGCACCAAATGAGCAGAGAACTTATGCTCTTGGAAAACAAACAAACTCAGTGTCTGTCACCTGAGAGCCTACCGGTGGAGCCTCCAACCGACCGACCCAGCAGGTGAGGAGCTCATGCAACCCTATCCCCAAGAATCAAAGTGAAGCTGTTCAATGGTGACAATATAACCACAGGCTGCTCTGGAGATCAGTGAAGACAAGCAGCTACCTGACAAGTGTCTTTGCTGGAACAGCTGCTCAACTTCCACCAAGAACAGAGAGAACTCGTGGCATTCTAGGGCTGCCCCATCTCTGCTGCAGCGGACCTCCCCACTCCTCAGAGGACATGCCTGGCAAAGCAGGCCATGGAGATCAGCTGCAGCGTCCTCGCCATAGGAGGCGGCTCACTGGCTTTGGAGCAAGGGGGATATGCTCATTCTCGCCCGGTCAACCGCAGAGGTGAATAGGGAGAGCAAGTGGCTATGCTTAGCAAAGATGGCAGGACCAAACACATTCTAGGATGAAGCTGTGCAAAACAGTGAGGACCAGATGGTGTGTAAGTCACATGCTCCTGCCAAACCACGAGACTGTTCACATGCAAGGGAGACAGAACAGGGTCTAGGTAGGAAGCGAGGCACAGTGTAGTCCCAGCTGCATGGTAGGTTAAGGCAGCAGGATTATCCGAGTCCAGAAGTTTGGGGCAAGCAGGGCAACCCACTAAGACCCTGTTTCCAGAAACAAACAAATACTACCCCCAAACAACAAGAACAAAACAAAGGACCAGGAGACATAAAGGCTGGAGAAAGCGTGAAGTGACCCACGCTTTGATGCCTTCTATTTATAGTTACATCGAGAGGAAAGAAACCACACTGGCACGGGCTCTGTCAATCAACCCCAGGCTTCCTGCCAGTCTACGTGGAGAAGCAAGCCTTAGGATGCCATCTTACATATAAACATGAAAACACCTGAGCCGCAAGGGAGACAGTGGTCTGAGTCGGAGATTCCATAAGGCCAGTTCCTTATGCAAACAAAATAGAAACAGCAACCTTCGGGAGGCAACGGCAGGACCCAGAGCTGCTGAAACAGACTCAGCAAGGGCCAATGTTCATTTAAAAACAAAAATCAATCAAACAGACAAACAAACACCAACTAACTAGAGCTTGGCCAACAAGAAGCAAATAGGATCTGTATTGAAGGAAAAAAAGGCAGCAGAAATTGCTACTAAGTAAAGCTAGATGTTGAATTTTGCTGACAAAAATCAAAGCAGTTTCTGTAAGTATATTCAAAGAACTGTTAGAAAAATTAAAGGGCAACATGACAGTAATCCACAACCAGAGACTGTAAGGAGACGAATTACAGGAAGACCGAACGGAACGCCTGGAGTTGACAACAGTGCAGGAACTAGACAGAAACGCCCACCAGCAATCAACAGAAAGGCAAGATGGCGGAGACAGGACTGTGAGTCAAAGAGCTTCCCACTTCGAGGCAGCAGAGCCAGACTGCTGAGAAGAAACAAAACCCAGTGTCAAGGGCAGCCAGCTTGGTGCATGTGGAAAGAAAGCAGAATTAAGGACTGACTTCGTCGTCGTGTGGACAATGCAGGACACAAGGCAATGGGAAGACGCTGGCTGTGCAGCATGGACAATTAGCAGCTGAGGATCCCATCACCAGCTACCTACCCTTCAAAACTATAGGCAGAGGGGGCTGGAGAGATGGCTCGGTGGCTAAGGGCACTGGGTGCTCTACCACAGGACCTGAGTTTGAACCCACATGATGGTTCACAACCATCTGTAATTCCAGCTCCAGGAGATTCAACACCCTCTTCTAGCCTCTATGGGCATGAAGCATGTGTGGATATAGGAAAATAGCCATGCCCATAAAGATAAAGACATTACAAAGAGGGTCAGTCTGAGGATGTGCACTCTCTGCTTTAGTGACATCAGTCAGGACCGTGTATGAACAGAGAGCAAACGAGTCTAGAAACAAACCACACCGACGGTCATGTGCATCTGTACAAGGCAGACGCACTGTAGCGGGGAAAGGAGTCTCTCTGGGCATCGAGTGTAAACGAGGGAGCACTGCTTCTGCTGTGCTCACGGCACACGACAGTCAACCCCAACACGTCCGACACTCCTGCAGAACCTCAAACTACCCCACTCCTAGATGTATCACGAACTGAGGTCAGACAAAGAGGTCCTAACAGCCTGACGTGCTGGATGCTAAGGTTTGATGAGATGTCTCTGGCAGGCACTGGCTGCTGTTTGAGGCTGAGCTCCTGGCTTGTGGGGCTTTAGGAGGCTCGGCTCAGCTGGGAGCGGCGGGTTACCGGAGGTGTCCGCTCTTCTCTCCACTCTCTGCTCTGCACAGTGAAACCGCTACCACGTGAGCCCAAATTAACCGTCTCCCTTGAATGAAACTGTCTCTTTCCGCTCTCTGTCACCGCAAGACAATGGATGTCTCCAAACGAAAGGCTTTTGCTACCCACTGTCTAGAGAACAAAAAGGCAAGCTGTAGTTGGAGCAATCATGTACACATCACACACCCGACGGAGAACTGTTTCTAGACCCATACAGAACAAATTCGGCAATAAAAAAGAGACAAGCAAAAATTGTTAAGAAAACAAGCAAAGTTTTGAACAGACACTTCACCAGAGACACATGGATAGGAATAAGTGCATGAAAAGATACTCTACACAACCCATCAGTACGGAATGAAATCCCAAACAAAATCTACCACTACATGCCTACAAGAATAGTCAGCAAAATCAATGAAAAACTGACATTGCCTAGTGTGGGTAAAGATGTGGACTCATGGGCATTTTCATATATCACTGATATGGATTCCAAAATCATACAGCCAGTCTGACACATTCATAAGCACAATGCAAACCAACTGATCTATCTGTTCATGATGGGAATTTACCCCAAAGAAAATTTGTTCAGGATCATATAAAAATCTGTTTGCTAGTCTGCATGTCATAATGTGTCTATACTCATAGCACTGGTGAGCTGAGGCAAGAGGACAACACTTTGAGGCCAACCTGGGTTATGTAATGCGTTTCAGGCCAGCCTGAGCTATACAGTGAGCTCCTGTCTCCATAACAATAAGAAATTAGAACAAAGTATCTATATTGGTAATGCTACAATTACCTCGAACTAGTTTAAATGTCTTTCAGTGTATGAAAGGATAAAGAATTACAGTGTATCTGCACATCTAATAACAGCAATAAAGGAAAATTACTGATCCAACAAAAGCATTAATCTTAGCTGCACTGTTTCTACTCATGATGCATTCTAGAAAAGGCAAAATTACTAATTTAGTTTTTTTTTTTTAAGGGGGGGCAGGATTTCTCTGTGTAACAGTTCTGGCTGTCCTAGAACTCACTCTGTAGACCAGGCTGGCCTCGAACTCACTGAGATCCGCCTGCCTCTGCCTCTCAAGTGCTGGGATTAAAGGCGTGTGCCCCCACCATCCGGCAGAATTATAGCAACAAAGAACTGGTTAAATATTGTCAAGGACAGGACTAGAGGAAATCAACGCTGAGCACCGTGGAGTTTCGGGAGGCCACAGAACTGCCCTGGGTATCAAACACAGTGCTGGCCACAGGACTCTAACGGCACGCCAAAGAACGAACTTACTGCATGGAGTCAGAAAATGAGCCTCAACTTTCCTTCAGAGGAGTGCACACGTGAGAAATCTTCCCGTGAGATGGACCATCTATCAGGAGTGTGCGCACCTAAAGTGGCCTGTGAACACCACGGTCTCACCCAAAGCCTCTCATATGCAAGAGCACTCCCTCTGCACACTCAGTAGGAGCGCAGAGCATGTACTGCTTAAGCTTAATGGTTTGGGACTCGGTCTCAGCCTTGGGAAAGACGGCGGCTCCTTCACCGACAGAAGGACCTGGCAGGTGTACATACTGGGATGTCCTGAACTCCTCCTCGAGCAAGGAATCAGCGCTCGAATTTATTAGTCAGTGATTGAAATTCGATCATTTTTATTTAACAGTCCTCCTTGTGAGAATCCTTCAGACACAGCTGGTTCAGCTAGGACTCTGCATGGTATTTTATGCTTACTAGCTATTTATACCAGGTCCCAGAGACTTGTAACCAAGGGGGCAGAAGGGACTTAAGTTTATCCATTTTCCATAAACCTTACCTAAGTTTTCACTAAGAGTGTGAAAATAATCTTTTGGAATCCCAAAATACAACCTGCTTGATTCTGTCCTGTTTTCACAAAGGATGAAATCTGCAAACAGAATATGTCACCTATGAACTTCCGTGGACAAGCATCATGACATCATCTCCCAGACTTCCTCTTCCTTTTGTCTAGGAGTTCAGTGAGGGCCATCTACAGACAGCACTGATCCTGTGGGTACCACAGGCAGGAGACAAGGGGAATAAGGCTGATCTGTGCCTCACGGTGTCCTCGGCACGCCTCCAGAGAGCGATCAAAGCCGGACTTTCTTCAGACTGAGGCGCTGATTGCTGTGCTGTGCCTGCCCCTGGCTGCATGCCTGTACTCCCCCTGCTTTCTAAAAGACAAACCTTAGTGTGGAAGACTGAGAACTCGATGATGCTTTAAATCAATAATGAGTTACTTGGCTGAAAACCTCGGCTTGTCCATTTAAAAACCACGAAGCATACGCTATTCCAATCCATTGGATAAAAGTAGAGTATAAAATTCAAGGGCACAGACTGAAATTTATAACATGAAGAAGGAACTGGAAACAAATCTACTGTTTTAAAAAGAAAGCTCTGATTTAAAGCAAAAAGGATGACTAGAAGGACAGGGAGTGTGATCTGAATGGGTTGTAGAGCAGTTTGTGGGTATGTTGACACTCTGAGTGGAAGGAAGCTATGGTCTCCAACACCCTGGGGTCCATTCGCTGGCACCAGCCCTATGGAAACACTGCAGCATCACTCAGGACTGCTGGGATGATGTACTATGGAAACACTGCAGCATCACTCAGGAAACACTGAAGCATCACTCTGGAAACACTGCAGCATCACTCAGGACTGCTGGGATGATGTACTATGGAAACACTGCAGCATCACTAAGGAAACACTGCAGCATCACTAAGGAAACATTGCAGCATCACTATGGAAACACTGCAGCATCACTAAGGAAACACAGCAGCATCACTATGGAAACACTGCAGCATCACTAAGAAAACATTGCAGCATCACTAAGGAAACACTGCAGCATCACTAAGGAAACATTGCAGCATCACTATGGAAACACTGCAGCATCACTAAGGAAACACAGCAGCATCACTATGGAAACACTGCAGCATCACTATGGAAACACTGTAACATCACTATGGGAACACTGCAGCATCACTAAGGAAACACGGCAGCATCACTAAGGAAACACGGCAGCATCACTATGGAAACACTGCAGCATCACTATGGAAACACTGCAGCATCATTATGGAAACACTGCAGTGACTGTTGGGCAGAGCAGCACGCTCCATCCCACTTCAACAATGTCAAGTTTTTAAAGTTTCCAAAACAAAATAATCCAAGCCCAAACAACTTCTTCAAAAACTAAAAATTTCATCTCTACAAAACAAAGCAACAAAAAGACAATACAAACACCTCCAGAGGAATGTAAACAGAAAATGAAATAAAATACACAATTTTAAGGAAAATGACTTGCTTATCTTGAAGATAATAATTCTAGCTAAAGATTAACTGGTTCAATCTCATAACACAAACATAGAGAACTTCAGGATCAAACACAAACTCCCTGCTTAGCAGGACAGAAGAGCCTGTCTGATGCTGGGGTCTGTTTCCCTCCCTGTACTATAAAGGAAAGTGTCTACCCGTAGGCAGAGAGAGGACAGGACTCAGGAAGTGTCCCAGGGCACAGGGACTGACCCCAGGACAGAGTGCCTGCAATGCTCAAGTCTCACCCAGGCACTGTCATCGGGCGGGCTAAGATGATCTGTGGTCCCTCCCTGAGTTCCTCAACTCTTACTGAGAGTTAAGCCTTCTTTGGCTTCTCTTTAGGAAGGGCCTTGCTTCCCCCAATCCCTCTCTCCTCTCCCAGGCCCCTCTAAATCTGACTGGCTAAGCCTCACTCTGGCCCTCCGTCTATTCCTTCTTCTACACGGGCCGCTTTTGTCACGTGAACAGTTTCTATCTATTGAAACTCTTAGTTTGGGGAAGCTCAGCCTCTTTAGAAACCCTGTGTTCTAAGTCACGCTTACAGAGCCTCAAGCACTTATCCCCAGACCCACACTAGAAAAGACTCACATCTCAGATGTCAGTTTCTAAGGACAGAGGCAAACCCTTTCTGACCAGATGTACAGGAGATCTGGTAGCATGTGGATTACTGAGCTGAGATTTTCATTTTTAAAAGATATTTGTATTATTTTCAAGTGTGTGTGTGTGTGTGTGTGTGTGTGTGTGTGTGTGTGTGTGTGTGTGTGTGTAGGTATGCACACATGCATGCAGGTGCTGGTGGAGGCTGCAGCTGGAGTTGCAGGCAACTGTAAGTGCCCAACACAAGTGCTAGAACCTGCAGCTGGGCCTCTGCCAGAGCAGCGCCCGTTCTGCACTGCCGAGCCACTCTCAATTACCACAAGATCTCGGGGGCAGGACAAGGTGGAACAAAGGGACACTTTGAAATACACAAGACAGGGGAGAGGGTACGAATGAGTGGTGACGAATTCTTTCTTCCTCACGAACAACCAGAGGCTCTGCCTTCTCCACGTGTTCTCCACACACAAAACAGCAGGGCGGCAGAGCCCGCCTCCTGTCATCTGGGTCTCAAGCTTTTATTTGCATTTTAGGTCGTTCAGATGACTTCTATTTTCTAAGGTTCCATTTCTCACACTTAAAAAAACGTACTTTTTTTGGTAGAAGGAAATAAAGACAATGAGGGATTCAAGGTGTATACACAAGCTCTCTGATAGCTAAGTTTGCCAGAAGTTTCTAGTAGATGCTCAGGTAACTTCCACATTTGTGGACAGACTCTTCTGAGACATTAGTGACCACCTGCACTCTTGCACATCGGGAGGATAACCTAGTCAGCTCTCCACCTGTCATTCTGAGCAGCATTGCTTACACTCACCTGTCACCTGCTTGTCTGGAAGAGAAGGGATCGGAATGGCAGACCCGAACTTAACTAGGAGACGCTCATACAGCCAGTCAAAGTGCTTATATCTGTGGTTTACAGATCGATTAGTGTTCTGAAAAATAAGGGAAAAAGGAAAAGGCCTTCGTTAGCAACACCAAGCACTGAGATGGGGAATGCCTGCGGCAGCGGCCTCCTTTAGAGCGGGTACTCACGGTGGGGGTTAGCTGGTACTCAATGTAGCTCTTCAGACCGTACATTTTGGAACCTTTTCGGGGATCTGCTACCACGCAGTCAAAAGTAGAGGTAGGATAAACCCACATTGGGCCATAATCTCCAACCTAAACAGTGACGGAGGAGAAGTTAATTCTGCAACCTGGGAAAATGGTACTACAACTGCAACCCAGCCGAGGGCAGCTCCTTTCAGAACTGCAGTCCCACGCCTTCACTACTGGAGAAGAAGGACTGGCTGGAGCTCTACGAGACATCACATCTACAAAACCACAGCTGTTCAGAGAAGCCCATCTCTTCCATGCGGACATCTTGTCTCAGGAGGAAGAGAAACTGGCTCACATCTAGCGAGCTGAGCACAGAAGGACTCCCTCCTTTAGACCACAATTTAAACGTAAATGTGACAAAAGGCTTTTTTAAAAAAAAAAAAAAAACTTTTAACATAGACTTTTTTGTGTGAAACAAAAATTTCTGTATCAGGATTTTGTCAATGACTTCATATTCTCAGTTTTTGTAAGTACTCTCATCTGGTTTTTAACTAATTACAGGGCTGACTGGTAAACAGTCTGTGAATGAAGCTTGAACAGCACTGTTCTAACTTCCAAACAGTGTGACGCAGGCCACAGCCTGACAGCCGTTATTTCAGCCGGTTAGACGTGAAAAGGAACTGAGGAAGAGCAGCAGATGGGGCTGAAGAGAGGTAAGTGCAAGCTGAGACTTCCACAAGGCCAGCAGGGGCGAGGGGACAGGACTGCCCATCTCACATTCTGTCCGAGGTGGCAGAGGGAAATGCAGGATGGGGCACAAAGCCCAGGCAGGGGTCACTAAGGAAGGTGGCTGAGGACTGGAGATGATTAACAAGGCACTACAGAGGTCTCTAGGAGAATACAATTAAGCTGCCTCAGGGGCTATATCCCGGAGGCTCTGCTAAGCTTCAGGACAGCAACTGGGGCCCATCTTGAGCAGCAACCCTCTGTGAAGAGGACAAAGATCAACTGCCTAGTCCCCAACTCACCAGGCCTATGCTATCAGTGAGTAACGTTTCTGCTTATCCTAAGCACAAACTGGGCCTCTGCTGTCTTCGCCTCTTGAGGACTCAGTGGCTTTCCCATTTCTTGGCTATGTGAGAAACTGACAGCCAGGCCTGCCCACAGGGATCCTTGGTCTCTCTCTGCCAAAACTCCTGGACAGAGCGCGGACGCCATGCTCTGCTCTACCACAGTCCTGCCCGTGACAATGTCCACATTAGAATGTGAGGGGCAAACTGTGGGTTCTTAACTCCAGAGCTTTAAATTCAATAAGAAGGCTCCTGATGTATGTCAGCCTCCCCTCCCCCAGCCTGGAACAAACAAAAAGATTCAAATCTTCTTAAGTCAAACCACTCAGTGATAGTTACCCCAAACATGTTTTGAGGGACAAAGGGTACAGGGGCTTGGGGATATTGCACTTCTGGCTGGCTGTTCCTAGAATTTTAAGCTTCTTACAGATAGGGAAAGTAATTCAAGGATCCATTATCATTCCTGGTATTTCATCATGGGTCCCTGGAACCAAAGTTTGGAAGAGGCAGGTGGTTCCTTATGCTTGCTTGCCTGCAGCCATGGGGATTACATCCAAGGCTTCCATCAGCTGCAGGTTAAGTCAATAGGGTTACAAAACAGTCACAGACCTTTCTCCCCCTAGAATTTCACTAGATATTGCCTAGATAGAAATGTATTAACAATCAAAGTATGGGATGAAACCAAAGAGCATTTGTCACATTATGTAATAATCATTTCACCAAGACAAATTAAATCGTTGCTGGTGCCATTAACTCCCAGCTTTTATTTGCTAGCCCCTTATCTTGAGCTGACAGCTAGTTTACTGGAAGAAATTCTATTACCAGTATAATGGGAAAAGCACCTTTTCCTAATGATGTGCTCTACTTCCATCAGGGTAGAAACATAAAAATTTGAACTGAGTTTATTGGCTAAGCAAATAAGGCTGGTAGAAAAACAGAATGTAACAAAAGCTCTAAGTCTTGCAGCCTAATGCATTTTAGAAAAGAAAAAGTATTAAAATGTACGAGCATTGGTTGAATGTTAATTGTGGAAAGATAAACAGAGGAAATTGAGAGAAACAGTGGCAATCATTCATTTATGCTGATTATCTTTAGTTCTCCTAATAACATTATCAACTACCTGGGACAATGTGCTTAAAAATACTTCCAAAAAGACTAACGTTCTTAGCTTAGACATTATAAAAAACTTTAATTAGAAATAAACAAACAGACAAGAACGAACAAACTTACAATGATGGGGATTTTCTCTTTGGGCTTTGCTAGCTGCTTGGCCAACAAGTACTGTTCCATGCCAGGCTTCGCAAATCCAGGAAACCTGATCACGAAGATAAGAACTGTGAGCCTCTGCCCTTCCTCATACAAACTCTACAGTTCCACCATGTGACCTCAACACCAGTTTTAACCTTGTCCTGTCTTTCAGATGGAAACCGTAAAGGGTAATCAGGTGCCCCGGTGGCCAGTGAGCCACTCCTTGAAGCATGAGCACCGGAAGGGAACACATGGCTCCAGCAGGTGTGAAGTTCACAGGTTCTCTGCCTGCTGAATCAAGTCTGAAACAGCTATTACCAACAACAGAGTGAAGGGCAGACATGACGTCTCCCTGAGCCCCAGGACCCAGGGGCCAATTAGAGCTGGAGCAATGGCCACTTGCTAACACACCCACATCCATGCAGAGTCAATTATTATTAGGTAAACAGCAACATAACACATTAATTTCTTATCACTGTCAGATGTGTACTCATAATGCTCCAGTATATTTACATATCCAACTTCCTTTTCTGGCACAAGGGTTATCTGCTAGAACTAGACGATAGCTAACATAGAGTGAATTGTTGAAGAGCTGAGTACTTAAAAACACCCAAGGCTTTAGGTTGTTCCCTGACCATAAAGAGACAGAAGTCTTAGAGGAACAGGTTCAAATCGGCCTGCTCTAATCTGGTTTCAAGCTGGAATGACATCTTAGAGTACAAAGACTCTCCAGGGACAAGGCGACCAGGTGGAAACAGGGACTAAAACAGACATCAAACTCAGAACAACCGGGAGCAGGTGCAGAGCCGAGGGCGGGCCTGACTCCTGCGCTGGCAGGAGACTTCAGCTGCTTGCTTGTTCTGCTGTCTCTACTTTTCCGAAGACCAAGAGACAGACCACATGTAAAAGGGCTTTAAACTCATTTTACATTTAGGCTGAGAGAACTGAGAAAAATGTCCTCCACAACCAATCCTACTGAGAACTCTGTAATCTTAGAGATAAGCAAACAGCAGATGACCATGACTAATTTTATTGTGCACACAAATGAGCACAAAAACCATAATGGAAGAAACTGGAGAGGCATGAAACTGTGTGGTCTAAGAGCTCAATTAATCCCCTGCTATCCAGATAGACTATGGAGACCTTGCAGGCCCCATCACACAAGGTACAAGACTTTGACCCTAATCTCTAGATAGATGCTAAACGAAGGCTTTCAAAACAAAAACAAAAACAATTCAGACACAAACTGACTTCCCCTGAATGCACTCTGAATTGTAGACCTAGAGGAAGTACTGAGACAGTATTAGCAGTTTGGGACACACTGTTTTAAGTGTGACTGCTGGGAGAAGAGCGCTTATTAACATCATTCCTTATCCCAGAATCCCCCAGGGCTGTGTCCATATTCGCAAGTAGTGGATCTACCCAGAATCCCCCAGGGCTGTGTCCACATTCACAAGCAGTAGATCTACAAGTTCCATGAACGTAGTTTTCCTTAAGCTAAGAGAACTCTAGGTGAAAACATGTATTAAAAACACATTCCACAGATCACGTGCCTGGAATCCTGATAGGCCCACCTACCATGTGTGTGACTGTGAACAGGCTTCCGTTTTCCCTGTAGTAAAACAGGGCGCCATATCCCACAACGGGATCTGAGGGTGCCCATGAACCGCTGCACAATGTCTGGCACATGGGAAGTGATCAATAAAACAGGAAAGCATTGAGAGACCTGCTTTCCTTAGCTAAAAATAATGCCTAGTAATACTTATTTTTATTGATAAAACATTAGTATATCATGGAGTTTATAAGTAAAGGCAATAAAAGGAATTTTGAAGGTTTTTTTTGTGGCGTCCCAAGCTGGCTTCGAACTTGCTCCCTACAGCTGAGGATTGTCTTGAACTTCAGATTCTCATGCTTCCACCTCCATGTGCTGGGATTACAGGTGTGCGCCATGCTTGTATAACTGAATAAACACTTCACTTGTTAACCTTGTGAAACTGATGAAATGAAATCAGCTTCTAATCTAAGATTCAAAGGCCAAACAAGACTCCAATTCAGTAGATTACTAACTAGAAAAAAGTAAAACTTTTCTTGCATTGCGGTGTGCGTGTGCCTGCGTGTGTGTGTGTGTGTGTGTGTGTGTGTGTGTGTGTGTGTGTGTGTGTGTGTGGACATCCCCTGCTCCCCTTTAAACTTACTTGTTAAGGGGCAGCTTCATGGACGAGGCACCTGGACGGCTGTTTCCTCGCTGGACACCCCCTGCCTCAGCTGATTCCGAGTCCTTAAAGTAAGAAGAGGAGGACTTGGGGTCATCCCATTCTTCATCCCATTCATCATCATCACCAGTTGCTGTACGCAGGAAAAACAAAAACACAAAACAGCAAGAAAGAAAACATAAGTGAGATTGCTTGAGTTCACTGTAAACAACTGCTTGAGATAACCAGGGTTTTTTGGTTTTGGTTTTTTGAGACAGGGTTTCTCTGTGTAACAGTCCTGGCTGTCCTGGAACTCACTCTGTAGACCAGGCTGGCCTCGAACTCACAGAGATCCGTCTGGCTCTGCCTCCTGAGTGCTGGGATTAAAGGCCTGAGCCACCATCGCCAGTTTTTAAGGAGCTGTAAAGCAGAGTCCAGTGCTGACTGTCTCATGGATCTGAAGAACACAGGTTTCACAGTCAGTCTCAAGGCTTGACCTAGGAATTCTGCCTTTTTTTTTTTTTTTAATGCAAAAGACAAAGCAGAACTAGGCTGAACAAGGCAATCAGTTAACAACCTCTTTACAAGTGCCTCAGTGGATAGCTTCTTCAGTCAGTGGTGCTGGGAAAACTGGATGTCCACACATAAGATTAAAGCCTGGGCCCTTCCCTTACATCATCTAAAAAAGTCAACAGAAAACCAATCACTTAAATGTAAGATCCCAAACCGTCAGACTCCCAGAGGATGATGGGAGAAGAATCCCCCTGGCATGCCCTCAGCTCTTTGTTTTGGTGTCACACAGAAGTCAGGGAACTACAGCAAACCTAACAAGCAGGGCCACATCCAACCAGCGGGGGCCTGCACAGCATGGGAGCAACAATCGATGAATAAACACACAGGGGTTTTGTTGTTGTTGTTTTGTTTTTTTGAGACAGGGTTTCTCTGTGTAGTTTTGGTGCCTGTCTTGAATCTCGCTCTGTAGACCAGGCTGGCCTCATAGAGATCCGCCTGGCTCTGCCTCCTGAGTGCTGGGATTAAAGGCATGGGCCACCACCACCGGGCTAAACACACAGTTTATAGACAGAAGAGAATGCATTTGTGAACCCTCACGTGATAAAGGGTCAGAATTCCAAATACATAGGGAACTCATGTACTTCAATACTGTAAGGCTGGAGAGCCAGCTTAGCAGTCAGGAGCACTGGCTGCTCCCAGCACAAATGGTGGCCAACAGCCGCCTATAACTCCAATTCCAGGAAAGCCAATGCCCTCTCCTGGCCTCTCAGAGCTTTGCACACTCACAGTGTACAGACACACAAGCAGGCAAAACACTCATACATATAAAACAAAAGTAAGTAAAATCTTCAAAAGAGCAACACCCGCCGCCCAACAATTCAATAATGAGCAAGCAAACACCACAGGCCTCTTTACTCAGGGCTTCACTTTCCTTATTATTTGCAGTTTTCATTATCTGTGGTCAACAATGGCCTGGGAAATACTAAATGGAAGGTTTAAGAAAGAATCAATATGCAAGTTTTGCATGATGAAATCTCACACTATCCTGCTTGGGGTGTGAACTTTCCCTCTGCCCGGCCTATATAAGTTGTTTCCTTGGTTATCAGACAGACTGAGTAGAACCACGGTGCTTATGTTCAAGTGGTCAATGTTAACGATGGTATAGTGAAGTACAAGAATCGTGTGAGGCTAGCAACTGAGATACATCCAAGAATAGATATAAAGTCCTTCCTTAAGTGAAAAGGTGGAAGTTTTACTTACATAGGAAAGAAAAAAAAGCTGTGTGCTGATTATAGTTGCTAAGCTCTAAAGAAGACTGAATCATTGGCAAGGGTGCAGAGAAAATGGAGTTCTTGTAGCCTTGATGTGACTGGAAATCAGTAGAACTACAGAAAAGTATGGGGATCCTTTAAAACAAGAAAAACAAAATGAAACAAAACTCGACTTGGCTGCCCATTAGGAATTACATCAGCACCTTGCAGAGCTATCTTTGCTCCAACATTCACTGAAGCAATACCTGCAGTAGCCAGGATGTGGGAGTCAACCCAAGTGTTTATCAGCACATGAACGGGTGAAGAAACTGAGGAACACATACACAATGTGGCATTATGTAGATGACACTATGACACACACTTAAACAATCCCAGGCCCAGAAGGCCATGTAGCATGAATCTTAAAAGTTCTTATTAATAAAATCAAACCTGAGCCAGGTATTGGGGTGAATGCTGGAAGATCAGAGAAGCAGAACAAGTCACAGCTACCTCACCTCGCCAGTTCCTCAGCTGATCCTGTTTCCTCAGACTGGAAGCCTCTTAGTCCTTATCCAAATGGATCTCAGCTGAACTGCTGCTCGAAAGACTAAAAGCTTAACCAGCCAAAATGCTTCTAGTTTCTGGTCATCATGCCTTATACACCTTTCTGCTTTCTACCATCACTCCCTGGGATTAAAGGTGTGAGTCACCATGCTTGGCTGTATTCTTGAACACATGGATTTCTGCCTCTAGAATGCTAAGATTAAAGGTGTGTGCTACCACTGCCTAATCTCTATGTTTAATATTGTGGCTGTTCTGTCTCTGACCCCAGATAAGTTTATTAGAGTACACAATATTTTGGGGAACACAATACCACTACAAGGCCAAGTAATAGCATCTCAGCCTATGTAGAATCTTAAACACTACTGGGCATGTGGAAGCAGGAAGAAGAACTGCTACCACTAAGGATGGGAAGGGGATGCAGGGATGTAGATGGGATGGGGAGGGGGATGTAGAGATGTAGACAAGATGGGGAGAGGGTGCAGGGATGTAGATGGGAGGGTAGACAGTGAAGCTTTCAGGAGTGAGTCTCCGGCTCTTATGCATGGCCTGGGGCAATTGTTAATGTTTTATTGTATACTGGAGGTTTGCCAAGATTTTAGACACTCTCAGGAAACATCACACTATGAGGTGATGGCTTGTTAATTTCTAATTGCAGTAATCACTTTCTTATGTACATCAAAACATGCTGTAGAGCTTCAATATAGAATTTTTATTGTTTTCTTGGTGATTTTGAGACAGGGTCCCACTATGTAGTTCTGGCTGTTCTGTAACTCACTTTTGTAGATCAGGCTGGTCTCAAACTCACAGAGATCCACCTGGCGCTGTCTCCCAAGTGCTGGGATTAAAGGCATATGCCACCCTACCCTGTTTAAAAGCACTGTTTTGCTGCTCTGAGTAGTTTCTGATTAATGCAGACTACAGCAGTGTGGCCTGGTACCCAAGAGAAGCCTTCTAGAGGTCTTGGCATGGACAAATTTATTCTTACACATTTACAAATAAGAAAAAAAAACTTCTTAAAGACGTTAGCGAGGAAAAAGGACGCCCCCTCTAAAGACAACTGCCCAGCAATGACGACGGGCTGAGAGAGGGCAGGAGTGCGTCTGCTGTGGGGCTCTGCCGTGTCGCACAGAAGCTGAGACACCACACCAAGAGCAAGAAGCGAGCGAGAGGTGTCAGCACAAGCAGACCTGCATCTTTTCAGCTCCAGAATGAACATGAACGTCCTCGGGGGAGTGTGCGTGTCTGTGCTATGTATGCGTGTGTGCACATGTACATTTGTGTGGGGGTGGTATACACACATGGGAACCCGAGCACAACCTTGGATGTTGTTCCTCAGGAAGGCTATCTGTCTTTTCTTTTTTAAATTTTATTTTTAATGTGTATGTGCACCATGTACATGCAGTGCCCACAGAGGCCAGCAGAGGGCATCATATCCCTTGGAACTGAAGTACAGAAACTGTTAGCTGCATGTGAGTGAGTGCTGGGGAATGAACCTTGGTCTTCTGCAAGAGCAACAAGTGCTTTTAAACACTGAGCCCTTGCTCCAGCCCTGACCATGTTTTTTGAGACAGAGTCTCTCGCTGGCCTGGAGGTCACCAAGCAGCCTAGGCTGGGTGGCCTGTTTCATCTCGGCCACCAGCCTGGCGGTTTTTTCAATAGGTATTTTTTTTTTCCATAGGGGATCAAACTCAGATCCTTTGCCAACTAAGCTTCCTTCTCTGTTCCAAATACCCTTTCTCTTTTTCCCTGAGACAGGGTTTCTTTGTGTATCCTTGGCTGTCCTGGAACTCACTCTGTAGCCCAGGCTGGCCTCGAACTCACAGACATCCACCTGCCTCTGCCTCCTGAGTGCTGGGATTAAAGGTGTGCACCACCGCCACCTAGCCTGGTGCAAATATCCTTTCTCAGTCATTGAACTGTTCTCCTTCAATACATCTCTCCTCTGCTTAAACCCAGAGGCAGAGTCAAGCAGGTCTCTAGACCCAGTGCTCACGCCCTGGCGTTTCCTGGATGACAGGAGTACCTTCTAGTCCAGAGGAGACTGACTCATGGTGCACTCTGGGACTGAAGCTCACCCCCAGGAAACACAAGCTGTGACCGACAGGAAGCTCAGTCTTCATCCCCAGCTCATCCTCTGTGAGGAGGAGACCGGCCGCCAACGGGATGAGGTTTCCACACCAGCCCCGGGCCACAGGTTCTGACAGTGTCTTCACTGGTGAGCACGTGCAGGTGCTGGGGGGGGGGCTATGACGGGAGGGGGCCTGGAAGTACCCCCCTCCCCATGCCTCCCCTATGCACCTCCTCACCTGGCTGCTCATTTGCACCCCCTGGTTTACTCCTTGTAATAAACAGTAAGTCGAGTGATTCCCTGAGTTCTGTGCACTGTTCGAGCAAGTTCATGGGACCCAGGAAGGTTCCATGGAAGGTAATGCTGGGAGAGCCCACTGTCCCCAGGAGATGGTGTCAGTGCTGAGGACACTGTGGGACCCTCCATCCAGAGTCACTGTGCTGTGCTGACTTTGATGACAGCAAGATTAGCCTGTCACCCGCTTTCCCCTAAGTCACTCCAGCAGCAGCCTCCCCTCACCTGGTCCTTGGTAGGCCTGTGGGTGGCCGAAGGCAGTGTCCCAGTTGTTAGTGCTGTTCCTCTGAGCGCCAGCTCCATCTGTCCTGCTGCCCCAGGCATCTGAGCTGTCCCAGTTCCCAGATTTGGGGGCATTCCAGGCTGACCAAGGGTCATTGCCACCACCAACCTGTGTGGGAGAGGAAAAGGAGAAAGACTATTGACGTCTAGAAACTGTGACTCCATTAGCAATGGGTTGACAGGTCAACTGAGAACAATCAAAGTGCTGGGAGAATCAGTGGGAAATATATCGAAATTTCTATGCCCCCAACCCACGTGAAAACACAGGCGAGTGGGATAAGCAACGTCAGCCTGCTCTCACTGACGTCAACATTCTCTTGCATCTGCTAGAACGCCATTATACCTGCTACTGCCGAGGCCCTTCTCCACTGACCTTAGCTACTTTTCAGTAGGTCTCAATTCTTATTTTCAAAAGAAATACACTCAAGGGGAGTCAAGGATAAGCAGGTGAACAACAGGCCTGCCACTTTAGAATGTCTACCTGGAGGTACGGCCAACGCAATCCCTCCTGTTCTGTAACTCACTGATCATGTCTGACCTCTGTACCTAACCCCGACCCCAACTCTACGAAGTCCGGTTCAACATCCAGGAGCAACAGACTCCACATAGCTGCCTGTCTGAAACTTTACATCTAAAGGCTATCAAACCCTCCTAAGACAGACAGACAGACAGACAGACAGACACACACACACACACACACACACACACACACACACACACACACACACACAGAGGCTGTTTAACAGGTTATTGCCTGTGTAACCTCATCCTGTGTAACAGGAGGTTATTTCAAGCCAGCTCCTGAAAGAACTTAGAGCATTACCTTCAGTGTCTGAGGAAACCAGCCTTGTATCTGACAACAGAGGGACCTGAGAATGAACTTGGGATGGCCACAAAGGAAGCAGTGGTAGGTAGGTGTGCACGTTGCACACTCATGTATCTATAACCACAGGGGAACTATACTCATGACAGACGTGTTTAATAAGTGTGTTTAATAAGCTACTTCCTGAGAAATCCATCCAGGTGACTGTGCTCTGGTACAGCCTGCGTACAAACCCAGGTAGACAAGCTAGTATCTACCAAGGCTACCCGGGACACATACGTGCTATGGCTTACTGCTCAAAGGCCACAGTGAGCAAACCAACATGAGATTCAATCAAGGGAGAGGACGACTCAGTGACGAGGTGCAGCACACCGGAACGTCTGACACTGCTGCCCGGCTAACTTCTTGTTCAAGGAAAAGACGGAGACAATGGGCTGTGAAGTGTAGTGAACAGTAAACCAGCAGGCAGCCGTCTGTCCCTGTGCTGCGTGTGCATAACCGAGTGCACACTTTACACGATGTGTCAGCACAAACACACACGCAGGAGCAATGCATTAGGCCAGGGATGGTGTCACCAACAGGAATGTTCGGCTCATCAGAATCTTATGGGGTGGTCACTCACATGTGCTGCAGCCCATCACCAACCCAAACATGGGCTCCGGGGCTCAACCTCACAGACCGTGGGAAAGGCCGGAATGCCGGCCAGCTAGGCGGATTCCAAACTGTTCTGTAAGAACGGGGCCAAGGAACCCTCACATGAGTGCAGGGATTAAGAACTCGGGCTCTGACATTTATCTAGGCTTGAATCCCAGTTTTCCTACTTACTAGCTACTTGCACATGAGCAATTCGCCCTCCTTAGCTCCCACACCTTAAAAAGGGGGGTCTGCAACACTAACTTCCTCAGGGGGTTGTTAAGTATGAATTGATAAACGCACACAGTACTGACAAAGGAGGGCTCAGGAGTGTTATCTTATATGTGGGGGTTCACCTGAACGTAAAGAAACGACACTTGATGAGGCAGGAAGCCTGCTGCATGGCAACTTCTAGAAGCTGCCTGGGTTATAGAGCAAGCCACTGCCCCCAAATAAATTACAGAGAAAAGAGGAAGCCAGCAGTTCACTGAGGAGTAACCTCCTCCTTTATGCTAAAAGGAGAAGGCCATGGGTACATTTCCAAACAGTTTAAATGCCAGGCCACGTTACTGGAGACATTTTAAACTAAAGAGATGAAACTAGACATTTAAAATATTTTCTACTAGCCAAAGATCTGCTTCCTTCAGAAGGCAGAAGCGAAGTCAGCGGTAACATCCAGCTCCAGGGCCGTGGGAGAAACACTCTAGAAACCCTCAATGCTAAGAGCTTGGTGTTTTCACAATCTGATCCCAATGTAACAAGCTGGGATATAATGATCTGTTTTAAAGGTCCTTTGGCCACTAATTCCTTTGCTCTCAACCCAACAACCTCTTTGTCTTGAAAGGCTCAGCCATAAACTAACCCACTCTGTTTCTGAGCTGAGGGTCCTCTTCCCTAGTGACCACACACTAACCCACTCTGTTTCCGAGCTGAGGGTCCCATGTCCCTAGTGACCACACACTAACCCACTCTGTTTCCGAGCTGAGGGTCCTCTTCCCTAGTGACCACACACTAACCCACTCTGTTTCTGAGCTGAGGGTCCCATGTCCCTAGTGACCACACACTAACCCACTCTGTTTCTGAGCTGAGGGTCCCATGTCCCTAGTGACCACACGCTAACCCACTCTGTTTCTGAGCTGAGGGTCCTCTTCCCTAGTGACCACACACTAATCCACTCTGTTTCTGAGCTGAGGGTCCTCTTCCCTAGCTTGTTCTTTCCCTTTTCCCTCCTCAGTCATTTCCACTGAGCAACATTTTCAGCCTTTTCTTTTCTGCCCCTTCCTGGTACCAGGGTCTCCTGTCACTCACAGACTCAAACCGTTCACTAGATCTCCATGAGTTGTGGGGCCGCAGGAAATGTCTCAGCTGCAGTCTGTAGGTCCTGACTCTTTCAGTCACATCTGGCCGACCAAGCCCCAGAAGAGCTTTCTCAAATTACCACACAGGAAAAGAACATCTGTCAGGGTTGTTAGATGATTATTTCTTCATGTAGTTATTTACATCTCAAATTTACCTTATTTATGGAAGAAGAAGGAGAAGGAGAAGAAGAAGAAGAAGGAGGCGATTGGCTGAGACTTTCAACACAACCAATCTGAGTCAAAATATTCACCTTAAAATAAAAAGGTACTCAGTGAGCAGGGGGCAACATACAGCACAGCTTTTAACAAAACCAGAAACCTCACAACAAAGCCCAAACAGTCTACATGCCACCTACACACAAACAGGACACACAGAAGCCCAACGCTGTGGCAGTGTGTTGTATCTCCCCCAGCCTGTTCCTTGGTACCACAATACAGCACCACTGAAGCACCCACAACAACTCAGGCTGCACAGGAGGGGGGCAAATGCCATGCATGTCACAGAACTGGTGAGACAGACTCAGGAAATACACAGCTGAGATTTCAAAATGGTAGGATTTTAACCCTTTCCTTTCAAAAGCATCATGTGAGAGTCCAGCCAGGATGACCAAAGCCACCCTGTTACCTCAACTCAGACTCAGAGCTGTAAGTGAGGGACAGCAGAGGCCAGCCACTCTGGGAACTGAGAGGTGAAAGTACATGTCCTCTGGTGTGTGCGCTTGCTGGAATGTGGTCACTGACTCACTTCCTGACAACTTTGGAGCCCAAGTCCCAGGTCCACCAGTGCTCGGCATGGAGTGAACACCAGTAAGGTTTCGAAGGTGTTCAGTTCAACTCTTGTGAAATGAATGACATCACTCTCATTTCATAGATGCCCTTAACAGTACATTCTGGAAGTCAAGGCACAGAAAAGGTAATCAAGAAGGACCAACGGGACCCAGTTAACATTCTCACTCACGTTACAGATGACAACATTTAGGAAGCTGTTTTCAAATCACCAGGCACTGAAGGACAGTCATCCTGGGTTACAGGAAACATGATGAGACCTATGAATGTCCCATTCCCTGCCAGGACCCCGCAGAGCCCAGTGATCTGTGACTTTTGGTGGTGGAGCCTGGGAAGAGGGATGTAGTGAGGGCATGAACGAGAGCTGAACCCAGGAAGCTGTGGGTCTACAGAGGTACCCTAAGTCTAAAGTTGACACCTAATAAATTCATCGTAAGGAACCTCTGCAAGCCAGAGAAGGACCATGAGAGGAAATCCAGAGCAGAATCCTTACACAGGATAGTTCCTCCAACCACTGCAGAAATCCTCACAGTGCATGGTGTACTACAAGGGTTCACTTCAGTAGCAGGGCAAAGACACCTCTAGGTGAAATATTCCTCTGCTCACACTTAGAAAAGCTTAAAACCAAAAAGAAATGGGGATTTTAAAATAACTCACATATATCATTAACGTTTAAAATATTAATGAGGGTGCACAGTCCTCAGTCCTGGAGACTACCAGGAGTGAAAAAGCAGTGGAATGGGGCCCATCTCAAATAGAAAACATTGGCCACTGGAGCTGACCCAGGCAAAGGAAGGGAACATCAGGTCTAGTTGGTGTAGAGTAAGAGCCCCAGGGAGCCCTCCACAGCAGACAACCACACAGAGAAAACAGAAGAGCTCCAGCGGGTCCAAATGCACTGAGCCAATCTGAACCCTCAGGCCCACAATGCTATGCAAAAGAAGAAAGAGGAAAACTCATTAGCTACTGTCTGAAGCAGCTATAAAACAATGTAGTTTGAAAACTAGCAATTAAAGAGAAGGAATTCTGTATTTATCCTGAACTCTTAAAAGCTGGATCGGGCCGGGCGGTGGTGGCGCACGCCTTTAATCCCAGCACTCGGAGGCAGAGCCAGGCGGATCTCTGTGAGTTCGAGGCCAGCCTGGGCTACCAAGTGAGTCCCAGGAAAGGCGCAAAGCTACACAGAGAAACCCTGTCTCGAAAAACCAAAAAAAAAAAACAAAAAAAAAAAAAAAACGCTGGATCGGGCGAGCCAGCTAGCTCCAGCCGGTGATGGGAAGTGGACGGAAGAAAGCCAGGCCTGCACATGCAGAAGAAAACCTGGAGTGATTGAGGCAATGTTAGCAACTGGCACAGGCTGTTAAAGAACAGTGAGGAGCGTCAACTTTATTCCAAGCAGATTATTTTCCGGACAGAAGGAGAAAACACAATATAATGGAGGAAGACTGTCATCCAGATAACCTAGGCATCATCTGGTCTCAACACTGGACTGACCAGATACTGAGTACTTTGATGTGATGTAACATAAAACACAGCATATCATCTATGATGCAGGCTCACACAGAACGTCTGATCTGAGCTAATTCAGTCCTGAAGTTCCCACGGTCACTCAGGGACTACAGTGTAACACACAGTTGTGACCAGGCATGGGATCGTCTCTCATGGCAAGTGCTGGTTACACAGTTCTCCTTTTACAGTGTTTCTATTTGGCTGCATCTTGCTTCCCATAGACATCCTTGGGGAACCTAGAGCATGCACCTGCGTCTGCTACCTAAATGTGCAGCCCGGGCAGGGCAGGCGCCTGCTGGGAGAACACGCTGAGCCCAACTCATCTTCGAGTTCTAGGTGTTTAGATACCGCCTCGCTCACACACAGACACAGGAAGATGGGCCACGGCCACCGTGACTTTTCCTATCTGTCTGAGCTGGGTCAGACCCTGTGAGTGGACTACGACTGAGACTTACTTTCATTGAGGCAGCTTTCTGCTTGGCATTTCAACCAAACTAGCAAACTAGTTTACAAAGGAAACACTAAAGTGTAAGACACCCACGAGTGGGCTCCAGCTCCCACGGCCTACTGTTCCCTTCCAGAAAACACCCAAAGCTCAACACAGTCGCTAGACAACTAGTTGGCTAGTCCACCAGGGAGTCACCCCACCACAGGTTAGCCACAGTTCATGTTACTGTCTTCAAGGAGAGTCCCTGTGTGTATTCAAGGCTCCATCTCCTTATACACGGGGAGAGCTTCCAGGGCTCGACTTGTACGCCATGTGTCCTGCTGCAGCTTGGCCTGGCCTGCCGGACTGACCGGACAGCTGCACCCTCATATACAGGTTCCTGCTAGGAGCCATGGAGGGAGGACACAGGACCGGGTAACTGGAAACTTCCAGCGCAGGACTTTCCCCGGGGTACACAACCAAACTGAATGGAAAGTTAGCATTTGTCGTTCCTAACGGGGGGTGGTGTTTAGAGAAGGTGGTTTTTTCTCTTCCGCTCATCCGCATGACTAAGATAGTATCAGACGTGACGTTTCTCACTGATTAAACATTCAGTAATTGTGTGCCCACTGGACTAGAAAGTAAACTAGGAAGCAAGTAACACATTATCACTGGCCCCCACGGGGGAGGGGGGCATTCTGATTGGAATAATTGAGGGGGGTTTAACTGTTTCTCTCAAAAGGGCCAGAGGATACAAAGTCCTCTCATGTGAAAACCTAACCATTTCAACTCAAACCACCAAAGAGCCCGTCCTTTCCCTAGTTTTGTTATTCATAGAGCTTGATCTCAGTTCTACAGATGAGTCTCTGGTGACTCCAGGAACCACTAACAGAAATACAAAACACGTAATATGTACTTTCTAGCTCTCTTTGTTTTGTTTTGTCTTTGAGACAGAGTCTAGCTATGTAGCCCCAGCTGGCCGGGAACTCACAGAGATCCGCCTGCCCCTGCCTCCCAAGTGCTGGGATTAAAGGCGTGCGCCACCATGCCATGTTTAAAATGTGTACATTCGTTAAAACACAAGCTCACACTAAGTGTACTTACAGCGAGTAGCAGTAACCAAGAGTGTAAGTGCCGAGCACCTGGCTGTGCCCAACTTTACCTCAACTGCTTCTATGGGCAATGAGGGGCCTCTTGCTCTGACAGGAGGATAACAAAAGTTATCCTGGTTAGCCCAAGCAGACAGGCCTCCTCAGTATGTTTCCTTCCTTCTTTCTAGGCCCTCATTTTGGGGAGTATTTGCCTTTGGGGGGCGGTCTGTATTCATATCCTGATATTCTCAAAAGCAAATTTTAACACCCTACCCTTCATTTTATAATTAGTATTGCAGTCTTTAGCAGGCATTTCAGGTGAGTGAGGTCTGTGTTAATACCCAGCAGGAATGCCACATACCCTCACGCCACACACCCTCACACCTGCACGCCCCTCACGCCACACACCCTCACGCCACACACCCTCACACCTGCATGCCCCTCACACCACACACCCTCACGCCACACACCCTCACACCTGCATGCCCCTCACACCACACACCCTCACGCCACACACCCTCACACCTGCATGCTCCTCACGCCACACACCCTCACACCTGCATGCTCCTCACGCCACACACCCTCACACCTGCATGCTCCTCACGCCACACACCCTCACACCTGCATGCTCCTCACGCCACACACCCTCACACCTGCATGCTCCTCACGCCACACACCCTCACACCTGCATGCTCCTCACGCCACACACCCTCACACCTGCATGCTCCTCACGCCACACACCCTCACACCTGCATGCTCCTCACGCCACACACCCTCACACCTGCATGCTCCTCACGCCACACACCCTCACACCTGCATGCTCCTCACGCCACACACACCCCTCATGTGACACACTGCACCCCCTCCCACCACACCCCTCACAGCTACTTTGACCCTGCTTTCGGGAGCAAGGACAGCAGTGCTGTACCACAAGCCTCCCTCAGCTTTGCTCTCAGAAAGCCAGCCTAGGCCGCAGGAGGAGAGACGACGTACCTGGTTATTGCTGTTGGCAGAAGAGGAGTTGGCTTGAGCAGTGCTTGCTGAGAGGGAATCAAGGAAAGCTTGGTCCGCCATGGAATTTCCACAAGAAAACTGATCTTTTCCATCACTGGGTAAAATCTGAGTGGTAGAAAGAAGCCATTCCTCTCATGGACCTCATTTCGGCTACGGGCGTTAACAAGCGCACTCTATCGTGGCGAGGCACTGACCCGAGTCTGCAGAGCTCCCTCCAGGTACGGTCTCTGCTGCACTCCACACTGTGGTGAGCTGTACTCCACTTAGATTTAAACAACGGTTTTCTTGAAAATTCTTCTTTGATTTATGTATAACTCAGGTTGTTTAACTTTCAAATACTTTGGTGTTTTCCAGCAACCCTTGAGTTATTTATTTGGAGTGAAATTTTACTGTAGTCTAAGAGGAACTCTGTGACTGACTGACCCCCCCCAACACACACACATTGTCTCTGTCTCTCTGTCGGGTAGTTGTGCTAGAGATCACACCCAGGGCTAATAAATAGTGTGGCACTAAGTTGTATCCCCGGCCCTCTTCTTTTAGACACATTATATGCTTTATAGTTCAGAACATGGCCTATCTTAGTTCATGGACAGTCATCACATCCTATAGATGGATGGTCCTGCTGTTCAACCATGTTCTGACTAATTTTAGCCTGTCCACTGGATGTGTCCATTTCTGGTATAGTCTTCAAAGATAAAGGAGCTGAAACTACTCCTCTTTAGAAGCAAGCAGAATTCTATAAACAAAATGGACACCATTATCAACCTAAATCCTCAGATTTCTCTGTCTTGTCCATTTTAGGATCTGAAACTCAGACTTTCAAATTGAGCTCAGGGGCCTAGGAACTGCTGGCTGTATGGACAGAGCTATGGCACGTGTGTGAACACACATTTCTGAAGGAACAAAAGCTACTGATTTCCCGGAGAGTTTAAGGCTTCCCCCCAACCTGTCGCTTTGCAGACAGACTCCTCCTCTTTTCTGTCAGGTCCCGGGGAAGCATCCTGCAGGCAGTCCTCCTCTACACTAGGTGAATCAAAGAATCTCAACTCTTGGTTCAGCTCCCGTTTCACTCACAGGTCATCAGGTAACCTCAGTCTGTCACTCAAGATGACTGGCAGGTGCTCAGTCTGGAGACCTACAGGCAGCCAGCAGGGGGTACCAGGCAGCTGACTCAGAGGATGGCTTGGCTGCCCATTCACCTGCAGAATACTGGGATTCTATCTATCCTTTACTGTAGCACAGTGACCCTGGGAAGACATCCTTTTGTCTATGGAAACAGCTGAAGGAAGTGTGAAGCCTACCCTTTTAAAGAATCCATTTAAAATTTGTCACTTAATTTACCACAGAGCTCTGGGCAGCAGGCACAAAAGATGGGGATTTTTATTCAGAAAAATTAAAAGCTGCTATTCTTGGAAGGAAGTTAATCTAAACATCTTTGTAGCTTAGGCCCATAGGTAATCCCTTCCCTTATTTCTACTTCAATATACTTTCCACGTTTTATTTAATGAGTACTTACTGCATTTCCAGTGAAATTTTACTTTTAAAATGGTTGCTGTCTTCCCAACAGCCTTTTAACTCAACAACTGATAAAAAGATGCTGAACGAAGATCAGCATTAGTTAATCAATGACAGCACATTCTCACCTCCACAGTCTGTGGGACAAGCCCTTGTTCTCCTAAGTTCTCACCTCCACATAGTCTGTGGGAACAAGCCCTTGTTCTCCCAAGTTCTCACCTCCACATAGTCTGTGGGAACAAGCCCTTGTTCTCCTATGTTCTCACCTCCACAGTCTGTGGGACAAGCCCTTGTTCTCCTATGTTCTCACCTCCACAGTCTGTGGGACAAGCCCTTGTTCTCCTAAGTTCTCACCTCCACAGTCTGTGGGACAAGCCCTTGTTCTCCCAAGTTCTCACCTCCACATAGTCTGTGGGAACAAGCCCTTGTTCTCCTTTGTTGTTTCGTCCTTCTAGCCATCCACCACCAACATTCTAACAGAAAAGATAAATACAAAAGTTATAGTTAGGATTTCCTGTAGAAATTTTGCATTGAGAATTGTTATAAATACATAATTTTACATGAAAAATAACAAGAAGCTTTTTATCACTATGGAGCTAATATTGTTCAAAATTTTACATTCTTAAATCTTGTTTATTACAGAAAATAGTGTAACCTAACAAGGCAAACAGAGTGCCAAGAAGTGATTAAATACTTATTTCCTTTGTGCATGTGTGTGCATATACACATGTGGAGACCAGAGGTCAACCTTGGATGTTATTCCTTGGGCACTGTCTACCCTCTTAGTATATATATACACACACAGACACGGATGTATGTGTGTATTTACTGTGTGTATGTGTGTGCACGTGCACACACGCCATGGCTTGTGTAGAGATTAAAGGACAACTTTCAGGAGCAGGCTCGCTCCTTCCACCATGAGAGCGCTGGGGTCATCAACTCGGGTCATCAGGCTTGTGGCAATCACTTTTACCCAGTGAGCCATCTCTCTGGCCTGGAGCTCACCAAACAGGGCAGGCTGGCCAGTCACACAGGCTGGAGAACCCGCCTGTCTCCACCCACCCCCATGCTGGCCACCAAGGGGCTTTTCCCGTGGGTTCTGAGATTGAACCCAGGTCCCCATGCTTACAAGGCTAGTTACCACCAGACCGCTCTTCCCATTCTTGGATATGTTTTCTGTAACAAGGTATCCCAGAGAACAAAACTAGGAGAGGTGACATAATAAAAAAGCTGGCCACAGAAAACACGATCTTTTACACTAATTTGTCACGCAGGGTTGAATGTAGTCAATATTGTTTGATGACATTAATATTCTAGGAGATTTTCAAGTTAAAAGAAAGATTTTAAGTCAGCAATGAGGCTGAAATATTTGGTAATGTTATTAATTTTATTAAATGGCTGGAATGGTATTGTCATTCTATCTGAAAACCAAATCTATTTCTATTTGTTAGAAATGTATTACTGGGGTGGAGAGATGGCTCAGTGGTTAGGAGCATGCACTACGCTTACGGAGGACCTGAGTGTGGTTCCTAGCAACCACATGAGGAGTCATATCAGAATGATCGCACAGACCCAGCAGCACCAAAAACGACGAGAAATCAGGAGGAGGTCCAGGACAGTGTGGGTGCTGACAGGTAAGCACTGTGGACACACTGTCTGAAGTGCCCATGCAAAGATCTGAGACACTGTGAGCAAGGCCCATGGGAGCTGTGCAACCTGCTCAAACTGCAAATACTATGGATTTAGCATATATGAGCCCAAAATATAATGACAGGACAACAATAACAATAAGCAAAAGGAGAGACTCTGGTAACCCAACACACTCTCCTGTCTCAGATAGAATCACTAGACCATGGTGGAATATTTAGGAAGAAAAACTGGACAACTTGATGAACAGGGAGCCTAGGGCAAGAGGCACAGGTCACAGGGGACCCAGCAGCTGGTGTAGAACCTAGAGGCTGTAGTTGAGAGGGGAGGACATGCCTAGGGGACCCAGCTGGTGTGGAACCCAGGGGCTGTAGTAGAGACCGGGGAGGGCATGTCCAGGGGACCCAGCTGGTGTGGAACCCAGGGGCTGTAGTAGAGACCGGGGAGGACATGTCCAGGGGACCCAGCTGCTGTAGTAGAGAGGGGAGGACTTGTCCAGGGGACCCAGGCAAGGGGCAAGGAGCCTGTGCTCTCAGTGGTGCCTGGGGAGGATGGAAAGGGAGCAGCAGTGTTGAGTTTTGCTCATTTTATAACTACAAGATTAATTCTGTGCCCTGCTCTTCTTCCTTCTGAATAAAATATGAATAATGGAGATAACTTTTCTCAGAACTCTATTTCAAATGGGCTTCATCTCACAATACTATTACTTGCTTTAAGAATGACTACAATAATGTTGCACATAAAATGAATTAAACATACCACTGGCGGTGGTGGTGCACACACCTTTAATCCAGCACTTGGGAGGCAGAGGCAGGTGGATCTCTGTGAGTTCGAGGCCAGCCTGGTCTACAGAGCGAGTTCTAGGACAGCCAAGGCTACACAGAGAAATCCTGTCTTGAAAAACAAAAAAACAAAAACAAACAAAAAGAACTAAACATAGTGAGGTAATGGATCTTGGCCTACGGTGATTTAAAAAATGGTATTAAATTTGCTTCTGAGCATCTTGGCAACAAAGATTACAAGAGAAACTCAATGGACTATAAAGACTGCATCCTATAAAAGGAAACATGCCAACTCTCCATCAGAAGAGTATGAACAACAGACGCTTATGGGGGGTGCACATGTGAAGATGAATGCCCGTGCATGCACACACAAGTTCAAAGCTGGTTTGTGAAGATGCGGAACTGTGTGCCACACAGGGATGCCGTCACCCTGCTGGGAGCTAGGCCACGCCGCTTCCTGGTCATCCAACTGCAGGATCAGGCTGAGAACGAAGTGGTTTAGGAAGGTCAGCCCATTGCTTCTGCAGTCTACTGAAGACACACAGCATGGCGACGTGAGGAGGGCAAAGCGCCGGAACTGACTCCAGCACCACGACACGGGGCGTGAGAGGTTGCAACAGTCAGAAAAAACAGCACAGAAGAGGTACAGTGAGCTCAGTCATGTCCTCGGCTGGCCACCTTTAGGGACTGACCGTCTCCCGCTGTGTGCCTGGAGCACCACCAGCTACAACACTGATAAAGGGAGGCAGCGTCAGACCGAAGGCACACCCCCAGAGCCGCAAACAACCTGAGCTCTTACCGCGTTTGTAATTGTGATGATCTCCCCTTCATTAACTGTCAGCTCATTGTTTCCAGGTTCAGCAGCAAAATCGTACATAACCCGCGCCTGCAGGGAGTGGGTGGGAAAGGAGGAAGTTACAAACGCAGGACAAACACAAAACCTAGACAACCTTTAGCTTGCTTGTAAACACAGCGGTGTGAGCCTGCCAGTGGCTGTGGCTGATGGAAGAAAGGAGGATAGTTCAGGACACTTGTCCCCTCAGGAACCCCAGTGGCCGCAGCCCCTGCACACACTGCCCTTAGAGGTTAGTCCTAAAACACAATTCCAAACACGTTTCATTAAGAAAGAAAAAGCCATGCTTTTTGTTGGACAGTCCTGAGTAGACACAGGTGTTTATAACGGGTACACCCGGGAACGGAGGTGTTGGTCAAGGCGTACCACGCCTGGTTCACACGTAAGAGAAACTCTGGTGATCACACTCATCAGTTCAGCAGCTGGCCCCGGGATGACTTTTGATAACATGGTGTCTCTAGCACTTTAACTTGGAAACCTGAGACTCACGGGGCAGACACTGGCTCTCTCCCATACTTTCCACTGGCCCAGGAGTTACACAGGGCGGTGTATGTGAGCCGAGTTACCTAAACAGCTGTGATTTCCAGACTTTCAAAGTGGGTCACTCATTGTCCCACAAGCATGAGGCTCAGAGCTTGGATCCCCAGCACTCACATACAAGCCTGGTAATTCTGACCCGCTTTTAATTCTAGTCCTCGGATGGCAGAGACAGGGGATCCTAGAGCAAATGAAGTAACTAGGCTAGTCCAATCAGCAGACTCCGGATTCTGCTGAGACCCCGCCTTAATAAATAAGGTGAACAGCAACTGAGGAAGACTTCTGATGTCAGCCTTAGGTCTCCACATTACATGCATACATATGTAAGCACAACAGCACACGTGTCCAAGTGAGCAAACATGCACGCACATTTACATGCACACCCCTCACACAGACACATGAATGAATGAATGAATGAGTGAATGAATGAAGAGAAAACAGACTGAAGGATTTGTTCTGTGGTGTGAGGAAGGCTGTTCTTTCAGCTTATCCAGGTGGAGCCTTGAGCAATGAAAAATTGTTGTGTTCCCTGAGTCACTATCAGACATGTCTCACCAGAGAGAACTATGGTTGTAAAAAGTGTGCGTGCATGTGTGCATGTGTGCATGTGTGCATGTGTGTGTGCGGTGCTGGGATCAAAGCCAGGAGCGTACTCCACCATAAACTTACATCCCTAATGCGGAATCTCTGTTGTAGCTCGGGACAGGGTCTCTCCCTGTAGCCCAGGGTGGCCCAGACCTCACTTGTGGCAATCTTCTCACATCAGCCACCAGCCCAGGTCCTGTCAATTTCCAGCTCTAAGTGTCTCATGGACAATCTCCCTCCGGAAGTCCACCTAAAAACTGGGGTCACGTGTGCCTAGGACAGTGTTTGCCTCCCAAGTGCCTGGCTGTAATGAGAGGAAAATCGGGTTTCCTGTGTGGCTGGTGAACCCGGATGGTGTGGTGGCACTCACTTCACCGGCCTCCACAGACATCCACCGCACAGCAGGAACCAGCCTTTCTCCACCACCGTCCTCCTTCCACACCCGCTTCAATCCCAGCGACCTCGACAGAGATCAAAGATTCACAAGCAGGGAAACAGGACGGGGACCCACTATCCTGAAATACGTAAAACATAAGACAGACTACCCGGTGAACCTGTCATAAACCGGTATTTAAAGATGTTACAGAATGCATGGTGCTTCCTGATGTTCAATGGAAAACGGTTTCAACTTTCTCCCACACTTGAAATTTTTCCTAAAAACACTGGAAAGAAACAAATGGCAGTGTAGTGTCCGTCAAGACATCGGTTGTCCCCTGGAGCAAGGAAAGGACTGAGGGACAGGTGGGGGACCAACACTCCAGTCCACTCAGCGCAGGACAAAGGACAAAGGGACCACGGGAGGCCTTTCCTCGCCAGCTGGGCAGGAGATAGAATTCTGCTTGTCATGCTGTGGGGGAGTTTTTGAAAACATGTCACATCCACCTCAATCCTCTGTAACGGGGCAGAAGGAGATACATGCCAGCGACGGTGCCCTGCGGAAGGAAGCGAGCTTCCTCTGGAGGGGAGCCCAGCGTGCTGGCCGAGCTGGGCTGGAGCTCAGCCTGCCGCTTTGTTGCTGCTCCTTAAGATGCCTGCTGCATTTTTCCAGTTCAGCTCAATCCAGTCAGTCCCCAGACCCAGACTCCCAGGGTCCGTCCTTTACTAGGAATAACCTGGTGAACCAGAGTGGGAACAGGCCAAACACTGAGATGGATATGCCTTTATACTTTAGACACCAGAGGACATGTCACTGCAGGATGCTTAGGAGGTTTGGCCTCTCTAAAACTCACACTGAAACATAATCCCAGGTCAACAGTGTTGGGAGGCAGACCCTAAGAGGGGGCCTGTTGGCTCTCAGAACGCAACGGCACAAAACAGGCTTCCCCTGCTTCTCTGCCATGTGAGCACCCAATGTCCCCCTCCGCAGGACAGAGTATTCAAGGTGCCACCGGGGATGCAGAGTGGACCTAACATAGTCTTCAACTTTGACCTCCCAGCTTCCATAATGCTGGGAGGATAATTCCCATTCTTTTGAGTTACCTACGCTCCAGGATTCTGTAAGGTCAGCACAGTGGACTAAGACTCACAGGGAAAGTGGTAAGCAGTGTGGACATGTTTAAAGCATGCTTTAAACACTAGAAATGTTTCTTAGAAAACAGAATGGAGAATACTGTGGAGAACAAAAAGATTTAACAGCACGATTTCAAATAAGCATAAACTGTCAGGAGAAAACAAACTGGCCATTGGGCGTGTGCAAGGCAGGGACCCTCAGCACTGAAGAGCCCTGGGCTGGCTCGTCACCCACTTCACCTCTCTTCCCTAGGGTTTGCCTCCTGTCTGTTACCACACTTTCTCCTTGTCACCTGCCCTTTTCCTCTATTCCATCAATGACAAGGTCTAAAGATACACACTGTCTCAACTCCAGTGTCTATTTCCTATACACACACTGTCTCAACTCCAGTGTCTATTTCCTATACACACTGTCTCAACTCCAGTGTCTATTTCCTATACACACTGTCTCAACTCCAGTGTCTATTTCCTATACACACTGCCTCAACTCCAGTGTCTATTTCCAATACACACACTGTCCCAACTCCAGTGTCTATTTCCTATACACACTGCCTCAACTCCAGTGTCTATTTCCTATACACACACTGTGTCAACTCCAGTGTCTATTTCCTATACACACAGTCTCAACTCCAGTGTCTATTTCCTGTACACACACTGTCTCAACTCCAGTGTGTATTTCCTGTACACACACTGTCTCAACTCCAGTGTGTATTTCCTATACACACACTGTCTCAACTCCAGTGTCTATTTCCTATCCACACTGTCTCAACTCCAGTGTCTACTGTCTATTTCCTATGGCCTTTGGAAGAAAAGGTTCATGTTTTTTCATCACCTCTTCCAACGTTACCTACATTCTGGAGCTGTGTCCCACAATGTTCCTGGTTAGCACATAACTTCATGCTAGATATTCAATTCAGATACTAACCACAATCAATCCCCCTAATAGAAATGTCAAAAATCAATTATGAGGTAAATGGCTCATAGGTAGGCCTAAATCTAGGTACTAGTAAAGTACACACAGTCAGTCAAAGCTCTCAAATGTCCCAGATCCTGCGACACCAGAAGTGCACAACACACCTGCTGCTGGGCGCACAGCCAATCACCATAAGGGCACACTCTTCTGAGAAGGGAGAGGAGACAAATATCTCTTCTCTTTTAAACTACGCTGTTCATGTCTGCTCCATAGCATTTCCTTCTGTTCTCCTCTGATTCCAAGTGAACATCAAAATCACTGCATGCCTCAGTGGTAGAGGGCACTTAAGGCCTGGGTTTGTTTTCTATCCCCCACCACACACACACACACACACACACACACACACACACACACACAAACCTCAATGCAGGGCTGGCGAGGTGCCTCTGGGGTTAAAGGCCCGACACCAAGGCTGACGACTTGACCAAGGTCCTTGGAGCTTACACAGTAGGTAGAGAGAACTGACACACTCGTTATCCTTGGACCTCCACACACACTCCATGGCACACAGACCTCCCAAATCAATCAGTCAATCAATCACAATTTGAAACACCTGCAATCATATCAGCAATCATTCTAATGGAGAAAATTCATATAATTCAAGAAATAGCAGCCCAACAGGAAAATGGGAAGAGGAGTACGTGGCTGAAAGAAAATTAAAAACAGCAATTGAATATATAAAAAATCGCTCAGTTTCTCACACACAAGACATTGATTTGATAGATTTTTCCTCTATCAAGAGAATTACCCTTTAAACATTTACCAGTAACAGATATATATCTATAGAAGTATGTGTGTGTGTGTGTGTGTGTGTGTGTGTGTGTGTGTGTGTGTGTGTGTGTGTAATGGTTCTCCCCATCTTCACAAACAGAAAAAAAAAAACACTCAACTTTTATATATATATATTAATCTAGCAAGTGAAGAATGCTACATTAATATGGTTTTAAACATTCAGTTACTCTGTGCTATAGCTTGGATTTGAAACATCACTTTATTAAAGGCTCCTGTGTTAGAGGTGTGGAAGGAGGCAGGACTGTTTATCAAAGGCTCATGTGTTAGAGGTACGGAAAGAGGCAGGACTGTTTATCAAAGGCTCGTGTGTTAGAGGTGTGGAAGGAGGCAGGACTGTTTATCAAAGGTTCGTGTGTTAGAGGTGTGGAAGTTTTGAGCGGTGGGTTCTGGCAGGAGTCTTAAGGTCACTGAAAAGGACTCTGGGACTCTGGCCACATTCTCTTCTCTTCTGTTTGCAGACCACGAGGTAAATGGTTCCACCTCACCACATACTCCTACCATGAAGCGCTTTGCCACAAGCCTAAAAGGAACAGACCAGTCAGTCACAGTTCAGGACCTCCCAAATTGTGAGCCAAGATAAGACTTTTCTAGATCAATTACTTCAGGTATCTGTTAGAGAGGCAGCAGGTGTGGTAGTTGGAGGAGAACGGCCCCCAGAGGCTCATATACTCAAATGCTTGGCTCCCAGTTGGTGGAACTGTTTAGGAAGGATTAAGAGGTGTGACCTTGTTGGGGGAGGTGTGCCACTGGGGATGGGCTCTGAGGTTTCAAAAGCCCCTGGCTGGCCCAGGCTCTGTCTCATTCTGCCTCCTCCTGTGGATCAGATAAAGGCTCTCAGCTACTGGTCCAGCACTAGGCCTGCCTGCCTGCCAGCTGCCATTCTACCCACCACGATAATAATAAAGGACTAACTTTCTGAAACTGTAAACAAGCCCCCAATTAAATGTTTTCTATAAGTTGCTATGGCCATGTGTCTCTTCACAGCAATAGAACACTGACTAAGACAGTCACAAGCACCACAGTACACAATGTAGCGATACAGGAATGAAAACACTCCATAAGTAGACTTAACATAAGAACAGTCAATCAAGGGAAGCAAAGTACAGGCTAGAGCATGCAGTGTGCTGTCTCTTTATTGGTAGGGTAATATTTATATTTGCCAGTATTTCTGTAATAAAGCAGCAGGTAACAAATGAATTTTAAATTGATTACCTAGAAAGGCAGAAACGGAAAAAAGTGGGTAAGAAGAGATATTTTTCAGTATATATTTCTTTTCCTGTTATAATTCTTTTTTAAAATTAATTAATTAATTAATTAATTATTTTTTGAGACAGGATTTCTCTGTGTAGCTTTGCGCCTGTCCTGGATCTCACTCTATAGCCTAGGCTGGCCTCGAACTCACAGAGATCCGCCTGCCTCTGCCTCCTGAGTGCTGGGATTAAAGGTGTGTGCCACCACCACCTGGCTCTTATTATAATTCTAATATGTAGATAGGTCACTGATTTAAGAATTCTAAATTAAAATGGGAAGCATCACTTAACACTAAAAGAGGAAATATATAAGAATGACCTTAAGAAATTGCCCAGTTAAAAAAAAAAAGATTTCACCTAAGAAATATTAAAAAGAATTGGTTACCCCTGTGACACTCATGTCACTAGGATACAATGGGCATATCTCAACAGGCCAGTTGTTACTGCAGCTCAGAGTTCCCTGATGATGTCCTTTGTTTCCCAGCAGCCTGTATACAGCACCTTCTGGTACTGTGAATGCAAGCCAACAGAGAGGTGGTTTCCAGATCAGTACCAGCTTGGTTCTCCAAGTCTTGTGGCCAAAGTGGCATCTTCAGGAAGTCTTACCAGGTCCTGGTGGGCCACCAGGATCAACAGCAATACCCTGTACTGTTTGGAGAGGGAGGGAGGGAGGGAGGGAGGGAGGGAGGGAGGAGTCTCTGGTGTCCCATTCTTAGCACTGGGCTTTTTGTTTGGCAACCTACTGCTTCTGAGAGAAGCACTATCCCATACAATGTAAATGCCTAACTGACAAGATTTAAGGCCCACTCCACAGGAGGAAACGCATTTACCATGGCGGTAAATCTAGCCAAGAACTCATGGCTGAGGAGCTCACTGGCCCTGGGGAGTGAACCTACTACTGTCCTTCTGCTAAATGGACACAGTATCAAGTTGCCTTCTAAACATGTCTTTATATCCATAGCTCAGTACAACCGTCAGGCTCATCATACCCCTCTCCCCCCAAGGCTCAGAAAACATCACAGAAGAGGGGCAGAAAGACTGAGAGACCACTGCATCCATGAGCTCACAGCAACTGTGGTCACCTGGACCTTCAGCCAGTCGACACCGCAGCACGGATGTGGGGGGGCACAGAAGCTGAGGGTCTGATTGTAGCTGATAGCTGGGGGGGGGGGCACTTTTATTAAGGGGTGTGGTCCATGGTAGGTGGACCATGTTCCAGTGCATGGCCCCACGCCCATGCATATACGGGCAGTACCAATTGCACTTGGTGAATTATAAAGGAGGAGGAGGAGAAGGAGGAGGAGGAGGGAGCAGAGGAGGAAGAGGAGGAGGAGATGAAATTGGGACAGGAATATGGTGGAAGGGAGAGGACTTGAAATAGGGGAGCAGGGTGAATTTAACTATGTATGTATGTATGTATGTATGTATGTATGTATGTATGTATGTATGTACGATATTCTCAAAGACTAAAGGAACGTTTTAAAAAGAACCTCTGAAGATAAGATTAGAAATGCTGAACGCTGCCTGTGGCTCTATCTAGGACATTTAAAATCACACTGAAGACATGACGATTTGTGAGACTGCGTCCCTGCCTGCAAAGCACAAACAGACTGTCACGTGGTTAAGCTGTTCCTGCAGCTCTAATTTTTAGTAATGAAATTCTTTGTACTTAGACACACTACATGTAAACCCTGTGCATTCCCACAACAAAAGCAACCTCATGAAGTTATACCAAAGTTTAAAACCAACCCTCCTTCCTGGCCAAAGGGCATAGATGCTAATAGGTGGGTTTTTGTTTGTTTCTGAGACTTGGTCTCAAGTAGCCTAGGCTGGCCTCACACTCTCTGTGTGGTGGAGGAGGACTCTAAATTTCTGTTCTTCTGTCTCCATCTCTTGAGGGTTGGAATGACAGGTGTGGCTACCACACCTGGTGTATGTGGTGACAGGGTCAACCCTGGGCTTCATGCTGGCTGGACAAGCCCTCTCCCGTCTGAGCTGCCGCCCAGCCTCAGACAGTCTGAAGACAGCCTTCAGAGAGAGCACTGTGCATCTGAGACACAGCTGCACCCGCACTTCACCACACCTACCCACACTAACCAAAAGTGCACAAAGTCAGCAGACACAGCTGCACCCGCACTTCACCACACCTACCACACTAACTAAAAGTGCACAAAGTCAGCACTCTCACCCTTCCCCCACCTCCCCCCCTCACCTCATGTAGCCCAGGCTGGCTCTACACAGCCAAGGCTGACCAAGAAGTTTTGATTCAGGTGTTTTCTATTTCACCTATAAATCTGGTGCTAAGTAGTGAACTGGGGCTTTGTGCACACAAGGCTGAGCTCCAACATGAGCTCACTGCTTTTCCACTTAATCTTAGGGCATTCATACCTGCACACCTAAGACTGTTTATCACCTTTCAATCCCCAGGGCTGCTAAGAACACAACTTCACGTGTAGTTCCAAACTGAATGAAACGCTGCATTATTTTTCCTGACTGTAAAGGCATGCGTGTTATAGAATATTATTTTAAGGTGTGTTACTTTTGTTTATGTTTTATTTGTTCAACTCAGTGAAGCTGTGTTACTGTGCCTGTGTAAAACACCTGATGGTCTAATAAAGAACTGAACGGCCAATAGTGAGGCAGGAGAAAGGATAAACGGAAGGAGAAATCTGGGAGAGGAAAAGAAAGGAAGAAGGCACAGGAGTAGGACATTAGTAGCCGGCCAGCTACACAGCCAGCCAGCCAGCCAGCTCCACAGCCAGCCAGCTCCACAGCCAGCCAGCCAGCTCCACAGCCAGCCAGCTCCACAGCCAGCCAGCTCCACAGCCAGCTCCACAGCCAGCCAGCTCCACAGCCAGCTCCACAGCCAGCTCCACAGCCAGCCAGCCAGCTCCACAGCCAGCCAGCCAGCTCCACAGCCAGCCAGCCAGCTCCACAGCCAGCCAGCCAGCTCCACAGCCAGCCAGCTCCACAGCCAGCCAGCTCCACAGCCAGCCAGCCAGCTCCACAGCCAGCCAGCTCCACAGCCAGCCAGCCAGCTCCACAGCCAGCCAGCTACACAGCCAGCCAGCCAGCCAGCCAGCTCCACAGCCAGCCAGCTCCACAGCCAGCCAGCCAGCTCCACAGCCAGCCAGCTCCACAGCCAGCCAGCTCCACAGCCAGCTCCACAGCCAGCCAGCTCCACAGCCAGCTCCACAGCCAGCTCCACAGCCAGCCAGCCAGCTCCACAGCCAGCCAGCCAGCTCCACAGCCAGCCAGCCAGCTCCACAGCCAGCTCCACAGCCAGCCAGCTCCACAGCCAGCCAGCTCCACAGCCAGCCAGCCAGCTCCACAGCCAGCCAGCCAGCTCCACAGCCAGCCAGCCAGCTCCACAGCCAGCCAGCCAGCTCCACAGCCAGCCAGCTCCACAGCCAGCCAGCTCCACAGCCAGCCAGCCAGCTCCACAGCCAGCCAGCTCCACAGCCAGCCAGCCAGCTCCACAGCCAGCCAGCTACACAGCCAGCCAGCCAGCCAGCCAGCTCCACAGCCAGCCAGCTCCACAGCCAGCCAGCCAGCTCCACAGCCAGCCAGCTCCACAGCCAGCCAGCTCCACAGCCAGCTCCACAGCCAGCCAGCTCCACAGCCAGCTCCACAGCCAGCTCCACAGCCAGCCAGCCAGCTCCACAGCCAGCCAGCCAGCTCCACAGCCAGCCAGCCAGCTCCACAGCCAGCTCCACAGCCAGCCAGCTCCACAGCCAGCCAGCTCCACAGCCAGCCAGCCAGCTCCACAGCCAGCCAGCCAGCTCCACAGCCAGCCAGCCAGCTCCACAGCCAGCCAGCCAGCTCCACAGCCAGCCAGCTCCACAGCCAGCCAGCTCCACAGCCAGCCAGCCAGCTCCACAGCCAGCCAGCTCCACAGCCAGCCAGCTCCACAGCCAGCCAGCTCCACAGCCAGCCAGCTCCACAGCCAGCCAGCTCCACAGCCAGCCAGCTCCACAGCCAGCCAGCTCCACAGCCAGCCAGCTCCACAGCCAGCCAGCTCCACAGCCAGCCAGCTACACAGCCAGCCAGCTCCACAGCCAGCCAGCCAGCTCCACAGCCAGCCAGCCAGCTCCACAGCCAGCCAGCCAGCTCCACAGCCAGCCAGCCAGCTCCACAGCCAGCCAGCCAGCTCCACAGCCAGCCAGCCAGCTCCACAGCCAGCCAGCTCCACAGCCAGCCAGCCAGCTCCACAGCCAGCCAGCTCCACAGCCAGCCAGCTCCACAGCCAGCTCCACAGCCAGCCAGCTCCACAGCCAGCCAGCCAGCTCCACAGCCAGCCAGCCAGCTCCACAGCCAGCCAGCCAGCTCCACAGCCAGCCAGCCAGCTCCACAGCCAGCCAGCCAGCTCCACAGCCAGCCAGCCAGCTCCACAGCCAGCCAGCCAGCTCCACAGCCAGCCAGCCAGCTCCACAGCCAGCCAGCCAGCTCCACAGCCAGCCACCCAGCTCCACAGCCAGCCACCCAGCTCCACAGCCAGCCAGCCAGCTCCACAGCCAGCCAGCCAGCTCCACAGCCAGCCAGCCAGCTCCACAGCCAGCCAGCCAGCTCCACAGCCAGCCAGCCAGCTCCACAGCCAGCCAGCCAGCTCCACAGCCAGCCAGCCAGCTCCACAGCCAGCCAGCCAGCTCCACAGCCAGCCAGCCAGCTCCACAGCCAGCCACCCAGCTCCACAGCCAGCCAGCCAGCTCCACAGCCAGCCAGCCAGCTCCACAGCCAGCCACCCAGCTCCACAGCCAGCCAGCCAGCTCCACAGCCAGCCAGCCAGCTCCACAGCCAGCCACCCAGCTCCACAGCCAGCCAGCCAGCTCCACAGCCAGCCAGCCAGCTCCACAGCCAGCCAGCCAGCTCCACAGCCAGCCAGCCAGCTCCACAGCCAGCCAGCCAGCTCCACAGCCAGCCAGCCAGCTCCACAGCCAGCCAGCTCCACAGCCACCCAGCTACACAGCCAGCCAGCTCCACAGCCAGCCACCCAGCTCCACAGCCACCCAGCTCCACAGCCACCCAGCTACACAGCCAGCCAGCTCCACAGCCAGCCAGCCAGCTCCACAGCCAGCCACCCAGCTACACAGCCAGCCAGCTCCACAGCCAGCCAGCTCCACAGCCAGCCAGCCAGCTCCACAGCCAGCCAGCTCCACAGCCAGCCAGCCAGCTCCACAGCCAGCCAGCCAGCTCCACAGCCAGCCAGCCAGCTCCACAGCCACCCAGCTACACAGCCACCCAGCTACACAGCCAGCCAGCTCCACAGCCAGCCAGCCAGCTCCACAGCCAGCCAGCCAGCTCCACAGCCACCCAGCTCCACAGCCACCCAGCTACACAGCCAGCCAGCTCCACAGCCAGCCAGCCAGCTCCACAGCCAGCCAGCCAGCTCCACAGCCAGCCAGCCAGCTCCACAGCCAGCCAGCCAGCTCCACAGCCAGCCAGCCAGCTCCACAGCCAGCCAGCCAGCTCCACAGCCAGCCAGCCAGCTCCACAGCCAGCCAGCCAGCTACACAGCCAGCCAGCCAGCTCCACAGCCAGCCAGCCAGCTCCACAGCCAGCCAGCCAGCTCCACAGCCAGCCAGCTCCACAGCCAGCCAGCCAGCTCCACAGCCAGCCAGCCAGCTCCACAGCCAGCCAGCCAGCTCCACAGCCAGCCAGCCAGCTCCACAGCCAGCCAGCCAGCTCCACAGCCAGCCAGCCAGCTACACAGCCAGCCAGCCAGCTCCACAGCCAGCCAGCTCCACAGCCAGCCAGCCAGCTCCACAGCCAGCCAGCTCCACAGCCAGCCAGCCAGCTCCACAGCCAGCCAGCCAGCTCCACAGCCAGCCAGCTCCACAGCCAGCCAGCTCCACAGCCAGCCAGCCAGCTCCACAGCCAGCCAGCTCCACAGCCAGCCAGCCAGCTCCACAGCCAGCCAGCCAGCTACACAGCCAGCCAGCCAGCTCCACAGCCAGCCAGCTCCACAGCCAGCCAGCCAGCTCCACAGCCAGCCAGCCAGCTCCACAGCCAGCCAGCCAGCTCCACAGCCAGCCAGCCAGCTCCACAGCCAGCCAGCCAGCTCCACAGCCAGCCAGCCAGCTACACAGCCAGCCAGCCAGCTCCACAGCCAGCCAGCTCCACAGCCAGCCAGCTACACAGCCAGCCAGCCAGCTACACAGCCAGCCAGCCAGCTCCACAGCCAGCCAGCTACACAGCCAGCCAGCTACACAGCCAGCCAGCCAGCTCCACAGCCAGCCAGCCAGCTCCACAGCCAGCCAGCCAGCTCCACAGCCAGCCAGCCAGCTCCACAGCCAGCCAGCCAGCTACACAGCCAGCCAGCCAGCTACACAGCCAGCCAGCCAGCTCCACAGCCAGCCAGCTCCACAGCCAGCCAGCTACACAGCCAGCCAGCCAGCTACACAGCCAGCCAGCCAGCTCCACAGCCAGCCAGCTCCACAGCCAGCCAGCTACACAGCCAGCCAGCCAGCTACACAGCCAGCCAGCCAGCTCCACAGCCAGCCAGCCAGCTACACAGCCAGCCAGCCAGCTACACAGCCAGCCATGGAGGAAGAGTAAGATTTACAGACGAGAACAGGAAAAGCCCAGAGGCAAAGGGTAGATGGAGTGATTTCAGTTAAGAAAATCAGGCAAGAAACTAAGCCAAGCTAAGGCCAGGCATTCATAATTTAGAATAAGCCTCTGTGTGATTTATTTGGGAGCTGGGTAGCGGGCCCCCCAAAAAGAGTAAAAAAATAACAACAACACATGTGTTTATTGCAGAGAAAAAAAAAAAGGACAGAGAAAAGCTGAAAAGCAAATACCCAAATCCTCAGTCCCAGATAATAAGAAATACAGACCAATCTAGTGATAGGAGCTGCCTTTCAGCCAGGCAGTGGTTCAAATCCCTACTCTATCAACTCACCAGCCTTGGACACTTGGTCCGTTCCTTTCACCTCCTCCCTGAAATCCCTCAGGAATAAGACAGGATAACAGATGTGCCTTGTGACATGAGTGAGAAATGATAATAAAACTAAAGCACAGAGAGAAGTGACCAGCTGAGCGGGCCAGTAAACGCTAGCCGTTCTGACCATCAGTTTGTAAAAACCACACCATACACAATTTGTCTTTCACACCGCCATGGGGTTCTGGAATTAGTCTTGGGGTTCCAGGGAAAGCAAATTCTATAGCTACTGATACCCATGAAAGGTGTTTCTGGAACCTTCTTCTTTGCTGAATCTCAAAGAAACCAGACCTCCACCCAAGTGTGTGGGTCTGCCAGACCCACCCAAGCATGCTATGTGGCTTGCAGAGCCTGTGCCCAGTCAGCATTAGAACAGCAGGGAGAGGCCCCATGACGGCCTCTGATGGCTGTGAGGCGAGAGAAGGAACTATCCCAGACCCAAACCACACAGTAGGGCAGTGAAGGACTCTGGGAGTGCACGCCTACTTCTGTAAGGAGAACCTAGCAGTCACATACACTAGTGTGTGACGTAAGCTATCCCAGACCCAAACCACACAGTAGGGCAGTGGGCAGTGAAGGATTCTGGGAGTAGAGGCCTACTTCTGTTTAAGGAGAACCCAGCAGTCACATATACTAGTGTGCGAAGTGATGCAGGCTCAGTGTATCTCACTGTTGTTCTGACAAGAACAACAAATACAAGTGTGAGTGTGTGTGTGTTAACTTCAAGGTGAGGCAACCTCACCTCTCCACATCTGGAACCACATCTGGAAGATGTGATGGACCTATCAGAAGAGAAAACAAACCAGGACACAAACCATTCAGCATTAATACCACCACCACCAAATTTGTGAGGTATAAAAACCAGAGGGAGATGATGCAATTTTAAAGATAAAGGCACACTATGAGAACATTTAATGTCAGCAACAGAAAATGAAAGTTTGTGGGAGAGAATACAAATTGTATGTAAACAGAAGGATACACTGGGGATCTCTGTGCACATGAACTAGGTGCACACAGGCAGGAATGATGAGGCAAGTTCTCTGGGAATTATGTAACAGGCCCCCAGACCTTAGCACAACTGACTCCATGATGGAGTCATGACCATTCAGACTGTAAAACTCAGCATGTAGACAGCACCACCTGCCAAAACTAAAACAAAGGCCTGATCATCAAAGTCCACATAGCTCTGGGAAAGTCTCTAAATGTACTAACTTGCTTTTTAGCTTCTGGAGTTCTGCTTCTGGCCAACTGTTCTTGTTAACTGAAGTATATCAACCCAGAACGTGGTTTTTGTGTTTAAAAGTTCACCTTGAGAAAGGCTCAGGGCTACAGTGGGATCCTGAACACCCAGTTGTAGTCACTGGTCAGCTAATAAAGACTTCCTATTGGCTTAAACCCATGTCCAAGCAGTTTTCTCTGGTGAAGATCCCACAACATTTCATTATTTAAAAATGTATGGGAACAGGAATGGAGCCATGGCTGTGCCGGGAAAGACACTTGCTACTCACCCAGCTCAGTCCTTAGACCTACATGGTATAAGAAGAGAACCAATTGCTTTAGATTGTCCTCTGACTTACACACACACACACACACACACACACACACACACACACGAAATGTATGAGAACTGCCAGGCGATGGTGGCGCATGCCTTTAATCTCAGCAGTCCGGAGGCAGAGGCAGGCAGATCTCTGAGTTCAAGGCCAGCCTGGTCTACAGAGTGAGTTCCAGGACAGCCAGGGCTACAAAGAGAAACTCTGTCTTGAATCAACCCCCCCCCCCAAAAGAAATATATGAGAACCATGAAACTTTCAAAAGGAAACAATTTAAAAATACCTTAACAAAACCCCATTAATTTCCCCATTAAAAAAAGAAGAAAACAAACACACATATACTTGGGGAGACAGTCACATCAGCAACAAAGGTAAAACCCCGAAACACAAAACAGAACAACAGACCACAGCACACTCCTGCAAACAGGGCACATAGTCTCCATGTGTCTGTCAGCATTCTCCAGTTCAAACTCCCAAGGAGACTTCTGTTTGTGGAGAAATTATAAATGGATTTGTCCCACATGTATATACTGAAACAAATCATGATTTGAGAAACAAAGATACACTTCATTTTGGGCACTTGAAGGCCTCAAACACTAATCGATGACTAGGGACCATGTTAAATACTTCAAACATTTTCATCCAACTCTTTGCTACAAGCTCAGTATCTATCACCTTCAATCTTTCCCATTAGGTCCAGAAACTTCTTCCTATTAAGTCATGCCACAGAGAAGACTTCAACTATCAGTGTCTAGTCCTCTGCTAGTGATCACTGGCAGGTACCATTTGGCCTTTTCCTACACTAACTTCTTCTGAGTACTACTCAGTCTACTTAGATTTAAAAAAACGTCTAATCCCAGGAAAGCTTTAAAAATTGCACTCAGAAAAGGATCTATCCAGATAGTCTGCATAGCTCCTGCTTTAAGCTCCTTACAGAGTGGAGTTTCCCTCAAACAAGGTGAGAACCTCTGAAGGCCCGTTTATGTAACTGGGAAGGAGCAGAGGTGACTTAGGCTATAGCACAGTCTTCAGTGTTTGGAGAGTTGGGGGACACATCCTGAATACGTCCACAGGGACAGCCAGCGGGCAAAGGCAGGCTTGTGCTCTGGTGTTTCAATACCACTGTTCAAATCCAACCCGAGTGAGCAGTGCCTTGCACGGGACACATCCAACAGAATGAAATGAAAAGAGGAAACCCCAAACACGGCTGCTGGGGAAGAGGCACCGGGAGAGAAGGGAGACAGTGTGAGTGAGCCCTGCGCAGTGGCCCAGGGGAACTTGGTAGTCTGGTCCAGCAGCCAGAAAAGGAATCTGCATAAAAAGCCCCAAACTGAAGCACCATTTCGCTGAGATTAGAACCACAAGAGGGTGAATGGGAAGTTGAGAGTGTGCTGACAACATTAAGCTGTGCACCTAGACAAACCAAACATCCCTTATCAGATGTAGGGTAGAGCCAGGAGACACCACAGTTCCAACTAGTCAGAGGGACACAGGACAGAACACAAAAGCTCTCAGGCTAAACACCCCAGTAGGGCAGGGAGGCCTAAACAAACAAAGCTACTTAGATGCCCCTCCAACAAAACTTACAAAGAAAACTTATAAAGCTTTGAAAGAATCAAACTCCTTGAACTTTAATGCCTTTTAAAGAGGGACAAGAGCTGAGACACTCAGCTTACCAAAAGACTGTCTACTGTCCAAAATTAACAGTAAGACGAAGAAATAAAAAGTTTGACCGCTGCCAGAGTAAAAACAATTCAACAGAAGCAGACCAGAAATGACAGAGCGGAGTAAAGTTCAAGCCACAACACGCAGGATGCCCTGGATCACGGAACAGGTGAGCAGACAGGCCACAAGAGCGAGAGAGCAGCGAGCTTGCAATCGGTGCAGACCGGTGAGCGGAAAGAGGCTGAGATGTCCGTGGAGCCTCGGCGACTCGTTAGACAAAACCTGCAGTCTAACTGGATCCCAGAAGGATGGGCGTGGGACCAGAGAAAGGAGTGTATGTGAAGAAGCAATGCAAACACTTTCCAATCCCGATGGAGTCAGATGTTAGACCTCTCTCTCTCTCTCTCTCTCTCTCTCTCTCTCTCTCTCACATACACACACACACATACACACTCACTCACCAAGCTATCATAATCAAATTATCAGTGATGAAGCTTAAGTGACCTCTGGGAAGAAAACTAGACCAGGGACACACAGAGGCCTGAGAGATGAAATAAATGACTGTAGCCTTATCACAAACAACAGAGGAAAATGACCAGCTTTAAAGGATAAACAATAACAAAATCCATCCGCAGAATTCTAGCCCAGAAAGCACCATAAAATGCTGGGTGGACCAGTAAGAGACGGCTCGGTGGTTAAGGGCACTTGCGGCTCTTGGGAGGACCCAGGTTCGTTGCCAGCACTCGTACAGTGATTCACAACCATCCACAGCTCTAGTTTCAGGGGATCTGACGCCCTCTTCCAGCCTTCAAGGGCATCAGGTCACTGCTGTGACAGACATACATGCAGTCAGTCAAACACTAACAGACCCAAAATAAAATGAAAAACAAATATTAAAAAAAAGTTGGAGGGCTGGAAAGTGGTAAGAGTATCTACGGCTCTTAGAGAGGACCTGAGTTTGATTCCTAGCACACACAGCAGGAGGCTCACAACAGCCTATCACTCCAGCTCAAGGCATCCAACACCCTCTTCTGACTTCCACGGACACCTGCACTCATGTGCACAGACACACATAATTTAAAATGAAATACATCTTTGAAAACAAACTTGCCTAAAGACTAAGAACGGAAGTTACATTTTATCTTTTAAAAGCCTTGAATGTTAAAGGTGTATCGCAGATCAAAATGATGCTATTTATGAAAATGCACATGCTTGGGTGTGGGGGAGAGCTTAGGGTTCAAGTGCTTGCACAGGACGAAGACCTGGGTTTAGAGCGCCACCACCCACTAAGAGTTGGGTGTAGTGCATGTGCCTGCAGTCCCAGCAAGAGGGAGGCAGAGACAGGTGGACCCCAACCTAGATGACACAACCAACCTAGATGAACTGGGGAACTCCAGGTTCAGAGAGAGAGAGCCAGCCTCAAAAACAAGGTGCACAGCAACAGAGACACCTCACATTCCGTTTGGGCCTCTTACCACATGAGCAAGCACACCTTTAGACACATGCATAAAGCACAAGCACCCTAAAGAAAAAATAATGCCTATGTTTGAGTATAAATGTGTTTTAAAAACAGCTGGGAGGAGGCGCACAAAATAATTAATACCCTGATGATGGCCACATAAGGTAAAAGGGTCTGAGCTTTTACTCCGGGTATTTCATTGCTTGTTTTTTTTTTTTTTTTTTTTTTTAAAGATTTATTTTATTTATTATGTATACAGTGTTCTGCCTGCATGTACGCCTGCAGGCCAGAAGAGGGAGCCAGATCTCATTACAGATGGTTGTGAGCCACCATGTGGTTGCTGGGAATTGAACTCAGAACCTCTGGAAGAACAGTCAGTGCTCTTAACCTCTGAGCCATCTCTCCAGCCCTTATTTTTTGTTTTTAATTGTGAATTGTAAAAGTAAATAAAATATTTATTCACTCAAAAAGAGATGATAGCCAGGCCCAGGAGTGAGGGCTATAAGCCAGCACTCTAGGGGTTAAGGAAGTAGGACTATGGGCCCCAGGCCAGCCTGGGCTATACAACGAGGTATCTCAAAAACCCAAATCAACAATATTGGCAAAAAATAATAACTCTGAAGCCGGGTAGTGATGGCGCATGCCTTTAATCCCAGTAGTCATAACGCAGAGGCAGGTGGATCTCTATGAGTTTGAGGCAAGCCTGGGCTACAGAGTGAGTTCCAGGAAAGGTGCCAAAGCTACACAGAGAAACCCTGTCTCGAAAAACAAAAACAAAAAACAAAAAATAATTAATTAATTAAAATAATAATAACAACAACAACAACTCTGGGTGCTATTTTCTTTCTTTTTTTAGAGACAAGATAAACCAGATGTGGTGGCTCATGCCTTTAATACTAGCAGAAGCAGAGGCAGGTGGATCTCTGTGAGTTTGAGGTCAGCCTGGTCTACAAAGCCAGTTCTAAGGCAGCCAGGGCTACAGTGAGATCTTGTCTTGAGAGAGCCAGACAGAGATGAAAGAAACCACAGCTGGAAGCTAGCTCTCAAGGATTAGCATTTACTCAAGAAAACTCAGTGAGCAGCTGTGCTAGTCACGTATCCAGAAGCAACCGCTTCCTAGTGACAGCAGACTGCATATCTTATTCTCCTAATCCTTAAAGGTAATTAGGCTTTAATCACTCAATCTCAAAATAGTGGATATGGAGGCTGAGAAATGAAATCTAATCAAAAGTCTAAGTATTACCGCATTCTATGCTACTGGAAGACACTGGAAGACACCTATAGCCTTGCTCACCAAGAGCTTCTTGACAACAAAGTCCAGCTTGGTACCGTGTCACCGTGTCACAATTCAAAGTCCGGGAAAGAACCCACAGGTCGGGAGCTTAGGACAATATGTGGCAAAGTCAACAGAGACTGAGAATCAGAACCTAATACACGGCAGCTGTTTCCTGTGGCAGTCCGCCATTTCATCATTTCAAGCTACATTTCCACCCAAAGTAGTTTACAATGACTGTGCTTTAGAGTATTTGTAAAATGCAGATACTTTTCTTTTAAAAAGCTAAAGCTAAGCAACAAGTGAGATGGTGTGGCCACCGTTTTACATTCCTACAAATGGAAGACTTTCAAGCGTAGAAATGACAGTTTAACTTAAATGCAGGTTTATGTCCAAAAGAACTAAAGCAGGTCTCAAGCAAACACATGTTAGCCAATATTCAACACAATGTTATTCAAAATAGCCAAC